>NC_060123.1:246871098-247496098 GCF_021461395.2 Schistocerca americana | reverse complement strand
CATGCATATTATAAGTTGTTGAAAGTCGTCTGTCGTGGAAAAACTGACGACTTCGAACATCATTATGTTTTCCGCAAACAAAGTTGTATTTCACAAATGTTATTAATTGTCTTCATAATGTTAACCACGTATAGTTAACGGAAGACGTAGGAACGATATTCCGAAACGAATACGTATAGCGTAAGTCAAACGTTCGAATTAGAATAGAGACCCCACGAACACAAATTTGCTGTCGCAGGTATGAAATATAAACTCCGTTACTCGCTCGTTACACTTGAAGGACAGATGTTGAATGGGCCGAAACGAGCCGCCGCATAACAGCGTAGTTGCCTGCTAACTTCGAAAGAAGATAGATGCGGTCCCTAGCGCAACTTATGACATCGTCGAAAATCAGTGCGGACATGAAAACTTTGGTACACCCCGTTAAACAAACGGAAAAATGGAGGCGGTACAATTGGAGAGCGATCCGCCTTCACCAACATGCATAAGCAATTCATTAGTAGTATTGAATTACAAAAAACTAATAATAAAAAAAATTGCATGGTGCGAGATTCGATCCGGCGACCTTCTCATTACGAACTCGAGCGCTTACCGCTGCGCCACGACGCTGTTGAAAATTATTAATAGTTGAGAGTATTTCACCGGAACGGTTTCTTTTAACTGTCGATTTTCTCGACAACGGATGAGAAGTGCATCTTGGTGCTTTGCCACATTACACCTCTGGCCATGAGCTTTTATTATGCGCAGTATGAATCGAATCTGAATTTCACAATTGGCGGCCTCCCCTTGTCAATCTGGCATAAAGTTTTAATCTGCCAAGAAGTTTCAGACCCAGTAGGCTTTGGAAACTGGGGTGGCTGAAGGATCGAATCCTACCAAATATCCCAATCCTAGTATCCACCGATAGGAAGCAAGGAAAAACTGTCCCACACAAAGGGTATAGATTTAATCAATTAGTCTATGAATCTGATAGACTAAGGAAATATTTCCAAGACATTACAGCTGGGGGTTTAGCACGTAAACGCTGCTTTGCTTATGGTTCAGTCCGATCGCGAACGAAGGCGCGTGCAAGCCCGGGAGTGGCACGCAACATGACGTGGTCCCTTGAGAAAGAGAGAGAGAGAGAGAGAGAGAGAGAGGGCATGTGTTTTGACAGGAATTTCTCAGGTATAGGGTTGCCGTCGCCACATGACGCTTTTGTTTTTGGATTAGCGCGGTACTGCACGTATTTGCGGAGCAGTCAACAGCCGTCAGCGGTGCGGCGAGCCCGCTGGTGTTTCCAAGTCTCTCCAGCACGCCCCAATTCCGGACAGCCTGCACGTGTGGTGAAACATGAGATAGTTTTTTAGAAATGTTTAAGCTATCTGTGACAGTGTAGCTACGTATTTCCTTATGCAATCGGCATGGAAAAGCAACGCAATTGTTTAAAAATACCACACACTACAATCTATTTCCTGACAAATTCTTTAAACAAACGATATTCCAAACACCACCTTCCATCCTATAAATTGTTCAGAGAAACAGTATTTCAAACACCGCAGTCAATTTATCGACAAATTCTTTAAATAAATAAGTAAAGTATATTCCAAACACTGCCTAGTCTCGCATAAACTGTTTAAACAAACAATATTCCGCACATTGTCTAAACCGTTTAAACAATGTTAGTCGATTTCCCTCGAAATGGCCAATCAATTGAGTCTTTTTCCTGCCATCTTCCAAGTGGGGGACGGGGAGGATAGATGGATGGTAGGGAGTTTCTCAGAGGGGAGGGTTAATTAACTGATCAAGTTTATTAATTAGTCAACAAAATTGATATCATAAGCTTGCTTGTATCAGCGAGGGGAGTTCCCAGAGGAGTGGGTGGGGGGTGGAGGAGAGGGAGGGGGAGTGGAGGAGGGGGGTAGAAGAACGGGCGGGGGGGTAGGGGTGACATGGAAAACCAGTTAACCAAACTATAGGTTAAGCACCTGTCAGTCAAAAGGAAGTATTATCCCCAGGGAGTCATAATCATCATAGCAGAACAATAGGTTAAGGACCTGTCAATCAAAAGAGAACAATAGGTTTGCCCATGAGTATATACTTACCACTGATGCAGGCAACTGGCAATGTAGGATTATGTTACTTTCGTCTACCACTGTTTTCTATAGAGCTCCAATTAAGCTGTAAAACTTACCTCTCTGATTTTACCATGTCTGTCACTCTGCAAGATACACATGGGAAGAGACAATCCTCACACTATGTGATCAAAAGAATCCGGAAAACTGGCTGAAAATGGCTTACAAGTTCGTGGCACCCCCTATCGGTAATGGTGGAATTCAACATGGTGTTGGACCACCCTCAGCCTTGATGACAGCTTCCACTCTCGCAGCTAAACGTTCAATCAGGTGCTGGAAGGTTTCTTGGGGAATGGCAGCCCATTCTTCACGAAGTACTGCACTGAGGAGAGGTATCGATGTCAGTCGGTGAGGCCTGGCACGAAGTCGGCGTCCCAAAACATCCCAAAGGTGTTCCATAGGATTCAGGTCAGAACTCTGAGTAGGCCAGTCCATTACAGGGATGTTATTGTCATGTAACCACTCCGCCACAGGCCGTATATTGGCAACAGGTGCTCGATTGTGCTGAAAGATGAAATCGCCATCCCCAAGTTGCTCTTCAACAGAGGCAAACAAGAAGGTGCTTAAAACATCAATGTAGGCCTGTGCTGTAATAGTGTCTTGCAAAACAACAAGGGTCGCAAGCCCCTTGACCACACCATAACGTCACCGCCTCCGAATTTTACTGTTGGTGCAACAAACACTGGCAGATGTCGTTCACTGGGCATTCACCATACCCACACCCTGACATCGGATCGACACATAGTGTACCGTGATTCGTCACTCCACGCCATGTTTTTCTACAGTTCAGTCGCCCAATGTTTACCCTCCTTACACCAAGCGACGCGTCGTTTGGCATTTACCGGCCTGATGTGTGCCCATGAGCAGCCGCTCGACCATGATATCAAAGTTTTCTCACCTCGCGCTTGATTGTCATAGTACTTGCAGTGGATCCTGATGCAGTTTGGAATCCCTGTGTGATAGTCTGCATAGATGCCTGCCTATTACACACTATAACCCTCTTCAACTGACGGCAGTCTCTGTCAGTCAACAGACGAGGTCGGCCTCTACACTTTCGTGCTGTATGTGTCCCTACACGTTTCCACTTCACTATCACAACAGTGGACCTAGGGATGTTAAGGAGTGTGGAAATCTCTCGTACAGATGTGTGACACAAGTGACACCCAATCACCTGACCACGTTAGAAGTCCGTGAGTTCCGCCCTCTCACGATGTCTAATGACTACTGAGGCCGCTGATATGGAGTACCTGGCACTAGGTGGCACCACAATGCACCTAATATGAAAAACGTATGTTTTTGTGGGTATATGGGTACTTTTGGCCACATAGTGTATGTTGCTAATAGTTCTTCTAGAAACTTTGGCCACCGAATTTTAACAGCAACTATCTCCATGATACACAACGCCACTGTTGTAATGTCCGCCACTGGAGTTGGCTAAGGTCTCAACAACACTTTAGTTCTTGCTGAGTGGACCAGTGGCAAAGAAGACTGATCCTCTTTTTCGTCTTTTCTGTATTCCTTATTAATCCTTTTGTAACAGTGCCGGATATCCGACCTGTACTCAATAATCGGTAGTACAAAGCTTTTGTAAGCTGTGTGTATGTGCGAATTATACACTACTGGCCATTAAAAGTGCTACACCAAGAAGAAATGCAGATCATAAACGGGTATTCATTGGACAAATATATTATACTACACTGAAATGTGATTACATTTTCACGCAATTTGGATGCATAGATCCTGAGAAATCAATACCCAGAACAACCACATCTGGCTGTAATAACGGCCTTGATATGACTGGGCATTGAGTCAAACAGAGCTTGGATGGCATGTACAGGTACAGCTGCCCATGCAGCTTCAACACGATACCACTGTTCATCAAGAGTAGTGACTGGCGTATTGTGACGAGCCAGTTGCTCGGCCACCATTGACCAGACGTTTTCAATTGGTGAGAGATCTGGAGAATGTGCTGGCCAGGGCAGCAGTCGAACATTTTCTGTATCCAGAAAGGCCCGTACAGGACCTGCAACATGTGGTCGTGCATTATCTTGCTGAAATGTAGGGTTTCACAGGGATCGAATGAAGGGTAGAGGCACGGGTCGCAACACATCTGAAATCCAACGTCCACTGTTCAAAGTGCCGTCAATACGAACAAGAGATGACCGAGACGTGTGACGAATGGCACCCCATACCATCACGCCGGGTGATACGCCAGTATGGCGGTGGCGAATACACGCTTCCAATGTGCGTTCACCGCGATGTCGCCAAACACGGATGCGACCATCACGATGCTGTAAACAGAACCTGGATTCATCCGAAAAAATGACGTTTTGCCATTCGTGCACCCAGGTCCGTCGTTGAGTACACCATTGCAGGCGCTCCTGTCTGTGATGCAGCGTCAAGGGTAATCGCAACCACGGTCTCCGAGCTGATAGTCCATGCTGCTGCAAACGTCGTCGAACTGTTCGTGCACATGGTTGATATCTCGCAAACGTCCCCATCTGTTTACTCAGGGATCGAGACGTGGCTGCACAATCCGTTACAGTCATGCGGATAAGATGCCTGTCATCTCGACTGCTAGTGATACGAGGCCGTTGGGATCCAGCGCGGCGTTCCGTATTGCCCTCCTGAACCCACTGATTCCATATGCTGCTAACAGTCATTGGATCTCGACCAACGCGAGCAACAATGTCGCGATACGATAAACTGCAATCGCGATAGGCTACAATCCGACCTTTATCAAAGTCGGAAACGTGATGGTACGCATTTCTCCTCCATACACGAGGCATCACAACAACGTTTCACCAGGCAACGCCGGTCAACTGCTGTTTGTGTATGAGAAACAGGTTGGCAACTTTCCTCATGTCAGCGCGTTGTACGTGTCGCCACCGGCGCCAGCCTTGTGTGAATGCTCTGAAAAGCTAATCATTTGCATATCACAGCATCTTCTTCCTGTCAATTAAATTTCGCGTCTGTAACACGTCATCTCCGTGGTGTAGCAATTTTAATGGCCAGTAGTGTATTTCTGTACGATTCTTCCAGTGACTGATTTGATGTGATCGATTCACATTTATTCGTCCCTAATACATACGTCTACACTGTTGATCTAGGCTCTATTTTCAAGCTAGAGGCGGTGATATATTTTCATTGTTGATTATCGAAGCACAGGCGATCGCGACACTTAAGAACAAAGTCTATGACCATAACCAAAATATGTATCAAAAAATGGTTCAAATAGCTCTGAGCACTATGGGACTTAACATCTGAGGTCATCAGTCCCCTAGAACTTAGAACTACTTAAACCTAACTAACCTAAGGACACCACACACATCCATGCCCGAGGCAGGATTCGAACCTGCGACCGTAGCAGTCTCGCGGTTCCAGACTGAAGCGCCTAGAACCGCTCGGCCGCACCGGGCGGCAAATATGTATCAAGTGAAGTCCATTTTTTCGTATACGTAAGACATACTTGCACTGATATGACGAAAGTTATGGGATAGCGATATGCACTTATACAGATGTGGTTAGTATCGCGTACATATGGTATAATGAGGCAAAGTTCCGTCGTGATTATGGCCGCACGAAGGGAATTAAAAGACTGAACGCTAGACGCTTGGGACTTTGCATTTCGGAAATCGTTAAGGAATTCAATATTCCGAGATCACCAGTGTCAAAAGCGTGACGAGAATACCATATTTCAGGCATTACTTCTCACCACAGGTAACGCAGTAACAAGCGGTCTTTACTTAACAATCGAGAGTAGCGGCTTTGGCGTAAATTTGTTAAGGCTAAAAAACAAGTAACACTATGCAGAAATCGATGTGGGACGTATCCCAAAGGCATCGTTTAGGACAGTGTGGCGAAATTTGGCGTTAACAGGCTACGGCAGCAGACAACGAAAAACAAGTGCCATTGTTAACAACACGACGTCGCCCATAGACCTCTCCTGGGCTCGGTTGGACGCTAGACGACTGGAAAACTGCGATCTGATCAGATGGGTACCAATTTCAGTTGGTAAGAGCTGATGGTAGGGGTCGAGTGTGGCGCAGACCCCACGAAGCCATGGACCCAGATTGTCTACAAGGAACTGTGCAAGCTGGTAGCGGCTCCATAATGTTGTGAGTTCTGTTTACACGAAATGGACTCGGTCTTTGGTCCAGGTGAACCGATCATTGACTGGGAATGGCTATGTTCGGCTACTTGGAGATCATTTGCAGCCATTCATGGACTTCATGTTCCAAAACAACAATGGAATTTTTACGAATGACAGTGCGCCATGTCACTGGGCCACAACTATTTGCAATTGGTTTGAAGAACATTTTGGTCAGTTCGAGTGAATGATTTGGCCACCCAAATCGTCCAACATGAATCCTACCAGACATAGACTGGGACACTCATATGTTTAGGACGGGCGGTAGGGACAGAGCATCGAGTGACATTATACTGAGTGCACTATCCGAAAATTACCTCGAGCAATTAAACAGAAATCGACTCTTGGAGATAACATTTTGGACCTACTGATAACAAACAGACCCGAACTTTTCGACCCTGTAAGCGCAGAACAGGGAATTAGTGATCATAAGGCCGTTGCAGCATCCCTGAATACGGAAGTAAATAGGAATATAAAAAAGGGAGGAAGGTTTATCTGTTTATGAAGAGTAATAGGAGGCAGATTTCAGACTATCTAACAGATCAAAACGAAAATTTCTGTTCCGACACTGACAATGTTGAGTGTTTATAGAAAAAGTTCAAGGAGATCGTAAAATGCGTTTTAGACAGGCACGTGCCGAGTAAAACTGTGAGGGACAGGAAAAACCCACCGTGGTTCAACAACAATGTTAGGAAACTACTGCGAAAGCAAAGAGAGGTTTACTACAAAATTAAACGCAGCCAAAACCTCTCAAACAAAAAGAAGCTAAACGATGTCAAAGTTAGCATAAGGAGGGCTATGCGTGAAGCGTTCAGTGAATTCGAAAGTAAAATTCTATGTACCGACTTGACAGAAAATCCTAGGATGTTCTGGTCTTACGTTAAATCAGTAAGTGGATCGAAACAGCATATCCAGACACTCTGGGATGATGATGGCATTGAAACAGAGGATGACACGCGTAAAGCTGAAATACTGAACACCTTTTTCCAAAGCTGTTTCAAAGAGGAAGACCGCACTGCAGTTCCTTCTCTAAATCCTCTCACGAACGAAACAATGGCTGACATCGAAATAAGTGTCCAAGGAATAGAAAAGCAACTGAAATCACTCAACAGAGGTAAGTCCACTGGACCTGACGGGATACCAAGTCGATTCTACACAGAGTACGCGAAAGAACTTGCCCCCCTTCTAACAGACGTATAACGCAAGTCTCTAGAGGAACGGAAGGTTCCAAATGATTGGAAAAGAGCACAGGTAGTCCCAGTTATCAAGAAGGGTCGTTGAACAGACGCGCAAAACTATAGGCCTATATCTCTGACATCGATCTGTTGTAGAATTTTAGAACATGTTTTTTACTCGCGTATCATGTCATTTCTGGAAACCCAGAATCTACTCTGTAGGGATCAACATGGATTCCGGAAACAGCGATCGTGTGAGACCTAACTCGCTTTATTTGTTCATGAGACCCAGAAAATATTAGATACAGCTGTGTAGCTGGATTGGAGAGTTTTTAGCAAACAGAACACAGCATGTTGTTCTCAATGGAGAGACGTCTACAGACGTTAAAGTAACCTCTGGCGTACCTCAGGGGAGTGTTATGGGACCATTGCTTTTCACAATATATATAAATGGCCTAGTAGATAGTGTCGGAAGTTCCAAGCGTCTTTTCGCGGATGATGCTGTAGTATACAGAGAAGTTGCAGCGTTAGAAAATTGCAGCGAAATGCAGGAAGATCTGCAGCGGATAGGCACTTGGTGCAGGGAGTGGCAACTGACCCTTAACATAGACAAATGTAATGTATTGCGAATACATAGAAAGAAGGATCCTTTATTGTATGATTATATGATAGCGGAACAAACACTGGTAGCAGTTACTTCTGTAAATATCTGGGAGTATGCGTACGGAACGATTTCAAGTGGAATGATCATATAAAATTAATTGATGGTAAGGCGGTGCCAGGTTGAGATTCATTGAGAGAATCCTTAGAAAATGTAGTCCATCAACAAAGGAGGTGGCTTACAAAACACTCGTTCGGCCCATGCTTGAGTATTGCTCATCAGTGTGGGATCCGTACCAGGTCGGGTTGACAGAGGAGATAGAGAAGATCCAAAGAAGAGCGGCGCGTTTCGTCACAGGGTTATTTGGTAAGCGTGATAGCGTTACGGAAATGTATAGCAAACTCAAATGGCAGACTCTGCAAGAGAGGCGCTCTACATGGCGGTGTAGCTTGCTGTCCAGGTTTCGAGAGGGTGCGTTTCTGGATGAGGTATCGAATATATTGCTTCCCCCTACTTATACCTCCCGAGGAGATCACGAATGTTAAATTAGAGAGATTCGAGCGCGCACGGAGGCTTTTCGGCAGTCGTTCTTCCCTCGAACCATACGCGAGTGGAACAGGAAAGGGAGATAATGACAGTGGCAAGTAAAGTGCCCTACGCCACACACCGTTGGGTGGCTTGCGGAGTATAAATGTAGATGTAGATGGAATATTTATGAGAACTAATCGGTAGATGATTTAGTGAGCAAAATTCTGCACTGGCAACACTTTCGCCTTTATGAACGGTTATAGAGGCATCACAGTTCAGTCTTTCTGCAGACTTGTTGAGTCCATGCCACGTCGTGTTGCTGCGCTATCCTGGGCCATAGGAAGCCTGACACGATATTAGGAGGTATCTCATGACTTTTGCCACCCAATTGCATAACAAAAGCACAAATTGCTAATTCCATTGATGCCATACAGTCCTTCCCGAACTGTATTTTAGGATTCTTCTAAAATACATATTTCGTATGTTGAAACCATTTTAATACATTATCTGACATTTTACTACCATGAATTGGGATCTTCAGCGATTAAAGGGATGATACGTTTCGTGGGGACCAACTTATTCGGCTAATGCCAAAATTGATCACGTGTAAACAAAGGAAGTTGTTAAACAATATTCAGTCAAAAGACTGTTTTGAAAAGTACCATTTATTCAGCAGGCACTAAAGGACAAATGATCATTTTTTATACTTATTCGTACAATTGTAATCCAAACGCATCTGCTGAATTTTTAGTTCTAAAATATCAATCGTGATTTTAAATTCTCCACAACTTCGGAAATATTATAGTTTCGTAAAACCTAAAACCAGTTTTGGAATCAGCACAAAATTCCTTCAAAATGAGGCACTTTAGACGTAAATTTTCAGTAGTTTTAAATTTCACAAATAATTCTATTGTTTTATTTTGCTAAGATGGCAGACAAGCTTCAGAAAATAATATTGGACTCAAGTATGGTTGCCAACGGCCTTGTCACAGTAGTAACTCCGGTTCCCGTCAGCTCAGCCGGTCGCTGTGGCCGAGCGGTTCTAGGCGCTTCAGTCTGGAACCGCGCGACTGCTACGGTCGCAGGTTCGAATCCTGCCTCGGGTATGGCTGTGTGTGCTGTCCTTAGGTTAGTTAGGTTTAAGTAGTTCTAAGTTCTGGGGGACTGATGACCTCAGATGTTAAGTCCCATAGTCCTCAGAGCCATTTGAACGCGTCAGCTCACTGAGGTTAAGCGCTGTCGGGCTCGCTAACACTCGGATGGATGACCGATCGGGTCTGCCAAGCGCTGTTGGCAAATGAGGTGCACTCAGCTCTTATGAGGCCTATTGAGGAGCGAGATTATTGAGAAGTAACGGCTCCGTTCACGAAAACTGACAACGGCCGCGAGAGCGGTGTGATGATCACATGCCCCTCTAAATCCGCATCTAGTAACTCTTATCGGCTGAGAATGACACGGCGGTCGGTAGGTCCTTCCGATGTCTGTTCGTACATAGTTTAGTTTAGTCAAGTGTGGTTGCTGCAACATTAAAATGCATTCATACAAATTTAATACGTAAAACTCTTTTAACTTAATACTAATACAAATTAAAATAACTCTTGGTTTCAGGACACTTAATTCCGTTATTAAATACGTATTTATAGCCCGTTTTGTGACATCACGTTCTTTAAACTGGTGAAGAGAGGGAGGTCTACAAATACAATTTAGAGAGACGCCAAACATCTGCTGACAGTGACTTAATATCTTGGTGGATCTCATAAATCTGTAGTACTTAAAATTCTTGTGCATCGCAATCAGTTGGTAACAGCGCATAAACGTGTTCGATGTCAATTGTGAGCGTCTTTCGTGAGTTATTTACGAAATAAATACTGACCTATACGGGCATATTTTGATTTATCAATATTTACATTGTACAGATGTAACACAATGGTTCGATGAACATGCTTGTGTAATGACCCCAGTCCTCAAACAAAGAAAGGCAATACTACGAGGACTATTTGGATAGTAAGGAACGACCGGCAGCGAAATAGACACCACAGTGCAAAGCCGATGAAGCTTTGCACAAATGTGTTGGGCAATGTTTCTACTATGCCTCTAGACAGCTTCACATTGCTCTTGTCAGTTCTGAGTGCGTAAAGGTCTGAGCGAAATAGTGTCTCCCTCCAAATATGCGTTCCTGCCGAGAGATTTCGAGGTGATTTTATGCAGCCGCACATAACGTAATGGTCATGCAGTTCCTTCTTCCCGACAGTTCTCGGTCGCACACTGCGGGGGCAATTACGACGCCCGTGCAGCGTCTTCGTGGGGAAGTGCTTGATCACCCACCATACAACTGTCTCCCCCCGATTTTCATCTCGGCTCAAATGAACCGCAGGCCATGAAGACATTTTGCACAGATAACTAGCTGCTTTCCAGCGTAGAAATTGTCGGAAGGTACAGGAGGCTACCCTCCACTACGGGGTACTGGGAAGTCGGGAGAACGCTACGACAGCTGTCGGATCGGCGACTATGTAGAGAAAAGCTGGAATGTGTAACTAACTGTTGCAAATAAAACAGTTTTGATTTTCACTGTGGTTTCCATTTCGCGACCGATCGTTCCGTACTTTCCGAACAGTCCTCACAATAATCAAAAATCAAGTAATTTGATTACAGATTCAAGTCAACTTGGTAATACCCCAATGGTGTGCTTATTTTTATTGTTCTGAACTTCAATCAGTAAAAAGGAACCCTTGTAGCATCACTTGATTGTCCGCCTGTCTGTCTGTCTGTTTGTCCGACTGTTAAGAACCTCTTTTATCAGGAATAGGTTGATGTATCAAGTTGAAATTTACGTCACGTACTAAGGTCCACCGTCCCTTCGTGGTGCAAGAAACTTCAGTTTCTTAGTCAATTTAATCAAAAGATACTGCCATTTATATCAGATATTTGGCAGGCAACATGGCTTCACAGTAGAAGTATAGGAAAAAATCCGAAAATTGTAGATCTGTAATTATACCACACGAAAAAAGTTTTTGTAGTCATTTGTTACCCACCTATCTGTCTGTCCGTCTGTTAAGACTACTTTTTCTTAGGAACGGGTGACATATCAGGTTTAAATTTATGTGAAATGCTCAGGTCTACAGTCGTCTGACAGTGTAAAAAATTTAAGCTTCTAAGTCAATGAAATCGAAAGAAACGGACATTTATGTCACATTTTTTTGTGCTCGCGGATTCACTCATCAAAGCCTATAGTGTACTTCCCGTTAACTTGTGAGAATGAAATTCGGCAAGAAGCAATGTTTCACAGTACATGTAAGAAAAAAAATCCGGAAACTGTTCATTTGTAATGATATCACACGAAAAAATCTTTTTTGTCATTTGTTATCCGATTGTCTGTCGGCCCGTCTGTTAAGACTCCTTTTTCTCGGGAATTACAATAGCAAATGCGAAAATACACAATAGGTTTAAACTTAAAACTTAAAATTAAAACGTTTTCGAAAGTATTGGAATTCTCAGGACCTATGTCTTGCCAGTATCGATTTCGATAATGGGCACAAATCGTCAAGATTCTCGATACCTGGAATAGATGAACATCTATTTATGTAATTAATTTTCACCTGTGCTGCAACCCATTAATAAAAATCTGCATTTTGCGCTGCGACTACAGACTGACGGCATCAGCCACGCCGTAAGACTGGAAGTTGCTACTACCCGTTAGACTGTAGCCTGAGTGCATAACTATTATCACTCCTGTAATAATGCCCTAAATATATTCCCCTTCTTGTGAAAATTTTTGACCCCTGAACGAACAATAACGCGATCTGACTCTGCCAATGGAATATTGGGTAGTAAGCACACTTTCATAGCGCAACGGAACGTATGAAGGTGTCTCCGGCATACGTTAAAGCAATGCAAAATTACAACCAAGGCGTTAGATCATTCTAAAACAACTCATAAACGTAGTTGCATCTTCTCTTGTAAAGAAAATGAGTGCAATTGAGATATAAACTGCACCTTGTATTGCCTAAAACCCAACAGCAAGAAGCATGCATCACAAAAGAGACAACCACCGCCTTAATCGTAACTGCAGAACGTGTCTCGAACTTCTCTGCAGCTCAGACCTGCCTTATATTGGCTTAAATTAGTATGCAAAGAGGAAAAATACCGTACGTGTCGAAAGAAGTTTATCGCTCTATTAATTTCACGGAAGACAGATCGCTTTAAGCAACCTGTAACCTTATCAGCTATGAAGATGGGAAACGGATAAACATTCACATGTGGATCGAGCAGAAAAGTCATGAAGTTTAGAACTGATTACTGGAGGAAAAATAAATAAAGGATGGACTTGAAATTAATTTCTATTATTATTCAATCAATACGAATGAAATTTCAAAAGCAGTAGACATAAGTAGTGGGGCAAAGAAAGTCCGTCACGATGACGTCATCCAACACCAAGGGGGGTTCACCCCACTCTCCATTGTTGCCAAATTTATTCAAGATGGCGGCTATGACGTCATCCAATATGGCGGCACGTAGACTTGGCAACATCGCATGCCGTCATCCAATATGGCGGATATTGGCGGGAAAATAGGCCAGTTGTGCTACATCCACTAACCTAACCTCATGAAAAATGGAGGGAAGTTTGAATTTTGGCGGGAAAATACGCCAATTTTCCTACATCCACTAACCTAAGCCTCCAGAAGAAAAAATGGAGGCACGTTTGAATTCCAACATGATAATGCATTCAAAGACCATACTTTTTATTTTTATTGATTATCATTCATTAACATTCGTTATTATTTATTATTATTTATTATCATTTATTATTATTTATTATCATTTATTATTATTTATTATTATTTATTATCATTTATTATTATTTATTATTATTGACCTTCCTCCACTAGAAAATTCCCTCCAAATTCAAATTCCAATACGATAATGGCTGCAAAACCTTACTTTTGTTTATTATTATTCATTATTATTTGTCAACATTCATAATCATTCATTAACATTCATTGTGATTCATTATCATTTATTATCATTTACTATTATTTATTATCATTTATTATTATTTATTATTATTGACCTGCCTCCACTAGAAAATTCCCTCCAAATTCAAATTCCAACATGATAACGGCTGCAAAACCTTACTTTTGTTTATTATTCATTATTATTTACTAACATTCATTATCATTCATTGTCATTTATTATCATTCATTATCATTGATTATTATAGGCCTACCTCCACTAGAAAATTGCGCCAAATTCAAATTCCAACGTGATATTCTCTCGAAAACTGTGCTTCTATTTATTATTATCATTTATTATTTATTGAAGATGTCCGATTTTCTCGGCGAGAAAGCCATTTTCCTTACATCCATAACAAAAGTCTATCACAAGTTCAAATCCCAACCCCATAATTGATCACACGTACGAACTTTCTCCGTCACTTATCTTTTTTTCACTGGTAGCCTATCATAATCGCATTAAATAATAAACTGCTCTTATAATAATGTAATTCACGTCCTTTGATTTTGCAGGGGGGAAGGGACTGAAGACTTTATTTCAAGCAGTACAGTCATCACTCGTTCTCCAACACAGTCAGCACACACATCTTTGATATCGCAGTGCAGTCACCACGACTTCCGCGCTCCAACTGAATTAGTTCAAATCCACCCCCTGGCCAGAGCGCAGAGACACTGCTGACATCTGTCACATGAGGCGGCCAGCCGCTGGCGCTGGGTGGAGAGCCCAAAGATCGCTCCGACGTCGTAAACATGTTTTCGCTGGACACGCTGGAACATGTCGAGTTTGACGTCACTACAGCCCCTTGTCCGCTCACCACGTGTATTCGTCGCCTCTGCACGTTTCCCGCCAAAATTGTCTGCCTCGGAGCTGAATCACACAACGGTCGACCGTTCGCTGCCACACTTTTGGCGCCATGTTCAAACCTGTCGATGCCTGTGCCTGTGCGAGCGAGAACGCAGTGCTACACTTTTGGTGGCAAAGTTTGCTCGGCAGTGGAATCCGCCATGACTATATAACAGCACGTTTGGACCGCACTAGAACGCCCGCTAATTGAATCACTATCGCATGCGTGTAATAATTGTATAATCGCTGCGCCGCCGCCCTGCTTACGTCACACACCCTCCATACACGCGACGGACATAGCCTTCTGTAAATACCTGGGGATATTCATTCCAGTCCAGACCTGTGACTCCTCTACAGATAAATTTGTCCAGTTATTTGTCTACTCACTCACATTCTGACCAGATGTGCAAAAACAGCTCAGACTGCGCTGTGCTGCTCGGGGAAGTAAGGAAGGGCTGCACTCTATTTATTTGGAGCCCTTTTATTTAGCCGGCCGAAGTGGCCGCGCGGTTCTGGCGCTGCAGTCTGGAGCCGCGAGTCCACTACGGTCGCAGGTTCGAATCCTGCCTCGGGCATGGATGTGTGTGATGTCCTTAGGTTAGTTAGGTTTAACTAGTTCTAAGTTCTAGGGGACTAATGACCTCAGCAGTTGAGTCCCATAGTGCTCCGAGCCATTTTTTGCCTTTTATTTAGTCGTGGAGTATATTTGTCACAAAACACCCGCACTGATCCGACTGTGGTCATCTGACACAGGCCACAAACACGTAAATAACTCATAATTTCACCAAACAATAGCAAACAGCTCTTAAATAATGGAGTACACAATATCAGCAGACGAGCTCTGTACTGTTAAACCCTCCAAATGAAGCACTGCACAGTGCACAGACATGCTCGCAAAATAGTGCAACAGACGCGCCCAAACGGCACCAGCTGCCAAACCGACCTAAAGCCTCTGCTCGGCCTCCCCCAAACATGACCTCAACACAGTCGCATTCGCACCAATCACCGGAGAAAATGATATCGCCTATGCGCCTTAGATTACGCTCCAAGGCAGGCCGCGTGCACGTGCGGTCGGCGGGGAAGGGGATTCCAGAGTCTCCGTCCAAGTTCAGCTTCCGAGCGCTCGTGACTGCAGACACATTTCAAAGCTTCATTGTTCTTTTATGTATACCGCCGGCGTCTCAGGTCTGGACCTGCCTTCACGTCTATTGCTAGAATAGCTCATTGCTCGTTGACACACTCGATTAACGCGGCCGGGAAAACATTTACTACTCGCATGCCACCGAGATGGTGACGGAAAACCAATCACTCTGATCTACGCTGCAGGCGCGTGTAATCATTGAGAACACTGTTTTTTTCGAACAACTTATTTAACCATACAGTATATCTATTACGCTATCACAAAACACCAATCCCAGAAGCGCCCTGGGCCATGTTGCACAGCCCACAGACACGTACCCAATCATAATTTCAGTACACACTATAGGAAATTGCTACTAAATAATACATCACACAGATGTGTAGATACTCTCAGTACTCGTAAACTATCCTAATAATGCATAGCAGAGCCTGCAGATCCGCTTGCAAGATAACTCAGCAGATGTGCGCAGGTTCCCCCACTCTGCACCCTGCCCACAGGATCGTGTAGTCACCCATCCGTCTGATTTCAGACCTCGCACAGCCCCTGCTTGGCTTCCGCAAGCGTGAGTTGGCGCGGTCAACGTGCTCGTCAGCGGTCAAAGCACACACATACGTCCGTCCAGGACCGCCATCCCGAGCCGCGACAACCGAACGCGGGTGAAAGTCAACTTTATATCAATGTAGCATAATTCCAAAGCGTAGCCTCCATACGCTAAACACATCATAGCGGCATATGTCTTTACCTCCTATGACACTGTAGCGCACTGCGCATTGCTCCTCACGCGACATTACACGGCCCTTTAACTAAACATAACTACACATCCCTGCTCTCGCCTCGTCGCGTGACCAGCCATCTAAAAACCTTCTCAATATGATTCTTACTTTACAACATTTTTTAAAAAATAAGATCTAATTTACACTTCCCACCACACCTAACCTCACACCCGTCCCACCATCAACATACGCAAACGTCCTCAACCCTATCTTGACACTCATATATCACCCAACAAACCATGCCCATCGATCAATTTACCATTATCATCCCCTCTTTTCGAATTACAAACGTAGCCTCTATCTAAACACCAATCAACTCATCTTTCTCGCACTTTCAACAGTAAAATTAATTTTACATACACAAAGATACGAAACGCAATTAACGACTCAAACTTTTATACAGAGCATCAAGCATTCCAAGCCCGGTCCATATTTACCACCTCCACCTTCAATTAAATATTATTACCATTGCCGCAACATTCTACCAGCGCTCGATTTGTACCTATTTTTCCGCTCTTAATTGTTGTCACTAGTGGCCGAATGTCAGTATCTATAGATTGCATAAATATCCACATAAAATAAAATCTCGCCCCGCCATTTAGAGACTCCTATATCCGAATACATAGCATCATTCAACTATCACTTGCTCTTATTTAATAACTCATCCATCAGGTCTGGGGGCAAGGTCCTCCCTTTCTTTCTTTCTTTCCTTCTTTCAGCAGCAGACAGCTATTTTTTACAGTGGTAGCTAAATTGCGCCATCAACTTAACATAACGAATCGCGAAACATATCTTCAAATACATAAACACACTTACTCAATTACACAGCGGTCTCGCTGAGGACGTGACCTTTAATATTACAGTTCTTAATCCAATAACCACCGAAACAAGTACTGAATGCTCAAATTAATCCCATAGCGCCTTACAAAGCGAGTGTCCGAGCGCCACCGGCGGCATGTCAAAGCCACATAGGTGTCCATCTACACAGCCGTCCACTCAGCCCCAGGACCAGAATGCTGAAGTGGGCTCTCCCTATACCTGCTCTCCAGCTATTGTCTAACGACATACAGTGCACAAATGGATTCCTAAATAGCGCAGATCTCTATCTCCCCCTTGCATCTCCAACAGGACATGTAAACAGTGTCTCCCCCAGCCAGCAAACCCGACGTCCTTCACCCTTCGCTGATAATTTGCACTCGCATGTATAAAACCATATTCACTCCTGCCAAAAGTAACTTAATAATAAAAAAGCATTCTCCCTTTCTAAGCATAGATGAGTATGCATTTATCTTCACCCATCTGATCTCTGGAATTTAAGTCGGAGAAAGACATATCTATTACCTTCTGCAACCTGTCTATAAACAGAACGATCTCAGTTACTACAACAGGACCTTCTTTTGACCATTCGCTGGAAATACACGCAATGTTGTACGCCTCAAACTAGGTACAAGTGCAACAGATCCTCAACACCCTATCATCTTTATTCTCTACTATTAAACAGTGGAAAAGTCACGAAGGCAACAATGCGATCCACCTCCAGCGTGGACAAACGTAATTCACAATACTCCCCCTGAATAACTCAGAGTGCAACCATCCAAGAATTCCTAACAGCTCACCAAGTCCAACACCTCAAACTACAAATGCCTATATGAACAAGATCATATTAAATATACACACACGCTGCAAAGACCCCTTTAAAGTTTGATCACCCATACTCCAAGTGAATGAGAAGCTGCCTCTGGCCCCTGTTCAAACAGTGCTTTCTAACACGCTTTTGCACACTACCGAGCATTTCGTCTTTCTGCCGCAACTTCGAAGTCATTGTCTGATTCTAAACAGACATTAACACAGACTGATGCACGGTGTCTCACAGGAAACTATACCTTGCACCTTATAAATCATATTCTTACAGTCGATAGCATAACATTGAATGACTTTAAATAAAGGATACCCACAACACAAGGAAAACAGAAGAGCCTGCTCGCATTGTAGCCACTTCCCTCGAAAGTGATTGACCACCTCTACATTTAAACTCATATGTCGCAGTGACCGAACAGTTTATAACTCTGCATTCAATTTCTAGTGATTGGTCATTTTTGCACACAAGTACAGGATCACCGTTTTTGGTGCCAGCAACCCTGGAAGTTGCGGTCCATCAACCAAAGTTTCTCCCCCAACTCAAGCAAGCATTGTCAGTCAATCATTATGTGGTACCCAATGCACAGATGCGATGGATAAGACACCACTGATCTACTGTAATATTATCCATCATAGCTGATATCGCGAAAAATTTTACAGTAAGTCCAACACTGGCCAATCATGTGACAGCTTGTTTTCTTAATTTCAGTATCATAGCTAAACCATACATCCTCTAGTTTGCAAGTATCATTGCGACCATTCATAGATGACTGCTCAGCATGTCCATTCACACTTAATTCTCGAACACATAAAGACGATCAAATTATACCAGACAACGCCATACATATTTCTAAGACCTCGCGCATAGTACTCGATCAATCTCTTTGCATATGGCGGTCACAGAGCTATCTAGTCCTCTTACGTTAAAAGACCATCCTCACCTCGGCATTGACCTACCTACCCCGCAACATCGCTACCCAATTATTCCTCAACCGAGCAGACGAATACAGCAACACTCCACCTCTCTTGGCTGAATAGAACTTTCCTAGTCCTAATCCATCCAAGTACATCACATTTCTCGAAATGTAACAAAGTCTTGGAGCTTAGCACACCATATCGATCTATAGTAACAGATCTCAAAGTTAAGAGCGGAAAAACAAGTACAAATCGAGCGCTGGTAGAATGTTGCAGCAATGGTAATAATATTTAATTGAAGTAGGAGGTGGTAAATATGGACCGGGCTTTGAATATTGGTGTGAGTGTTGTATGTGCTTGATGCTCTGTATAAAAGTTTGAGTCGTTAATTGCGTTTGGTATTTCTGTGTGTGTAAAATTAATTTTACTGTTGAAAGTGCGAGAAAGATGAGTTGATTGGTGTTTAGATAGAGGCTACGTTTGTAATTCGAAAAGAGGGGATGATAATGGTAAATTGATCGATGGGCATGGTTTGTTGGGTGATATATGAGTGTCAAGATAGGGTTGAGGATGTTTGCGTATGTTGATGGTGGGACGGGTGTGAGGTTAGGTCCGGTGGGAGGCGTAAATTAGATATTATTAAAAAAAAAGTTGTAAAGTAAGAATCATATTGAGAAGGTTTTTAGATGGCTGGTCACGCGACGAGGCGAGAGCAGGGATGTGTAGTTATGTTTAGTTAAAGGGCCGTGTAATGTCGCGTGAGGAGCAATGCGCAGTGCGCTACAGTGTCATAGGAGGTAAAGACATATGCCGCTATGATGTGTTTAGCGTATGGAGGCTACGCTTTGGAATTATGCTACATTGATATAAAGTTGACTTTCACCCGCGTTCGGGTGTCGCGGCTCGGGATGGCGGTCCTGGACGGACGTATGTGTGTGTTTTGACCGCTGACGAGCACGTTGACCGCGCCAACTCACGCTTGCGGAAGCCAAGCAGGGGCTGTGCGAGGTCTGAAATCAGACGGATGGGTGACTACACGATCCTGTGGGCAGGGTGCAGAGTGGGGGTACCTGCGCACATCTGCTGAGTTATCTTGCAAGCGGATCTGCAGGCTCTGCTATGCATTATTAGGATAGTTTACGAGTACTGAGCGTATCTACACATCTGTGTGATGTATTATTTAGTAGCAGTTTCCTATAGTGTGTACTGAAATTATGATTGGGTGCGCGTCTGTGGGCTGTGCAACATGGCCCAGGGCGCATCTGGGATTGGTGTTTTGTGACAGCGTAATAGATATACTGTATGGTTAAATAAGTTGTTCGAAAAAACAGTGTTCTCAATGATTACACGCGCCTGCAGCGTAGATCAGAGTGATTGGTTTTCCGTCACCATCTCGGTGGCATGCGAGTAGTAAATGTTTTCCCGGCCGCGTTAATCGAGTGTGTCAACGAGCAATAGACGTGAAGGCAGGTCCAGACCTGAGACGCCGGCGGTATACATGAGAAGAACAATGAAGCTTTGAAATGTGTCTGCTGTCACGAGCGCTCGGAAGCTGAACTTGGACGGAGACTCTGCAATCCCCTTCCCCGCCGACCGCACGTGCACGCGGCCTGCCTTGGAGCGTAATCTAAGGCGCATAGGCGATATCATTTTCTCCGGTGATTGGTGCGAATGCGACTGTGTTGAGGTCATGTTTGGGGGAGGCCGAGCAGAGACTTTAGGTCGGTTTGGCAGCTGGTGCCGTTTGGGCGCGTCTGTTGCACTATTTTGCGAGCATGTCTGTGCACTGTGCGGTGCTTTATTTGGAGAGTTTAACAGTACAGAGCTCGTCTGCTGATATTGTGTACTCCATTATTTAAGAGCTGTTTCCTATTGTTTGGTGAAATTATGAGTTATTTACGTGTTTGTGGCCTGTGTCAGATGACCACAGTCGGATCAGTGCGGGTGTTTTGTGACAAATATGCTCCACGACTAAATAAAAGGGCTCCAAATAAATAGAGTGCAGCCCTTCCTTACTTCCCCGAGCAGCACAGCGCAGTCTGAGCTGTTTTTGCACATCTGGTCAGAATGTGAGTGAGTAGACAAATAACTGGACAAATTTATCTGTAGAGGAGTCACAGGTCTGGACTGGAATGAATATCTTGATGGGTGTGGTTGTGTTACCAAGTGTAGTGCACTAGTGGAGTTCAGAAACTGCCTTATGTGGTGGTCTGTTCCTCGAAAAGTAGTTGAAATTAGGGAGTTGAACACGTTTGCATATGTATATGAAATTGTGGGGTGGTGAGAGTGAATTAGCGAGCGTTCTCGCGACGAGCAAACGTGCTGTTATACGGTCTAGCGCCAAACGTATCCTTTTTCCGGCACGCGGTCGACAGGTTCCATCGTGTCCGGCGTTAAGTGCTCGCGGGCGCCGAAAGATGTTTACCTAGTCGGACTCTGAGGCGCCGCTCGCTGTCTACCTGGTGCGCTGGTCGTGGGGGCTGTGCGGGCACCGTTGGTCGCTTGACGTCAGTCGGCCAGGGACCTGTCAATGGAGCGGGTTCAGCCGGCCGCGCGTATGTCAGCTGCGCTGTGGAGTTTCGCTGTGTGAGCATGGAGAAGTCAGTTGGGACACACCTGTATGTCCGTAATGTCGGAAATAAAGAGTCATTTCCCAGGTATTTACAGAAGGCGATTCCGTCGTGTGTATTGAGGGTGTGTGACAAGCAGGACGGCGGCACAGCGATCATACAGTTATTACGCACGCGCGAGAGCGAGTCAATTAGCGGGTGTTCTAGTGCAGTCCAAACGTACTGTTATATAGTCGTGGTGGATTCCACTGTCGAGCAAACTTTGCCGCCAAAAGTGTAGCACTGCGTTCTCGCTCGCACAGGGACACGTGGTGGACGGTGAGCGGTCGGCATCGACAGGTTTAAACGTGGCGCCAAAAGTGTGGCAGCGAACGGTCGACCATTGTGTGATTCAGCTCCGAGGCAGACAATTTTGACGTCGTGGTGACTGCACTGCGATATCAAAGATGTGTGTGCTGACTGTATTGGAGAACAAGTGATGACAGTACTGCTTGGAATAATGTCTTCAGTCCCTTCCCCCCTGCAAAATCGAAGGACGTGAAATACTTTACTATAAGTGCAGTTTATTTTTTGACGTGATTATTATACGCTACCAGTGAAAAAAAGATAAGTGAGAGAGAAAGTTCGTACATGTGATCAATTATGGTGTTGGGATTGGAACTTATGATGGTCTTTTGTTAGGGATGTAAGGAAAATGGCTTTCTCGCCGAGAAAATAGGACATCTTGAATAAATAATAAATGATAATAATAAATAGAAGTACAGTTTTCAAGAGAATATCGTGTTGGAATTTGAATTTGGCGCAATTTTCTAGTAGAGGTATGCCTGTAATAATAAATAATAATAAATGATAATAAATAATAATAAATTATAATAACTGATAATGAATGATAATGAATGATAATGAATGATAAAAATGATAATGAATAATAATAAACAAAAGTAAGGTTTTGCGGCCATTATCGTATTGGAATTTGAATTTGGAGGGAATTTCCTAGTGGAGGCAGGTCAATAATAATAAATAATAATAAATGATAATAAATGATAATGAATGATAATGAATGATAATGAATCACAATGAATGATAATGAATGTTAATAAATGATAATGATTAATAATAAACAAAAATAAGGTTTTGTAGCCATTATCGTATTAGAATTTGAATTAGGAGGGAATTTTCTAGTGGAGGCAGGTCAATAATGATAAATAATAATAAATGATAATAAATAATAATAAATGATAATAAATAATAATAAATAATAATAAATGTTAATGAATGATAATCAATAAAAATGAAAAGGTAAGTACGGTCTTTGCATGCATTATCATGTTGGAATTCAAACTAGCCGCCATTTTTTCTTCTGGAGGCTCAGGTTAGTGGACGTAGCAAAATTGGCGTATTTTCCCGCCAAAATTCAAACTTTCCGCCATTTTTGATGAGGTAAGGTTAGTGGATGTAGCACAATTGGCCTATTTTCCCGCCAATATCCGCCATATTGGATGACGGCATGCGATGTTGCCAAGTCTACGTGCCGCCACATTGGATGACGTCATCGCCGCCATCTTGAATAAATTTGGCAACAATGGAGAGTGGGGTGACACCCCCCTTGGGGTTGAATGACGTCATCGTGACGGAACTTTCTGGGCACCCTGTGGGGTGATGCCCTCTTTGCCCCGCTACTGACATATACGTCCTATAACAGACCAAGTGGAAATAAAATATCATACATGGTCAAAAACATTAAAGAACCCCATATATTCTCTGATCCCTGCAATAGTATTACGTAAGTGGGAAAATAAGGTGAAACACGACCTATGTCCGCGTGTGACTTAATGAAAGCCTGAGTTTGATTCTTGTATAACAGCAAAGCCTCGATCCAAGTGAAGTGATTTAACTTCGTTTACAATGAGAACCCATCTGCAAAACTGAAGAACTGTGCAACATACACTGCGCAACGGAATTAAACGATTACTTTTTCGAAATCCAGTAGTGCAAGGGTGGCGCGCTGCGACTTCACACTCGGGCTCGGCGACGCTACGGACTGCAAGGTGTTGTCACAGGCCACAAAAATGGTTCAAATGGCTCTGAGGACTATGGGACCTAACATGTATGGTCATCAGTCCCCTAGAACGTAGAACCACTTAAACCTAACTAACCTGAGGACAGCATCACAGGCCACAGCTCAGAAGTTTATGTGACGGGTAAGGTTGGTTAATAATGTCATATTGGCACCAAATTTCACCAAAATTCTTTCCAACGCCATTGTGGAAGTGCCACACGATGAGAAGGTCGTTACAGCGCTTCTTATTCACATTTCACCCCATCTTTTGACGTTTGTACGATTGAAGTCAGAACCGCGACCCCAACATTGAAATCATGCGGTTTTCTTATGGGTGGCCGAGAAAAACATTCCAGACGCATCGGCGCTCAGAACTGACACGAAAAGGCATCAGGGGCTGGCATATGGGCGTCAAAGAAACGACCTCTTTTCCTGGGTCGTTGATTCCCATAGTTTGCAGTCCGATGAGCAACACGAAGATGTTCTTAACAAGCTTTGATACTGCTGACACCCTCTAACATTTCAACCCTTCTCTAAGAGACACCCGCTAAACCCGTTAGGCAGAACAGGTGATTAGGATTGTGGAAAGGGCCAAATAAGGTTGAGGTCAGTTTCACCTTAAAATTGCAATTTATTGTAATTTAATAACACATTTACAACCAAAACGGCACATAGCCGAATCTTTAGAACTACGAGTTTCAAAATGCAATTCTTTCACGGCTTAAGGCCTCCAAACAAGAAATCTTAAAAAAATCAGCAAGATAAAAATGCAGTTAAAATAGCCAATAAAATAATTAAAATATATATATCACAGCTAGGTAGAAAGCCTCAAGGCAAAGTAAACAGAACAAACATATGCAAGGTGCAATACAAACGACTGAAGTCCCGTAATAAAATTTTCAAGATTTTAAAATATATTACTGTAACCTTTCAAAGGCAGAAGGGTAATTTTAAGAATACGTATTTAAGATGCTGAAGGCCCACAACTGATTTTTCAAAATTCAAAAATACCATAAAAGACAGTAAAACCAAGAAATTTTTAAGTAATTGCTATAATAGATTATAAACAGACAATTAAACACCTATGAGAAAGACAGTAAAGACAACGGCACTCAGAAGCCTTCAGGAGTTCGGTCTGCCCTCGTTCACTTAGGCGAGACAGGTGGTGAGGCCAACTACACTTGATCCTTTGGAACCCAACCAAGGAACAGCCACGGACCGACCGACAAAACGGCTTGCTTGCCACCAAGCGGTACATGAAAACTCAAACACCAAAATGTTATGGACGTAATTATCCACAATCAAATATGTATTAAGCTGTCAAAACTACACACCATGCTGGACAGCGACAACAGCTGAGAAAAGGACGCTGCCTGAAATTACGTTAGAGGCCAGGGCAGGTAACCGAAACACCAACGGCCACAAGGCAGAAAATTCCGCAGGTACACTTGAATTGTAGTCAACCAATATAGTTAATTCCGCCTCATGGCGGCTAAATTTCAGCAATACAAACAGAAACCACTACTCAACTTTAACGTCCTGGGCCGGTGAACCAAGAAGATCGTGGCGATCGGACAGCTGCAAGCACGCTCCGACACCGCGCAGGGATCGGCAGCGGACCCTGCCGACTTCACCGCTCGGAGATAACTTCCCTGGTCCGCGGCAACCGACCGACTGCCGTCAGAATGCCGACAACATCAAAAATAGTCATCAGTGGAAATAACACCAACTACACACACAACCAAAGACTTGCACGAAGTCCTGAACGATACGCAACAGAAACTAAGTACGCACGAAGACAAATCGGGAGTCGATGGACACACACACAGCCGACTCATGAACGATCGGCGAGCCAAAATGCGTCGTCCGGTAGGACGACCGCCCGACGATCCCCTAAGACCGCCGCCCGGCTCAAATGATGCATGACGGCAATGGTCGAGCGAGCCATGTCGACGCACACCTCACTGCTGCTCCAACCCGACTGCGCTAGTGCTGCATTGCAACCCCCCGCGACTTGCAGGCTCGGACTGCGTCCAGACGCGTTCCAACTGACTGACAGCCCGAACTCGTAACCCGAACTCCCTTACGATTTTTTTTTCCTTTATTGAATTTCAATAAAGCAGCTTAGTATGCCGCTCTTCAGCCTACAGACTTTGTTAGAAAGATGAAGAGAATAAATAATAAAAACAGGCGATAAAATCGGAGACTTAAAGAGTAATATGGCGAAAAGAAATCTTGGAACTTAAAACAAAGAACAGAGGGATGATGACGCAAAGAAAATACATACAAAGCAGACAGGTAAAACAATAGACAGACAATTAAAAAAACACGGCGACAGACTGGTTTCTGTTCGCAAAAGACATAAAATTCACACCCAGCGACAGCATGGTTTCTGTTCGCAACACGAGAAAGACGAACAACACTGAACAGTCACTGGAACACTGCACTAAAAAGTCGGCACATGTGACATACCACAGCCGAGAGCAGGTGGAGGGAAACTGGACAGATGATGGGAAAATAAAAAAAGGGGGGGAGCCGGGAAAGGAGCTGATGGAGGATGAGGGCCCATAAGAGGGGTGGGGGGCGCTGGGCAGACGCGACAGGAAGTGGGGTAGGCAGAGGAGGGGAATACAAAAGGACTCAGGGGGGGGGGAGAAGGGAGGTAGGGAGAGGTTTAGTGGGGAGAAAACAGGATGGAAGGGGGGAAGAGGGAGCCCAGGGAAAGGACAGAGGAAAGGAGGGGGAGTGAGGATCAGAGTTGATAGGAGGGATAAATGGAGGGAGAGAGGGCATTATCCGGGAGGGGGAGTTGATGGAAGGCACCTTGGGAAAGGAGATGTAGGGTGTAGAGATGGTGGGTAGGGGGGACACAACGGTGAAGATGTGGCAGGGGGCGGGGATGGGAGAGGAGAGGAGCAACCAGGGGGTGAAGGGGTTAAATATGGCGGGACGTGTAAAGGATGCGGATATGTTCGAGGAATAGGAGCAGATGGGGGAAAGGAATGAGACCATAGAGGATCCGCGTGGGGGACGGGAGGCGTATACGGAAGGCGAGGCGGGAAGTAATAGCACTCGAGAAAAGATACTACGAGAGGGGATATATCGATACGCGCTGCTAGCGCCGGTCACGGTCAGGCAAAGCAGCAACTCAGTGACAGTAGTAATTTAAATTAACGTAGTGAGGTGAAGTACATGATGGCGGCAACAAGAGCCACGCTCGGCTCAGACACTGAGGCTGCAACCCCATTAAACGCGATCGCACTGCGGCGGCGCGGTTCCTTTTCGAACTTTTACCTGCACCTACTTGTGAACTCGTCGCAGCGGTTAACCGTTAGGAAAGCCGCGCAGAAACCTACCGTACTGCGACTCGCACAGGGTGCATACAACGTAATTGTTCTAAGAATCGGGAAAAGGTCTTAATTTTGAATGAAAGGTGAAAGTACTGGCAAATCTTCGGTATATTCTGAAGTCAAGAATTACACGTTCACTGCCAAGCCCGTGCTAATCCTAACACCCTTTCATTCAGGTTAGCATGTTTATGGTATCGTATTTCCCGAAATCCGAACAGCTATTAAACACGGACTGTTCTTAAGTGAAAATGCTCGCCATACTGTTAAGTTTATCAGTGTGTAAAACCACACCAGTTTTTGGTTACCGATCTATTCAATATTCCAAGCGGAATTACTGTCTTTTCTTAGACACAAAATTACTTAAAAAAATCCGTTCTTTCTAGAAAAAAACACACGCGAATAAATATGCCTTCACTTTAAACACTTTTGAGGCATGTAGCGCAACTAAAGCCGGCAAAATATAACTTCCTTCGGAGGTCATAGTACACACGACCGTACCATTTAAAGACTGGGTTCCGACGACTTAGACTGCTGCAAGCGCGAAGAATACTCCGTTCTGATTGGTCAGTTATCTTTAAGGTCAATAGAAAAACATTATTCTCCCGCGTTAGTTCGCGCTTTTCATGACTAACCAATCAACAAATAACACACTTCCGAACTGTATTTTTTCCGAAATAAATATTTAACACTCTGATATTTTGTTTATACTTTACGTTATTAACTATTTTCATTTGCACTCGAATTAGCTTTCCTTTTACTGTAAAGCCGTAAAAAAAGCCGTAAATTCAACTGAATAGCTAGGTATTACAATTACGAATAACTTAAATTGGAAGGGACACACAGAAAATGTTGTGGGGAAGGCTAACCAAAGACTGCGTTTTATTGCCAGGACACTTAGAAAATGTAACAGACCTACTAAGGAGACTTCCTACACTTTGCTTGTCCGTCCTCTTTTAGAATACTGCTGCACGGTGTGGGATCCTTACCAGATAGGGCTGACGGAGTACATCGAAAAAATTCAAAGGAAGGCAGCACGTTTTGTATTCTCGTGAAATATGGGAGAGAGTGTCACAGAAATGCTACAAGATTTGGGCTGGACATCATTAAAAGAGAGAAGTTTTTCGTTGCGTTTGAATCTTCTCATGAAATTTCTGCTCCGAATACGAAAATATTTTGTTGACACCGATCTACGCAGGGTCACCACGATAAAATAAGGGGAATCAGAGGTCGTACGGAAAGACATAGGTGTTCACTCTATCCGTGCGCTATACGAGATTTGAATAATAGAGAATTGCGAAGGTGGTTCAACGAACCCTCTGCCACGCACTTCAATGTGATTTGCAGAGTATCCATGTAGATATAGAAGCTTACTCAACATATTATGATACAAAATTCCCCGTCATCTGCATTCACACTGTCTTAAAACTTTCTCACACTACAGCGTTCATTAGTAGAAAAATAATATACGTATTTACTTTAGACCACATTCATGCACCATTCACACTACGAAAAGCATATACAAAACTGTACAAACATAAATAAACAAAAAAGCCTTCAAGAAATAAACATAACAATTCACAAAACCATTCTCTTGACCTTGAATGTCTCTGTTCGCTACTGTACTCCAGTAGATGAAAATTAGAACTACGTACTCGACTGAACCCGCTTCAGACCATCTGTCACTGTGCGCGCGTGACTCGTTCCCCCTAAACACAGGCTCTAGGCAGGAGCGATATAAGGCCCCACGCCTCAGCACCCCTTTGAAGTACAGCGCGACCGCTACTTTTTGCTCTCGTGTACTGACTAGAACCACGAGGGTCCGTTCAAAAACATTCAACGAAACTGGAATGTGATATGAAGCAGCAAATGGTACTTATGCTTTTTAAACCCTTCTTCTTTCCGCCCTCTTGTGGCATGATCATGTGGGAGTGCAACTTTAACATGTGCCTGAATAAAACGGCAAAGAGTCCCTCTAAAACTCCCCAGTTCGACAACACCCTTTGTGCCACCCACGCAACTTAGTTGCGCACGTTACAAATATACCTTTCAGAAACTTTGACAAACAAATCACTGGTAATTGGTGTAGCTCCTGAGAGTTAGGCAACCCTTTCCACACCCCTTCGGTACCGTTTGCCGACCTTCATGCTCTACAACAGCCGCCAGACTGAATTGGTCTCTTAAGTAAAGTTTCTGACAAGTATATTTGAACGTATGCAACAAAGTTGCGTGGGTGGTACCGAGGGTGTGGACGAACTGGGGAGTCTTAGATGGACTGTTTGCCGTTTTATTCAGGTACATGTTAATCTTGCACTCCTCCATGATCACGCCAGAGGGCAAAGAAAACAAGAGGGCTGAAGAAATAAGTACTTTTTGCTGCTTCGGATCACGTTCAAATTTCGTTGAATGGTTTTTAACGGTCCCTAGTGGTTCCAGTTATACACGAGGGCGAAAATTGGGGTCGTGTTGCACTCCTAACAAGCGCGGTCACGTTCAAGGGAGTGTAGCCCTATAGTGTCCTTAGAGAAGGATTGAAACATCTGAGGGTGCCACCAGTGTCAAAGATTGTAAAGAACCTCTATTGCAGAGACGTCAAAAGAAGGGGTGAAACGTGGGTAAGAGGGGCTGCGACGACCTCAACGTGCGATTCGTCCACGGTGACGTTGGGCAGAATTTTTGTGACGTTTGGTACCAAAGTGACATCATTAACCCGCCTTACACGTCACATGAACTTCTGAGTTGTGGCCTTTTTTTTCGCATGTGTCGACACCTTGCTCTTTGAAGCGCCGCCGAGCCCGAGGGTGAAGTCGCAGTGTGTCACCCTTTTGCGCCACTACAGAGGAAGGTGGTAGGTACCTTTGAACCAAAATTCGAACTTATGTGTCGCAGTGGGAGACAATTATGGGGTTTGGAAAAACGATCCTTTAATTTTGTTGTGCGTTGTACAATTACTCCAATATGTCAACACAGAGCTAGGAAGCAACAAATCGTGAATACTGCGGATTACAAATTCCGATCTCAGTCACTAACGTCTGGACTTAACACGTAGAACACACGCCGACCACATGAAGAACCAGGGCAAAAGCAAGAGTTCGAGTAAGAGAGCCTTTTCCTCAACCACAAGGATCACACGATTTCAGAAGCTAATTACCTAGCCATTTGATTGGTCACCGGAACTCTGTCTTCAATGTACAGCGTTCAGATACGTGAGTTCCATAGCAGACGAAAACAGTCAATGGATAGTCTTTGACCCTTGCTTGCAACATGCCGCTCATGTAGTGATAAATAATATGAAAGGCGTTTCTAACTGAAGGTTTTCTAGATTTCATCATGACACCTCCCATTTTGTCACCAGGATCGTTGTCTTGTGGTTCAGTAATCTCTCTCTGGCCTCAGCAAATTCCTTGCAACATTTCCCATCAAGCATAGCACTAACGTTTGTATAGTGGAAGTAAACTAGCACCCAGTTGTGTAGCTTCCATGCCCTTTAGCTGAGGCCTCTGTTCATGTACTGTTCTTTAGTAATGCTCATTGTTAGTGAAAACTGCTCTCAGCTGAGTGCTATGAACCTACAGTCTTTTTTTTATGTATGTATTTGGCCAGCTATGGACCGCATACAACTTAAGACTTATGGTGTTTCTTTTTCTTCCGTTCTTCCCAGTACTTCTTCATTTTCTCGCCAAATGCTCGTCTCTGCTCATCTGTCCACACTCTCTTGGGTCGAGATTTTGGCTCATTTTCTTCATCTTTGCGTTTTCTATCAGTAGCCTGAAGTGATTCCTATCACGTATCATTTCTTCTGTAACACCTATTTTGTAGGAGTCTTTCTTTACTGCTTCTATCCATCCTACAGTTTTTTCTCAGCTTACTAACGTAATTAAAAATTTTCTTTGTAATCCGTGTTTCTTCCATTCTTTTTAAATGTCCATAAAATTTTAGCCGTCTCTTCCTCATTGTATCTGTGATCTCTTCTGTATTTTTGTATAAGTCTTTATTTCTTCTTTTAATCCATTTATTTTCCTTGTTTTTCTCGGGACCTAGAATTTTCTTAGTAATTCTCTCTCTCTTTTTTCTAGTTCTCTTAATTCGCCTTTCTTATTCAATGTTAGGCACTCTGATCCATACGTTGCTTGTGTCCTAATAACTGTATGGATATTGTATGGATATTGATTTCTTATTGTAGTAGTTTTGTGTTAATTTATATGCAAATTCTAGCTTTTTTATTCTTTCTTTATTTGTTGTGTTATCCAGTCCATTGGCTTGGATCCACTCCCCCAGGTATCTGAATCTATCAACTCTTTTAATTTTTCCATACTTTGTTTTCATAGACTTTTCTGTATTATGTTTCTGTTGTATGTACTCGGTATTTTCACAGTATATTTTTAGCCCAGTCTTTTCAGCAATCACGTGTAACAGATCAAGAATAACTGTTGTATCTGTTCGGTTTTCAGTTATCAATACCATATCATCAGCAAAGGCTAAACATTTCACTTCAAATTTGTTCTTTCCTTGGCCCATGCTTATACCTTTTGTGCCTCTGTTTTTTAATGTGCTTTCCCATGTTTTTACTATTTTATATAAAACTAAGTTAAAGAGAACTCCTTTTTTGATTCTGAATGGTTCAGAAATTTCGCCTTGAAACTCAATTCTTGATGTTGTATCGGTGAGCGTTTGTTAAACAAGTCTTCTGGTGTTTTCATCTATCCCTGATTCATAAAGTATCTGGAATAGTGTTTGTCTGTCAACTGAGTCGTAGGCCTTCTTGAAGTCTAAGAAAGTAACTACTGTATTTTTATTTTGTATAGTTCTCACTCTCAAAATTGTTTTTAAATTAAGAATCTGTTCTGCACATGTTCTACCTTTTCTAAATCCTGCTTGATAATCTCCTACATTAGCTCCTGCTTGTTCCTCTATTCTATTTGAAAGTGCTTTAGAAAGTATTTTGTATGTCACTGGTAACAAAGATATGCCCCTATAGTGGTTGGTGTCTGTTTTATCTCCTTTTTTATGGAGAGAATGGATCAATGCTTGTTTCCAATCACTGGGTATGATTATTTGGGCCAAATTTCTTTAATTACTTTGTGAATTTTCTGCCATGCGGATAAGCCCCGTAGTTTCCACATTTCTGCTACTATCCCATCATCTCCTGTTGCTTTGTTATTCTTCAATGCTTTGATAATCTTTTCTGTTTCTTCTACTGTAGGTGGTTCCGATGGTGGATTTTTCATGTTGCGGTTTTTGAAAGTCTAATCTATCATTAGGCTCTTCACAATTTAATAGATTTTCGGAGTATTCAGCTAAAATTTGGCAGTTTTCTATATTACTTAAAACCATTTTTCCATTTTTATCTTTAAAATGTAAACTTGGTGACTGTAATCCCGTCAAAACTTCTCTGAAAGTCTTGTAGAAGTCTCTAGTGTTGTTCCTTTTAAAGTCTGAATCCATTTCTTCTTATCTGTCCTTGTCATATTTTCATTTCACTGATCTGATGATTTTTGCTGTCTTTTTCCTTTTTCCAAATCAAGGTGAATATCAGTTGGACCTTGTGGCAATAACGACTCGCAAATACAAGGAAACCTTTGATGTCAGAGTGAGGAAGGGCCTAAACATAAACTCAGACCATTATATGACTGAAATAAAGACCATATTCCAACCGAACAAACCTAAACCAAAACCAAGAAGATTTCCAAGAGTAAACACTAAATTTCTCATGCAAAATCAGGACAAAGTCTGTGATATACTAGACACAAGAAAAATGGATGATTGGGAAGAAATTAAAGAAACAATGTTAGAGTCAGTTAAAGAAATGGGACAACCATGAAGAATACCAAGACACAGATGGTGGAACGAGGTGTGTGATGAAGCAATTGACAATCGACTAAAGGCATGGAAAAAATAGAACAGTAATATGAAACATGAATGCTGGAAAGAGTTTAAAGAAGAACTTACAGTCTTAATACGTCAATTTTTCTGTTAAATTTTCTTTTTTCTTTTTGAGTTGCAACCTTTTCCTCCAATTTTCTGTAGTCTTCATACTAATCAAGTATCCCTCGCAAGCAGAAACATTTGGCACGCCTTACATAGATAATCCTTATTAGAATTTTATCGCCTCTGCAAAGTGGGGTAAGTTGCTTTCATATTAGCCAGCACTGTTAAGAGCCAACGAGAGAGAGTAAAACACATAGTTACAAAAAACTGATAGCACAAGTGAACTTCGGGATATGAGACTAGGAACTGACTGGAGCTATTACATTCGTCACAGTACGTTGATGAAATTCACCTGCTAGGTTTGTGGCATGCTGTCTTGACCTGGGCCTCAGATTTTATTTTTATCGACCCCAAGTATACATGGTGGTCCATTGATCGTGACCGGGCCAAATATCTCACGAAATAAGCGTCAAACGAAAAAACTACAAAGAACGAAACTTGTATAGGTTGAAGGGGGAAACCAGATGGCGCTATGGTTGGCCCTCGAGATGGCGCTGCCAAAGGTTTTAAAATAGGAACCACCATTTTTTATTACATATTCGTGTAGTACGTAAAGAAATGTGAATGTTTTAGTTGGACCACTTTTATCGCTTTGTGATAGATGGCGCTGTAATAGTCACAAACATATGGCTCACAATTTTAGACGAACAGTTGGTAACAGGTAGGTTTTTTAAATTAAAATACAGAACGTAGGTACGTTTCATTTCGGTTGTTCCAATGTGTTACATGTACCTTTGTGAACTTATCATTTCTGAGAACGCATGCTGTTACAGCGTGATTACCTGTAAATACCACATTAATGCAATAAATGCTCAAAATAATGTCCGTCAACTTCAGCGCATTTGGCAATACGTGTAACGACATTCCTCTCAACTTCGAGTAGTTCGCCTTCCGTAATGTTCGCACATCCATTGACAATGCGCTGACGCATGTTGTCAGGCTTTATCGGTGGACCACGATAGCAAATATCCTTAAACTTTCCCCACAGAAAGAAATCCGGGGACGTCAGATCCGGTGAACGCGCGAGCCATGGTATGGTGTTTCGACGACCAATCCACCTGTCATGAAATATGCCATTCAATACCGCTTCAACCTCACGTGAGCTATGTGCCGAACATCCACCATGTTGGAAGTACGTCGCCATTCCTTCATGCAGTGAGACATCTTGTAGTAACATCGATAGAACATTACGTAGGAAACCAGCATACATTGCACCATTTAGATTGCCAACGATAAAATGGGGTCCAATTATCCTTCCTCCCATAATGCCGCACCATAAATTAACCCGCCAAGGTCGCTGATGTTCCACTTGTCGCAGCCATCGTGGATGCCCAATAGTGCATACTGTGCCGGTTTACGTTGCCGCTGTTGGTGAATGACGCTTCGTCGCTAAATAGAACGCGTGCAAAAAATCTGTCATCGCCCCGTAATTTATCTTGTGTCCAGTGGCAGAACTGTACACGACGTTCAAAGTCGTCGCTACGCAATTGCTGGTGCATAGAAGTGCAATCGATGTTGATGTAGCATTCTCAACACCGACGTTTCTGAGATTCCCGATTCTCGAACAATTTGTCTGCTACTGATGTGCGGATTAGCCGCGACAGCAGCTAAAACACCTACTCAGGCATCATAATTTGTTGCAGGTCGTGGTTGCCGTTTCACATATGGCTGATCACTTTCTGTTCCTGAAATAACGTAACTATCCGGCGAACGGTCCGGACACTTGGATGATGTCGTCCAGGATCCGAGCAGCATACATTGCACACGCCCGTTGGGCATTTTGATCACATCAACGCGGTATCGACCTTTTCCGCAATTGGTAAACTGTCCATTTTAACATGGGTAATGTAAAGCAAATACCGTCCACAGTGGCGAATGACTATTACAGCGCCATCTATCACAAAGCGAAAAAAGTGGTCCAATTAAAACATTAATATTTCTTTACGTACTACGCAAATATGTAACAAAAAATGGGGGTTCCTATTTAAAAAATCGCAGTTGATATCCGTTTGACCTGTGGCAGCGCCATCTAGCGGGCCAACCATAGCGCCATCTGGTTTCCCCCTTCAAGCTAGACAAGTTTCGTGCTTTGTAGTTTTTTCGTTTGACGCTTATTTCGTGAGATATTTGGCCCGGTAACTATCAATGGATCGCCCTGTAGGTAAAGCCACAAGGTCAAAATTTTGAACGCCTTTCGCAGTCTATTGAACAGTGTGAGGCTCTTGTTGGGTTTATTAATGAATTGTAGAGCACTGACCCACTGCATTATCTGAAGAATTCTCTGATTGTAACGCCCAACAGCTCTCAAACCACAGGTTTCTGTTGTTGGCTTCCATCTTGAAAAGTGGTAGGTTTATCGTTCTCCCCATCATAGTTAACGCCCTGCAGGAAATTAGTGCATCGACTCACACTGATGGCGGATGGGTTTCGTAACCAATTACGGAACCAGACACAATCCAAAGAATTTTTGACTCAACGGTTCTCAAATTTCGATGCTGCACGATGGCAAAGCTATAAATTTGTTAAGTAGTTCTTTATACGAAAACGACCAGTTTGCCTTCCCGAGAAACATACTATGCATCGCTGGTGTTTCTTTCCCACACGCTGGACATTCTCTCATAGGATTTGTGTATAATAAAATAACCTCACTCAAAATATATTTCTACGATCTCTCATTGAACGCTAGGTGGAAAAACAATTTGTACTTGAATACTCCATTTCGGCCACAGTACAGAAAGGTGTGCACTCTTGTGTAGGTTTAATTCTCACTAGACTTAAGAGCAGAAAGAAGTATTTCAGTGATAAACCCAAAATTTTAGATTTAATTTGAAAGTTTCCTTTTGGCACATTCAACATACAATCACGGAAACCAGTACCTGTATGTTAAAAGTATTGACCCTGGCTGTTGAACACTTGTCCCACTGTGACACAAGGTGGTGAATGGCTGTCTTGTAAAATTCCCGGGGTTGCGATGTTAACCAGTTCCGCATGTAGAGCTGGACGTCGTCGTCTGAGATGAATTGTTTGCCCCTCAGAGCCTTTTTAAGGGGACCAAAAATGGCGTATTCACAGGCCTTTGCATTGTCATGGAGCAGAATGATCCCATGGGTGAGACTGCCTGGTCGTTTTGATTTGGTCGCTTGGTGTAAGGTGGTCAAGGTTTGCGAGTAACGCTGGACATTCACTGTTGTCCCATGCTGCAGGAAGTGAATCAGAATGGGTCCATCTTGCTCAAAGAAGAACGTCAGAATAACCTTTACTGAACTCGTTTGGATGGCCTTGACTTTTTTTGGTGGTGGTGACCCTAGTTGCTTCCACTGGAGACTGTCGTTTTGATTCTGGTTGGAAGTGATGACACCATCACTCATCTGCAGTCACCACTCGTGCCAGGAGCGCATTCCCTTCCTGAGCATAGCTCTGCAGATGAGCAAGACAGTGGGGCCATCCGACACGCTTCGTGGTGTGGTTGAAGACTGTGGGGCACCCATTGGGCACACACTTTACGCATGAGCAGTCGTTCCTTCATGATGGTGTGAAAACTTCCGACGCTCAATCCGACCACAGTGGCTATGGCTTTCACTGTCACGTGGTGGTCCTGGGTTATGAGTGCATCCACCAGCTCGACGATGCCATCGGTAATGCAGGGTGGTGCTTCAGACCGTGCATCATCAGCTAACGACACCCGTCCTTTCCTGAAGCGCTTGTGCCACGCTTTGACCCTTGCAAGAGACATGCAGTGTTCGCTGTACACTTGTGACATACGTCGATGAATATCCGTTCCTCCTACTCCTTCCACTGGCAGAAAATGAACACCTCTTTGCTCTTCTGTTGACGCCTCCATGTCACTGTTTGCAATGCGACTGGCAGCTTTGGACGATTGATGCATGCTGCTGCTAGCTCTGTATAGTCACGTGACGTACACACGCGTGCCCTCTAGAGGGGGGATGTGAACTTTCACGCTCTGGTCGGAACCACACCTCGTTACACACGCCACGATATTACCCTCCTGTCACCGGTTTGCTCGTTCCAGACTCCAGCTCGTTTCTTTTTGAACGCCCCTTATACTCTGTATACGAGTTCCTTGCAGTTCATTAGAGAATTACATTATAACATATTATTTATTGTGTATAGCAGTGGTTTCAAACTTTTTGTGACCACGATTCCCTTTACCAGCGACTCCCTTCACACATGACATACAGCTCAGAGTGTGAGGTACATAAGCTTAAATTTCCGAAACGAAAAAGGAATTAAACTATTTCTTTAAGCGTTGGCACTATTTGGTTTGATTAACTTTTAGTGTAATTACTTTTTACTTTTTTAACGAAATTAATGGGATGGTTTAGCTTGCTTCTTCATCCTTAGTTCTTTAGATCTCGTCAGAAGAATGATAATTCCGCCTCGGGACTCTCTCTCCACATTCATTCCCGATCAGTACTTTCTGTTCATGACTGCCAATGTTAAAAATACATATAAGTAGGATTTTGCAAAAGGTATAAAAACACGAATAATCTTGTTACCTACTTGTTGATACTTCTGCTTCATGAAGCTCCAAAACTCAGGCAGTAACGATGAAACGAACTTCGATCTCGATGTGGAGCCTGAAGCAATGTCAATTAATTTATCTTGTTCTTCATTGGTAAGTGTTGATGGAAGCTCTGAATTGAAAGGACCTTTGATTAATTTCCGTGGAACATGTTCTCTAAAGTACTTCAGAGAGTAATCATTGAGTTCAGGTAAATGATCTACAAACACAAGATTTAACTTCTTCATTCAACTGGAAGTCATCGTTTTCTAAAATTACATGAAGTGCACAGAAAACGTAATGTGTATCTTTATCGTCCATCTTTTTCTTCCACAATACTTGACTGCCATCTACCACGCTACCACAGTAACGACACCTACTTGCTGGCCCTCTACATATCACTAACCGTTCAGAAGTTGTTCCTTTACTCAGAAAACAAATAAACGAAATTATCATTTTTATGAAAACTTCGGGACGCCACTATTGCACGCCCCTGGCAGCTGCGCCGCACGGTTTCAGAACATCTGGTATGTGTCATTGTAAAAAATTTAAGAGTTTTTTACAGTCTTCTCTCCTGGTGATTAAAATACACTACAGGCCATTAAAATTGTTACATTACGAAGATGACGTCCTACAGACTCGAAATTTAACCAACAGGAAGAAGATGCTGTGATATGAAAATGATTAGTTTTTCAGAGCATTCACACAAGGTTGGCGCCGGTGGCGACACCTACAACGTGTTGACATGAGAAAAGTTTCCAACCGATTTCTCATACACAAACAGCAGTGGACCGGCGTTGCCTGGTGAAACGTTGTTGTGATGCCTCGTGTAAGGAGGAGAAATGCGTACCATCACGTTTCCTACTTTGATAACGGTCGGATTGCAGCCTATCGCGCTTGCGGTTTATTGTATCGCGACACTGCTGCTCGCGTTGGTCGAGATCCAATGACTGCTAGCAGAATATGGAATCTGTGGGTTCAGGAGGGTAATACGGAACGCCGTGCTGGATCCCAACGGCCTCGTATCACTACCAGTCGACATGACAGGCATCCTATCCGCATGGCTGTAACACATCGTGTAGCCATGTTTCGATCCCTGGTCAACAGATGGGGACGCTTGCCAGACAACAACCATCTGCACGAACAATTCGACGACGTTTGCAGCAGCATGGACTATCAGCTCGGAGACTATGGCTACGGTTACCCTTGACGCTACATCACAGACAGAAGCGCCTGCGATAGTGTACACAACAACGAACCTGTGTGCACGAATGGCAAAACGTCATTTTTTCGTATGAATCCAGGTTCTGTTTACAGCATCATGATGGTCGCATCCGCGTTTGGCGACATCGCGGTGAATGCACATTGGAAGCGTGTATTCGTCATCGCCATACTGGCACATCATCCGGCGTGATGGTATGGGGTGCCATTGGATACACGTCTCGGTCACCTCTTGTTCGCAATGACGGCACTTTGAACAGTGGACGTTACATTTCAGATGTGTTACGACCTGTGGCTCTACCCTTCATTCGATCCCTACGTAATACTACATTTCGGCAGGATAATGTACGACCGCATGTTGCAGGTCCTGTACGGGCCTTTCTGGATACAGAAAATGTTCGACTGCTGCCCAGCACATTCTCGAGATCTCTCACCAATTGAAAACGTCTGGCCAATGGTGGCCGAGCAACTGGCTCGTCACAATACGCCAGTCACTACTCTTGATGAACTGTGGTATCGTGTTGAAGCTGCATGGGCAGCTGTACCTGTACACGCCATCCATGCTCTGTTTGACTCAATGCCCAGGCATAACAAGGCCGTTATTACGGCCAGAGGTGGTTGTTCTGGGTACTGATTTCTCAGGATCTATGCACCCAAATTGCGTGAAAATGTAATCACATGTCAGTTCTAGTATATTATATTCGTCCAATGAATACCCGTTTATCATCTGCATTTCTTCTTGGTGTAGCAATTTTAATGGCCAGTAGTGTGTACACTCTAAGAAGAAAGAGACGCAACAGGAAGAAATCATACGAACGGGACGAAAATCGCTAACTGTGATGGTCATGTACAGACAAACAAATGATTTCAATTTCAGAAAAAATGTATGATTCTTTCAAGAAAAAGAACTTCACAAACTGAGCAGTTCAGTAATGCGTTGGTCTACCTCTGGTCCTTACGCAAGCAGTTATTCGGATAGGCATTGATTGATAGAGCTGTCGGATGTCCTCCTGAGAGATAGCGTGCCAAATTCTGTCCGATTGGAGCGTTAGATCCCGTAATGCTCCAAACGTTCTCAATTGGGAAGACGCCCTGCAATGTTGCTGACCAAGGTAGGTTCATGCAAGCACGAAGACAACCAGTAGAAGCTCTCGTCATGTGCATCTACATCTACATCTACGTGATTACTCTGCTATTCACAATGAAGTGCCTGGCAGAGGGTTCAATGAACTACCTTGAAGCTGTTTCTCTACCGTTCCACTGTCGAACGGCACGCGGTAGATAAACGAGCATTTAAATTTTTCTGGGCGAGCCCTGATATTTCTTATTTTATTGTGATGATCATTTTTCCCTATGTAGGTGGGTGCCAACAGAATATTTTCACAATCGGAGGAGAAAACTGTTGATTGAAATTTAATGAGAAGATTCCGTCGCAACGAAAAACGCCTTTGTTCTAATCATTGCCACTCCAATCTCGTATGTCTATGGCACTATCTCCCCTATTTCGCGATAATACAAAACGAGCCGCCGTTCTCTGAACTTTTTCAGTATCATCCGTCAGTCCTACCTGATACGGATCCCACACCGCACAGCAATACTCCAGAATAGGGAGGACAAGTGTAGTGTAAGCAGAGTCTTTTGTGGATCTGTTGCACCTTCTAATCGCAGTCTTCGGTTTGCTCTACCCACAACATTATCTATGTGATCGTTCCAATTTAGGTTATTTGTAATTGCAATCCCTAAGTATTTAGTTAAATTTACAGTCTTCAGATTTGTGTGACTTATCGCGTAATTGAAATTTACCGGATTTCTTTTAGTACTCATGTGAATAACTTCACACTTTTCTTTATTAAGGGTCAATTGCCACTTTTCGCACCACACAGATATCTAAATCATTTTGCAATTCATTTTGGTCATCTGATGACTTTACAAAACGTAAATGACAGCATCATCTGCAAACAATCTAAGACGGCTGCTCAGATTGTCTCCTATGTCGTTAATATAGATCAGGAACAATAGATGGCCTATAACACTTCCTTGGGGAACGCCGGATATTTCTTCTGGTTTATTCGATGACTTTCCGTCTATTACTACGAACTGCGACCTTTCTGAGAGGAAATCACGAATCTAGTCACACAACTGAGGCGATATTCCATAGGCACATAGTTTGGTTAGAACACGATTGTGAGGAACGGTGTCGAAAGCCTTCTGAAAATGTATTTTTAGTCAATTTTTAGTCAGTTTGACATCCCCTGTAGATAGCACTCATTAATTAATGAGTAGAAATTAAAAAAACAGTTTTGTTCCGTAAGAGCGATATTTTCTGAATCCATGCTGACTATGTGTCAGTAAATCGTTTTCTTCGAGGTAGTCCACAATGTTCGAATACAGTATATGTTCCAAAACCCTATTGCAAATCGACGTTAGATATATGGGCCTGTAATTCAGTGGATTACTCCTATTTCCCTTGGTGTGTCTTGAGGAACTTTCCAGTCTTTAGGTTCGGAACTTTCTGTGAGCGAGCAGTTGTATATAATTGCTAAATATGGAGCTATTGCATCTGCGTACTCTGAAAGGAACCTGACTGGTATACCATCTGGACCGGAAGCCTTGACTTTATTAACTGATTTAAGCTGCAGATGGAGATTATCTTGCAGAAATGTAATCCGATGATGGATTGCCATGAACAGGTGCAAAAACGGGGTGCATAGTTTCGTCGACATACCGCTATTCTGTAATGTAAGGGTGCTGTGGATGACAACCAAAGGAGTCCTGCTGTGCAATAAAATGGCACTAAAGATTTTCACTTCTGGTTGTCGGGTCGTATGGCGGGCGACAGTCAGGTAGGTATCTCACCGCTGTCTGGGGCTTCTCCAGACACGTCTTCGCTGATCATCAGGGCTCAGTTCGAAGCTTGAGCTTGACTCATCACTGAAGACAATTCTACTCCAGTCAATGGGATCCCAGGCAATGCGCCCAACACTACCGCAAAAAGGCTTGTTGGTGTACAGAGGTCAATGGTAGTCGGGGCAAGGGGGACTGTGAGCTCAGTCCCCTTTCTGTGAGCCAACAATTAATACTGCTTGTGGTCACTGAAGCACCAGTTGCACGTCGGATCGATGGTAATCGTGAATCTGGCTCTCAGTGCCTCTATGACAATTGTTCAAGACCCTCGTTCTTCCATCTGTCTAGTTCGACCATATCTTACTTGGTGCTGTGTACGGCTATGGTTCAACCATCCCTGCCGACATTTTTGAATAGTGCCATCGATCCGATTTAAATGCCGAGAGATTCGGTAATTACTCCAACTGGATTCATTGAGCCCAACTTCACGTCCTCTCTCAAATGCTGACATCTGTGTACACTGTTCACTCGCAGATCTGCGAGGCATAGCTACCGTCCAACTGTGTAAATGGAATGAAATTAGCAAGTACTTTATGCCGCAGTATCGACATGTCCACTGGTTATTATCCTTGCCAGGAGCGCAGTGAAATTGCTATGCAGCATTACACATTCATCCATCGACCACTAAAGTTTACAGTTTTGCGTTTTCCGTCGATACCTTTACGAATATCAATTGGTGACCAATCTCCATAACTCCTTCATGGTACGTTTGTCTTTTCTTTTTTTTTCTTTTGCCTTAGAGTGTATTCTTATTCACTGCCAGTGAAAGGCATTGTGACTCGTTCCATGACCATGTACTATTAGCTCACACGGTAGCAAGGAATGTGATAGGTAGTGTGTTGACTAGGTACCGGCACGAGGAGAGCGCAGACTGGGGATTCCACGGCCACGGCGGCAGCTGGAGCAACCTGGTGAGATGGGTGCTGTCGGGGCGCGTCGAGGTGTCTGCGCCTTCTTCATGTTTATAACGGAGTGCCTGATGCTGTGACCTGTAGTGTAGTGTTGACTGTGCGGCATGTACATGAATGCCATTCGGGGTACCCGCGCGGTCTTGGGCATCTCACCACGATTCGCGCAGCTGCCCCGTCAGAGGTTCGAGTCCTCCCTCGGGCATGGGTGTCTGTGTTGTCCTTAATGTAAGCTACACTGATGCTCATAAATTAAGGATAATTGCAGAATGTGGTGCCACACAACGTGGCACTACACAAAACTGGCGCTAATAGCATAGGCACATAGGGAACACACAGTATTGGTGATAAGTTGATAAAACCATCCCAAAATACACATGCTACAAAACGCCACTGTTTCCTGCACATATACCCCGACATCAATATGGAATATGATAACCATGCACACGTACACAGGCCGCAGAATTGGTTGGTATACTCTGGATCAGGTGGTCGAGCAAGCTGCTGGGGTATAGCCTCCCTGGACCAGTGCCTGTCAGAGGTCCTGAAGTGTCCTAAGGGTTTGAAGACGTGCAGCAATACGCCAACCGAGAGCATCCCAGACGTGCTCGATGGGGTTTAGGTCTGGAGAACAGGCAGGCCACTCCATTCGCCTGATATCTTCTGCTTCAAGGTACTCCTCCACAATGGCAGCTCGGTGGGGCCGTGCGTTATCACCCATCTGCAGGAAGTTGGGACCCACTGCACCCCTGAAAATGCGGACATACTGGTGTAAAATGACGTCCCGATACACCCGATCTGCTACAGTTCCACTGTCAAAGACATGCAGGGGTGGACGTGCACCAATCATAATCCCACCCCACACCATCAAACCACGACCTCCATACAGGTCCCTACCAAGAACATTAAGGGTTGGTATCTGGTTCCTGGTTTACACCAGATGAAAACCCAGCGAGAGTCACTGTTCAGACTGTACCTGGACTCATCTGTGAACATAACCTGGGACCACTGCTCCAATGACCATGTACTGTATTCTTGACACCAGGATTTACGGGCTCTCCTGTGACCAGGGGTCAGTGGAATGCACCTTGCAAGGCCCTGGGCGAGTAAACCATGTCTGTTCAATCGTCTGTAGACTGTGTGTTTGGAAACAAGTGTTCCAGTGGCTGCAGTAAGGTCCCGAGCAAGACTACCTGCAGTACTCTGTGGCCGTCTGCGGGCACTGATGGTGAGATATCGGTCTTCTGGTGGTGTTGTACACTGTGGACGTCCTGAACTGTAGCGCCTGGACACGTTTCCTGTCTGCTGGAATCGTTGCCATAATCTTGAGATCACACTTTGTGGCACACGGAGGGCCCGTGCTATGACCTGCTATGTTTTACCAGCCTCCAGTCGCCCTAGTGTTCTACCTCTCACAACGTCATCAATGTGTGTTCTCTGAACCATTTTCAAACACACAGTCACCATTAGTACGTCTGAAAACGTCTGCACACTTACTCGCTGCACCATACTCTGACATGCACCAACGCACCTCTGCGTATGTGGACTGCTGCCAGCGCCACCGTGCGACGACCGCAGGTCAAATGCACCGCTTGGTCGTACCCCGAGGTGATTTAAACCCGCAAACCGCCCACCAGAGCGTTGTTTCACCATGTGTCAGCATTATCCTTAATTTATGAGGATGAGTGTAGTTTAAGTTAGATTAAGTAGTGTTTTAGCCAAGGGACCGATGACCTCAGCAGTTGCCGGCCGCGGTGGTCTCGCGGTTCTAGGCGCGCAGTCAGGAACCGTGCGACTGCTACGGTCGCAGGTTCGAATCCTGCCTCGGGCATGGATGTGTGTGATGTCCTTAGGTTAGTTAGGTTTAAGTAGTTCTAAGTTCTAGGGGACTAATGACCACAGCAGTTGAGTCCCATAGTGCTCAGAGCCATTTGAACCATTTTGAACCTCAGCAGTTTGGTCCGATAGGGACTTACCACAAATTTCCAAAATGTACAGCAATTTGGTCCCCTAGGAACTTACCACAAATTTCAAAAATGTACATGTATGGTAAGAGCACGGGCTGCGCGTTCTCCAACCGCAGTGGCATCTGGTGTGGTCTGATGAGGCAGCTGCTGTCGGGACTCGTCGAGGTGGCCGTCGCCTTCGTCATGATGACGTCCAAGGGCCTTCACGGTGTGACGTGTAGTGTTTGTGTGTGGCAGGTACCGGTACGAGGAGAGTGCGGGCTGGGGTTTCCGCAGCCGCGACGGCACCTGGAACGGCCTGGTGGGGCGGCTGCTTTCAGGGCACGTAGAGGTTGCTGCCGCCCTCGTCATGATGACGCCCGAGCGCCATCGCGTCGTCGACTTTTCTCTGCCACTCATTTTCTCAGGGTCAGTGGCCGTCCTTCCTCGAGAGACGTCTAGTGCTCTTTACTAAACAGTATGTTCACTGTCAACTTCGTCTCATCAACAGTGCCAATTGACATAAATGCTTCATTTATGAACAGCCCTTTGGGCAATACTTTTTGTTTGCCTTGCATTCTTAATTTGTGGTCTGTGTGTAAAATGGCTCATTTGATGTCATTACAACTTGTCGTGTATATGATCCATCGAATATGAAACAAATTAAAGCGACATCGTTTACATTTCGCAAGTAGAGCTTCGGGATCACCATATTCTTTGGAGTTAAATATCGTAGTTGATGTTTTTATTTTATTTTATTTATTACGTGGTATGAATGTAAGCTGCTTCAAGGCAACAACAAACCGAAGATCTCTCAAAAACGCTTCTTTTAGATACGATTAGTTATAATAAAATAACATGAAACTACATATAGGTAGCTAAAGACCTCACGTATTTGATGCTTTTAGTGTTATAATTTACGTGCTATGAACGTATACCGTTTCAGTGCTACAGGACAATGATCAGCTATCAAAAGCGCGTCGTCCTGGTACAATTTGTCATCATTAAACATCAAAGAATGATATTTGTAGATACAATCACACTTACATGCCAGATGCAGCGTCAAACTGCCACTGTAGAGTGTTGAGATCATATATCATAATGAGGAGCGCGTTCCTTGAGATACAGCAGGTCGTTTCACAGCGTACAGCAACCATAGAGGACACCACGTCGCGATGAGAAGCACGTCTCATGTCAGGATGGCTTAACCCTCAGAGTTCCAGCAATGTAAAACACTTTAACGTTAAAATTTTCCACAAAATTGATCTTTATCATCATAGTAAGCAACGAACAGAAGAAAAAAATGGCAGAAAGTATACAATCTATTATTTTAAGGAAGAGGTTTCACTTTGGAATATAATTTAAAAATGTTTCAGAAACCTAACGTTAATTAGCATAGGAAGCTACGAATACAAAAGAAATTGGCGCAAAGTAAACAATCAATTATTTTAAAGTTGTCGTTTCACTTTTGAACCACTGGGACTTACAGTTTTCAACCACCCATAATTCTGTGAGATATATTTGAAAGAAGTTTTGTATTTTTCATAGATACAATCACAAAAGTCGAAACTTCCAAGAAGTCATAATGCTTAAAAGAAATTATAGGCCTAAATAAGCAACAGAAATGGGCCTAGAATTTAATAAATTTAAAGTACATACTGCTCCAGTGGTTTCATTCGAAACCACTCATAACAGCAGTACTACAAACTCAAATTTACTTACTTTCACTGTCATTGATCTCTTCAGTAAGATCACTATAAGAAAGAAACCATGTCCAGTCTCCTAGAACCATGTAGCACAATCTCCACGACAACTGTTACTTTGAATGCTGTGGCTACTACAATGCACTACATTCATCGAAATGCCTCAGTGTACCACTATATGTCTCTGTCTTGCAATAGCATCGGTGGTGCCATGCGAAAAGTACTGGCACTTCAAATAAATTTAATCAAATGGAGGTTGCGGGCAGAAATCACTGGTAGACTCCGTGCAGAATGCCGTGGTTGGTAGATGTGCAGACGGCAGGGCAGACATTGGGAGAGTGATATTGGTGGGTCTCGCAGGAAGACACTGTAAGGGAAACGCCGAGCCGTGGAGGGGCAGTGCGTTCTAAACTGAAGCCTACACTCGCATTTTTAGTAAATATTATGTGGCTCCCCTCCACGCCCACGCTTGCGTGGTGATCATTCAAAAAGATCTGTCAACTCTGCAGGAGGTTAGTTTCGAAAATGCAGCGATTTATTTTCGCCTGACTTGTTGACCATTCGTAACTTTCAGAGAAGCAGCATCAGTGGCGAATTTTGAGTAAAACCTACACGTTTCTCTTGTTGCCATGTTAAAATTTGCTTCTTTTGCCAAAACGCAGCGGAGTTAACACAATCTCAGCTCACTAATATTTTTTGTAGACACAGTTGAGAGAGAATTTTGAAACAGTGGTTTATTAAGTTTATTAAGTGAGGAACTGAGGAAAAGTAAGGTCAGTCTCTTATGAAAAAGCACATCTTCATTACAAAATAAATGTGTAGTATCTCCACTTACGTTGTTCTAAACTCCATAGCATTTCTCGTTTCACTAGCTATAGGTGGCCCTCAAAATTTATATTGTTTCATCGAAAAAGTCTGTAGTTACATAATGAAATTTTTCGTAATAACTATATGGCAAAATATTCTCCCCTTTGCATGCTATCATTTGCCAAAATCTCATTTCAGTATTTTAAACCATTTATGTCGTGTGACTAGGGTCTCCCGTCGGGTAGAGTGTTAGGTGGGTGCAAGTCTTTCGATTTGACGCCACTTCGGCGACTTGCATTTGGATTTTGTAGATTCCTTAACTCACACCTATTCCAGGTACTGTATCACCAATTTCAGATATGCTTATTTGCGTCCACGTTAGGATACAAATGTACTTTCACGGGGTAGAGTATTTTTTTTTTTTTAATTTGAATTTAGGATCTCATTGCAATGCGTTCCGTGTTGAAATTATTTGTTTCATGAAGTATTTTCCTCAAACAAAGTAAGTTGAAGCTGATACTATTACGAGATTTTTAGCTGCTGAGATAATGTCATTTCGGGTCATTTCATTCATCAAAGTGGCTAAATGTTTATAGGCTATTAGGCAAAGTTGGTAACAGACGACAAAATCATTTATCCTTGCACAAATGAGACCTAAGAGATGCGAATGTGAACACTTGAAAGTTGGACTGGTATAGGATTAAGTGTTTCACGCACGTATTCAAAATTGAGTTGTTACTTCCGAGTAGCTTTGTCTCATTTTTATTTTGATTTCCACGAGCTTACAATCTCATAACGTTAGTGAGAAGATCAGATCATGTTTTCATTGAGTCACACTCTCCCTTTGCGCGTAAATTTCTGGGCTCAAAATGTGTTGATCGCTTTGCAAGAACACTCGTAATCTATTGAGATAGGAGGGGGATTTACAGTGTGTGTTAGTGTTGTTAGCTTAGGAAATGGACGTTTTTCTGAAGTTAGTATTTCTGCCTTACTGTCCGCAGGTTGAACGTGTACATTCAGGAACCGAGGGAGCAAGAGTTCAGATGGGTCCACTTTCTACTACCCTTCGACAATTGCCTCTGGCTGTGCACCGTGACCTTGGTAGTCACCACTTGGGTGGTGCTCAGAATTCAGAGGAGGTGCAGAAAAGCTGCCGAGAATGAAGGAGGTGACAAGGGAACATACAGCGATTTCCTGCAGGTCGTGGGAATATTCCTCATGCAAGGTAGGGCACAATGTTTCAACTAATAAAGATGCGTAGCTGAAATGCCAAGAAAACTCTAATATGACTGTCAACTGCATTTATCTGTTTTACTAGGAAAATTATCTTCGTGAGTTACGTAATTTTATAACAGCTGTCAGTTTAGTTTGTAGCTGTGACCCGCAAAGTAGGGAGGTTTGAAAATTACGTCTCTGAGACCCAAAACCATGACTTATCAAAAGGTAGAAATAATGAAGAGCTTGTTTAGCTGCCGAAACAGTGGAAAATGGTTTAAAAAAATAAATAAAAATAAGAAAACCGATAAATAGAAAATAGTGCCAGTGAGAATTGAGCTCTTAGCTTTACTGATAGATAATTAGTGTGGAAGACGTCTTACAAAGGGTATTACTATCAATAGTGGTGTCATTTAGTAAATTGTGCCCCTTGTGCAGCGCAGGTTCTGCGGAACTTTTGGAGCTGAGAGCCCTTTTTTCCAGCAGGTCACAATGCGCAGGAATGCTAGGACAGAGTCCTTTTTAGGGTTTCACGCGGAACGGTCACACCAAAAGTGTACGAACAGTTCGCGGATGTGATGGAATTTGAATTTGGAACTTTTTTCATATGTTGGCCGGGCGACAGTGAGTAATTATTTAGTTTATTCGCGGAGGGTGCGCGTAATAAGACATGAAATCGATAGAAAAATCTCTATCGTAACTCTCAGTCAGCAGCATCCGTTGGCGAGACACTTTAAATTGAAGGCTTTTAATGGCTGCAGCAGGCTTTCATAGCGAGAAAAATTAGTTTGTAAAAGCTGTAAAGCAATGGCAAACTTCAGTATGAAATTGGAATAAACTGAATAACGAAAGGTGTGATGTCATCCACATGAGTGCTAAAATGACCTCGTTAAACTTCGGTTACACTATAAATCAGTCTAATCTAAAAGCTGTAAATTCAACTAAATACCTAGGTATTACAGTTACGAACAACGTAAATTGGAAGGAACACATAGAAAATGTTATGGGGAAGGCTAACCAAAGACTGCATTTTATTGGCAGGACACTTAAAAAATGTAACAGACCTACTACGGAGACTGCCTACACTACGATTGTCCGTCCTCTTTTAGAATAGTGCTGCGCGGTGTGGGATCCTTACCATATAGGACTGACGGAGTACATCGAAAAAGTTCAAAGAAATGTAGCACGTTTTGTATTATCGCGAAATATGGGAAAGAGTGTCACAGAAATGATTCAGGATTTGGGCCGGACATCATTAAAAGAAAGGCGTTTTTCGTTGCGACGGAATCTTCTCTCGAAATCCAATCACTAACTTTCTCCTCCGAATGTGAAAATATTTTGTTAACACGACCGACATAGGGAGGAACGATCAGTGCGATAAAATAAGGGAAATCAGAACTCGTACGGGAAGATATAGGTGTTCATTCTTTCCGCACGCTATACGAGATTGGAATAATAGAGAATTGTGAAGGTGGTTCGATGAACCCTCTGATAGGCACTTAAATGTGATTTGCAGAGTATCCATGCAGATGAAGATGTAGTAGATGTACACTACTGGCCATTAAAATTGCTACACCAAGGAGAAATGCAGATGATAAACGGGTATTCATTGGACAAATATATTATACTAGAACTGACATGTGATTGCGTTTTCACGCAATTTGGGTGCATAGATATTGAGAAATCAGTATCCAGAACAACCACCTCGGGCCGTAATAACGGCCTTGATATGCCTGGCCATTGAGTCAAACAGAGCTTGGATGGCGTGTACAGGTACAGCTGCCCATGCAGCTTCAACACGATATCACAGTTCATCAAGAGTACTGACTAGCGTATTACGACGAGCCAGTTGCTCGACCACCATTGATCAGACGTTTTCAATTGGTGAGAGAACTGGAGAATGTGCTGGCCAGGGCAGCAGTCGAACATTTTCTGTATCCAGAAAGGCCCGCACAGGACCTGCAACATGCGGTCGTGCATTATCCTGCTGAAATGTAGGGTTCCGCAGGGATTGAATGAAGGGTAGAGCCACGGGTCGTAACACATCTGAAATGTAGCGTCCACTGTTCAAAGAGCCGTCAATGCGAACAAGAGGTGACTGAGACGTGTAACCAATGGCACCCCATACCATCACGCCGGGTGATACGCCAGTATGGCGATGACGAACACGCGCTTCCAATGTGCGTTCACCGCGATCTCGCCAGACACGGATGCGACCATCATGATGCTGTAAACAGAACCTGGATTCATCCGAAAATATGACGTTTTGCCATTCGTGCACCCAGGTTCGTCGTTGAGTACACCATCGCAGGCGCTTCTCTCTGTGATGTAGAGTCAAGGGTAACCGCAGCCATGGTCTCCGAGCTGATAGTCCATGCTGCTGCAAACGTCGTCGAACTGTTCGTGTAGATGGTTGTTGTCTTGCAAACGTCCCCATCTGTTGACTCAGGAATCGAGACGTGGCTGCACGATCCGTTACAGCCATGCGGATAAGATGCCTGTCATGTCGACTGGTAGTGATACGAGGCCGTTGGGATCCAGCACGGCGTGCCGTATTACCTTCCTGAACTCACCGATTCCATATTCTGCTAACAGTCATTGGATCTCGACCAACGCGAGCAGCAATGTCGCGATACGATTAACCGCAATCGCGATAGGCTACAATCCGACCTTTATGGAAGTAGGAAACTTGATAGTACGCATTTCTCCTCCTTACACGAGGCATCACAACAACGTTTCACCAGGCAACGCCGGTCAACTGCTGTTTCATCATCATCATCATCATTTAAGACTGATTATGCCTTTCAGCGTTCAGTCTGGAGCATAGCCCCCCCTTATAAAATTCCTCCATGATCCCCTATTCAGTGCTAACATTGGTGCCTCTTCTGATGTTAAACCTATTACTTCAAAATCATTCTTAACCGAATCCAGGTACCTTCTTCTTGGTCTACCCCGACTCCTCCTACCCTCTACTGCTGAACCCATGAGTCTCTTGGGTAACCTTGCTTCTCCCATGTGTGTAACATGACCCCACCATCTAAGCCTGTTCGCCCTGACTGCTACATCTATAGAGTCCATTCCCAGTTTTTCTTTGATTTTCTCATTGTGGACACCCTCCTGCCATTGTTACCAATCTACTAGTACCTGCTACCATCCTAGCTACTTTCATATCCGTAACTTCAACCTTGTAGATAAGGTAACCTGAATCCACCCAGCTTTCGCTCCCATACAACAAAGTTGGTCGAAAGATTGAACGGTGCACAGATAATTTAGTCTTGGTACTGACTTCCTTCTTGCAGAAGAGAGTAGATCGTAGCTGAACGCTCACTGCATTAGCTTTGCTACACCTCGCTTCCAGTTCTTTCACGATGTTGCCATCCTGTGAGAATATGCATCCTAAGTACTTGAAACCGTCCACCTGTTCTAACTTTGTTCCTCCTATTTGGCACTCAATCCGTTTATATTTCTTTCCCACTGACATTGCTTTCGTTTTGGAGATGCTAATCTTCATACCGTTGTCCTTTCGTTTCTGATCTAGCTCTGAAATATTACTTTGCAAACTTTCAATCGAATCTGCCATCACAACTAAGTCATCCGCATATGAAAGATTGCTTATTTTGTGTTCACATATCTTAATCTCACCCAGACAGTCTATTGTTTTCAACATATAATCCATAAATAATATGAACAACAGTGGAGACAGGTTGCAGCCTTGTCTAACCCCTGAAACTACTCTGAACCATGAACTCAATTTACCGTCAACTCTAACTGCTACCTGATTATCCATGTAAAGACCTTTAATTGCTTGCAAAAGTTTGCCTCCTATTCCATAATCTAGTAGAACAGACAATAACTTCCTCCTAGGAACCTGGTCATATGCCTTTTCTAGATCTATAAAGCATAGATACAATTCCCTGTTCCACTCATAACACTTCTCCATTATTTGCCGTAAGCTAAAGATCTGGTCCTGACAACCTCTAAGAGGCCTAAACCCACACTGATTTTCATCCAATTGGTCCTCAACTAATACTCGCACTTTCCTTTCAACAATACCTGAGAAGATTTTATCCACAACGCTGATTAAAGAGATACCTCTGTAGTTGTTACAATCTTTTCTGTTTCCATGTCTAAAGATTGGTGTGATTACTGCTTTTGTCCAGTCTGATGGAACCTGTCCCGACTCCCAGGCCATCTCAATTATCCTGTGTAGCCATTTAAGACCTGACATTCCACTGTATTTGATGAGTTCCGACTTAATTTCATCCACCCCAGCTGCTTTATTGCACTGCAATCTATTGACCATTTTCTCCACTTCCTCAAATGTGATCCTATTTCCATCATCATTCCAATCCCATTCTACCTCGAAATCTGAAACATTACTGATCGTATTTTCACCTACATTCAATTCTTCAAAATATTTCCTCCACCTGCCCAAGGCATCCACAGGATTCACCAGCAGTTTTCCTGACCTGTCCAAAATACTTGTCATTTCCTTCTTACCTCCCTTTCGAAGACTGCTAATTACACTCCAGAATGGTTTTCCAGCAGCTTGACCCATAGTCTCCAACCTGTTTCCAAAGTCTTCCCAAGATTTCTTCTTGGATGCTGCAATTATCTGTTTGGCTTTGTTTCGTTCTTCAACATAACTTTCTCTGTCTACCTGAGTTCTAGTATGTAGCCATTTTTGATATGCCTTCTTTTTCCTTTTACAGGCTGCCTTGACTGTGTCATTCCACCAAGCTGTTTGCTTCATCCTACTTTTACACACTACTGTTCCGTGTATGAGAAATCGGTTGGAAACTTTCCTCATGTCAGCACGTTGTAAGTGTCGCCACCGGCGCCAACTTTGTGTGAATGCTGTGAAAAGCTAATCATTTGGATATCACAGCATCTTCTTCCTGTCTGTTAAATTTCGCGTCTGTTGCACGTCATCTTCGTGGTGTAGCAATTTTAATGGCCAGTAGTGTAATTGCTAACGAAAACATGGTTGGGACTAGGCATCGTCGGGAAGTGTGTTACTTGCTAAGTCAGTACACGAAGTAAAATGGTATGTACTGTTATCCTTTTGAAGCAACTTTTTTCCACGTAGGTTTGAGCAACTTCAACAAGTGAAGAGTGATGTTTTCGATTTTGGCAACAAGATCACTTTTCGCAACGAAGGGTGTTCTCTATGTTATCAATCGCCCACCTATGTGCGATCGTAGCAAGGTAAACTGCTGAAAGAAAGACGGCCGAAAAATGTAGACGAAGAGAGATTGCAGCCTGTCCATCATTTTAACTGTGAACTCGCATCATCCGGGAAACTGGAAGAAAATCAGTATAGGACTCAAACCCAGGACGCTGGAATGGGAACTTTCAGGAGTGCGCTTAACTAGTAAGGGCGGGCGAATGAAGACTCCTGGCAGTTGGTACTGATGGGGGAATTAGAGAACCTTAGATAGTTAATGGTCCAGTGATCTATTTTCCCCGGTTCAATTACATAACTAGTAAACAAGCACTCCTATTACTTTCTTATCTCACACAAAATGTAATTTGTCAGAAAGTTTCATAACAGCGTGTTCTCTGTATAAAAAGCATTTGAGGAAATGACTTCAACAATGCTTTAGTTTTTAAATAAGTCTTCGCGGCTCCTCAGCTCCCACAAAGCAGATTTATTTGAATTGGTTTCAAGTAATTTCAGAGCCGTTACCGGAGAGCCACGTGTAATGTGTAGGAATGTATTACTAATTAGCTTCTGTAAGTTACCATTCTCAAAAGAATTCTTTTTTTTTTAAGGATATCCTCCAGTTGTGTGGTTCATTAGTTAAACGGGGAATTGTTAGACTTAAAGGTCCGGGGTTCAACCGTCAGCTGGTCCTAGGATACTTCTATTTATTGTTTCTTTCACCTTGGAGACGATGAAAAAAGTCATGCTTCTACATGGTATTGAGTAGTGGCGGGGGGAATAAAGTGTAATATGTAAAGGAAACTGATTAATAATTGCTATTTAAATAATCAAAAAAAGAAATCTTGGAAGAATAATTAAAAAAGAGAAAAAATTGGAAGGTGCACTTATCCTGAGCGAACTCCAACAGGCATCAATATCAACAGACCCTCAATATTCAACACATACATTCAACATTTAAATTTACGTACTTCTCTTTCCTGCTACCGCCATCGTGCACAGAGCCTGGCATGACAATACTGGTTCCGGTTCGCCTCTCCTCAAAATGGTTCAAATGGCTCTGAGCACTATGGGACTCAACTGCTGAGGTCATTAGTCCCCTAGAACTTAGAACTAGTTAAACCTAACTAACCTAAGGACATCACAAACATCCATGCCCGAGGCAGGATTCGAACCTGCGACCGTAGCGGTCTTGCGGTTCCAGACTGCAGCGCCTTTAACCGCACGGCTCGCCTCTCCTCTGCTCACGCAAACTACTCCTGTCTTCCTCGATACTCCTGATGCAGGACTCTCGGCCCGTCGCGGAATGATGAACAGACGGGGACGGTCGTCGTGAACGAACGAGTAAACCTTGCCATCCGGCCCACCTTCCATAACACCCCTTCAATGTACAACTGGAATACACATCTCTTCAACAACACCAACTCAGCGGAACTTGTCACACGTCCACCCGCCACCAGTTATAGAGACGAACAGCTTAATGTAAAGAAATTAAAAAAATGAAGAGCTATCTTATACGCATAAAAATAAAAGAACGAGGGAGAAAAGAGAAAAATAATAATATGATACATTTCAATTGCCCCCCCCCCCTCCTCACTGTGCACTGACGTCATACAGAGGTGCACAGTATCTGAGCTTATTTATCTTTTTATGGGTTGATAACTCTGACCGATATGGGCATAGCCTTTATTTTTCGCCCGTTTGAGTTATCCTATATGGTTACCATTTTATATAGGGATGTCAGCTCCCTTAACACATACATACATAAGTTTTTCTTCATAACAAAGTGCTTGCTGTAAGCGCATAATCCCATTGTTGGCAGTCAATATCTGCCCAATGTTTAGCTTGCGAAGCATGCGCGCGAAGCTTGACGTCCGTTACCGTCCCTGCTCACTTCCACGTGTTTAATACAAAGTCAGAGTGCCCGTGTCGTGCGTCCACATAGTCTTCACTGCACAAATTCGTGAACCTCAGGTTCAGCGGCGTGGTCCTCTGTGAAATCTTCGATGCGGTGACGACTGGTTACCGTATCAGCGGCCCGAGGAATGTATTTCATCCCGTCGCACTTATTCAGTGGGGATACCAGCCGTACACCCGACATCCGCCGACAAGGTAAGTTTGTTGCCGCTTCTACGACATTGTCGAGCACAGAAAATTCATGTTACACGAAGTATTATTATTTTTTAGTTTCTCACGCGCACACTTAACACTTTGCAGGCAGGTTTCGTATGTTTTTCGCTTTATTTGTGAGCGTCTTTGATACCATTGCATTACGCAAAATTTCTGTAGTGTCCTTTCCACATACTACACACAAGACAAAAAAAGAATAAAAAAGCGACTACAAAACTAAACTTATCCTATTCATTTGCTGACATGTCACTATCGTTGCTTATATACATTACAGTCTGTCATTTTGTTTAGTACAGTTTGTTAAATTATAATTTCGTTACATTGTTCAATTCCAATTATATGAGCATACTTTTTGCTCGCGTTTGGTTTTACACTCTTTACATAACATTCATACAATAATAGATTCGTTTTTCCTTTATGGCATCAATTGACATACATTTCATTCCAATTCACAGTGATTTCTTGTCGGAGTATATTTATTAATTTCAAAGATTTAAAAAAGTAAACAATAGTCACTAAACAGATTCTACTCGCTGCTTAAATAACTACGCGTGATTTCGCCTCTCTAGCACTCTCCATGAAGGATCTACATATTAAAGGGTTGAGGAAATTTCACGGAAAGACATTTATGTGCTCAGTTACGCCTCGTTGTTGTTGTTGTTGTTGTTGTCGTCTTCAGTCCTGAGACTGGTTTGATGCAGCTCTCCATGCTACTCTATCCTGTGCAAGCTTCTTCATCTCCCAGTACCTACTGCAACCTACATCCTTCTGAATCTGCTTAGTGTATTCATCTCTTGGTCTCCCTCTACGATTTGTACCCTCCACGCTGCCCTCCAATGCTAAATTTGTGATCCCTTGATGCCTCAAAACGTGTCCTACCAACCGATCCCTCCTTCTAGTCAAGCTGTGCCACAAACTTCTCTTCTCCCCAATCCTATTCAATACCTCCTCATTAGTTACGTGATCTACCCACATTATCTTCAGCATTCTTCTGTAGCACCACATTTCGAAGGCTTCTATTCTCTTCTTGTCCAAACTACACTCCTGGAAATGGAAAAAAGAACACATTGACACCGGTGTGTCAGACCCACCATACTTGCTCCGGACACTGCGAGAGGGCTGTACAAGCAATGATCACACGCACGGCACAGCGGACACACCAGCAAACGCGGTGTTGGCCGTCGAATGGCCTTAGCTGCGCAGCATTTGTGCACCGCCGCCGTCAGTGTCAGCCAGTTTGCCGTGGCATACGGAGCTCCATCGCAGTCTTTAACACTGGTAGCATGCCGCGACAGCGTGGACGTGAACCGTATGTGCAGTTGACGGACTTTGAGCGAGGGCGTATAGTGGGCATGCGGGAGGCCGGGTGGACGTACCGCCGAATTGCTCAACACGTGGGGCGTGAGGTCTCCACAGTACATCGATGTTGTCGCCAGTGGTCGGCAGAAGGTGCACGTGCCCGTCGACCTGGAACCGGACCGCAGCGACGCACGGATGCACGCCAAGACCGTAGGATCCTACGCAGTGCCGTAGGGGACCGCACCGCCACTTCCCAGCAAATTAGGGACACTGTTGCCCCTGAGGTATCGGCGAGGACCATTCGCAACCGTCTCCATGAAGCTGGGCTACGGTCCCGCACACCGTTAGGCCGTCTTCCGCTCACGCCCCAACATCGTGCAGCCCGCCTCCAGTGGTGTCGCGACAGGCGTGAATGGAGGGACGAATGGAGACGTGTCGTCTTCAGCGATGAGAGTCGCTTCTGCCTTGGTGCCAATGATGGTCGTATACGTGTTTGGCGCCGTGCAGGTGAGCGCCACAATCAGGACTGCATACGACCGAGGCACACAGAGCCAACACCCGGCATCATGGTGTGGGGAGCGATCTCCTACACTGGCCGTACACCACTGGTGATCGTCGAGGGGACACTGAATAGTGCACGGTACATCCAAACCGTCATCGAACCCATCGTTCTACCATTCCTAGACCCGCAAGGGAACTTGCTATTCCAAAAGGACAATGCACGTCCGCATGTATCCCGTGCCACCCAACGTGCTCTAGAAGGTGTAAGTCAACTACCCTGGCCAGCAAGATCTCCGGATCTGTCCCCCATCGAGCATGTCTGGGACTGGATGAAGCGTCGTCTCACGCGGTCTGCACGTCCAGCACGAACGCTGGTCCAACTGAGGCGCCAGGTGGAAATGGCATGGCAAGCCGTTCCACAGGACTACATCCAGCATCTCTACGATCGTCTCCATGGGAGAATAGCAGCCTGCATTGCTGCGAAAGGTGGATATACACTGTACTAGTGCCGACATTGTGCATGCTCTGTTGCCTGTGTCTATGTGCCTGTGGTTCTGTCAGTGTGATCATGTGATGTATCTGACCCCAGGAATGTGTCAATAAAGTTTCCCCTTCCTGGGACAATGAATTCACGGTGTTCTTACTTCAATTACCAGGAGTGTAGTTATCGTCCATGTTTCACTTCCATACATGGCTACACTCCATACAAATACTTTCAGAAACGACTTCCTGACACTTAAATCTATACTCGATGTTAACAAATTTCTCTTCTTCAGAAACGATTTCCTTGACATTGCCAGTCTACATTTTATATCCTCTCCACTTCGACCATCATCAGTTATTTTACTCCCTAAATAGCAAAACTCCTTTACTACTTTAAGTGTCTCATTTCCTAATCTAATTCCCTCAGCATCACCCGATTTAATTTGACTACATTCCATTATCCTCGTTTTGCTTTTGTTGATGTTCATCTTATATCCTCCTTTCAAGACACTGTCCATTCCGTTCAACTGCTCTTTCAAGTCCTTTGCTGTCTCTGACAGAATTACAATGTCATCGGCGAACCTCAAAGTTTTTACTTCTTCTCCATGAATTTTAATACCTACTCCAAATTTTTCTTTTGTTTCCTTTACTGCTTGCTCAATATACAGATTGAATAACATCGGGGAGAGGCTACAACCCTGTCTCACTCCTTTCCCAACCACTGCTTCCGTTTCATGCCCCTCGACTCTTATAACTGCCATCTGGTTTGTGTACAAATTGTAAATAGCCTTTCGCTCCCTGTATTTTACCCTTGCCACCTTCAGAATTTGAAAGAGAGTATTCCAGTTAACACTGTCAAAAGCTTTCTCTAAGTCTACAAATGCTAGGAACGTAGGTTTGCCTTTTCTTAATCTTTCTTCTAAGATAAGTCGTAAGGTTAGTATTGCCTCACGTGTGCCAACATTTCTACGGAATCCAAACTGATCTTCCCCGAGGTCCGCTTCTACCAGTTTTTCCATTCGTCTGTAAAGAATTCGCGTTAGTATTTTGCAGCTGTGACTTACTAGACTTAATTGTGATCCCCAGTACAAAATAGTTTATTGTTGATAAATACAACGCGAACCTGACGATTCCAATCGTATCGAGTACTTATTCAGTATTTACAGTGCACCTCAATATTTACTTGCTATGTTCATTGTATAAAGGAAAATCATTTCATTTGCTGAGGTATACAGAGTGGTATCATCAATAATACATGTTACGTAAAATGAGCATAAAATAGTGTTCACGTAAGTGGCAAACGTGCATAAAAATTTCAATACAGATCTGACCACAATCTATTGGTTATGAACTGTAGATTAAAACTGAAGAAACTGCAAAAAACTGGGAATTTAAGGAGATGGGACCTGGATAAACTGACTAAACCAGAGGTTGTACAAAGTTTCAGGGAGAGCATAAGGGAACAATTGACAGGAATGGGGCAAAGAAATACAGTAGAAGAAGAATGGGTAGCTCTGAGGGATGAAGTAGTGAAGGCAGCAGAGGATCAAATAGGTAAAAAGACGAGAGCTAGTGGGAATTGTTGGGTAACAGAAGAAATATCGAATTTAATTGTAGAAAGGAGAAAATATAAAAATGCAGTAAATGAAGAATGCAAAAAAGGAATACAAACGTCTCAAAAATGAGATCGACAGGAAGTGAAAAATGGCTAAGCAGGCATGGATAGAGGACAAATGTAAGGATGTAGAGGCTTATCTCATGAGGGGTAAGATAGATACTGCCTACAGGAAAATTAAAGAGACCTTTGGAGAAAAGAGAGCCACTTGTATGAATATCAAGAGCTCAGATGGGAACCCAGTTGTAAGCAAAGAAGGGAAAGCAGAAAGGTGGAAGGAGTATATAGAGGGTCTATACGAGGGCGATGACTTGAGGACTATATTATGGAAATGGAAGAGGATGTAGATGGAGATGAAATGGGAGATACGATACTGCGTAAAGAGTTTGACAGAGCACTGAAAGACCTGAGTCGAAACAGGGCCCCGGGAGTAGACGACATTCCATTAGAACTATTGACGGCCTTGGGAGAGCCAGTCCTGACAAAACTCTACCATCTGGTGAGCAAGATGTATGAGACAGGCGAAATACCCTCAGACTTCAAGAAGAATATAATGATTCGAATCCCAAAGAAAGCAGGTGTTGACAGATGTGAAAATTACCGAACTATCAGTTTAATAAGTCACAGCTGCAAAATACTAACGCGAATTCTTTACAGACGGATGGAAAAACTTGTAGAAGCCGACCTTGGACAAGATCAGTTTGGATTCCGTAGAAATGTTGGAACACGTGAGGCAATACTGACCCTACGACTTATCTTAGAAGAAAGATTAAGGAAAGGCAAACCTACGTTTCTAGCATTTGTAGACTTAGAGAAAGCTTTTGACAATGTTAATTGGAATACTCTCTTTCAAATTTTAAAGGTGGCAGGGGTAAAATACAGGGAGCGAAAGGCTATTTACAATTTGTACAGAAATCTGATGGCAGTTATAAGAGTCGAGAGGCATGAAAGGGAAGCAGTGGTTGGGAAGGGAGTGAGACAGGGTTGTAGCCTCTACCCAATGTTATTCAATCTGTATATTCAGCAAGCAGTAAAGGATACAAAAGAAAAATTTGGAGTAGGTTTTAAAATCCATGGAGAAGAAATAAAAACTTTGAGGTTCGCCGATGACATTGTAATTCTGTCAGAGACAGCAAAGGACTTGGAAGAGCAGTTGAACGGAATGGACAGTGTCTTGAAAGCAGGATACAAGATGAACATCAACAAAAGCAAAACGAGGATAATGGAATGTAGTCGAATTAAGTCGGGTGATGCTGAGGGAATTACATTAGGAAATGAGACACTTAAAGTAGTAAAGGAGTTTTGCTATTTAGGGAGCAAAATAACTGATGATGGTCGAAGTAGAGAGGATATCAAATGTAGACTGGCAATGGCAAGGAAAGCGTTCTGAAGAAGAGGAATTTGTTAACGTCGAGTATAGATTTAAGTGTCAGGAAGTCGTTTCTGAAAGTATTTGTATGAAGTGTAGCCATGTATGGAAGTGAAACATGGACGATAAATAGTCTAGACAAGAAGAGAATAGAAACTTTCGAAATGTGGTGTTACAGAAGAATGCTGAAGATTAGATGGGTAGATCACATAACTAATGAGGAGGTACTGAATAGAATTGGGGAGAAGAGGAGTTTGTGGCACAACTTGACTAGAAGAAGGGATCGGTGGGTAGGACATGTTCTGAGGCATCAAGGGATCACCAATTTAGTATTGGAGGGCAGCGTGGAGGGCAAAAATCGTAGAGAGAGACCAAGAGATGAATACACTAAGCAGATTCAGAAGGATGTAGGCTGCAGTAGGTACTGGGAGATGAAGGAGCTTGCAGAGGATAGAGTAGCACGGAGAGCTGGATGAAACTAGTCTTAGGACTGAAGACGACAACAATAACAATCAGGTGTTGGACCCCTTGATTATTTAGTAGTGCTCCACCTTAGTTAAGCATCGTGATACGCAACGTACTGCAGCTGTATTCTATACATATTTTCACGCTATCACATTCATACATATCATAAACTTACAACATTATTTACTTGCGGTGCAGTCCTTTCTTATGTTTATATGGTATCTAACATTCGACAAGCATTTATCTTTCTTCACTTTAGAACGTGTCGATGCATCGTTCCCTGGAAGACAAAAACTTAATACTAACTTAAAACTAAAGTTTCATAGATAAGTGCACAGTGGCTCGATGGTCACAATACCTCTTTCATAAATTCAACCATGTATTCATTTACTTCAGTGTGCCGTCATGCTATCACAAATTCGTTTAATGTCATATGTGCGTCTCTACTTACCTCGTAAATCTGAAAGATAAAGTGTATTATAAGCTTGGTGCGACCTCTTAGTCAGTTTGCCACGTATATTGTACTCGCTTGTTTACCTGCAGCAAGAGTTTTCTGGTCCCTCAATTATGATTAGTACGTGTGCTTTCAATACTTAAATTTGTAGCTATATAGATATAATGTACATAGTAGCATGACTTTAGTAAATATTTCGTAGTTTAGGATCCCTTTCCATGTATATAATCCCTTAGTTTATCTCTGTTTGTGTGTATTGTGTAAGCAGTCGAAGTTGTAGTATAGAGTCTCCATTAATGTTCTGTTTCCCTTCTTATGCAACAGGCTTTCAAAACTGCTGGTGCTGTAGCTCATAGGGTTTTTCTGTTTTGGGTGCTCCAGCACTTTCCACTGTGTCGTCTGGCGCGCACGAGCTTACGGTTGGTTGACTGGCCTTCACCGCAATGCGCATGCACTGCGTGGCTCTATTACCATTAATGTCGCTGTGAGTTGTGTAGTCCATCGCGCTACCGTGCGTTTGACAAGTTCGTTTTTTCATTTGTAACTGGGCTGCGTGCAAGGCGAAGCGTTGGCTTTAAAAAATCATCGTATCTAGTCACATAAAAGTAAAATTCTGCCTTGTTACATCCACTTACCTTATCATTTCCACATTTGGAGTACAAGAAAAAACATAAACAAAAATTTTCGTTATGAACTAACAACATAAATTCTGGACTGTGGTTTTCCAGCATACTAAATCTAATCTTATCATACATATACAAAACTTAGGTTAGGTTAGTGTTGTTTAACGTCCCGTCGACAACGAGGTCATTAGAGACGGTACAAAACTTAGAATGTATACCTACCTTGATCGTATCTGATAAAGCAAGTGTCGATCAAGCTCGTGCCCCACTCCCCTCCTAGGTCACAAAAAGGGGGCCTACCATGAGCGGTCCAGTTTTCCGGCGTTGCGGTTGTATGCGTCTCTGGGTTAGGCGTAACTTCCTCTATGTGGACTGTTGGTGTTTGATTACGCCAACTAGCGTCCTGAGGTGCTCTCGACTGAAATTCTCCTTGGTTCTGCGCGTTATTCAGCGTATGTGTGTTACTGTGCCGGCCGAATTCCACTGTCTGTGGGTTATTCGGTTATATGGTATTGTTTTGTGTTTGCCAAGCGATCAGCTGATTTTTGCCGGTAGCTTGTGTCCGTAGATGTTCTACAGGCCGGGCATACGCTACTTCCCATTGTAGTTGTTTTTGTTAAATTTACGCCCGTTTCTTTTATATATGTCTCGAATTTACGGCTTTTGCCATTGTCGTTGTGATTACCGTTAACATCACCATAGGTCTGTGTGGAGTAAGGTTGCCATCCGTGTTGTACTACTAGTCCATTGTTCAGATGTTGGTCCATAAATCCCTGTGGCACTATCTGCGTTCTAACAGGCTTGGGCTGCACTGGTCTCTCTTCGTATATCAAATCTATTGAGTCCAGTACAGATAGAGAGTATTCGATGTTGTGTTCCGGGATGGTAATGAGTTTGCCCCTAATGTGGGCAGGTAGATGGCTCTTTAAAATTATCAGCGCGCCTACCTGAGACACCGGGTTCGTCCAGTATCTGGTTATATCCAAATATTTTTCAAAATAGCTCCTTTAGCTTCCATGTTTGCTATTGAATGGAGCTGGGTTGAATACTCCACGTCTGAACCTCTCTTGTACGGTCTCAGACCAATATTTATCCAGAAAGGCTCTCTCAAACTGTTCTTAGTAGTGGCAACGTTCTGCCATGTCCGCAGCCCATAGCGGATCGTCGCCCTGTGTGTATCCAACAAAAAATCTAATTTAGTGGGCTTCGGTCCAGGTAAGAGGTAAAACATTTCGAGATGCTCTGATAGAGACTACAGGGTGTGTTCTTTTCCCTTCAGGAGTAAATATCGGGAATTGTCGACGTCTAAGTAATCCCTCATCTGCAAGTAATTATGACAAGCACGCCGCGCTGTCAGTAAATGTAAATGTCGTGTGATAAGGGCCTCCCGTCGGGGTAGACCGTTCGGCAGGTGCAAGTCTTTTGATTTGACGCCACTTCGGCGACTTGAGTGTCGATAGGGATGAAATAATGATGATTAGGACTACACAAAACCCAGTCGCTGAGCGGAGAAAATCTCCGACCCAGCCAGGAATCGAACCCCGGCCCTTGGCATTGACAGCCTCTCGCGCTGACCACTCAGCTACCGGGGGTGGACGCGCTACCAATGACAGGCTTGTTTATGTTTACTTGTGTGGTAGCGCATGGCAACTATGCTTGCTCGACAGGTGCAACTGCCAGCAAGTGTTGTTGCATTGTGCAACCTTCGCTATTTTCATTCGATGGGCTAGCCCCGTATTGTGGGTAACCAGTGAAGGTATCTAACTTCTCTAAAAGCCTAGGTTTGCGTTCTGTCATATGTTGTTTTGGAACGCCAGTAGTTTTCCGTTAACGTATTTATACTACGGGATATGTCGGCAAATACTTCTTGTTTTGGTTGTTTACCTAGCCCTGTCAACTTCCCGAATAGTTCGTCAGATAACTCAGTGCTCACCTCACTGAACTGTTGACCAATATTGTTCTTGAAATCGTAGAATGCCTGATTTTGCTGTGTAAGCTGATGCTCTATATTTTCCTGATGTCTTGTGAACTGCTGTGTAACCAGTCGTGTTGTTAGTTGTATGAGTTGTGCCAAAATGTATATCTCGCCAGTATTTACATTGCTTCTATGAACTGTTTCCTGTTCTTCCCTTCGCGACGTCGTGAGCAAATAATCAAACGCATTTTCGCTGTCGCGCGCTTCAGTTTCACTATTTGAAAAAATGTTTCCCCGTGAGAACTAAGAAATTGTCATATCGATGGTCGTAAAATTGACATCATGGTTAGTTATATTACCAGTGTAATCATTTTTTAATAGTGGGACGCCAACCTGTGGCCAGTTCACGAGTTTGCGCGTTACTTTCAACTGTTCCCAAGCTCGGATTTCCGACATCTTAGCATATTGCATTTTGTAACGAGTTTTCAACAATAGCCAATTCATTTGACTCCATTGTGAACAGTGTTTGACAAAATTATGAAAAGAAAAAAAAATTTAAACATGAAAGTTTGTTTGTATCGGTACTTTTCAATTAAAGCAGATTTATATGCGTATTCATTAATGAGCCTGATATTCTCTGATACAGTCTTACAGAATTTGAATGAATGGTTTGGGAAAGTACCAGAGCTCCAAGCGCTAATAGAAAGCACTGATGCTCAAATCGTTATAGGCACTGAGAGTTGGCTAAAGCCGGATATAAGCTCAGCCGAATTTTTTGCGAAGAACCTAACGGTGTTCCGAAAGGATAGGCTAAACACGGTTGGCGGTGGCGTGTTTGTTGCTGTTAGAAGTAGTCTAACTTGTCGTGAAATTGAAGTAGATACTTCCTGTAAGTTAGTATGGGCAGAGGTCATTGTTGGCAACCGGAAAATAATAATAATTGGATTTTCAGATGAAACAGGTGCTGAAAGGTGCAAAGAAAACTTGAGTCTGATTTCGAAAACGTACCCCACTCATATGATTGTAGTTGGTGGTGACTTTAATTTACGCTCGATATGGTGGCGAAAATACATGTTTATTTCCGGAGGTACGCAAAAAATATCATCCGAAATTGTGCTAAACGCATTCTCTGAAAATTATTTCGAGCACTTAGTTCATGAGCCGATGTGAATAGTAAACGGTTGTGAGAACACACTTGACCTCTTAGCAACAAATAATCCTGAGTTTATAACGAGCATCAAAACCGATACAGGGATTACTGAACACAGGGTTGTCGTAGCGAGACTGAAAGCAAATAAAAATTCACTTGACGCCTTCCTGAGAGACAATCTCCACTCATTCCAAATTAATAATGTAAGTGTAGACCAGATTTGGCTTGGATTCAAAGAAATAGCATCGGCAGCAATTGAGAGATTTATACCAAATAAATTAACAAACGACGGAGCTGATCCTCATTGGTACACAAAATGGGTTAGAACACTGTTACAGAAACAGCGAAACAAACAAGCCAAATTAAAACAGAAGCAAAATCCCAGAGATTGGTGATGTATTACAGAAGCTCGAAATTTAGCGCGGACTTCAACGCAAGATGCTTATAACAGTTTCCACAACGAAACTTTGTCTCGAAACCTAGCAGAAAATCCAAAGAGGTTCTGATCGTGTGTGAAGTATGTTAGTGGCGAGGAACAATCAATGCCTTCTCTGCGTGATAGCAATGGAGATACTATCGAAGACAGTGCTGCTAAAGCAGAATTACTAAACACAGCCTTTCGAAATGCCTTCACAAAAGAAGACGAAGTAAATATTCCGGAATTCGAATCGAGAACAGCTGCCAACATGAGTAACGTAGAAGTAAATATCCTCGGAATAGTGAAGCAACTTAAATCACTTAATAAAAGCAAGTCGTCACACCAACATTCAAGAAAGGTAGTACGAGTAATCCACTTACTTACAGGCCCATATCGTTAACGTCGATATGCAGCAGGATTTTGGAACATATATTGTGTTCGAACATAATGAATTACCTCGAAGAAAACTGTCTATTGACTCACAGTCAACATGGATGTAGAGAACATCGTTCTTGTGAAACACAACTAGCTCTTTATTCACATGAAGTGTTGAGTACTATTGATAAGGGATTTCAGATCAATTCCGTATTTCTGGATTTCAGGAAGACTTTTGACACTGTACCACACAAGCGCCTTGTAGTGAAATTGCTTGCCTATGGAATATCGTCTCAGTTATGTGACTGGATTTGTGATTTCCTGTCAGAGAGGTCACAGTTCGTAGTAATTGACTATCAAGAAAACCAGAAGCGATTCTGGCGTTCCCCAAGGTAGTGTTGTAGGCCCTTTGCTGTTCCTTATCTACATAAACGATTTTGGAAACAATCTGAGCAGCCGTCTTAGGTTGTTTGTAGATATCGCTGTCGTTTATCGACTAATAAAGTCATCAGAAGATCAAAACAAATTGCAAAATGATTTGGAAAAGATATCTGAATAGTGCGAAAATTGGCAGTTGACTCCAAATAACGAAACTTGTGATGTCATCCACATGATTGCTAATAGAAATCCGTTAAACTTCGGCTACACGATAAATTCGTCTGATCTAAAGGCCGTAAATTCAACTAAATACCTAGGTATTACAAACAACTTCAATTTGAAGGAACACATAGAAAACGTGGGGAAAGCTAACCAAAGACTGCGTTTTATTGGCAGGACACTTAGAAAATGTAACAGATGTACTAAGGAGACTGCCTACACTACGCTTGTCCGTCCTCTTTTAGAATACTGCTGCGCGGTGTGGGATCCTTACCAGATAGGACTGACGGAGTACATCGAAAAAGTTCAAAGAAGGGCAGCACGTTTTGTATTATCGCGAAGTATGGGAGAGAGTCTCACAGAAATAATATAGAATTTGGGCTGGACATCATTAAAAGAAAGGCGTTTTTCGTTGCGACGGAATCTTCTCACGAAATTCCAATCACCAACTTTCTCCTCCGAACGCGAAAATATTTTGTTGACACCGACCTACATAGGGAGAAACGATCACCACGATAAAATAAGAGAAATCAGAGCTCGTACGGAAAGATATAGGTGTTCGTTCTTTCTGCGCGCTATACGAGTTTGGAATAATAGAGAACTGTGAAGGTGGTTTGATGAACCCTCTGCCAGGCACTTGCATGTGATTTGCAGATTATCCATGTAGATGTAGATTATTTTGCACTTTAATGTTAGTTTTACTTAAATTTTCGTCTTTCCTATAGAAATGCACTTTTCGTAAAGGATATTAATTAGAAGGAAAAGAGATTACTTACTGCGAGAGAGACGGCGGCAAGCGTGGCCATATAAGCATTCAGCGTAGCAGCTTCCTACCTTAACCGCTGAAATCCACATTCTCGGCACGTCTCGTTTGTAGGCAGTATTTAATTTTAATTTGCTCTTTCAAGGTGTCAATAGTTCCAATCTCACGGACATGTAACAAATGCAACAAAGGCCTCATTAGTTTCTTGTAACGATAAAATGGATCATTTATCTTAAAAAAATTTTATCTCAACAATTGAAAGGTCTTTTCATATTCCGTTTGGCGCCGTCCTTTGAACGGTCGCCATTGAATAGTGGCGGGGGGTATATAATGTAATACATAATGGAAACTGATTAATAATTGCTGCTTAAATAATAAAAAAAATAAATCTTGGAACAGTAATTGAAAAAAAAATTGGAAGGTACACATATCCTGAGTGAACAACTGGCATCAATATCAAGAGACCCTCAATATTCAACACATACATTCAACATCTAAATTTACGTACTTCTCTTTCCTGCTACCGCCATCGTGCACAGAGCCTGGCATGGCAATACTGGTTCCGGATGACCCCTCCTCTGCTCACGCAAACTACTCCTGTCTGCCTCGACCCTCCTGAAGCAGGACTCTCAGCGCGTTGCGGAATGATGAACAGACGGGCACGGGCGTCGTGAATGAACGAGTAAACCTTGCCATCCGGCCCACCTTCCATAACACCCCTTCAATGTACAACTGGAACACACATCCCTTCAACAACACCAACTCTGTGGAACTCGTCACACCTCCCCCCGCCACCAGTTATAGAGACGGACAGCTGAATATAAAGACATTAAAAATGAAGAGCATATCTCTACTTGATTTTTTGCTTTTTTTGTTTTTTGTATGCCAATATTGCCTATGGCACAAAATTATTATCATTTTATGTGTATATCTCACATGTATAAAATGAAAAGAACGAGAGAGAAAAGAAAATAATAATAATAATATGCTACATTACAGTGTGCTTGTAAATAATGCCTTGTAAACGTAAGGAAATTTGCAATGTTACTCAGATCTACTGGCCATTGATGTGAGTTTTAAAACAGCTACGAGAAATCTCTGAATTCCAATATTGTGAGACAATTCGGAAACTGGATCTAGTCATTTAAGTTGTTCAGCTCCTTGCTGTTTAAGAAGATATTTATCCTAGAGATGTTGAGTGGATCTTTCAGCGTTTTAGGTTGAGATAATTTGCTAATACGACCAGATGAGGGATTATACTAGGTCATCAAGAATGTCTAGACTTGAGCTGACACATTTGCATGAGGGGAGACGTGGGTAAACCGTATGTACAGTTCAAGATACGCCATTGAAAATAAAGACATTACTCTGTCAGGAGTCGTATGCATCACAGATAAGTAATCGATTTTTCTTCTTCTTGATCTAAAATATGCGTGTTGTTGAGTTTCAAATGGATTTTAGACTTCATCTATGGGGAGAAGCTCCTTCATTGATGTGTAGTCATTGACAAGGTATAAAAGCATGGGTAGTCGTCTTGTATATTTACTGGTTGCTCAACTTTATGTGCGTGGTACTTGATGATGTCACTCTATCTTCGCTCCAGCAAGAACAGACTATGCAACATGGGATAATGTGACTAGGTGATAATTAACAAACAAGCACCTTTGGGTCATTGCCCAGAACTCGAAAATATAGCAGTTGTGATAAAGGTTATATTTAAAAATTGAACATGGAAGTCACTATACTTTTAATGATGCTTCACCTCATTAAACAAGAATAGCTCCAATATTATTGACGAAAATTTATAAACGGTACACAACTGTTACGTAAATTAAGTGATATTGTTAAATAATCTTTGAACAATATATACTTGTATTATCTAATTGTGTAAGAATTAACAGTAGATACAGAAAGTTGTATGTCTTTTTTCTTTAATACGAGTATACTATCAACATATGTTATGTGCTACTTTTTGAATACAAGTGTCAGAGCTCACATGTAATAAGATTAATGAATATATCAATTTCTCTGCTGGAAGGCAAAATCCCCATTGATAGCTGCATAAAGAAAGTGTCCAAACGTGTTGATAAAGTCCTTTATAACTGTAGTGCAGAAATAAACTCAGCAGTCACTGAAATTTTACATTATTTCAAAGACTAGAGGTTCACACTTTCAAAGGCTATGAAATCTTTTTGGAATTATGTTCAACAGTACTAAAATAGAGCTGTCAAAGGAGTAAGGTGAAATATCTCATAAAAATTATAGAGTAGTGTCATTGAAAATCTTATAGGAAATGCACAGGTAGCTTCGGAAGTGGTACAGCTTCTTGTTGGCGAACAAAAAGCACACCTGTAAGGTAATAAAATTATTTGTAAGGTGAATAAAATATTAAAAACAACACAATAAAAACTGAGATGTCAACATTGTAAGAAATTTAATAACAAAATAAAAGACCAAAACATCATAGTGTTAGATAGATGAAGGAACGATATCTGTTTTCATGTCTGTAAGGTAATACTTCAGAAACTTCAAGATTTTTCGAAAGCAGTAATATCTCTTAACCTGATCTGACCATCTAGTTCAATGTGGTAATAATAAAACTTATTTAATTTTATTTTAATAATGAAAGAGATAGAGTACTGCCTCATTTTGCATCATAGAATTCCAACTCTATGAGCACAGCTAGAGATTCATCAAACGTTCACTCACTCAAACTTAAATGTTTCACTTTATCGATAGTCCTGGTAACGTTTCATGAACTTTTGATGGCTTATAATATATTTCATCATCTTTTGAGTGTTTCCTGGATGCATGCCGAAAAGATGATGGCACAGCCCAACTAATATTATAAGTGAAGAAAGCAACTATTACATATGGAGGCTAGTACACAATGTATAGCTCTGAATATTTAGTAATAAAATTTAAAATGTTGTTGTTTTGGTCAATGAAAAATTTTTCATTTGATGTCAGTAATCTGTATGAAAATATACCAATTAAATAGATTGTTAGATTTCCTACTATTAACTTTAGTAAATATAAATAATTTGTACAATCATTTCACTACTTCTGTTTTAAAGAAGAGATTTGCTCTTTGAGATACATTGTCTATTGCAGTACATCAGATGATATATTCATTGCTCATATTCAACATGAGTTCTCCGGGAAACTTTAAGTGGACAGTTGATTAAGTAATTTACTGTAAGCAATATGCTGACTGCGTGTATGTCATTCTCAATTGTAACAGTGAAGACTTACTCGCATGCACCTAAAAATAAAATATATGTTAGAATTTGAGGCTGTAACAAATATTTTTTATTTAATAATTATGTATTAATCACCAATTTAGTATTGGAGGGCAGTGTGGAGGGTAAAAATCGTAGAGGGAGACCAAGAGATGAATACACTACACAGATTAAGAAGGATGTAGGTTGCAGTAGGTACTGGGAGATGAAGAACCTTGCGCAGGATAGAGTAGCATGGAGAGCTGCATCAAACCAGTCTCTGGACTGAAGACCACAACAACAACAACAATTATGTATTAAATTCCAAGCATACATCTGGAATTTATTGTAAACCAGTTGGCACCATAAGCCAGAAAGTCATGCAATCAAATTGATCAAAAAGTTTATTTCTGTGCTTCTTCCTACTTTCATAAGTATTTAACCAGTCTACGACAGACTCCACTGTACTCCAGTTTTGACAGTTTTATTTAGATTGATTTTGCGAATGAATGTCTTTAGTGTCACTGTAGTCATCAGTTATCTAAAAGCCTGTTCCCACTAGGAGCCAACACGTCGAAAAGCAGCTTGTCATGGCAGGCTCAGCGTTACGGTTTGTACATGTCGAACCGCTGTTGCTGTCCTGCCACGTAACATACCACAGGTCCATGCCACCATCCACAGAACGTGCTGAGCATGAAGTCAGGTGTTAAGACACTCGCCACATGAACCTTCACTCAAGCGCTGGCTACTTATACTTATCATACTTATCATTCTACTACTATATGTGCGTATCTCTATCTCATTACTTTTGTCACCACAGTGACCTGTATTTTCTTTGTTGCTTTCTTTCCATCACATCGTTAACTTTTTATGGATCTACGTGGTAGTTAAAACTACGCATAATCGATATTTTCAGATCATATCCACTTACCAGCTGTGCCAATAACTCAGGCGTTAGCGTTGTTCAAATTCAGTGTAGTGTTTAAACGAGCTAAACGATAGATTGAATCTGTATTTCGTGCTTTCAGTCCAAAGTTCTGGCAATGCTTTTCCACATAATGTCAGTCCACTTATCTTTCTTACATAGATGCCAATATTTTTTCAGTCCCTACAAACAGATAAGTAATTCACATGAATTCAGTTGTTTTATTGCGAACTATTTTGCACTTCCTGGTTACAGTCTGGCATTCGCCTGTTAATATTTTCTAATTTGCGTTAACTGCTGTATGTCAGCGCCACTTAGCCCCAAAACTGTTTTAGAATGTCAAACAGATAATAAGTCTATGTAACTTACTGATCAGCTGAGTTCAGGACAAACTAACCTGACCAGAACGAATGACCTAAAATGAAAATGTAGGATGCATGAAAAACCATTGAGATGAATGATTCACACCCTACAAGCAGGAAAGGTTGCCTATAACAACCATATTTTGTATTTCTTAATTTTTTTAAGTTCTTGGCATGTGGTACGTGCCCCTACAGCTATATGAACAATGGAGGTAACCTAATGGAGAGTCAATTATGACGATATGAAAGTAATGGTGGAGGCCTTCACATTGGGGTAATTGCCGTTATTTAACATGCATAAAATATATTAATGTGACAGTGACAGGTAACTACCACTATTGCTGAATCAAAAGCGATATTGTAAATAACTTGTATTTATTGTAAACTATCTCACGATAGAAATTAGATCATATTGAACAAATCATGAATGAAAACAAATTGTACACTGTTCTTAGATATACTACACCGGTAAGATTGGCTCTCAGCTCTTAATGTTAAGTTGATGCAAAGTTAGATTTAATTATGCCCCTGGATAAGCAAATAGTAAATGCAATCTGACTGCGTTCCTATAATCTCTTTTGTGTCTGAAATAATACGTACTTCAGACACCACCACCAAGAAACAAATCAAACAACATGCAAGAAGACAAATAACCAATAACGAATCGTAAGCAAAACTGCATGGATACTCTGTGGATGGCAAGAACACGATCCAACAACTATTTCTGAACTTAACTGCCGCTGCTGCAAGTTTTACAATACCATCTACCAGCGTGCTGGCTCCGTCGATACCGCTGGGGCGACGACTGCAGCTGAGAAGTCGCTGAATTAAGATAAGTCTCTCAAATATCTTGAGCAGAATAAACTACTCAGAAACTGCTAATACCACAAGCCCTATATTTCCTCTAAATGGTATTAAACGCTTTCAAGACTGGCTCAACAACCTTTAAGGTGCAGCCCAGTGTGTCTTGTACTAACGTGCAATACCAGTATGATAGCTCTGTGCACTGGTTGACTGCCAGCCTATAAGGCGGAATCAACTGTAATTATACTAGTAGTCAAAGCAATGCATATCTTGGACGCTGATGTCCTACTGTAGCTGCAGACTCTAGATCATACACAGCACAGTATTCAGAATCTAAGTCCCTATCTCAGAGCTACCGAACTTTGCGACTGTCCGCTTTCATGGCAAAAGACGCTCTCCAGCCTGCCTCGCTCTGCCCGATGCCCTTATGACAATTTTGCCATCAAACTCCAATCAGCCAATCCCGACGCTGCAACGGCCTCCCACATCTCCCTCGCAGAGTGATAAAACTTCTCCACCTATCCAAAAATTTCTCTGCTCAAACAGCGGGCGTTGACCCTCAGTGTTTCCCGCACTTTCTTATGGACTGCCCAATCGGAGCTCAGCCCATTTGCCGCTAAAACAGCGCGCGACCGGGCAGCGCCAGCATGTACGTTGGACTCTCTCTGTCTGCTCGACATTTCCCCTCTCTCTCTCACCTGGCACCCGGCGGCGTTCCTTTTGATGCTTGCCGGTCAGTGGACGCATCCCCTGGGACCCCTGGCCCTTGCACAATGCTCTTCCGGCGCTCGCCGGCCTTCGCCTCCCCGACTGTGCCCATCCGCTCCTCGCCTCCACTGGCAAATTTACTTTGCTTACACCTACAGCGTGCAACTAAATATTCTCATTACCAAAGCCCGTATTATTTCAGACATGTGTTGAATCATCACGTATCTCTCTTTCTAATCCACCTAATAAGACTAATTAACCATTATATGGGTTTATTTACTTCAAACATGCAGAATGATCTGCGAAATGAACGTCACAAATGAAAGCCACCTTTCAATGGGGCAAAGCTGTAGGAGCATACTTTTGACAGCTGATTGATTTATGACCTCCTGGGGACAATCCACCATTCTGAGAAATCCTCCACCCCTACCTATTCCCATTCCCATGGCACAAGCACTCCCCACCACTCCCCCTCCCAATTCCCCTGGCACACGTGTCCCCACCCCTCCTCCACCCCTTTCCTGCAGCACAAGTGCAATTTTGACAGCTGTCAATGAAACCGATTGATTGATTTATAACCCAATATTGTTCTGCTAAGTGGTGAGGGGTGGCTGATACATCCCTAAATTAATAAATAGTGTACCCTTCCTTATGTCCTTTCACCCCAACAAATAATGATGGCAGTAAGTATTTATCAAATAATTTTCACAAATATGTGAATGATGGCCTCACATAAACTGTGGATTCAAATAAAATACTTTTAAAAAGCAATGAAACAATAATTAATACGTGCAGTGCAAGCAACGCACTGAATACAGAAACATGTGTGAGCAAAGATCATTTAACTGCACATTAACTCATGAAGAGCAACAGCAAACATTCACAGCTGAAAGTGCAGTTTTCCACTATCGATCTCAATGTAAAGTTTATCATCCTGAATACATATGAATAAAAATATCAGTTGCAGTAAATAATTATAGTTCAAAGCTGCCTCAAATATATTAAACTTAATTAATGATTGTATAGTCATCTGAAGTCAATTGCCAAAACAAGTCAAATAATTTAGTATAGAGGAAAATTAGTCTGCCACTCAACTGGCGAAATTATTTCAAGTCCACTGAAAGGTTAAATACTGTAACTCACATGTGTGCTTGGCTGCACACCCACTGAGACTCACCTACAACGACCAACCAATGCTCACTGAAACCGACCAAAGACAAGCACAGCCTACTGCTTGCCCTTAAATACTTTCTGTATGACATACACTGCTGAATCTATGTTAGACACTTAAATAATGTCCACTATTAATGCTAACTGTACATACATGTAAGACACTAGAAAACAGAGAAAATTGTTGCAGTGAAAATTATTGCAGTGAACTCTCATTAAAACAACGTCTGCAACTAGATTTTCTGCCAGACTGAGTTGCTTCATTCAAGGTCTCGGTGTTTTTGTTGTTTTAGTCATTTCGTTTCACCTTCATTCATGCGAAAGTCACAGAAGTGGCGTTAAATAGGGCGGTGGAAAAAAAATCCAGATGGGCCAATAATATCCTATGACCATTTCAGTTCATTAAAATATCAATACAGTGTTGAACAAATTATGAACAAAGTTAACGAAGCAGCGGTACACAATCCAAATTATGTTCATTGACCTTAAATGTAATGATATTAAAAGTCTGTTGACACTGGTATCAGTTAAACTTCACCCGAGATTGTGCACAGATTCAAAAATTACCTTCAAAATTTTCTCAACTATTTTTTCCAAACAATATTTTTTTCGAATTATTCAAGCGATTATTAATCCATTTCCATATCCACATCCCCATTCAATGGCGACCGTTTAAAGAACGGCGCCGAGTGAAATATGAACAGACTTTTCAATTGCTGAGATAAATTTTTTTGAGATAAATGATTCATATTATTGTTACAAGGAATTAATGAAACTTTCATTGTATCTGTTACATGTCCACGAGATAGGGAATGATAAAACCCTTGAAGGAGTAAATTAAAATCAAATTCTGCCTAGAAACGAGACGAGCCATGATTGCTGATTTGACAGGTAAAGGTAGGAAGCTGCTCTGCTGTATGCTTACATGGCCGCACTTGGCGCCGTCTCCATGACAGTAGATAATCTCTTTTCCTTCCAAGTAATATCCATTACAAAAAGCGCATTTCTACAGAAAAGATAAAAATTTGTACAAAGTCATCATTAAAGTGTAAGATAAGTCTGTGTCACCTGGCCACTAAGAGCCGTTGGATAACGATTTGATTCGTGGATCCAGTTATATGGCTCCTTCCGTGTATAGCGATTTTACGACTATGACGTGTGGGGCCTGAAGATGGCATCAGTGTAATGCCGAAACTGGTAGCACATAAGAAGTTCACAAAATAAATTTCTACAATACATACGGCTGTTGGTAAATTATTGCATCAAGAAATACATGCCAGCTGTTGTCCCATGGTCCATAATGGATCAACGAAGAACAAACTATTTTGTTCTTGGGATCACAGTTAAGTCTATTACGAGATGTAACTGAGCACACAAATGCCTTTCCGTGGAATTTCCACAACCCTGTAGTGTGTAGATCCTTCCTGGAGAATGCTAGAGAGGCGAGGCCATGCGTAGTCATCTGAGCAGCGTGTAGTATCTGTAGCGACTATTGTTTATTTCTTTGATTCTTTTTGAATTGATAAATATGCTCCGACAAAAAGTCACTGCAAACTGAGATGAAATGTATGTTAGTTTATGCTATAAATGAAAACAGAGTCTGTTATTGTATGAATGTCGTATCAAACATATAAAACCAGACGAGAATAAAATGTGTACTCATATAACTGGAATACAATAATGTAACGAAAATGAAATCTGACAAAATGTAGTAGAACCAAATGACAAGTAATGACATTATATATAAAATGGGGAGAGAGTATGTTAAAGACTATAATTTATGTTGGCGACGATAATGGTATGCCAGCAAATGAATAGGATAAGTGTATTTTGTAAGTGTATTTGTATTTTTATTGTGTTATGTGTGCAGTATGTGGAATGTAAAGCATCTGTATGAAAGACGCTCAAAACCAAAGAGCGAAAACGTACGAACCTGGCTGGTAATTGTCAAGTGTACATGTGTTGAAATAATATGTGGGTGTGCGCATGGTAAACTAAATTTGGCAATACTTCACGTAAAACGAATTTTTTGTGCTCGACAGCTCTGTGAAAGCAGCAAGGAACTTACCTTGTCGACGGATGTTGGATGTCCGGCTGGTCTCCCCACTGAATAAGTGAGAGTGACGAGGTGAAATAAATTTCTCTGGCACTTATATATGGAATTCAGTTGTCATCGCATCGAGGTCTTCACAAAAGAATACGTGTTACAACACGTGCTTGACAAACTTGTGCAGTGAAAGTCACTGTAAATGCACAACACAGATACTCTGGCCTTGTATGTGCAGGTGCTGACTAACAATAATGGGACTATGCGGTTACAGTATGCGCTTTGTTACGGGAGAAAAATTATATATGTATGTGTTAAAAGAAGCTGACATGCCCATATAAACTGTAACCATTCAGAATATCTCCAATGGCCGAAAATAAAGGCTATGCCCATACCGGCCAGGATTATCAAACCTCAAAAACAGAAATAAGCGCAGCCACTGAGTGCATCCGTACATCAGTGCACAGTATAGCGCAATTGTATTGAATCATGTTTGTAGGATCTGTAACGCAGTTTCATTGCAAATATGGTATACACGTTTTATTTCAATCACCTTAACCGCCATTGTGTCACCTCCACGCTTCAGCCAAGCCTGCGTGCTCCAGCCTTGCAGTAACCTGCGCCCAACACTCAGCCACCTGTATTCTTTTCATTCATTGCAGGTCAACCAGCTGCTGCGAGCTGTCAGAGCACTCAACCCTGCCTCTCATTCTGTGATCTGGCTTAACTTAATGTCACACACTCCTACTTCATATTCCACTTGTTCTGTATCATATTATTTTTATTTCTCTTCTTTTCTTATGTATATGCTATATATCGGCCCAAATATCTCACGAAATAAGCATCAAACGAAAAAACTACAAAGAACGAAACTCGGCTAGCTTGAAGGGGGAAACCAGATGGCACTATGGTTGGCCTACTAGATGGCGCTGCCATAGGTCGAACGGATATCAACTGCGTTTTTTAAAATAGGAACCCACATTTTTTATTACAAATTCGTGTAGTACGTAAAGAAACATAAATATTTTAGTTGGACCACTTTTTTCGCTTTGTGATTGATGGCGCTGTAATAGTCACAAAGTACATGATATCACGTAACATTCCACCCGCACGTTCACCGGATCTGACGTCCCTGGATTTCTGTCTGTGGAGAAAGTTGAAGGATATTTGCTATCGTGATCCACCGACAAAGCCTGGCAACGTACATCAGCGCATTGTCAATGCATGTGCGAAAATTACGGAAGGCGAACTACTCGCTTTTGAGAGGAATGTCATTACACGTATTGCCCAATGCATTGAGGTTGACCGTCATCATTTTGTGCATTTATTGCATTAATATGGTATTTACAGGTAATCACGCTGTAACATCATGCGTTCTCAGAAATGATAAGTTCACGAAGGTACACGTATCACATTGGAACAACCGAAATAAAATGTTCAAACGCACCTACGTACCTACGTTCTGTATTTCAATTAAAAAAAAAAAACCTACCTATTACCAACTGTGAGCCATATGTTTGTGACTGTTACAGCGCCATCTATCACAAAGCGAAAAAAGTGGTCCAACTAAAACATTCATATTTCTTTACGTACTACACGAATATGTAATAAAAGAGGGGGGTTCCTATTTTTAAAAAACGCAGTTGATATCTGTTTGACCTATGGCAGCGCCATCTAACGGGCCAACCATAGCGGCATCTGGTTTCCCCCTTCAAGCTAGACAAGTTTCGTTCCTTGTAAGTTTTTCGTTTGCTGCTTATTTTGTGAGATATTTGGTCCGGTCACGATCAATGGACCACCATGTATAAACTAAATGAGCTATAAGGCAAAGTCACCGGCAAAAGTAAATTAACGAGTTGTTTTGTGCCAAGGATAATGTTTTGATACATCGTTAAATATCTGTATGAAACAAAGTAAGACATATACTTTTCGATTTATTAATTCTTGTATCTTCACCATTTTGTTTTGGGAGGTGGTGGTGTACGGTCATATGCTTGGATCCGTCCTACCAGCATTGTTAAAAATGTGTACTTTAACTGTTCATTAAGAGTATTATAAAAAGTTATTAGGAAAGGAATATTTATTCGCACGGTTAAGAGGTCAGCTCCTATCTGTTCATCATTTTACTCGCAGCCGAGATCGTGCATCAGGTGGTTCGTAGCAGACAATAATTCACACTGCATCTGGAGGAGTGTTCCTGAATCAACATTGTCACACTCAGGACTAAACACAATGGAGGTAATGTAAAGGTAATGACTTAGACTTGATAGACACCTACTGAACTTGGTTTACTTACACTAAAAATATTGTGCTTCGTGTGACAGATCGACAGTTTCAACGGTTGCGGTGATTATTTGGTACCGCACACTACCGGAAGCATCAACACGTAACGCAAATTATGTTTGTTGACCTTTAATGTAAAGATATTAAAGGTCTATTGATATTGGTATCTGTTAAAGTTCGCCCAAGATTGTGAACAGATTCATAAATTACCTTAAAAGTTTTCATTTATTCTTTCCAATCAATTTTTCCAATTACTCAAGCAACTATTAATCCATTTCCACATCACTATTCAGACTTCCCTGATTATGTACGATATGAGATAGCATCAGATTTCGTTGTTATAAGGCAATTTGTAACATAGATTCGTACATGTACCAAAAGTAATGTGATAAATTTTTGTGGCGAATGAATCAGCATGAGTAATAAGCAGGGAACATACATATACATATGCGGATTGAACTCTTCCTTGCCTTTCAACAATTTATTAATTGGTCGACCAATTACTGACAACACCAGGTTTGCCCGTTATTTTCTTTTCAAGGTCAGAAATTTTGTCTTGAATTTGCAGGTTGGTTTTGTCACACTTCTGTTCACAATCGGTAACTTGTTTACTTAAAACTTTTTTGGTGGCAGAAACTATTTTCCTCAAGTGTGAGATTTCATTTTTGCACATGTCAACAATATCTGTTTTCAAACCAAAAACCGTTTTGCCCACTTCTGTGGCTACTAAATGTTCTATTTTCTCTTGGGTATTTATAATCTCAGGTTCAAACCTTTCATGAAGATAGTTAATTTGTCCCTGCGTTATGCAATATTTGCATTTATAGTATTAATTTCATTTTCTATGTCATTTACTGCAATACTCAAAGCACACGCTTTTTCGTCTTTTTTTCAGTTTACTGCCAAATTGATCTCCTTATGTCTTAAGTTGTCCAAACGAGTTGCCTGAGTTTTGAGTTGACTGTCAAGACCACTAATTTGAGTGTTAGTACTGCCAACTTGTGCTGCAATTTGCTTGGATTAAAGTTTAAACAGGTTAAAGTCTTTTCACTGTCCTGTTCTACCGGACGGCCGTGTTCTCGATCTATCTCTTGTGTTTCAGTCGGTTCTTTATTTGTGGCGAACTAAACATGTCAACTGATTCGTTCGCATAACCGCTATTACCTACGAGATTCTCATCATTTGCATCGTCTTTCTTTTCCTGTTTAATTTGGGACGGTCTCAACATTTGGATTTGGTCATTTATGTACTCATGATACTGTGTGTACGCTAACAATCTTCTGCTGGCTTCATCTGCTGTCTGATCACCTGAATTACTATGTCCGCAACGTTCCTCATTAAAAGTAATAGATACAGTTAACCTAGGCAAGTAATTACTAATATTATTAAATAATTTTGTGAGAAAATCAGTTATGTTTCAGGGTTAATTAACGTCAACTACTTCAGCAAATTTTAATTTTATATCAGCCCACTGTCTTTTAACTCATGGCTTTTCATCATTTAAGGAAATTTTCGGACTAACACGCTGCACACTATATCAGACACACACCTTTGAGTAATTGTGTGCCGAGTTTTATCATTCATGTCTCCCTTTGAAGGCACCATGTGACTGCGACCAGTTTCTTACGTTGAGATTCATGGGTGCGACTGTTACTCCTCCTCCACTCACCTCAGATTACGGCCAAACAGTGTGCTCTGCGCGGTCTCTTGCCAACGAGTTTAATGAGCCATGACTGCAAAATACTAATACGATTTCTTCCCAGAAGAACCGAAAAACTGGTAGAAGGCGACCTCAGGGAAGTTCAGTTTGGATTGCGGTGAAATATAGAAACACGTGAGGCAATATTGACCCTACAACCGATCTTAGAGGATTGGGTAAGGAAAAGCAAACCTATTGTACGTACGTTTATAGCATTTGTAGACTTAGGGAAAGCTTCTAACTATTCTTAAGCTAGCATAAGATTTTTTTCTGATCATAGATGGTCCAAAGTGAATGTAAATATGTAAGACACATAACGAAAAAGATAGAAAAGTGCAAAAGTTGCGACGAGTTTTATTAAAATGGAGGGAACTGTTACGCGACAGAACTAGCAAGGGAACGTGAGAGTAAACATTTTTCTTAGTTCAAACAGTGGGAGTTTTGCCACCCGCCACCCGGGAAGTGTAAACATTTCAACATCGTTACTGGGTCAGGCAACTCAGCGGAAAATTGTTAGAACAATGTAGAAAGAATCGCCTTCGTTACTCCTGTAACGTTGTACAAGGACACTATTTAGGATATAACAATGATTAGCGAGAGTTTGACTAAGCAAAAAGGACCCTGTAAAAATTGGTTAAGCAAATTTAACAGAACTGAAGACCGCTGAAGTTTCGGGAGGAGCAGAATCAGTTCTGTCATTACGAAAGATGTCATAGGGCTGAGCATGTCCTCGGCGACATAAATTCTCCACCCCCTACTAGCTTTTTGCACTCGACAGCGTTCATGTCGTTTATACTCAATTCTCTGCTCACTTATGGTAACACCTTGTGTGTGAGATTTTTCTAGTGTTGGTCTTGCACTTCCTGCCCTTCAAGACGATCAGTGATACGAAGAACAACTGATAGGGTCCAGCATCCAGTACTGATGTCATCACAGCTGATGGGTAGACCGAGGCTCTGGAGTCCAGGGCGTAAGCTCCCCTTAATTCTAGCGTCGCACAGGGCTGAAGGTGCATTGTATCTACAGCCTAGGTTCAGCATTGAGTACGGCTACACGTCCTCCCTAATTGCGGTCCTGTGTGGACAACACGGGCACTGATGTGGAAGGGATCGAGAACTCCCCAAAACGGCGTGTGAATCAAAACACACATTTCGTGGACATCGCCAACTCCAAAAGTATAGCTATTATAGCTACGGAGATGGCGTGCCTACCTCGTCAGTGGGTGGCAAAACTGCCGAATTAGTGAGCCATTGACTTCTGATGCAATGCCATCAGCAACCGTGAGTCCGCTATTGGATTCAGCGGATTCTTCTGCCGAATACGTAGCCGCCATTCGGAGTAGAAAAAGCAGCAACGACTTGTATTTTCAGTGAAAGACGTCATAATTTTGAATATTGTTTTATTGCGTCTAACAACGCCGCGCAGGTCCTCCGTCTACATCCTGACGAATCGGTACGGGTTACCAGCCCAGCAGAGGGCTGCCCCTACAGTAGACAATGTCTGCAATCTGTCTTGCAAATAGAGTCAGTAGTAAAGAAGTAATCAATGAAAATGTTATATCCTGCCTACTCGTCGAATATGTGGAGTCTAGGAAACCTGCTTTCTCGGATCACTGGACAACAATTCAAGCAAATAGTTGTAATGAAGTTTATTAGGAAAGGAAATGATTACAATACTTTGTGTTAAATAGATGTGTCGCAAGCAAAGGGCAACAGACAAAAACAGAAATCTCTTCAGTGTAGACAGTGCTACATAGTAGAAGCGAATGACTAGTCTTGATGGTATAGTTGAATTCGCTGCTGTAGAACTCGTAGAACTGTGCCGCGGCCGGGCGGCGTGGTGCTTATGTCCTCTTCGTGTAGAGGGCGCTGCCGTCGCGTTGTCATCCTGGAGAGGGGTCAGTCAGCGTGCAATTGGCTGACGTCGTTTCACAGCCGTCTCTGCTCTAACATTCCCGCCTGGCGTTCCGGCTCTTGACTTTAAGCTAGAACATTCCTCCCTCCCAAAGCGATGGACTGTCCTTGTACAAGGAGCTAGACAGCGGGAGGGGAGGCAGGATCGTGGACGCTGCACTGGACCGGAAGCTGTAGCTGCAAGGGACGTCAGGCTTCTGGTCGTATCCCGCCATCCGGCTTTCGCTCCTGCGGAAACGTCCCCTGGAAAACGACAAGAATGCTACACGTCCAACTCATGAGGCCCATAAAAAGATGTAGAAAGCGTTGGCTGCTGTGGCGAGGGCGGGTCCAGCTCCGTCGGTAGGACCAGAGGAGGCGAAGGGTCGTCCCGCAGTGTCGTGATGACCGCCTCTGGCGGCTGCTGTGGCCGCGCTATCATTGGGATCCGTAAATCTGGGGGAAGAGACAAAGAAGGATCACCGAGCACATGACAGTGGCGAATTTGATTGTGATGCCGGCGCTGCAATCCGTCTGGGTCAAGTCGACGAAAGATTTACCCTCGCACCTACCGATTGGTGCCGCTAAAAACCCTGAAAAACAGAATATCATGCGTCGCCAAGCGATACTTGCGGCCTTCCTTCGGCGCCGAATGCTGAGGGGCAGGTGGAGCAGTCTCCGATGGCGACGGCCGTGAAGCAATTCCGCCACCGATGGTCCATCTCTTGGATGCGATCGATAGGAGGCGAGGAACAGTTGCAGTGCTTGACCCCTAGACTGTGCGGTGCGACGTTTGGCCATCTGCTGCTTGAAGGTTCTCACTAAACGTTCCGCTTCGCCGCCTGATTGTTGACGGAATGGTACACTAGTTAGATGCTGTATGCCTTTGTGGTCACAGAATGTTTCAAATACATTTGACGTGAATTGAGGGCCGTTTTTCCGACACTATGACTTCAGGCAAACCTTCAAGGCAAGAAATAGAGGACAACATCTGAATTGTGCTACGTGACTGCTGTCGAGTTCATTGGCACAGCAGAAGGAAACTTGTTGTAAGAGTCTACCACAATCAACCAACAAGTGTTCCAGAAAAGGTCTCGCAAAGTCTATGTGCACACATTGCCATGATGATTGCGACTTAGACCAAGCAGAGAATTTTTGTGGCGGAGCGGACTGATTTTCCGCACATGCGTGACACTGTGACGTCATCTGTTCTATTTGGATGTCCATACCCTGCCAAGTACACTTTCGACGCGCTGACTGTGTACTTGGTAAAGTAACTGCAAAACTTCTTTTTGCGCTACAGTCTGGAACCGCGCGACCGCTACGGTCGCAGGTTCGAATCCTGCCCCGGGCATGGATGTGTGTGATGTCCTTAGGATAGTTAGGTGTAAGTAGTTCTAAGTTCTAGGGGACTGATGACCTCAGAAATTAAGTCCCGTAGTGCTCAGAGCCATTTGAACCATTTTTCAACTTCTATTTTCAAAGCTTTTGGGGATCAACACACGTGACTGTCCACTGTCATTTTGAACAAGAATCACACCTTGTTGTACAGCGGATATGCCGAAGTGCAAAGTATCGGCCCACTACCGAGTTCTTTATGCTATGCAATGAGTGAGGCTAAGATGTGCGAATGTATTTTACCAAAATGTTCAGATCTGAATCAGCTTCCGCGACCTGTGCAATTTTCTTATAGTTCAAAGGAAAGGATTGAAGCAATTCAGAATCCTGAGTGTCGATGTGACAACAAGATGCAGCAGAAGCGTCCGCATTACCATGCTGAGCTGTCGGACGATACACTATCTCGTACTGATATTGAGACAACAACAATGCCCATCGTTGCAATTTATGGACTGTCCGTACAGGAGCCGGTTTCGTCGAATGAAACGAGGATTGATATGGCTTGTGATCCGTCACTAAGTAGAATTTTCTGCCATACAAATAGTGGTGGAATTTGGTGGTACCATACACGATGGCCAACGCCCCTTCCTCTGCTTGTGAATAGTTACACTGAGCTATGAACAGCACTCTTCATGAGAAAGCAGTAGGTCTATCTGTATCACCAAATCTGTGCGAAAGCACTGCACCAATTCCATAAGAAGAAGTGTCTACTTGCAACACAACCTGTTTGTCAGGATCAAAGTGATCCTGAGCACTGAGAAATGCTTCTTTAAGATTTTGAAAAGCTTCTTGGCACTCAACTGTCCAAATAAAGGGGACGTTCTTGCGACACCAGCGATGGAGTGGAGCTGCGATTTGTCCAACATTCGGTTGTTGTTGTTGTGGTCTTCGGTCCTGAGACTGGTTTGTTGCAGCTCTCCATGCTACTCTATCCTGTGCAAGCTTCTTCATCTCCCAGTACCTACTGTAACCTACATCCTTCTGATCTGTTTGGTGTATTCATCTCTTGGTCTCCCTCTACGATTTTTGCCCTCCACGCTGCCCTCCAATACTAAATTGGTGATCCCTTGATGCCTCAGAACACGTCCTACCAACCGATCCCTTCTTCTAGTCAAGTTGTGCCACAAACATCTCTTCTCCCCAATCCTATTCAATACCTCCTCATTAGTTATATGATATACCCACCTAATCTTCAGCATTCTTCTGCAGCACCACATTTCGAAAGCTTCTATTCTCTCCTTGTCCAACCTAGTTATCATCCATGTTTCACTTCCATATATGGCAACGCTCCATACAAATACTTTCAGAAACGACTTCCTGACACGTAAATCTAAACTCGATGTTAACAAATTTCTCTTCTTCAGAAACGCTTTCCTTGCCATTGCCAGTCTACATTTGATATCCTCTCTACTTCGACCATCATCAGTTATTTTGCTCCCCAAATAGCAAAACTCCTTTACTACTTTAAGTGTCTCATTTCCTAATCTAATTCCCTCAGCATCACCCGACTTCATTCGACTACATTCCATTATCTTCGTTTTGCTTTTGTTGATGTTCATCTTATACCCTCCTTTCATGACACTGTCCATTCCGTTCAACTGCTCTTCCAAGTCCTTTGCTGTTTCTGAAAGAATTACAATGTCATCGGCGAACCTCAAAGTTTTTATTTCTTCTCCATGGATTTTAATACCTACTCCGATTTTTTCTTTAGTTTCCTTTACTGCTTGCTGAATATACAGATTGAATAACATCGGGGATAGGCTACCACCCTGTCTCACTCCCTTCCCAACCTCTGCTTTCCTTTCATGCCCCTCGACTCTTATAACTGCCATCTGGTTTCTGTACCAATTGTGAATAGCCATTCGCTCCCTGTATTTTACCCCTGCCACCTTTAGAATTTGAAAGAGAGTATTCCAGTCAACATTGTCAAAAGCTTTCTCTAAGTCTACAAATGCTAGAAATGTAGGTTTGCCTTTCCTTAATCTTTCTTCTAAGATAAGTCGTAGCGTCAGTATTGCCTCACGTGTTCCAATATTTCTAGGGAAACCAAACTGATCTTCCCCGAGGTCAGCTTCTACCAGATTTTCCATTCGTCTGTAAAGAATTCGCGTTAGTATTTTGGCTCCGTGACTTATAAACTGATTGTTCGGTAATATTCACATCTGTCAGCACCTTCTTTCTTTGGGATTGGAATTATTATATTCTTCTTGAAGTCTGAGGGTATTTCGCCTGTCTCATACATCTTGCTCACCAGATGGTAGAGTTTTGTCAGGACTGGCTCTCCCAAGGCCGTCAGTAGTTCCAATGGAATGTTGTCTACTCCCGGGGCCTTGTTTCGCCTCAGGTCTTTCAGTGCTCTGTCAAACTCTTCACGCAGTATCGTATCTCCCATTTCATCTTCATCTACATCGTCTTCCATTTCCATAATACTGTCCTCAAGTACATCGCCCTTGTATAGACCCTTTATATGCTCCTTCCACCTTTCTGATTTCCCTTCTTTGCTTAGAACTGGGTTTCCATCAGAGCTCTTGATATTCATACAAGTGGCTCTCTTTTCTCCAAAGGTCTCTTTAATTTTCCTGTAGTCAGTATCTATCTTACCCCTAGTGAGATAAGCCCCTACATCCTTACATTTGTCCTCTAGCCATCCCTGCTTAGCCATTTTGCACTTCCTGTCGATCTCATTTTTGAGACGTTTGTACTCCTTTTTGCCTGCTTCATTTACTGCATTTTTATATTTTCTCCTTTCCTCAATTAAATTCAATATTTCTTCTGTTACTCAAGGATTTCTACTAGTCCTCGTCTTTTTACCTACTTGATACTCTGCTGCCTTCACTACTTCATCCCTCAGAGCTACCCATTCTTCTTCTATCGTATTTCTTTCCCCCATTCCTGTCAATTGTTCCCTTATGCTCTCCCTGAAACTCTGTACAACCTCTGGTTTAGTCAGTTTATCCAGGTCCCATCTCCTTAAATTCCCAGTTTTTTGCAGTGTGTTCAGTTTTAATCTACGGTTCATAACCAATTTATTGTGGTCAGAGTCTACATCTGCCACTGGAAATGTCTTACAATTTAAAACCTGGTTCCTAAATCTCTTTCTTACCGTTACATAATCTATCTGAAACCTGTCAGCATCTCCAGGCTTCTTCCGTGGATACAACCCTCTTTTATTATTCTTGAACCAAGTGTTAGCTATGATTAAGTTGTGCTCTGCGCAAAATTCTACCAGGCGGCTTCCTCTTTCATTTCTTCGCACCAATCCATATTCACCTACTACGTTTCCTTCTCTCCCTTTTCCTACTACCGAATTCCAGTCACCATGACTATTAAATTTTCGTCTCCCTTCACTATCTGAATAATTTCTTTTATTTCATCATACATTTCTTCAGTTTCTTCGTCATCTGCAGAACTAGTTGGCATATAAACTTATACTACTGTAGTAGGCGTGGGCTTCGTGTCTATCTTGGCCACAATAATGCGTTCACTATGCTGTTTGTAGTAGCTTACCCGCACTCCTATTTTTTATTCATTATTAAACCTACTCCTTCATTACCCCTATTTGATTTTGTATTTATAACCCTGTATTCGACTGGCCAAAAATCTTGTTCCTCCTGCCATCTAACTTCACTAATTCCCACGATATCTAACTTTAACCTATCCATTTCCCTTTTTAAATTTTCTAACCTACCTACCCGATTAAGGGATCTGACATTCCAAGCTCCGATCTGTAGAACGCCAGTTTTCTTTCTCCTGATAACGACGCCCTCTTGAGTAGTCCCCGCCTGGAGATCCGAATGGGGGACTATTTTACCTCCGGAATATTTTACCCAAGAGGACGCCATCATCAATTAATCATACAGTAAAGCTGCATGCCCTCGGTAAAAATTAAGCTGTAGTTTCCCCTTGCTTTCAGCCGTTCGCATCACCAAAACAGCAAGGCCGTTTTGGTTATTGTTATAGGACCAGATCAGTGAATCATCCAGACTGTTGCCCCTGCAACTACTGAAAAGGCTGCTGCCCCTCTTCAGGAACCACACGTTTGTCTGGCCTCTCAACTGATACCCCTCCGTTGTGGTTGCACCTACGGTACGGCTATCTGTATCGCTGAGGCACGCAAGCCTCTCCACCAACGGCAAGGTCCATGGTTCTTTGGGGAGGGGGGGGGGGGGGTCTTTCGGTATGAACCGAATATCATTCGGTATGAACCGAATATAACAGTTCATTTTCCCTAAGACAGACTGCAGTTCTGTGACACTGCGAAGAACTGGCAAATGAAGTATGGCTACCAAATGTGACTGAAGACGATGTACACCTTGACCAAGATACTGCAACTCAGGTTTTAAAAAAATCACACTTGTCAAGTCTACACTTTAGTCCTGCATCAGGCAATACACGACACAAAGCACATATATTTTCAATGTGTTATTCAGGTGTGCGACCTGCTACGACAATATCATCGAAATAGTTTGAACAGTTTGGTACCTGAGTAGTCAGCTGTTCCAAATACCGTTGGACAATGGCAGGTGCGGAAGCACTACCAAAAGGCAAACGCAAACATTTAAACAAACCTAAATGAGTGTTCACAACACGTACTTTTTGAGATTTTCCATTTAGCGTTATTTGAAGATATGCGTCGCGCAAATCAGTTTTTGAAAAGTAACGACAGGTGCCTAATCTGTCCATGGGATCCTCTGGGCATGGCAACGGATACATATCAATCTCAGTAGACTCATCATTCACTGTAGACATAAATTCAACACAGAGGCGAATGTCACCTGAAGGTTTGGGGAGCAAAACCAGTGGATTTGCCATTGACTAGCTTGTATGGTCCCAATAGCTCTGCTATCTTGCAGTTCTTTAAGTTCAGCAAGATTTTGTCCCATAATGCAATGGGAACAGTTCTGGACTGGCTAAATTTCAGCTGAGCATTTGCTTTCATAGTAATATGGATAAGAAAATCGTTAGTCTTGTCTAAATCTTACGAAAAGAATTCAAGGAATTCTTTCAGCAAGCTAGCGACACAGTCTTTTGCATTGAATGCTGTCACTGACATCACATTGTCCTGAATGGTAAAGCCAAACAAATCAAACGAATCAAGGCCAAATATGGTCTCACAATCGCGTGATTGTAGTACAGTGAAAGTAACAGTTCGCATATGCGAGTGATACATGGCAGGCAAAGTCCTTTTCTGGGAACAGGAATGTCTCGTCCAGGTGAGTGATAGTTCGAGATAGGCGTCGGGAGCCAAACAGTTCATATTTGTTACAATTCAGCAATGTAACAGAGGTACCCGTGTCCAACTGAAATTTCACACGTTTCCACTGATATGCAAATGTACAAAAAGTATGTTGGACTGGCGGAGCAGTGAAGAAACTATGTGCTTGCTAGTTGTGCTAATGTCTGCAGTCATCTTAGAATACGCTGCATTGATTACATGGGCATTGTGATAGAATTTTGTAAGTCAGTGGAATTCTTATGCTTGTTCCATTGCAAAAATATAGATTGGAAGAGACCTTTCTTGCCACAAGCATAACACTGTGCTTGTCTTGACAGGCAGTCTTGGCGTATGTGCTGTGAATAGCATCGACAGCATGTCTTAATTCTGTTCACTTGTTTAGAGAGCTGTTGATGCGGCCTGGAGAACTGGTTATGTGGCATGGCACGTGCAAGCTGCCTACCGGGCCAGTCGTGAACAAGGGGCGACTCGACCCAAAAAATCGGCGGTTGTTCAGATTTGTCGGCCGACATGGCGCCTGAATTGTACTAATCTAGAAGTACACCATGTGATTGAATGACGGATCGGACTGTTTCAAAATTTGACATCAGTTACATTGTACACAATTGCATCATTCAGCATAACGTCTAAATATAAAGCACCATAAGCACATTTGAATTTGCATATGTAATAGCTCCCTGAAGCAGGGTATTTTCCCAGATAGACTGAAGTATGCCATTGTTAAACCACTGCATAAAAAAGGGGATACACCTAATGTCAACAACTATCGCCCAATCTCTCTTCTGACTGCCTTACCTAAAATTCTTGAAAAAGTAATGTATTGTACAGTAGCATCACACCTTTGTAAAAATAAAGTTTTATCAAAATGTCAATTTGGTTTCCAGAAAGGTTTTTCAACGGAATATGCTATATATACTTTCACTAATGAAACATTAAATGCTCTGAGTAACTGGAAGTCACCCATCGGGATTTTTTGTGATCTCTCAAAGGCTTTTGATTGTGTAAATCATGGAATACTTCTGGATAAGCTCAAGTACTGTGGTATGAATGGGACAGCGCTCAAATGGTTTAAATCATACCTAACTGGAAGAGTGCAGAAAGTTGAGATAAGCAGTTCACATAATATGCAAGAAACTGGTGATTTCTCAAACTGGGGAACAATGAAGAATGGGGTGCGGCAAGGTTCGGTCTTGGGTCCTCTGTTGTTCTTAATATATATTAATGACTTGCCATTCTATATTCACGAAGATGCAAAGCTGGTACTTTTTGTCGATGATACAAGTATAGCTATCACACCCAACATACAAGAATTAATTGATGAAATTGTAAACGATGTTTTTCAGAAAATTATTAAGTGGTTCCCTGCAGATGGGCTCTCATTAAACTTAAAAAAAAACACATTATATACAGTTCCACGCAGTAAATGGAATGACACCATTAATAAATACAGACTTCGATCAGAAATCGGTAGCTAAAGAAGAATATCCAAAATTTCTAGGTGTGTGCATTGATGAGGGGTCGAACTGGAAAAAACACACTGAATCTGCTGAATCTGCTGAAACATTTGAGTTCAGCTACTTATGCTATTAGGTTCATTGCAAATTTTGGCGATATACATCTCAGTAAATTAGCTTACTATGCCTGCTTTCGTATGACATCATATCCTGGGGTAACTCATCATTGACTAAAAGAGTGTTCATTGCACAAAAGCTTGTAATCAGAATAATTGCTGAAGCTCGTCCAAGATCATCCAGCAGACACTTATTTAAAGAGCTAGGGATCTTCACTGTAGCCTCACAATATATATATTTACTTATGAAATTTGTTATTAACAATCCGAACGAATTCAAAAGCAATAGCAGTGTACATGGCTACAACACTAGGAGAAAGGATGATCTTCACCACCGAAGATTAAATCTAACTTTGGTTCATAAGGGGGTAAATTATGCTGCCACAAAAGTCTTTGGTCACTTACCTAATAGCATCAAAAGTCAGACAGATAGCCATATAGCATTTAAAAGGAAACTGAAAGAATTACTGAATGGCAACTCCTTTTACTGATTAGATGAATTTTTGGATATAGTAAGTGGGTAATTTCCCCTACCACAAAAAAAATTGAAAATATTAATTGTCATGTAATATTTTGTGTAATGTAATATCTTGTATGGACACCTTTTATTAACATGACACGTTCCACATCATTACGAAGTGTCGTATTCATGATCTATGGAAAAAGTGCCAATCTGATCTAATGTAATCTAAATTCCCTCATCAAAGCCTGCAAATCTGTTAACCACTCACTATAAGTTTGTTCTGACCTTTTCTTGCAATTAAACAATTGATACCTACCTGCTACCACATTCACTTGTTGGTCATAGTAATTAGTTAGCAAATCTACAACCTGATCATTGGAAAGTTCACTCAGTATGGCATTAGGGAGTAGTTTTTGAATAAGGTGGAACACTGCACTTCCTACCGTGGACAAAAAATAGTGAAGTTTCACAATACCTGGTACATTGTGAACAAAGGGTGGGCTTCAAACTGTTGCAATTATTCAAGCCATTCCTCTTATTGTTCATTAAACTGGCGAAAAGGTGGTTTAGCGCTCGAGCTACAGGTAGTGCTTGTCGTTCTGTAGTCGTTTGATTCGCCAGGAGCTGCAGTACCGTGTTTAGCAGTGTTAATGTATGCTGGGTCTGAAACTGAAACATCTGTGTTAGCTGCGTTGCATCTATCGCTTGCAGCTGTGGCGCTGAGCAGGGGGTGGGCATGTTGGAAGAGACAAAGGCAATAAACAGACAAGGCAAGCTACAAAAATAAGCACACAAGCAAAGAAAAATTCTGCAAGGACCATCTTAAAACACTGATTAGCAAAAACACTACAAGAGACACTATTAAAGCAAGTAAACACACCCTGCAAAGAAAAGACAATGCAGAATTAAGGCGCCAGCAAATAGAATAGCACACGAAAAACGGTGGCCACCAGGCACGGGGTTTTTCGTATAACTCGTCGCCAATGTTGTATACTGCCACTCATCAAATATGGGGAGTATAGGAAACCTGCTTTATCGGATCGCTGGATAACAATGCAAGCAAATCGTATTAATGAATTTTGCTGCGTAAGGAAATGATTACAATACTTAACAGACGCGTCGCAAGCAAAGGGCGACAGACGAAATAAAAAAGCTCTTCAGTATAGACAATGCTACATAGTAGAAGCGAAATGACTGTCTTGATGCTACTACTCTTGATGCTACTAGTCTTGATGCTATTCTTGAACTCACTGTAGAACTCGTAGAACTGGGCCGCGGCCAGATGGTGCGGCATTTATGTCCTCTTTGTGTAGAGCGCGCTGCTGTGTGTAGAACGCGCTGCTGTCGCGTTGTCCTCCTGGAGAGGGGTCGGTTAGCGTGCAATTGGCTGACGTCCTCCTCACAGCCCTCTCTGCTCTAACGTTCCCACCTGGCGTGCTGGCACGAGACTGATCTAATTCCCTCAGCATCACCCGATTTAATTCGACTACATTCCATTATCCTCGTTTTGCTTTTGTTGATGTTCATCTTATATCCTCCTTTGAAGACACTATCCATTCCGCTCAACTGCTCTTCCAAGTCCTTTGCTGTCTCTGACAGAATTACAATGTCATCGGCGAACCTCAAAGTATTTACTTCTTCTCCATGAATTTTAATACCTACTCCGAATTTTTCTTTTGTTTCCTTCACTGCTTGCTCAATATACAGATTGAATAAAATCAGGGAGAGACTACAACCCTGTCGCACACCATTCCCAACCACTGCTTCCCTTTCATGCCCCTCGACTCTTATAACTGCCATCTGGTTTCTGTACAGATTGTAAATAGCCTTTCGCTCCCTGTATTTTACCCCTGACACCTTTAGAATTTGAAAGAGAGTATTCCAGTCAACATTGTCAAAAGCTTTCTCTAAGTATACAAATGCTAGAAACGTAGGTTTGCCCTTCCTTAATCTAGCTTCTAAGATAAGTCGTAGGGTCAGTATTGCCTCACGTGCTCCAACATTTCTACGGAATCCAAACTGATCTTCCCTGAGGTCGGCTTCTACTAGGTTTTCCATTCGTCTGTAAAGAACTCGCGTTAGTATTTTGCAGCTGTGACTTATTGAACTGATAGTCCGGTAATTTTCACATCTGTCAACACCTTCTTTCTTTGGGATTGGAATTATTATATTCTTCTTGAAGTCTGAGGGTATTTCGCCTGATTCATACATCTTGCTCACCAGGTGGTAGAGTTTTGTCAGGACTGGCTCTCCCAAGGCCGTCAGTAGTTCCAATGGAATGTTGTCTGCTCCGGGGGCCTTGTTTCGACTCAGGTCTCTCAGTGCTCTGTCAAACTCTTCACGCAGTATCAAATCTCCCATTTCATCTTCATCTACATCGTCTTCCATTTCCATAATATTGTCTTCAAGTACACTCCTGGAAATAGAAATAACAACACCGTGAATTCATTGTCCCAGGAAGGGGAAACTTTATTGACACATTCCTGGGGTCAGATACATCACATGATCACACTGACAGAACCACAGGCACATAGACACAGGCAACAGAGCATGCACAATGTCGGCACTAGTGCAGTGTATATCCACCTTTCGCAGCAATGCAGGCTGCTATTCTCCCATGGAGACGATCGTAGAGATGCTGGATGTAGTCCTGTGGAACGGCTTGCCATGCCATTTCCACCTGGCGCCTCAGTTGGACCAGCGTTCGTGCTGGACGTGCAGACCGCGTGAGACGACGCTTCATCCAGTCCCAAACATGCTCAATGGGGGACAGATCCGGAGATCTTGCTGGCCAGGGTAGTTGACTTACACCTTCTAGAGCACGTTGGGTGGCACGGGATACATGCGGACGTGCATTGTCCTGTTGGAACAGCAAGTTCCCTTGCCGGTCTAGGAATGGTAGAACGATGGGTTCGATGACGGTTTGGATGTACCGTGCACTATTCAGTGTCCCCTCGACGATCACCAGTGGTGTACGGCCAGTGTAGGAGATCGCTCCCCACAACATGATGCCGGGTGTTGGCCCTGTGTGCCTCGGTCGTATGCAGTCCTGATTGTGGCGCTCAGCTGCACGCGCCAAACACGCATACGACCATCATTGGCACCAAGGCAGAAGCGACTCTCATCGCTGAAGACGACACGTCTCCATTCGTCCCTCCATTCACGCCTGTCGCGACACCACTGGAGGCGGGCTGCACGATGTTGGGGCGTGAGCGGAAGACGGCCTAACGGTGTGCGGGACCGTAGCCCAGCTTCATGGAGACGGTTGCGAATGGTCCTCGCCGATACCCCAGGAGCAACAGTGTCCCTAATTTGCTGGGAAGTGGCGGTGCGGTCCCCTACGGCACTGCGTAGGATCCTACGGTCTTGGCGTGCATCCGTGCGTCGCTGCGGTCCGGTCCCAGGTCGACGGGCACGTGCACCTTCCGCCGACCACTGGCGACAACATCGATGTACTGTGGAGACCTCACGCCCCACGTGTTGAGCAATTCGGCGGTACGTCCACCCGGCCTCCCGCATGTATAGCCCCTCTATATGCTCCTTCCACCTTTCTGCTTTCCCTTCTTTGCAGAGAACTGGGTTTCCATCTGAGCTCTTGATGCTCATACAAGTGGTTCTCTTATATCCAAAGGTCTCTTTAATTTTCCTGTAGTCACTATCTATCTTACCTCTAGTGAGATAAGCCTCTACATCCTTACATTTGTCCTCTAGCCATCCCTGCTTAGCCATTTTGCACTTCCTGTCGATCTCATTTTTGAGACGTTTGTATTCATTTTTTCCTGCTTCATTTACTGCATTTTTATATTTTCTCCTTTCATCAATTAAATTCAATATTTCTTCTGTTACCCAAGGATTTCTACTAGCCCTCGTCTTTTTACCTACTTGATACTCTGCTGCCTTCACTACTTCATCCCTCAGAGCTACCCATTCTTCTTCTACTGTATTTGTTTCCACAATTCCTGTCAATTGTTCCCTTATGGTCTCCCTGAAACTCTGTACAACCTCTGGTTTAGTCAGTTTATCGAGGTCCCATCTCCTTAAATTCCCACCTTTTTGCAGTTTCTTCAGTTTTAATCTACACGTCATAACCAATATATTGTGGTCAGAGTCCACATCTGCCCCTGGAAATGTCTTACAATTTAAAACCTGGTTCCTAAATCTCTGTCTTACCATTATATAATCTATCTGAAATCTGTCAGCAGAAACGTAGTACGTGATAAACTTTTTCCCTTTTATCATTTTCTGGAGGATGTCACCGAGAAAATGTTTCGTAAAGATTTGAAATAATATGTATGGTGTTCGGCAGCCCATTCATGATGAAAATATCTTAGGCAACAAATAGACGTGAACTCTCTGAGAACGTCCAGATCGAAACTGGTATCAGCGACCGCGTGGCAGTTGTGGCCATAATGATCACTGGAATACAAAGGGTAATGAAAACAAGAAGAAAGATTTATACGCTCGGTAAACTAGATAAAGAAGGAGTTGTGTTACAGCTTAGTGAGGAACATGAAACTTTTAGCTCAGGACAGGAGGATGTAGAGGAACTATAGCTCAATTTCAAAAGTGTAGTTTACCATACAGTATACATGATTACATACGTAATATAACAGTCCATGATAGTACGGACTCTCCGTGGCGTACAGTCACTGTAAATAAACTCCTAAGAAACAATGTGTACTGCATAATAGGTGTAAAACAAAGTATAGTACAGTAGGTAGAGAGAAATTGAATGAACAGTGTTTAGCTTTCAAGAGAGCAATAACTATGGTAAAAGAATATTGTGAAAAGATATTTCTCAAAACTCAACCAAATTCTCGTGTGTGTAAAGGGTGTTAGTTTCGCCAAAGTTAGTTTCCGAACACTCACGAAGAGACACCAATTGAAACTGTAGGTAACAGAACAAGTGCAAAAATCCTTAACCCCGTTTTCAAACGTTGATTTACAAAGAAGAACCCAGGCCTATTGCCCTAGTTTAATTCTCATACCACTGAAAAGATAAGTCCAATATATATTAGTAACAGTGGCTCTGAGAAACAGCTGAAATCACTGAAATTGAACAAAGTTCCGGGGCCTGATGGGGACCCTATCAGAATCTGTACTGAATATACAGCTGAGTTAGTTCTTCTTTGAACTATAATCTGTCGTAGATCCCTCAAAAAAAACCATGCCCAGTAATTGGGAAAAAGCGTAGGCCACAGCAAGGGTAGCAGAACTGGTCCACAAAACTATTGTCCGACATCCTTCACAGCCATTTGTTGTATATTCTTGAAACATATTTTGGGCTGTAACAGAATGACGTATCTCTAACAGAATGACCTCCTTCATTCCAAAGAGGATGGATTCTGAAAACATTGATCTTATGAAACCCAACTTGCACTTTTCTCACATGACATACTGAAAGCTTCGGATTAAGCGAGTCAAGTAGATGCAATATTTCTCGACATCCGAAACACGTTTGACTGTGTCACAGCTATGTTTATTACCAAAAGTCCGACTGCATGTGGTATTAAGCGAAATATGGGGCAGTGCTGAGGATGGTTTGGTAGGAAGGAAGCAAAAAGTTAATTTGGCTGGAGAGTCACGTTGGGTGTAGTGAGGAAAGTGTGTTAGGTCCCTTACTGTTTGTGTTGTATATCAGTGATCTTGCAGACAATATTAGTAGTAACCTCAGACTTTCTGCAGGTGATGCAGTTATCTATAATGAAGTACTTTCTGAAAAGGCCTTACAAGAATTCATTCGGATATTAACAAAATTTAAATGTGGTGCAGAGACTGGAAACTTTCTTTGAATTTTCAGACATGTACTACTGTGAACTTCACAAAACCGTAGTATCCAAGAACTATAATATCAATGTGTCACAGTTAAAATATTTCATCTCATACAAATACCAGGATGCAACAATTTGCAAGGGTATAAAATCCGGTCACTTTAATGTGACCACCTGTCAGAAGGCTGAATAACCACATTTCACAGCACGGACGTGCAGGAAAAGAGTCAATGAGGTTCACCAACAGGAATGTGGGGCGATGCTGATTCCAGTGCTGTGGCCAGCTGCACTATGTTTCTCGGTTAAGTATCCATGGTTGGAAGAGTCCGATTGAGGTTCCCCACAGATTATCTACTGTGTTTCAATACAGGGAGTCTGGGGAATATGGTATACTCATCTTGGTGCTCTTTGAACAACACACTTACACTGTGAGCTGTGTGACATATCGCATTGTTGTTGCTGGAAGAAGCCATCGTGATAGGAAAGAAACTAAGTGCATGTAGGGGTGGACATGGTCCCCAAGGAAAGACACATACTTGAGTTGATCCACTGTGCCATGCAGAATGACAAGCTCACACAGTGAATGCCATGAAAACAGTCCCAGACCATAACGCTGCCTCATTTGTCCTGGACCCATACAACAATTGTTGGCGTCTGTCTGATGGAGCATAAAACGCGATGCATCTGAAAAGGCTACCAGTCGCCACTCAATTGCGATATTGGCGCAAATATTCCAGCCTTCCCCGCCGATTAGCAGCAGTTAACGTGGGTGCATAAATCAGGTGTCCGCTGCGGAGCCCCATTCGCAGCAACGTTCGCTGAACACTCGCTAAGGAGACACTGTTGGTTGCACCTTGGTTCATCTGAGTAGTCTGTTGCTCTAGAGCTGCACTTCTGTTCGCCCCTACACATCTCTATAGCCGTCAGTCACCCCTGTCGTCTCTGGCCCTGGTGCGCCACAGCTAACTCGACGCCGGTTTGGATAGCGACATTTTGCCACTCACAGTCCACTTTAACCATAGCGTCACCATTCCGGAGACGCTCAACCCTTGATAGGAAAGCCAGTGATCATTCCGGTTTGGACGTCAGCTAAATCGCTGGGTTTCCACAGTGTGGCATCGATTGCACTATTTTCCACATCCCCCCGGCACGTTGTATATACCCTCCAAATTAAGTCCTGCCACCTGCCGTCTGTGACAAGTTATTGCTTGTCGACGTCGAACATAGGCGGTGGTCACATTTATGGGACTGGACGGTGTAATTTTAGCCGCAGGTAAAGCAAGTGGTAGACTTCTGTTCAGTCTACAAAGGAGGCTCAGGGATAGGGTGTTGTGTTGTCCTAATCATCATCATTTCATCCCCATCGACGCACCAGTCGGCGAAGTGGCATCAAATCGAAAGACTTGCACCTGGCGAACGGTCTACCCGACGGGAGGCGCTACTCACACGACATTTACATTTTATCCCACATGTGTTAATGAGTAAATCATATTTTTTAACTCTTAACTACTTTGAGCTATGAATATTTTGTGTATTGTGATCCTGAAATGGATATAGCTTTCGCCCATCTTGGATGACTATTTAGCTTGGGGTTCCTACTACCATTCTCATGACACTTTCTATGCATCTTTATGGCATTTGATAATGTTATTATCTGTCTGTATTTTCACTGGAAATCGTAGGACCACTTTCCATTTATTTGAGATATGCTTTATCGAATAAATATTATTCAACATAATTCTCCATAGTCTACATCAATTACAGATGTTAGGGCAGAACCCTTTTATAAAATTATTCATTCATCTTTTATTTCATATTTTCGTGTATTTAATTAATTCGTAGTTCTAGCCAAGGCATAGATTATTTCACTGCAGGATCACAACTTCAGGTTATTATTTACAGCAGGGTAGTTGCTGGGCAGGAAAGCAGACATGTTCAGCTCGACTCTATGACATCATCCAGGCCGCACGGGATTAGCCGAGCGGTCTAAGGTGCTGCAGTCATGGACTGTGAGGCTGGTCCCGGCGGAGGTTCGAATCCTCCCTCAGGCATGGGTGTGTGTGTTTGTCCTTAGGATAATTTAGGTTAAGTAGTGTGTAAGCTTAGGGACTGATGACCTTAGCAGTTAAGTCCCATAAGATTTCACAAACATTCGACGTCATCGAGCTATGTTTTTTAAACAGAGCTATGCATAGAGCAGTTACCAAAAATATGAGTAACTGCAGGTAAAATCACAATTTATTTGCTCATATGGACTGCTGGTTAGAGAGCAACTACACAGCAGCAGAAAACCATTCAGTAACTTCGCAAGTAAATAATTTGGAAATTGCAGTTACTCCAGTTTGTCAGGGGTAAGTAATCTCTGAAGGAACAGATGTGTCTGTTGTCAGTTACTTATGCCAGATTGATAGACATGACGTTATGTGCCGTGTTCTTGGATGCCAGCTGTGGCGACAGTCGCTAGCATGACCCTCAGCCTCAGATTTTCCTTTATGTTGTATATTGAAACAAGCCGAGGGATATTGGAAATTTGTGGTAAGGTATTATGGGACTAAACTGCTGAGTTCATCGGTTCGTAAGTCTACGCACTACTTAATCTAACTTACACTAAGGACAACACACACACACCCATGAACGAGAGAGGACTCGAACCTCCAATGGGGGAGCCGCCCGGACCGTGCAAGACGCCTCAGACCGCGCGGCGCCAGGTCGACGGTATAAAGCTGATAGTTAGCAGGCATGTGAAAGCTGACTGAGCTTCCTTAACTCTGTGGGAGTCTGCTGTGTCCGTTTTGGGTTACTAGCGTCGGCAGTGGCAGCTACGCTTTTGTACAGCGCCCTCACGCGCTGCTGTTGTGTACAGGTGTCGGCACCGGACAGGATACGACGTCACGTGACTGCGTGCGGGCGTCGCTGGCGGTGGCGTCTTTGTCTGCGCTGCTGCTGTACACAGCCTACTGCGGCGCACTCACGGCGGCTCTGGCTTCGGGGCAGCCGCGGCTGCCTTTCCACGACATGTCGGGGCTGCTGCGCGATGGCTCGTACACCCTGATTACCCAAGCAGGCGCTGCTGCAATGAACACCCTCAGTGTCAGTAAAACAAAGTTTCACTTATTTACTTTGCCAAACATTTACACCACCATAAACATATACACTACTGGCCATTAAAATTGCTACACCATGAAGAAATTCAGATGATAAACGGGTATTCATTGGACAAATATATTGTACTAGAACTGACATGTGATTACATTTTCACGCAATTTGAACACCACCTCTGGCCCTAATAACAGCCTTGATACGCCTGGGCAGTGAGTCAAACAGAGCTTGGACGGTGTGTACACGTACAGCTGCCCATGCAGCTTCAACACGATACCACAGTTCATCAAGAGTAGTGACTGGCGTATTGTGACGAGCCAGTTACTCGGCCACCATTGACCATACGTTTTCAATTGGTGAGAGATCTGAAGAATTTGCTGGCCAGGGCAGCAGTCGAACATTTTATGTATCCAGAGAGGCCCGTACAGGACCTGCAACATGCGGTCGTGCATTATCCTGCTGAAATGTAGGGTTTCGCAGGGATCGAACGAAGGGTAGAGCCAAGCGTCGTAACACATCTGAAATGTAACGTCCACTGTTCAAAGTGCCGTAAATGCGAACAAGACGTGACCGAGACGTGTAACCGATGGCACCCCATACCATCACGTCGGGTGATACGCCAGTACGGCGATGACGAATACACACTTCCAATGTGCGTTCACCGCGATGTCGCCAAACACGGATGCGACCATCATGATGCTGTAAACAGAACTTGGATTCATCCGAAAAAATGACGTTTTACCATTCGTGCACCCAGGTTCGTCGTTGAGTACACCATCGCAGGCGCTCCTTTCTGTGATCAAGAGTAACCGCAGCCACGGTCTCCGAGTTGATAGTCCATGCTGCTGCAAACATCGTCGAACTGTTCGTGCAGATGGTTGTTGTCTTGCAAACGTCCCCATCTGTTTAACCAGGGATCGAGAGTGGCTCCACGATCCGTTACAGCCATGCGGATAAGATGCCTGTAATCTCGACTGCTAGTGATACGAGGCCGTTGGGATCCAGCACGGCGTTCCGTATTACCCTCCTGAACCTACCGATTCCGTATTCTGCTAACAGTCATTGGATCTCGACCAACGCGAGCAGCAATGTCGCGATACGATAAACCGCAATCGCGATAGGCTACATCCGACCTTTATCAAAGTCGGAAACGTGATGGTACGCATTTCTCCTCCTTACACCAGGCGTCACAACAACGTTTCACCAGGCAACGCCGGTCAACTGCTGTTTGTGTATGAGAAATCGGTTGGAAACTTTCCTCATGTCAGCACGTTGTAGGTGTCGGCAAAGGCGCCAACCTTTTGTGAATGCTCTGAAAAGTTAATCATTTGCATATCACAGCATCTTGTTCCTGTCGGTTAAATTTCGCTTCTGTAGCACGTCATCTTCGTGGTGTAGCAATTTTAATGGCCAGTAGTGTCCTTTGCCAAACATTTACACCACAATAAATATATATGTGCAGATGCAAGCAATGAACAAAAATTTATACCAAGGCCGGGATTCGAACTCAGATCTCCTCTTCACTAACCACTATACGACCCTCGCACAGTAGCATGGCACAACTGCACAGACAACACTAGCACGCCTCCCTCATGAATCCAAATCCCGATTCACACCTCAACCCCCTTGGTATTCCGCCTAAACTCGAACGGCATTGCAGACACTCTCCAACTTTAGCCGGCCGGTGTGGCCGTGCGGTTAAAGGCGCTTCAGTCTGGAACCGCTGCGGTCGCAGGTTCGAATCCTGCCTCGGGCATGGATGTGTGTGATGTCCTTAGGTTAGTTAGGTTTAATTAGTTCTAAGTTCTAGGCGACTGATGACCTCAGAAGTTAAGTCGCATAGTGCTCAGAGCCATTTGAACCATTTGAACTCTCCAACTTTGTTGAAATAACACCTCAGCATCGAACGAAAGGGAGGATCCTGCCTGAAACTCAGGCAGTGCTTTAATCAAATGAAACTACGTGGTTCCAGAGACCTTCTCAAGTCTCGGCCTTCTGTGATTTATACACTGACGGAAAAATATTGCCAAACAAGAAAGAGTTGCGCGATCTAAGCGAAAGCTGATAGGCGTCTTTCTACATCCGAAAAATGATATCACTGAACCGTGAATTTACTTTCAAAACTTTTTCTTAATAATTTAATTTATTTACTAGCGATTCATCAAGAACATTAACACATTTAATCACACTATGTGAGCATGGAAGTAGTTGCCAGTGGGTAACTGATGAAAACAAATAAAATTTCTTTCAACAAATGGAAATTTTATTCCTAAAACCTTTTCTCTTTTTTTTTTTTTTTTTTTTAGAAACAGTATTAAAATTATAATCAGAAAGCACCCTCGAAATATCAAGTTACAGTTTATTCAGAGGCAGAAAGAACAAAATTTTGGCAGTATGAGCTTTCGGGCTGAGAACCTTACTGCTCCCTTTTGACACAGCCGTAGTCACGACTGCTCACAACAACCTCTGAAAGACTACACTGGTGCAAATCTGCAATACACCAGATTACTTTAAACTAAAAATTTTAACAACTCACATAAGCACATAAACTACGCACCCCTAGGAGGCACGGATGCTGTACATAGCACATATACCGCCTCTCAAGGTGATAGGCAAAATAAAAACATATTTCAGGAATTCGGACGTTACACTTCAAGCAATAAATTCGTTAACACCGAATCCGACAAACATGACAGAGGCAGATATTAACGTATGGCAGATTGACAGGGAGATTACTGAACAACCCGAACTGCAGGTTGCTCTAACCCACCCCTACTCCACAAGGGAAAAACGGACCAGTCAATTCATAAATAACCACCTTCCCGTGGTTGGGCAAACGGAGAAGAATGGTGGGATGACCCCAAAACAAAGCGGCTGGTGACCTCACCAAGAAAACAAGAAGAACTTAACAAGTAAATGAAACAACATATCTCCAATCACTTAACTTCTAATAAACTGCGATTTCTGGCGTAGACCTAGCGCAGCACCCCCAACGCTCACCCGAACCGTCCGCTGCCAGCCGCTTCAACGGACGCAAGAAGGCGCGCCGATCTCCCGTCTCACAGCGTCGCAGCTCGCACCGGCCAGACCGACGTCGTGAGTTGTCTCCTGAAGCTCTCGTGTCGGCTGCGAAGCCACTATCCCTCGCTATATGGCGCGGCCCACTAGACTCACGTGGCGACCTCACGTGCGCCGACGCTCAAGGCGGACAAGTCATCTTGTGTGTCAGTGCGCGACCGACCAACCGATCGATCCAACCGCCAATGACCGTTGCCCGAGCAACTCGAGTAGCCCGGCGGCCTAACGCGCAAACTCAGATGCAGGAACTCAGCTCCGACCGGGCGACCACTAGCTGAGTTCTGTTACTGGCGCAGTGACAAGACTCTCATTTCGTCGGCTTTAAAGTTTGATCCAAACGACAGACATACTAGCACTCCGAACGACAGACAGACACTTAGCTGCCGCACAAATGCGAACGAGAGACAGACGAGCAACTGGTGACGAGTGACTGACCCAGACTCACTCCGACTGACTCCGACTGACTGGTGAGCTTATAGCCCCCTTAAATTCACGTGAACAGGCAACCTTTCCCCTTTTCCACCAGAGGGAGACACCAAAGCTGAGTTTACCACAGCGGTGCCACCGCCAGAAACGGAGGGCGACTGCTTCACAGAACGCGCTGCGGCGCGCGCTGCAAAACAGCAATTTTTTCCTCGGTTCAATCACACCAGTCGTACAAGAGTGGCGCTAGTAGCAACATAACGCCACTACAGGGATGTAAGTCTGTTTTGCATTAAATACATGCAACAAAGACAACATTATCAAATCCTCACTGAGTTTTGAATGTCATGTAACAGGGCTATGAGAAGCCGTACGTTTCTTCTGCGATATTGCAGAATAACTTGGCATAAATGTAGTCACTGCAATTGACTGCTGGTAGTGATGATCACGAGAACGTACGGTCACAAGAACATGGGCTTTGGACAGCCAGAGGGAAGACCAACGTGTTCAGTGTGTGGCTGTGGCGCATCGTACTGCATCTGCAGCAGCGATTTGAGCAGCAGCTGGCTCCACAGTAACATAACGAATGTGAAACTTCCCCTTTGTGCGTAAAGACTTACAGTGCTGGAAAAACTCTTACGTTATTTGATTTTCAAACAGCTGAGCAAAGCTGAACGTACTCAGACAGTTCTCTCTTTACTTATTCTGATCATCAATAAACTGATACACAATATTTTTAGCGCAGTGCAATCTGACTTTCAATAATCCCTACAAAAGAATGGCTCTGAGTAACAATAATCTATACCTTTCATGAATCACTTACCTCACAAAAATCTTCGTTACTCGAACTATTACAATAAAGCGAGAGCCAATACTGCCAGCTAAGTAAAAGATTCTAACTACTGAAGGCGCTAACTACTGATAGACATAGTTACCAAATGAAAGATTTTTATAGAGAACAATGTATTTACCTTAATAGTGTTCAAAAGTCATCATATATACAGGGTGTTACAAAAAGGTACGTCCAAACTTTCAGGAAACATTCCTCACACACAAATAAAGAAAAGATGTTATATGGACATGTGTCCGGAAACGCTTAATTTCCATGTTAGAGCTCATTTTAGTTTCGTCAGTATGTTCTTCCAGTTACGCTCAATGGAGCACGTTATCACGATTTCATACGGGATACTCTACCTGTGCTGCTAGAGCATGTGCCTTTACAAGTACGACACAACATGTGGTTCATGCACGATGGAGCTCCTGCACATTTCAGTCGAAGTGTTCGTACGCTTCTCAACAATAGATTCGGTGACCGATGGATTGGTAGAGGCGGACCAATTCCGTGGCCTCCACGCTCTCCTGACCTCATCCCTCTTGGCTTTCATTTATGGGGGCATTTGAAAGCTCTTGTCTACGCAACCCCGGTACCAAATGCAGACACTCTTCGTGCTCGTATTGTGGACGGCTGTGATACAATACGCCATTCTCCAGGGTTGCATCAGCGCATCAGGGATTCCATGCGACGGAGGGTGGATGCATGTATGCTCGCTAACGGAGGACATTTTGAACATTTCGTGTAACAAAGTGTTTGAAGTCACGCTGGTACGTTCTGTTGCTGTGTGTATCCATTCCATGATTAATGTGATTTGAAGAGAAGTAATAAAATGAGCTCTAACATGGAAAGTAAGCGTTTCCGGACACATGTCCTCATAACATATTTTCTTTCTTTGTGTGTGAGGAATGTTTCCTGAAAGTTTGGCCTTACTTTTTTGTAACACCCTGTATATCTATCAGTTCATGACATCCATCATTACAAATTTCCTTTTTCTGGCGGACACACGTCCAGATCGTCCGCTTATAGCAACCTCTCAAAAGTCTGACATCTCTCTCTCCACGTCCACCACTGCTGGCGGCTCACCTCCAACTGCCCAACGCTATGCGCTGTTCACATCCAACTGGCCAACACTACACAAGCGAATATTCCAACAGTGAGTCCAACCAGCCACAGACTGCACACAGCGCAGTCAGCGATTTTCATACAGAGCGCTACGTGGCGCCACTAACATATAAACCTAAACAGACTACTTACAAATTATGGATCGGTTACTTCAACGACAGCTTCGAGCTAGACGCCATGTACCGTGCATTTCACTGACCCCGACCTCCGCCATTTGTGACCTCAGTGGTGTCAAGTGAGAGCTCATTGGAGGGCAGGGTGGTAGCCTGTTGTGTTTTTTCATGAAAGCCATTTCTGCATCGGTGCCACTGATGGCTGTGTGTTAGTTAGGAGAGCCTGCAACCAACCTCTTTGCAAGCTAGACGCACTGCACCTACATCTGGACTTACGGTTTGGGGTGCGATTTCGTATGGCATCAGGAGAGCTCTCATGGTTATCCCACACACCGTGACTGCAAATTTGTACGTCAGCCTGGTGATTCACCTGTTGAGCTGCGATTCATGAACCTCATTCCAGAGGGGGGGGGGATAGGGGGGGGGGCGTTCCAACAAGATAGCGTTCGCCCGCTTAGCGCTGTTATAATTCAACATGCTCTTGTAGAGTGTCGAGATCTTGCCTTGTCCTGCTTGATCACCAGATATGTCTCCAATCGAGCACATGTGGGATTTCATTGGACGATAAATCCTGTGTCGTCCACATAGTGCAAGCACGTCTTCATGCTTGTAATCAACATTTTGGCGGTTGCGCCGATTACTAGAGCTGCCGACGAGAGACGCCTTCAGCCCTCTGCTTAAGTTGCACGCCATCAGTTTAGACAGTAACAAGCCTAGGTGGCAGGTGACTTGTGTGGACACTGAAGGGTTCTGGAGAGTGTAATGTTATGTGAGCCTCACTGCCCCTTTTTTTTAACTAAACTGTGTCTGATTTTATTCTGAGAAGCTCAGTAATCTCAATAATGTGTGTAAATACCGTAAATGTAAATTTGATTCAAAAAGTACTTGAAGTGAAGTGAAGCGTATCGCTGGACAGCAACAAACTCTTTAGCGCGCAATCGCCGCAACGATAGTAGTTGTGAATCTCTCTAAAATATATATATATATATATATATATATATATATATATATATATATATATATATATATATATAAATTATTTATTAAAAAAAAAAAAGAGAACTGTTAATCTGTATCTTGTGGAAAGACGACGTGTTGCTAGGCCGTCGCTCAGAACGTATTGTCACATTTAATGAAAATTGATATTTTAATGATAAAACCGAGTAAAGTATGTGTAAGAGTTGCCAAACATTTATGTGTACAAATTTTCTGGAAGTGAAGAATAGAAATATCTTGTTTTTGGAAAAGGAGGTGAAATTCATTGTCGTCGCCGTCTTTCAATCGACAGAATTGTAAGTGTACAAAGTTCACTAAAATACAGGAAAAGAAATACATTCTCTATAATTTTCATTCAATAAGTAACAACCTCTCATAATTTCTTAATTACAGTAATTGGATTATGTTCTTGTACAATAGTATGGTGCTGAACTCCACTGACCAATTTTGATGTAGCAGCACGTGTAGTTTGAAGGAAGTTTGTGTGCTAAGCAATCTCCTTTTCTCACGAAAAGCAGATTGCTTTTTGATCTTACTTACAACAGTGGTCCCTTAGGTATGAAAAGGTACGAAAACTTGGGCTCAAACCTATCCGCAATATAGGCAAGTAACTAACAGAGTCGTATTTTAAACCTTAAATAACAATAACTTCCTCCAAATTGCAATACGTCAACAACTGGTGTAGAAGCTGATCATTCAAGGAGGCAGCAACCAAAATTCAGGTACCAGTTACGACTTGAAGTAAAAATCTCAATCAAAAATCAATCTCTCTCTCTCTTTCTCTCTCTCTTTCTCTCTCTCTCTCTTTCTCTCTCTCCAAACACGTATATAAATATTCATATTACAAAAAAAGTCATTTTTATAAGAGCGGAACAACGCCGCTTCTTTCTCGACTAGAACAAACGTCTTTCATGGAAGGCAGAGCCTCAGTTCTGCGCCCCATGACCGGCCACCATCAGAAGTTAACATAAACCTGCACCTCCACCTCTCCCACTGTACACTTCTTCAGTTTGTTCGACCTTCTAGACTGGCCTACAGCTGGTAACTTCGTACCCTACCCTATCAGCAGACATTTGCAATGGTTTATCTCCGGCTTACATCGTACTGTGATATTTCAATGTTAATCACTTTAATATTTGCGCAGACAAACGTGTTCTATGTAACCATACGCGACTGGAACAGGAGAGGGAGGTAATGACAGTGGCACGTAAAGTGCCCTCCGTCAAACACCGTTGGGTGGCTTGCGGAGTATAAATGTAATGTAGATATAATTTCATTACTCTATATTAATTATTTTCTGGTGTTTCGATTTTTTCCCATCAGTGTATATGCATACATACATCACAGATGTCTGAGCCTTGAAAAGGCCTCTGGAACCATGTAGTTTCATTTGAAACAAATTAGTGTTTGACAGTTAATTTCAGCCACATATTGATTTCTTTCCTTGTTGTTCTCTCGATTGCGTCTTTGCAGCAACCATGTCAGTTTCGCAACAACAAGAAGTTGGCTAGAACAGAAATTGTGTCCATTTGTGGAAATACACTTGGGTCACGAACGAATATATAGGGAGGCTATGCTAAACGAGGCTATGCTAAACCGCTATTTTGATGATTAGAGTTGGTTTTGAAGATTATTAGTCTCCACAACAATATAGGTTAGAATTTTATCGCAGTGCTCACTTTGTCACGCTGTAGCAGCGGAATGTATTGACATGAATGCATGTAATCGAGCGGTAAGGATTTGAGATTGGGTGTCCAGGACTGATGTTAAATGCTGTTGCTGGGTCTTCAGTCCTGAGACTGGTTTGATGCAGCTCTCCATGCTACTCTATCCTGTGCAAGGGCCGGCCGGTGTGGCCGTACGGTTCTAGGCGCTTCAGTCTGGAACCGCGTGACCGCTACGGTCGCAGGTTCGAATTCTGCCTCGGGCATGGATGTGTGTGATGTCCTTAGGTTAGTTAGGTTTAAGTAGTTCTAAGTTCTAGGGGACTGATGCCCTCAGATGTTAGGTCCCATAGTGCTCAGAGCCATTTGAACCTGTGCAAGGTTCTTCATCTCCCAGTACCTACCGCAACCTACATCCTTCTGAATCTGCTTAGTGTATTCATCTCTTGGTCTCCCTCTACGATTTTTACCCTCCACGCTGCCCTCCAATACTAAATTGGTGATCTCTTGATGCCTCAGAACATGTCCTACCAACAGATCCCTTCCTCTAGTCAAGTTGTGCCACAAACTCCTCTTCTCCTCAGTTCTATTCAATACCTCCTCATTGGTTATGTGATCTGCCTATCTAATCTTCAGAATTCCTCTGTAGCACCACATTTCGAAAGCTTCTATTCTCTTCTTGTCCAAACTGTTTATTGTCCATGTTTCACTCCCGTACACACTCAATACAAATACTTTCAGAAACAAAAATGTTCAAATGTGTGTGAAATCTTATGGGACTTAACTGCTAAGCTTACACACTACTTAACCTAAATTGTCCTAAGGACAAACACACACACCCATGCCCGAGGGAAAACTCGAACCTCTGCCGGGACCAGTCGCAAAGTCCATGACTGCAGCTCCTCAGACCGCTAGGCTTATCCCGCGCGGCTTTCAGAAACGACATCCTGACGCTTAACTCTAGACTCGATGTTAACAAATTTCTCTTCTTCAGAAACACTTTCCTTGCCATTGCCAGTCTACATTTTATGTCCTCTCTACTTCGACCACCATCAGTTATTTTGCTCCCCAAATAGCAAAACTCCTTTACTACTTTAAGTGTCTCATTTCCTAATCTAATTCCCTCAGCATCGCCCGAATTAATTCGACTACATTCCATTGTCCTTGTTTTGCTTTTGTTGATGTTCATCTTATATCCTCCTTTCAAGACACTGTCCATTCCGTGCAACTGCTCTTCCAAGTCCTTTGCTGTCTCTGACAGAATTACAATGTCATCGGCGAACCTCAAAGTTTTTATTTCTTCTCCATGGATTTTAATACCTACTCCGAATTATTCTTTTGTTTCCTTTACTGCTTAGGCCTAGTGAAGAGCGTATAATTTTGTACAGAATATATGGGCCGCGCCTAGGGTAGGAAGTTACTAGTCCAGTAGGTCGAACAAACTAAGTGGACTGTGGGGAAGGTTGTGGTTCTTGTTAATTTCTGCCGGTAGCCGGTCACGGGGCGTAGCACCAGAGGCTTTGCCTCTCAAGAAAGACGTCTCTCCTTGTCGAGGTCTGGATCACAAACGAGGGAAGCGACGGTGTTCTGCTCTCCAAAGGTCTCCAGTGTCCACACACCTCACTTGCCCCCGAAGTTCACTATTGGCTAAATCGATTCCATGAATTCGCCAGAAACTTCAACAGAGTTTTTTTACGTCCATCCCACTGAGTGCTGAAGGCGTCTCTTGTTAGCAGCTTTAACCAGACAGAACTACCTCGGTCCTGAAAGGCAAGCAGCTTGGGTCACACAAGCATGGCAGAAGTTATTCAAGGAGAAAACTTGTAGAGTCTAGACGCGGACTTTTGAAGTAAAAAATTTTAAAACAATTCCCTAAACTATTCCCTGACTGGTTGGCACACTGTACAAATTTTAAAATGTTGTACTTTCCTGTAACGTCATCTGGCAGCTCTAGACCATATTATCCACTCTACCTCATTACCAGAACGTTTCACCCACGTTCGAAGATTCTGACAAACAATGTTTTTCTTAAATACTTAGTCAATCATCTCGACTGCTTACGAGGTGCAAGGAACCGACTGTTATTGCAGCATGTTTATATCTACTGCTGGAATACAATAATTTAAAACTAAAACTAAAATAATCAAGCGGTTAAGCTGGACTGTGCTGCACCTTTTTACCTGCAATAAGCTTTCAGATTTTTATGCACCAATAAGGGACGTTTTCCAGGCATGTCATAAGCATAATACTCTCGGAAGAACTCATTGCTGTCCGCATCAAGAGCGTCACCCACCAACATTCTGTATGGTTTCTCTTTTCTACTACCCTGTCATAGTATTTCCAGTTTGGGAAGGGCTTTCCAGTATGCTGTGGCACCTGAGTGACAGATTTTGTTTCCCATTTTGTTAAACAGCAGGAAATAGTTGTGCCGTCGTAGTGTGACAATACTCGTAGATGCGATGTGCAACCGTCCCTTTGTTTCTCGGCGTTTATTTCCGGATCTCGAACAGCCAATGCGATTAGAACTGACGTGAACACTGACTTCAGTCAAGGCCATTTGGGTACATGTTTTCATTTCAGGAAAGCCACCACTTCTTATGTTATGTAATAATTTGAACTTTTATCTGTGCTAGGTACACTGTGGTGTGGTCATATGATATCCAAACGGATATGATTTACAATCGCTAAACTCTTCTATCCAAATAGTCCTTGCCTGTTTCGGAAGTTTATTCGGTCTTCCGAAGTTGTTTCACCGCGGAAAATCGTAGCACTGTCCCTCCTTTCAATCGTCGTACGAACGTCGAAATGGAAGATATTGAGATAACAAATCGCGGAATAAAAGTAACTACAATCATTTGGTAGTGGAAAGGCGTCAGGACCAGATGAGATACCTATAAGATTCTACAAAGTTTATGCGAAAGAACTTCCTCCCTTTCTAGCAATAATTTATCGTAGATCGCTTGAGCAACGAAAGGTACCTAACGACTAGAAAAAAACGCAGGTCATCCCAGTTTTGAAGACAGATCAACACAATTGTAGACCTATATCGTTGACGTCAATCTGTTTTAGGATTGTGTAACATATTTTATGCTCAAGAATTACGACGTTTCTGGAAAATGAGCATCTCCTCTAAAAAAATCGACATGGGTTCCGTAAACAGAGATCCTGCGAAACTCAGCTCGCTCTGTTCCTCCATGAGATCCACAGCGCAGTGGACAACGGCGCGCAGGTTGATGCCGTGTTCCTTGACTTCAGCGAGGCATTTGACACCGTCCCGCGTTGCCGTTTAATGAAAATAATACGAGCTTAAGGAGTATCGGAGCAGACTTGCGATTGGATTCAAGACTTTCTTGCAGACAGAACTCAACACGTTCGTCTTAACGGAACAAAATCGACAGATGTAAAGGTAATATCCGGAGTACCATAGAGAAGTGTGATGGGACCGTTGCTGTTTACAACATATATAAATAAATGGTAGGCTCCATATGGTTCCCAATCAGTCAAGCCAACAAGTTCCAGAGAATATATATATATATATATATATATATATATATATATATATATATATATATATATATATATATGTTATGAAATACTATAATTTTAATAAAGTAGCAATTAAGTTGTTATTGTTGCCTGTACATCATTATGTTTCACATTACATTTATTGTTTCAAAATCTTTGGTGTAACATTTTATAATAATCTGAGCACAACTAGCATGAAGCATTTTTAAGCTAGTCAACAAAGTTGAAAACCTATATACTTTCCTTTTATTTGGAACTGCCCTAAACACACAGCAAATAAAATTAACCTCGAAAGACAAATATTGAGACAGATACTTGCACAAAAATAAAAATAGAACACTGAAGACAAATATGATCACATGACTGCACTATTAGTGCAAGTGTTAGAGAACCCTGCAAAACACTTATTCTGCAGCACCAGTATTTGATCATTATATTTTACTGCACTTTGTATGTCATTTCTTCTTCTCATTTTTATTTTTGATGTATCTTTCCGCGTAGAGGGCGAGTTTTCTTTGCAGCGCCCCTTATGGTTTCTCGCTGTCAGTCAATTCTCTATGTATTACTTTATGTTTGACCTGTGCTTTAGGCAGTGTTACTACTCAGGGACCATATACATTGAAAGGTAAATTTGAATGTGCATTTTAAATGGTTTAATGCGTCAATATACATTTAATTGGTTTTACGTTGCTTTATGTACATTTATTCATTTGGTCACTGTTATTAATTATTTTTATTCTTGTATTTGTGGCACCGATGATGGCTGTTAATTAGTTGAAATCGATTTGCATAAGTAAATAAAGAAAACATGATTTTGCGACTGGTTGCTGCTTGTTTGGTAATATATAAATGATCTAGTAGAAAGCGTTGGATCCTCTTTAAGGCTATTCGCTACCAAAGTAGCAACGCCAGAAGATAGTAAGGATTTGCAGAACGACCTGTAGAGAGTTGATGAATGGTGCAGGCTCTGGAAGTTGATCCTGAACGTAAAAATATGTAACATATTGTGCATACATAGGAAAAGAAATCCACTACTGTACAGCTGCACTATTGATGACAAACAAATGGAGACAGGGTATGCCGTAAAATTACTAGGGGTAACCATCCAGAGCGTCCTCAAGTGGAATGACCACATAAAACAGATAGTGGGAAAAGCAGACACCAGACTCAGATTTATCAGAAGAATCTTAAGGATGTAAAACTCATCCACGTAAGAAGTGGCTTATAAGGCGCTTGTTCGCCCGATTCTTGAGTATTGTTCATCTATATGAGATCCCTATCAGGTAGGACTGATAGAGGAGATAGAGAAGGTCCAACGAAGAGCGGCGTGTTTCGTGACGGGATCGTTTAGCTAGCGAGAGAGCGTTACGGAGATGCTAAACTCCACTGGCAGACGATACAAGAGAGGCGTTATGCGTTACAGAGAGATTTACTGTTGAAATTTGGGGACAGCACTTTTCAGAAGGAGTCGAACAACATATTACTTCCCGCCACAAACATTTCGCGCGTTGACCACGAGGAGAAAATTCGAGAAATTAGAACCAATACGAAGGCTTACCGACAATCATTCTTCCTACGCAGTATTCGCGAGTAGAACGGGGTTGGAGGGATCAGTGGTACCGAAAGTACTCTGCGCCACACGCCTTTAAGTGGCTTGCGGAGTATGATGCAGATGTAGATGAAGATCGTGATTAGTAAAATGCGTGGTTATCTTACACAACTCTCTGAGAATAATCCGATGTAAAATAGCCTTAAACCATCTCACCAATTGTACTGAATTTCAAGGGTGTCCTATCATACTCAGGCGAACAACGTTCATCAAGCATTCGCCGGGTCCCACGTGCACATCTACAAGACTGATTACTCTACAAAACGTTTCTTCACTCCTCTATTGACGGCGTGTTTGTAGTACTTTATGTAACATTCGACGTCTCTTAGGTGACCATGGAAGCAAAATCTGTCACTAACTACAAATCACTTTCTCCCAGACCTCCATACACCAACTGTGACAATGTTTTGTGCAATAGCTAACGTGAGTACTTGGTGATGTTTCATACAGTAAGCCTTCGTTACCTAATCTTACAGGTTTGCTTGTTAATGGTTGGGTTTAGTTCTCCCCAGCTTTTTCTCTTCACAGACATCAGGGACATTGGATCTGAGCACAGGTCTCTAATGTGAAATCCATGACAAAACGCACCAACTTGTTGGTCCCTACATTCATATCCTGTTCCATTTCAGTTGTTTCAGTCTACTGACTTAACTCCGACAGCAAATCTGTCGATATACTGTGTATTTCCATAATGACGCTCCAGACTATCAGTAAAGATGGACACCAGCGAAGGCATCACTACGCTGAGATCAAGAACTCTGGTCTGGTACACCTTGAGTCGAAAGTTGAGAAGCAAGGAGTGTTACTGCATAACTCTGCCGCTGAAAATCCCCATGTTATGGCTGTGAAAAGTCTGTGAGCTAATTCCTTGCAGCTGCTCCTATAGAATACAACTACACATAAATGTCGGATATTTTTATGCCGTCGTGCAACCTATCTGGCAAACTCGTACCTCATGGGGACACATATAACTAACGCACGCCTGTTTCTGGCATCTGCGAGCTGACTATGGTCAAATTACATCAGTCTTTCCTCACAGCCGTAAGTGCAATCGAAAAATGTGACTTTGAGTATATAGCTAGTCACTGTGCAGCGGGTGTGACTGATTGACGAAATTAGAATTTGGGGTTACCGTTTCAAAAATTTGTCTTATCGAGGCTTGTGAATTCGATAATTTGTTACATTTTGTAATTTCAAACAGGAATACCGTCTACAGCATGTTCTGTGAGTCGCAACGATTCAAGTCTGCGCGTCAATGATCAGAAATCTTCGGCCGCTTCTGAATAATATCTTCATAAATTTTCATGTTTGCAAGCTTACTATATTTTCTAAACTTTGACAACAACAACTTGAATCAGTATTTTTCCTCAGATAGCGCAATTTGTTACCACTGATTTCCGTAAACGTTTATCAAAATATGAGCTCAGCAATTCGACTGTGCCACGTAGGTCTACACACTCGCTACGGCTTTGGGAACCAGGATTCTCACACATGAGTCCCTTGCAGGTCTTGAGTACCAACTTTGCTGCCCCAACAAGAGTGTACAGCATGGCCCTGCCTCCTTATCTTATTTATACCTTTTGCTAAATAACAGAAGCACCTTCAATGTGACTGGCAACGTCACAAGTCATCAACACAGATTTGCAATGACCTTGTAGCTGTATACTGTCAACGATTTTTTTTCTTTATTGAGATTCGACTCCCCCCGAAAGGGGTGGGATGGCAGCAGCTTAGTACGCCGCTCTTCAGCCTACAGAATTTCTTAAAGAAATGAAGATAATAAATAATAAAAGCAGGCGATAAAATCGGCGACTTAAATGGTAAAATGGCGGAAAATTGGGGAACTTAAAACATAAAACAAAGGGTTGGCGATGCTAATAAAATACACAGGAAGCAGACAGGTAAAATAATACTCAGACAAATTAAAAAACACGACGACAGTCTGGTTTCTGTTCGCAAGAGATATAAAAATCATACCCAGCGACAGCATGATTCTGTTCATAACACTTTGGAAAAGACGCACAACACTGAATACACACTTAAAACACTGCATAAAAGAGCTGGCACAAAGATGACACACCACAGCCGAGGGCAGATGGGGGGAACCTGGACAGACGATAGGAAAGAAAAAGCAGAGGAAAAACGAAGTGGAGGGAGGGGGGAAGGAACCGACAGAGGACGAGGACTCACAAGAGGGGGGGGGGGGGCTGGGAAGACGCGAGAGGGAGTGGGGAAAGGCAGAGGAGGGGAATGCAAAAGGACTCGGGGGGGGGGGGGGAGGAGGAGAAAGGAGGCAGAGAGAGGGTAGGTGCGGAAAAAACAGGATGGAAGGGGAGGAGAGGGAGCCCAGGAAAAGGACAGAGGAGGGGGAGGTGAGGATCTGAGTTGATAGGAGGAATAAATGGAAGGAAAGAAGGCATCATTCGGGAGGGGGATTTGACGGAAGCCACCTTGGGAAAGGAGATGAGTGGTGTGGAGATGGAGGGTAGGGGGGACACAACAGTGAAGGCATGGCAGGGGGAGGAGAGGAGCAACCAGGGGGTGAGGGGGTTCAAGGTGGCGGGAGGTGTAGAGGATGCAGATATGTTCGAGGAAGAGGAGCAGATGGGGGAAAGGAATCAGGTCGTAGAGGATCCTTGTGGGGGACGGGAGGCGCATACGGAAGGCGAGGTGGAGTGCATGGCGCTCGAGGATATGGAGGGATGTCAACAATTAGTTAACACATCCTTATACACGCGAAGCGCACTTAACTGCACCTAAGAACATCGTGCTTTTGAAAGAAATACTCTCTTAGCTATTTAGAAATATCCCACAAGAGGCGTCCAACAAGGAATGCAACAGTTTTTTTTCTTGGCCAATCTCAGTTGAAAAAATGCGGAATTTGTTGTGGAACACCGCAGAATATTCCCACTTCAGCTCCTAGAGTTTCATGGAGTTCTGAGAGGTGACGGTGCTGTAGTAGCCTTCAAAATTGCCTTTGTAACGGAGTTGGGTTCCAAGTAGAGAGCTGTCATTGAGACTCTTTTGACGGGGAATCAGAGCGTCGCTGATATTTATTGGCGGTTGCAGAATGTCTATGGAGAACTGGCAGTGAACGAAAGCACGATGAGTGGTTGGGCGAGGCGTCTGTCATCATCACAACAAGGTCGTCGTGTACAGTCACCCACACACTGGCTGACCGCACACAGCTGTGACTCTTCCAATGCTGGAACGTGCGGACACTCTCATTCGAGGTGATTCACGGATCACGAACACCTCACTGCTCAAGTGGACGTTTTCGATTGTGGTGCTGACACACTCGTCCCCAAGTTGTGGTACTCAGAGGTATGTTCCCGCTGTGTTCCTCGGCACCTAACAGAAGACCTTAAAGAGCAACGAAGGGCCACCTGTGAACTACGATGTTGATATTGATAACTTTTGATCCAATTAGTGATGCAGGACGACATTTGCTCCGACGTCGACCAGTAGAGTAGTACCATGTGGGCATACAGGTCCTCCCAGTAACGTGGTATAAGACCTTCCGATTGAATGGAGATTATGTTGAAAAATAGGATTTTGTAGCTGAAAGATTGGGGCACAATATGGTGTATTGGAATCCTGAATAAAACCAATCTGCTATCAGAGAAAAAGTGTTACATCGTTATAGAGTGTCCGCACATTTTGCATATTTTGCGTGAGAGTGCCTGCGTCAGACGTCCTCTAAAAGGTGGCTAGGAAGATCGAATCTTGTTTCATGGTCAACTCGTTCTCCTTATCTGTAGTCACTTGGATTCTCTTTCTCGAGTCACGAGAAAAGTCTTGTGAACGAGACACTTGTCGAGTCTGAGGAGGAATTCCTCGCTAGAATTTTCACTGCCTGTGACACTGTGTATGTGTAAGCAACCACAAAGAACTTGACGCGACGACGTCATGTCTGCATATAAGCTGGGAGATTCCATTTTGAAAAACTGTTCTCAGTATACTAGTTTCTACAATGTACTAATTAGTTTTCGTATGCTAATGGAAAATCTAAATTTACACGTCCTCATTTATAGCTTTCGACCGGTAGTTTACGAACTAGGGCTCACTATTTCAAATTGGCACGATTTCATTCACCATCCTGTGAGGGAATCCAATGAGAGCTGTTGTACGTACTGCGAATGACCAAGGTGAACTTTCCAAATTTCCACACTTGAAGCAAAGATGAGATCTGCACAAAAACTCGAGGCGCTATGGTCTTTTAAGTAACGACCAGTGAGAAAGCGCGTTGAAAAGACTCTGGACTCATATTCGGGGTGACAGCGGTTTAGATCCCTATTGAACCATCCAGACTTTGGTTTTATATGGTTTCCCTAAATCGGTTAAGACTCTCCTTCCAAATCAGAGTTTCTGCACCGTCTCGCTGTCGACACGACGTCCAACCCTAACCATCCTTCCTTCTTCTTTTTCCATATTTGAAGACATTTTACTAATAATTTTCCTAAAACCACGATGTATTCGATAATAATATATTATCAGTATGGTTCGGCATTTGATGCAATTTCGGCAACAAAGCAGAGATAGTCACAGAGGCCGGCTTCACTTATCACTCTCTTCATACCAAAGAATATTTCAGCTTGTTCGCAAAATCATTTTTTTGTGAAAATTGTAAATGGTACAGTAATAATATTAGAATAATGTAACAAAATAGAAATTACTTCTTTCTTGCCGATTTGCAGGATTCAAAAAATCCAGTCGACCGGAAGATTTACAAGCTGCACATAGAGGGCAAAGATATGCCTCGTACAGCAGCCGAAATGTTTAGAAGGCTGTGCAGCTCACAGAAGCACGCCGTGATGGCGTCCAAGACGAGGTATCTGCAGAGCAACAGCGACGTGCAGTGCCCAGTTACGTCAGTGCACGAGTCCAAAGCATTGCAAGAAGGTTTTGCATTCACAAAGAAGAATCCCTACCGAGAAGCCATTAATTACCAGTAAGTATAGACTCTCGTGGTACATTAATCATGGCAATCTTGATATTTTATCCTGTGAAAGTGGTTTCATGCGTTACGACCGTTGTTGTTGTTGTGGTCTACAGTCCTCAGACTGGTTTGATGCAGCTCTCCGTGCTACCCTATCCTGTGCAAGCTTCTTCATCTCCCAGTACTTACTGCAACCCACATCCTTCTGAATCTGCTTAATGTATTCATCTCTTGGTCTCCCTCTACGATTTTTACCCTCCACGCTGGCCTCCATTGCTAAATTTGTGATCCCTTGATGCCTCAGAACATGTCCTACTTACTGGTCCCTTTTTTTTTTGTCAAGTTGTGCCACATACTCCTCTTCTCCCCAATTCTATTCAATACTTCATCATTAGTTATGTGGTCTACCCATCTAATCGTCAGCATTCTTCTGTAGCAACACATTTCGAAAGCTTCCATTCTCTTCTTGTCCAAACTATTTATCGTCCATGTTTCACTTCCATACATGGCTACACTCCATACAAATACTTTCAGAAACGACTTCCTGATACTTAAATCTTTACTCGATGTTAACAAATTTCTCTTCTTCAGAAACGTTTTCCTTGCCATTGCCAGTCTACATTTTATATCTTCTCTACTTCGACCATCATGAGTTATTTTGCTCTCCAAATAGCAAAACTCCTTTACTACTTTAAGTGTCTCATTTCCTAATCTAATTCCCTCAGCATCACCCGACTTAATTCGACTACATTCCATTATGTAACGGTGTAACGACCGTTACACCGTTTTAAATTATATTTTTTGATCCGGAAAACCTACAGGAACGATTGGTAATGCAAATGATTTTGAGTTGCTACGATTAGAACAAAGGAGGAGACCATATTTGGTTGTAAAGACTGGTGATAAATGGAAGTACATAATGTATACAGTGTGGATAACGATAACTGAATCGAATTTTGTATGCAGTGTACACTAAACAGCAAACTGGCACCGCCATTTTGCAACAAGATCATTCGACAATATACACTGATAGCCAGAACATTATGACCGCCTGCCTAATAGCCAGTATATCCACCTTTGACACCAATAACAGTGGCGACGCGTTGTGGCGTGGAAGTAATGAGGCCTCGGTAGGTCCCTGGAGGGAGTTTGCACCACATCTGCACACATACGTCACCTAGTTCCCGTAACTTCCGCGGAGGGGGCCGATGAGTTCTAATGCCACCGTTCAATCACATCCCATACGTGTTTGATTGGGTTCAGATCTGGTGAGCTGGGGAGTCAGCACATCAATTGGAACGCAACACTGTGTTCTTTGAACCACTCTGTCACACTCCTGACCTTGTGACATGGCGCATTATCTTGTTGAAGAACGTCGGGGAACGTGATTGTCATGAAAAGGCATATATGGCCTGCAACCAGTGTACGATACTCGTTGGACGTAATGGTGCCTTGCACGAAATCCACTAAACCTTGTCTCCGTCCCGCAGTACAGGTGTCGAGGAACTATTCCTCGGCGAGACGACTGATTCGAGCCCTCCCATCAGCATGATGAAGAAGGTATCGGGACTCATCAGACTGTGCAAGGCTATGACACCCGCCAACATCCAGTGGTCCAGTGCTGGTGATACGTGCCCATTTCAGTCATAGTTGCCGACGTCGTGGACTTAAAGTAACCTCTGGCGTGCCACAGGGGCGTGCTATGGACCATTGCTTTTCACACTAGTAGATAGTGTCGGAAGTTCCATGCGGCTTTTCGCGGATGATGCTATAGTATACAGAGAAGTTGCAGCATTAGAAAATTGCACCGAAATGCAGGAAGATCTGCAGCGGATAGGCACTTGGTGTAGGGAGTGGCAACTGACCCTTAACATAGACAAATGTAATGTATTGCGAATACATAGAAAGAAGGATCCTTTATTGTACGATCATATGATAGCAGAACAAACACTGTTAGCAGTTACTTCTGTAAAATATCTGGGAGTATGCGTACGGAACGATTTGAAGTGGAATGATCATATAAAATTAATTGTTGGTAAGGCGGGTTCAAAAAATGGTTCAAATGGCTCTGAGCACTATGGGACTCAACTGCTGAGGTCATTAGTCCCCTAGAACTTAGAACTAGTTAAACCTAACTAACCTAAGGACATCACAAACATCCATGCCCGAGGCAGGATTCGAACCTGCGACCGTAGCGGTCTTGCGGTTCCCGACTGCAGCGCCTTTAACCGCACGGCCACTTCGGCCGGCGGTAAGGCGGGTACCAGGTTGAAATTCATTGGGAGAGTCCTTAGAAAATGTAGTCCTTCAACAAAGGAGGTGGCTTGCAAAACTCTCATTCGACCAATACCTGAGTATTGCTCATCAGTGTGGGATCTGTACCAGGTCGGGTTGACAGAGGAGATAGGTTCAAAAATGGTTCAAATGGCTCTGAGCACTATGGGACTTAACTTCTGAGGTCATCAGTCGCCTAGAACTTAGGACTAATTAAACCTAACTAACTTAAGGACATCACACACATCTATGCCCGAGGCAGGATTCAAACCTGCGACCGTAGTGGTCGCTCGGTTCCAGACTGTAGCGCCTAGAACCGCACGGCCACTCCGGCCTTCACAGAGAAGATAGAGAATTTCCAAATAAGAGTAGCGTGTTTCGTCACAGAGTTATTTGGTAAGCGTGATAGCGTTACAGAGATGTTTAGCAAAGTCAAGTGGCAGACTCTGCAAGAGAGGCGCTCTGCATCGCGGTGTAGCTTGTTCGAACGGTGCGTTTCTGGATGACGTATCGAATATATTGCTTCCCCCTACGTATACCTCCCGAGGAGATCACGAATGTAAAATTAGAGAGATTCGAGCGCGCACGGAGGCTTTCCGGCAGTCGTTCTTCCCGCGAACCATACGCGACTGGAACAGGAAAGGAAGGTAATGACAGTGGCACGTAAAGTGCCCTCCGCCACACACCGTTGGGTGGCTTGCGAAGTATAAATGTAGATGTAGATGTTAGCAATGGCACATGTATGGATCGTCGGCTGCGGAGGCCCATCATTAGGAGTGTTCGGTGCACTGTGTCAGACACACTTTTACTCTGCCCGGAATTAAAATATGATTTTAGTTCCGCCACAGTTCGCCACTCGTCTATTTTTACCAGTCTACAACGTCATGCATCCGCAATGAGGGGTGGCCACCCATCTCTCACGTCTTGAACACACTCACAACAGCACTCCTCGAACACCTGACAAGTCGTGCAGTTTCCGAATTGCTCGTGCCGAGCCTCCGGGACATCATAATCTGACCTTAGTCAAACTCAGACCGATCACACGCTCACTGATACTACATGCATCATGTATGTGTCTGACTAGCGGCCATTCCTCACCTGGTGACGCTGCTATCTCATGGGCGGATTTATACCGATATGTCGGTGGTCATAATGTTCTGGCTGATCAATGTATGTCTGCAATGAGTCTGAGACATTTTGTTTGTAGAGCAGAACACACTGCATAAAGACCACATAAAAGAGGCAATTGCTCACACAGTTGACATTTATTTAAAAGCGGTTACAAGAAGTGCAAGTGGTTGTTTTACATCGACTTGAAACGCGATGTCTAAGTGCAGTAATTGATCCTGGATATCTGATCATGTATATATTACGAAACCAGTCATATGAGCAATAAAGTCATTCCTTGCTTGATGGCTGACTTTTACCATTGCGGCGCAGTCAGCCTGAATGGGGAACTACTGATGATTATAATAATGGTCTCCTGCCTCCTTCATGACGTTATGTCACATTTATATTATAGAAATTAAAACATTCTCGAAAATCTTGGAATGCGTGGACCGGTATCTTTCCGCTATCAACGTCGATAACAAGCAAAACTGGTCGAGATCCTCGATTCTCGGAATGGATTAACTGTCTGTATACGTAATTAAATTTGTAACGATCCTCAGAGTACGAGTCCTACTAGCAAGAGGGTAATTTTTCGTTTTAAGGATTCTGCAATTCAAGAGTATTTTTCGTCAGACATGTTTCGCATATACACTGAAGCGCCAAAGAAACTGGTACAAGCATGCGTATTCGAATACAGAAATATGTAAACAGGCAGATGATGGCTCTGCGGTCTGCAACGCCTGTATAAGACAACAAGCGTCTGGCGCAGCTGTTAGATCGGTTACTACTGTTACAATGGCAGGTTATCAAGATTTAAGTGAGTTTGAACGTGGTGTTACAGTCGGCGCACGAGCGATGGGACACAGCGTCTCCGAGGTAGCGATGAAGTGGGGATTTTCCTGTACGAGTGTCCCGTGAATATCAGGAAATCGGCAAAACATGAAATGTCCGACATCGCTGAGGCTGGAAGAAGACCCTGCAAGAACGGGACCAACGACGACTGAAGAGAACCGTTCAACGTGACAGAAGTGCAACCATTCCGAAAATTGCTGCAGATTTCGATGCTGGGCCATCAACAAGTGTAGCGTGCGAACCATTCAACGAAACATCATCGATATGGGCTTTCGGAGCCAAAGGCCCACTCGTGTACCCTTGATGACTGCACGACACAAAGCTATACGCCTCGCCTGGGCCCATCGGAAACATGTTGCTTGCACCAAGCGAGGTGGCGCAGTGGTTAGCACGCTGGACTCGCATTCGGAAGGACGTCAGTTCAATCTCGGGACCAGCCATCCTGATTTAGGTTTTCCGTGTTTTTCCTAAATCACTTCAGGCAAATACCGGGATGGTTCCTTTGAAAGGGCACGGCCGACTTCCTTCCCCATCCTTCCCTAATCCGATGTGACCGATGACCTCGCTGGTTGGTCATCTCCAGCAAATCAACCCTACCCAACCATGCTGCCTGGATGGACGAGTCTCATTTCAAACTGTATCGAGCGTGTACGGGTATGGAGACGACCTCATGAATCCATGGACCCTGCATGTCAGCAGGCGACTTTTCAAGCTGGTGGAACCTCTGTAATGGTATGGGACGTGTGTAGTTATGAGACCCCAGATACGTCTAAATACGATTCTGACAGATGACACGTACCTAAGCATCTTGTCTCATCACCTGCGTGTCCATTGTGCATTCCGACGGACTTGGCCAATTCCAGCAGGACAATGCGACACCCTTGACGTCCACAATTGCTACATAGTGGCTCCAGCAGCACTCTTCTGAGTTTAAACGCTTCCGCTGGCCACCAAACTCCCCAGACATTAATACTGAGCATATCTGGGATGCCTTGCAACGAGCTGTTCAGAAGAGATCTCCACTCTATCGTACTCTTTTGGATGTATGGACAGCGCAGCAGGATTCTTGGTATCAGTTCCTTCCACCACTACTTCAGACATTAGTCGAGCCGATGCCACGTCGTGTTGCGGCACTTCTGCGTTCTCGCGGGGGCACTACACGATATTAGGCAGGTGTATCAGTTTCTTTGGGTCTTCAGTGTATTTACAAACCATCTTCTGCGGTCATTCTGCAGTGGTGGTATATATATATATATATATATATATATATGTGTGTGTGTGTGTGTGTGTGTGTGTGTGTGTGTCTCCATATTTTGATATTTACAGAATAAAAGCAATACTTATTTATGTAATTGGTTTCCAATCTACTTAGTGTTTTTACACCTTGTTCACATTTACTGAAGTCCACTTCTTCCCTTCATTCTTAGTCGAGGTTCAAGTACACTATAACATGGTTGCACATACAATTTTTGTAACTTTTCGCCTTTATTTTTTCTCGTACTGTATTTGTTTTTTCCACTTCACCTCACTTTTGTAATATTCACAAGAGAACCAATATTGTAGGTTCGCACGTTAAACCGCTCAGCACAGTATTTATGTCTATTCCTTTGTTTTCTGTGTAGGTTGTGAGTATTGCCAACCTTGTGAATGCATTGCTTTAGAATTTAGTCGTATAGAGTGAGAGAGAGTATGTGGAAGACGTTTTAGATATTCAGTAGAGATGTTAAGTAGTGAAGGACGAGGAAAGGGAAGGGAGGTGATAATGATTATTAGATTTTGGGGGAGGCAGTTACTGTAGGAGCAAAACTGGATGGAGATATTACTAAGTATGGGAACTGAATAGAGTCCTGCAGTAGCATGGCCCGTCCTGGGGCCTTCACGCTCCAGTGTGAGCGAGAGCGCGAATACGCTTCGCGAACGACATATACGTTGCGAATCTGCAGTGTGCGCATGCGCGATGTGTTTTGCTTACAAGGAGACCGTACTTGTCCTCATCGATTTGATTCGTGTTCATAGGATGTGTAGATAATGGCTAGGACTTCAACATATGAAAACAGGAAGGCACAACTCTTAACCGTTTTCGAGAAAATCGAGTTTGAAAGTTTTAGGTGTGCATATAATGCTAATGTTTAGTCGTTGGCACCCAACCGGTCCGTAGCTGACAGAATTAGCTTTTCTTTCATAAGACGGTGGATCGAATCTCGCTCCCGTTACTGTTTTTTTTTTTTTCCTTCGTTCCCACGTAATTCTGACAACAGGTTTATTATGAGTGTGGAAATTATTAGTAGCTAAGGAACCGTTAACTATTAATATAATGTTCATCAGGTACGTTCGGGTTTTCTCTAACATTTTGGAAGCAGTTTATCATTATAACCGCATTCCTGCAGTTACTTTTCAACTCACCATGTGCCCATTTTCCAGGTATGGATACAGGTACAGTACTACTCACCGTATGAACCCATTTTCCCCGTAAGCCTGCAGCTACTTTTGGCCCATCAGAAATAGTTGTATATGCACAAACTACTTTCGGTTGTTGGAGAGAGAAAGGGAACAGCGTTAACAAACACGAAGAATACTTTGTTCGTGTGTTAGCTCTCGAGGAACTCGCACGTCAACGCTCCAAGATGTCCGATTTTACTAGTAAGGGAACGTGAACCTGATCGTGAAGCCGAACCGCTTTACAGTGCAGTTTCAAAAGTACGATTAAAAACGGCTTTTGTGTACAGTGAACAGCTCCTTCTTCAAAACAATCTCATCGCTTCGCAACCTTCTGTGGTAATAACACAAGAACACATGGAAATTGGAGAAGAAATATTTCGCAGAATTTTCGAAATGCCAGCGGAGAAACAACTTGTAGTATAAGACGAACTAATTATTCACCAAGACATCGATGAAGAGGATGTGTCCGAAGAAACTGAAGAAGTAGCTTCGTCTTCATAGGACTATTACGAGGCCGAAGAGAGGCAGTCGTAAATGGACAGCGATTACATTCCGCTATAAACAAGGTCGTCAATCTAGCATGGGAACATCCAGGATGGAGTTTGGCCACTCTTCGTAGAAGGGGAGCTTCAAGCCTGAAAAGTATGAAATGTTTGAAAAGATGGGGAGAACATATAAGACAAGATAGAACAAGGCCTGAACAACTTAAAAAAAAGAGTTCGTGGACCTGTGATCGATTCACAGAAGCTCGAGAATGTAATCAGGAGGTGACGAGCTGAAACCTGCATCAAGCTTCTGCTCGTGGGTCGCGCTCTTCAAACGAAGACATCCCGTTCGTCGGAGCCAAATCTCCAGATATGTATGCGAGAGATAAAACACTTCACTGCAGCAAATCTTTGATGCAGCAGCAAATTTCCGAACGCAGACTCGATACCTCATAGCCGGCCGTTGTGGACGAGCGGTTGTAAGCGCTTCAGTACGGAACCGTGTTGCTGCTGCGGTCGCAGGTTCGAATCCTGCCTCGGGCATCGATGTGTGTGATGTCCTTAGGTTAGTTATATTTAAGTAGTTATAAGTCTAGGGAACTGATGACCTCAGATGTGATGTTAAGTCCTACAGTGCTTAGAGTCATTTGAACCATTTTTTGACACTTGTACCGAAATACGACAAGGATTTTGTTATTAACAGTGATCGAACGGCTATTACACGTAGTACCTGATTTATTTACATCAATTGCAATACTATATACATACCGTACGATACTAATTTGTGAGTTTTTCTTTTAGGGTGTCAACATCAATCAATTTAAGACCCAATTCTCGCTGAACGTGACGCGAAGTTGGTTCTTGTGCAGCGAAAGGATATGCACAAGGTGACACATTCATATACTGCAGAACATGCTGTCACCCTATCTGAAAAATTGCTACCAACGGTCTTCGTTTGCTTGCAAGAGACCAGTGGCTCATTTGCACCAAAGATGTAAAAAGCAGCTGATGACACACAAATACAAAAAAGTTTATGACAACATCTTCAAAGTCCGGTACTCTCACAACAGCAATATACAGGAAATTTCTAATTGACGTCTTGAAGCCACGCGTGAACAAAGGACAAATTGTTTTGCTCCTCGATTCATGGGAAGGGCAAACGTACCCGATTTTGCACGACGAAATTTTTCAGTATAGACAGGGTCTGCCAAGGCAGTACTAAGGTAATTGCTCCAAACTGTACTCCTTTGGTGCAGCCCCGTTTATTTTTACAGCCAAGGGAAAAGCCTTATAAAACGACTACAAAATTGCTGGAATCTCATCGAACACAGCTGAGAGATAGCTTTAAGATAAGACTGCATAACAATTCATTCAACCATACACCATCAATTGTCTGCACCAGTATTTGATATGCCGCGAAACTGTGTGATGACCGAGAACCGTTTATGAAAGTAAACCAAGTTTGTTTTGCCGTAGAAACGTTGAAAAAACATGCTCATGCAAAAACTCGGTTTTCATTATGAGTGCTATATGCGACAATAATAATTGTTTTACATGTTTCTACGATCAGTATCGTCCTAATTCGTGCAGTGCTCCAGACGTGTCACAAATGTAGGTGCAATAATATCAATAAAAAGACTAACCTATTTTGATTCGAAATGGTCCTGTATCGTACTTCATTTCCAATGTTCTTACAAAAATATTTTGTTTATGCATTTTCCAGGATAAATATTATGCAAATAGTTGCGTGGGAATAAAAAAAGGCTCCAGCGGCGAGATGCGATCCAGGGACCCCGCGCTCATGAAACTATGCACTTAATCACTTGGAAATGGACTCCCTGCCAGATAGTTCATCCGAAACTGTAGATAAGCATGTTCGGTCAGAGAGTTAGTTGCCCTCTGTAATAAAAAAACTGAGTGAATGAATCAATGATGTAATTGAACGGGTATCATGGGACTTCTGCTCCGAACAAATGGAACTAACAATAACGGACAAAATGAGGTGAAAAAAGGTTAGCAACCACCAAATAGTATATATGTTACTGTAAAGGTAAGATGATTGGTAAATCCTGCAGTTTACCGGTATAACCTAACATTATCATCACAGTGTGATAATAGTCCGAAATTTCTTTTTACATTTCAAACTTTTAGCAAAAGATGTTGTTAAATCTTAGGATTTACGCAAGTGATTGCGGTACAGGTTCAGACATGCTTCTTTGTTGGTAATTTTTTGTTCTCAGGCGTTCACAGCAGCGTAGCATCAGTCTGTGTCTAGCATCGTGCGCGCATGTATGGTTATCTTTGGGTATCGTTTCAGTGCTACTGTTTCTTGTGCATCGTTGTATCAGAATAAGTGATGTTATACGTGACGCCTGCTAAGTGAAGTGAAAAGGCCGGACGGTGTGGCTGAGCGGTTCTAGGCGCTTCAGCCTGGAACCGCGCTGCTGCTACGGTCGCAGGTTCGAATTCTGCCTCGGGCATGGATGTGTGTGCTGTCCGTAGGTTAGTTAGGTTTAAGTAGTTCTAAGTTCTAGGGGACTGATGACCTTAGATGTTAAGTCCCATAGTGCTCAGAGCCATTTGAACCATTTTTTGAAGTGGAAAATGCAAAAACGGTTGCCAATAGAAAATCTGTTCACTACAGTTTGAAGCGATATTATGATCTTAACATCGGAGGTGAAGATAAACTCTTATCCATGTCTGTTGGAGAAAAAAAAAATCGTTGTTACGTTTGAAGTGAATCCGAGAGGCTCCTAAAGAAGGTCATCAGTTGCAAGCAAAGAAAATGAACGCGTCTTTATGTAATAAAATTCCAAAATTTTCAGTTGCACAGAATGTGACAGTTAAAGTACCGGATGTAGACCGGGAGAACCTAATGAAAAATCAATAACTGCAATGGTGATAAATATTCAGGGTGATGAATTTTAAGAGCTTGGTATCAAAACTGGTAAACTGAACTCATTGTACTCAGGAACTAGTTTACATTCTGCAACTAAAACTTAATAAGTGTCGAAGAAGTGGGCAGACAAGAAATTAGTGTATGAGAAGTGGTTGCCAAGCTACCTTTCGTTGGAGGAAAAATGTCGAGAAGGTACATTTATTTAAAACACTGTTCAACTAAAAAATGTTTGTGTAATTTTGTTCTGTGTTATGTAATTCTAAATGCCACAATAGTCAACTCTGTTGTGACAAAATTTAACATTCACGAAGTTACCTCTCTTACAACATTTTTGTTATAAATGTAACATTTTTCACTAATTTCAATACGAAATATTGTTCATTATAAACACAATTGAATGCATGAATACTTATATAATGTAATTTTACAATCAGTAGAAACTCTTTCAATAACTGCTAAGGTGTTTTTTTAATGAATCCGGTTTTACCACTTCATATGGGTAAATCCTAAGATTTACGAAAGTCTCTTGATAAAAGTTGGAAATCCATACATATAATAAGAAATTTCAGACTGTTACCACTCCACGATTTCAAATGTTAGGTTTTACCAGTAAATTTTAGGATTTACCAATGATCTTACTTTTACAGTAAGATATATACGCTTGCCTAAAACGTTCAGACTCGAATTTTCTCAAAAACGGTTGACGGGTGCGCCTTCGTCTTTACATAGGTTGAAGTCCTAGCCATGCTTACACACGCTCTCAACATGAATCAAATTGGTGAGGACAAATACGTATGGTCCCCTTGTTAGGACTAGACTTGAGCGAAATTTACGCGAATGATGGATAACGAATACAGATATAAAAATACAGATTTAATTAATATTCGTTATTCGTTAATAACAAATATTATCACAACATTATTCACTTACAAGAATAAAAACACTTATTCATTATCTGTGAATAAAAAGTGTTAAGAATAACAGATAAATCTGAAATCCAAATGCATTTTATCTCCATTTCTTTGCCATTTCACAAAATAATGTACTTTTCGTTTCTTTTGAATTAGTTTTCAGAACAACTCTTTTCTTTGACGTGCCATCAGAGAACTTATTTGATTTACGGAGATTTACCGTTGTGACAAAAAAGAAAATTCGTTCTACACATGCAGTGCGCTCCTGAAATCAGCTTTAATCATAACTTCGATATATGACTTTCAGCTCATAATCTTCTGCAGCAAAAATTGAGAAATCATCAATTATCCTGTAGTTTTGGCAAATAATTCGTTGTGATTCCACTTTAACTTCACTTCACGAATAACATTCCAAATAAAATCTTCTATTTACGTCTTAATGTCATTTGAATCTAGTGACCCGCTTTCTTTGACATTTCTTTGGATATTATATACTTATTTGTTTGTCGTAAGCCTCCGTCAGTCATGGACATCAATAATGTGAAATACTTGTTTTTAAATATTGGGTAAGACTTGAATGAAATAGTTGCAGTTGGTATAACAAAGCGAAAAAGTCTTTCAATTGTCTCTACACACTTTCACGATACATGAGCTGCAAGTAAGCTGCAATATTACGAACTCTTTTAAATATTCTAACCGGCGAGTATTTATTCTGGATGTTCACAAATTTTTAGATTCAGGTAAATTTTAGATTTGAAATTAATAGCGTCTGCTTTATAACAGTTATGCTTATTAAAAAGTTTATAAAACTATACCCACTGCCTATAATAATGATAGCAGTACTAATAAAAATAGTAATAATAATACGCTTAACTTGTCTAACAAATGAAAGAATTGTTTCTGTCGAAATTTTGTTGCTCAGTTCATAATAAATACAGTTTAAGACAGGAACGAAATAATGCGTATTCTTTCGGTACACTCCCTTTCTAGTTTCTGTCTAAGTGCTAGTTTGCGTGCTTTTTTATTTTTTCGGATAAATGTATAAGATCCGTAACACGTGTATTAGTCCACGAATTAACTTTCGAGCTGACATTCATATAGTCTTAGCTTGCACCAAAGCAACAAGTGTAGTACGCTTCTTTGTTAAATGTTCGCTTGTATTGACGCTTATTTGATTTCGTCACTTTCTCCATCATTAGATTTGGTCAGGGAGGCCCTAGTTCCTCTGCGGCTAACTTTTCCTGGTAATTTTCTTTTCCGTTAGCACTTAAAAACATATTCAACAGAGTTCATGATGACACTACACACGAAAGCCGAATTCTTCACTGTAAACAACCAACTCCTAACACAAACAGCTGTTTGCGGAAATGATTAAAATTTATGTAGTTATGTCAACTAATATGGTCACTTGACTACAATACAACTGAGGCGCTGAGAACAATAAGGGCCTGAACCACATTGTCGCCGATCCCGTGTTCAAGTGAATGTCAGAGGAAGGAGTGAGATAGCTTTTCGTGAATGTTCACATGTACAATATGGGCCAACAGCACAGATAAACCTGACTCACAATAAGATCTATAGATGTCAGAAGCATGAATAAATGATACAAACTCACAAGCAACGCTGATGTGCTTTGGGCCCTTACGGTTCTCGCCGCCTAAAAAGGGTTACTGCATGATAAACCCAAGACTTTAATACACTACTGGCCATTAAAATTGCTACACCACGAAGATGACGTGCTACAGACGCGAATTTTAACCGAAAGGAAGAAGATACTGTGATACGCAAATGATCAGCTTTTCAGAGCATTCACACAAGGTTGCCGCCAGTGGCGACACCTACAGCGTGCTGACATGAGGAAAGTTTCCAATCGATTTCTCATACACAAACAGCAGTTGACCGGCGTTGCCTGGTGAAACGTTGTTGTGATGCCTCGTGTAAGGAGGAGAAATGCGTACCATCACGTATCCGACTTTTATAAAGGTCGTATTGTAGCCTATCGCGATTGCGGTTTATTGTATCGCGGCACTGCTGCTCGCGTTAGTCGAGATCCAATGACTGTTAGCAGGATGTGGAATCGGTGGTATCAGGAGGGTAATACGGAACGCCGTGCTGGATCCCAACGGTCTCGTATCACTAGCAGTCGAGATAACAGGCATCTTATTCGCGTGGCTGTAACGGATCGTGCAGCCACGCCTCGATCCCTGAGTCAACAGATGGGGACGTTTGGAAGACAACAACCATCTACACGAACAGTTCGACGACGTTTGCAGCAGCATGGACTATCAGCTCGGAGACCATGGCTGCGGTTACCCTTGACGCTGCATCACAGACAGGAGCGCCTGCGATGGTGTACTCAACGACGAACCTGGTTACACGAATGGCAAAACATCATTTTTTTGGATGATTCGAGGTTCTGTTTACAGCATCATGATGGTCGCATTCGTGTTTGGCGACATCGCGGTGAACGCACATTGGATGTTTGTATTTGTCTTTGCCATACTAGCGTATCACCCGGCGTGATGGTATGGGGTAGCATTGGTTACACATCTCGGTCACCTCTTGTTCGCATTGACAGCACTTTGAACAGTGGACGTTACATTTCAGATGTGTTACGACCCGTGGCTCTACCCTTCATTCGATCCCTGCGAAACCCTACATTTCAGCAGGATAATGCACGACTGCATGATGAAGGTCCTGTACGGGCCTTTCTGGACACAGAAAATGTTCGACTGCTGCCCTGGCCAGCACATTCTCCAGATCTCTCACCAATTGAAAACATCTGGTCAATGGTGACTGAGCAACTGGCTCATCACAATACGCCAGTCACTACTCTTCATGAACTGTGGTATCGTGTTGAAGCTGCATGGCAGCTATACCTGTAAACGCCATCCAAGCTCTGTTTGACTCAATGCCCAGGTGTATCAAGGCCGTTTTTATGGTCAGAGGTGGTTGTTCTGGGTACTGATTCCTCAGGACCTATGCACCCAAGTTGCGTGAAAATGTAATCACATGTCAGTTCTAGTATAATATATTTGTCCAATGAATACCCATTTATCATCTGCATTTCTTCTTGGTGTAGCAATTTTAATGGCCAGTAGTGTATATTGTAACTCATTCACAAACCAAAAAACTAGGCTTCTTAATCAGTATAACTATAACATATACTGATGCCCGATCTAATTTTACTGTATAGTGAGTGAATTGACATATCTGAAGCATGTGTTACCATCTAGCGCGATTTATGTCAGGCGAACAGGGATAAAAGTCTGTTGCAACGTGTTACCACCTAGTTGCATTCACATAAACTTGCAGTATAGTGCTAAGAATTAGCTGTGCGCGCTGTGAACTGTGCACATTGCTATCAAATCTATATGTATTTGACCCATAAGGTAGTGATGTCACGCCAGTTGCGCATGCGCTAAAGCTCGTTCAGATGCGCACAATTGAAGATGTGCTCTCGACGCTGATGCCAAGTTTCAGGAAAAGTAATACCTAGCGCGGTAGATTTAGTGCCATATATTTGAGATAATGGCATCTATGTTATGTTTAATACCATTTGAAGAAAAGTAACCGATAAATCCACAGGGCATCAAAAGCTAGGGTCCTCACGTACTCTTGTGCTCTTACACAGCAGCCGTCACTGATTGGAACCCTTCGCCTCTTCCGAATTTCTTCAATCTCAAAGCTGTAAGTAACTGCACAGACGGATGTTGGACCGAAAAACTGTTCCATATTCTAACGGCAAGCTCGCTCAGGGTTAATCCTAAGACACTTTGGACGGCTGTGGACATCCAGCAGCATTCCATAAACGTTTTAGGAGCCTTTAGATTAAAAGTCTGGTGACGCTAATCGTCAGGAACCACAGATTTCTTGCTTGGTTCACACATTTTGTAGCACTACAATCACGAATTGCGTAATTATATGAAGGAACCATGCATCTCTGACAGTGTTAGCAATCTAAGAAAGGTGTTGAAGATTGAGAGTATTTGTCTGCTGCATTCACGTTGTTGGTTGCTGACATAGAGTCTTGCGTCATGTTAGCAGTTGGGAAGTGCAGACGTATTGGCACATTGAGTGATAGTTGAATTGAGCCGAGTTGGTAGTGTAAGGGCCATAAAGCACCAGGCAGGACCTCTGCGGCAGCTAATAAAATGGATGATGTGCATTGCAGCCCGCGCACTGGACCGCTGCGACAACCAGCTGGCTCCGCACTGCCATTGTGAGGAGGCTGTCTCGTGGAGAACACATGTGGCTGCTTTCAGTCTCTGTGCACTTCTCGAGGTTTTCACACATTCCTTGCATCCTGAACCAAATGCCCGTTTTCGACAGCTGGTAGGATCTGAGGGCATTTTCAGTTCTGGAGGGACGTATAATATGTCTTCAAATTTATAGATATTCTGGTACCGAGCGCCGCGGATTTCGAATCCACGCCAGACGGCATGGAACTCGATGACCACTAGAAGTCGCTGCAGCAGTCGCACCGTAAGCCATGGATGCATGCGCTCCTGGCCCTGAGACTGATGTGAAGGAGCCACTGTGGAACACGTGGTCTCAGTGGCCAATAGCGACATATCCTGTCTGTATTTAGGCGGCTGCATCTCACTCAGCGAGGCCAAGACCCAGGCGATCATTGTAGACAAAACCACCCCTTCCTTCCATCTCCTCGATTTCTAACTCACTATCTATGGCCGTCCTATCAACCTCACCCCCACCCTCACGCATCTTGGCGTCACCCCTGACTGTCGCCTCTCCTGGACCCCTCCATCTCCGGACGATCCAAGCCAAGGCACTCTCCCGACTATGCCTCCTCAAGCTCCTTTCTGGCTGCACATGGGGTCTGGACCCCTCCACACCTATAAATCCCTCATCCGCCCTGTCCTCTGCTATACCCATACTGCCTGGATCACCGCCCCTCCTAACTTCTACAAATCCTTTCAAATCCTGGAACACCATGTGCTCCACCTCACGTATCACATCTGCCTCCCCTCCTCCACGTGGATCCTGTATGACTTAATTCCGTTCCCACACCTCCTCCTTTTCCTCGAATGGATACAGATCCTTTACACCTCCCGCAAATTTGATCCCCCTTGTCTCTCCCATCCTTTCCCACTCCCGTCTGCTGCCGCACCTATACTCCCACATCCCACCCACTCTCCATCTTTCCACACTCCATACCCTTGCCCAAGGTGGCTTGCGTCAACTCCCCCTCCCTGATGATGCCCTCATCCCCTCCATCTACCCCTCCTACCAACTTTGATCCTCCCCTGCCCCCCCCCCCCTGTATTTTTCCTCCAGGGCACTCTCTCTCCCTTCTCTCCTTCCTTCCTCCCTCCCTCCCCTCCCCCCAGGCTCCACAACACCCCTACCCTCTCCCCTCCTCTTCCCTTCTCCTCTCCCACTGGCATCAACACCCACCTCCTCTCCCTCCTACCTGCACCTCTTCCCTTTGGAAGGTCACTGGCTTTGTGCATGAACAATGCATCTTCGTGCACCAGAGATCGTTGCCAGTGCACGTGTGTGTCTTCGCGTCAGTGCTTCAGTGTTTCTCCGTTTGTACTCCTCCGTTCACGTGTGTAAACTCGTTTTTCCCCGTTGTGTTTAGTGAAGAACGTTTTTTATTCAAACGGTGCGCCCGTGAATGGTTTCATTTATTTTGCTATGTCTGTCTCCCGTTTTTGTCCACCATGTTTGTTTTTCCGTCTTTCTGTTTCCTGTCTCTGTTCACTGTGGCCGAAGAGCGGCATACATAGGCCGCTGCCAGCCTACCTTTATTGTAAAGGTTTCAAAATAAGAATAAAAAAAAAAACTCAGCGAGGCAATCTGGTATTCGCGTTGATTCAGTTGACATCTCGCTTACAGACATCGTGTTTACGTTGCGTGTGCTTACTTCTCGTTAATGAGTGGGCGTTGTTTTGATTTCGTGTGGTTGTCTCTTGTGACCCCGTTGCTTAATACTTTGCTGTTGATCTCGGTGTCTTGCTCGGTTGTCTGTCGTCGTACCTGTCCTTCCATTCCCGTTCGTCCGTCTTGTTCGTTCGCGGGCCGCTCCTGTTGGTCGCGCCGCGTTTTCGTTAGCGGCAACCTCGCGACAGTTCCTTTCGCGATTACAACAGATATCTCTTTCTGGTGCATTAATTTGTGAGACACAGCATGCAATTATTGTTGCAATTGCAAATTCTTCCCGAACATCCACTAGGCGATGAAAAATTCTCCATTCTCCATTCATATGCCAGAGTGCCAAAAATACATTTTTTTATTGTTAAACTCCTTTCGCAATAAGGACGCATTAAGTTTTCAGATATACTAAATGCCTTGTCTCCGACAATGACGCACGTCGTCAATACTCCCTGGTTTGATATGTGGCTTTTTCCGGTATTTGTAAATTTTTACTACCGAGACTTGCAAAACTGATTGCATAAAAATAGATGAGTCACTATATTTTCTGCATGCTCAAACACCTATGTAAGTTAACTTATAATCCGCAGTGCATAAAGCAAGTAAAATAATAGAAAATAATTTTTACAATTATAATACAGTACCTTATAAGAAAAAAGGCACATTCCACGCCCATGGTGCTTGGCTGATCGGCCACGACTGACCGTCAGCTGGCTGCCTAAACTGGCCATTGCGGCTGCCCAGAGCATTATAGACTGTCCACCTGTAAGCAGTTTTGTATGTCATTTGCAACGCTGTAAATCACGTAAAGCTGTGCTCAACTTCAAGGATGGTTTCAGCACTGCAATGCTTTTCTAGGCATGGCAATGTGCCCTTGACTTCCTCCCACGCCTGAACAAACTTCTACAGTCAATTGGAGTGGGATATACATTTCAACACACACTACGAAACATGGTGCAACCTGACGTGGCATTGTTGTTGCTGTTATAGGTGAAAGAAGCGATGATAACAGAGATCGAACCCGAAGCCTAAGTTTTGTGGTCTGTAACTTAAACTACTTAGCCACAAGGGCTCATTTCTGGACAAGCCATTAATAAGTCATTTATGAAACAGATACTCAATTGAGCCAAGGGAACCAATACTTATTCTGTACAAGAAGTAAACAAAGAAAATACTGTGGCATTATATGTATAGGTTATTTAATTTACAGATAATTTGTTGGCGAGTAAATTTGTTTGAACGATCTACTCATTCGAATAATTATCCAGATAGAAGCTATTCGAATAATACCCATCCCTTTTCACCACTACACAAACACTACTTTTCTCTTTCTGTTCACATTATCAAATGTAACTAGTCCTGCTAGACTATGGTGTTGCTGGATTGAAGATTTTCTGTTAATTATAAACACAGTTGACAAATATAGTCTGTTGTCACAGTCCTCAATACAAATCTTTTTAATTCCTTATGTTCAAAATATGTTTAAATGGCAGTGCGATTTTAGCAGCTGACTGAAAGCGAGCATTAATTCATCGGCTATTATTTCTCGGGAATATACAGCTCCACAACTGAAACGATGGCCTTCAATAACATTCTACATTCGATTATAACTTTAATTTTCTTTATACCGTGGTAACGCTTGGTCACTCTCGGGTACACAGCACAAATTCTCCATAGAAAATACAGAAAATCGACAGCTAAAGATAAATTCTAATTGTAAATGTGTCTGGTCGCTTGCTGGGCCCATTAGTACCGCTAAGTTGTATCGAAGCTGTTCTGATAGAGTCTACGTTTCCTTACCCACGTGGCAAGGGCATGCGGCTGTTGTCCATCACTCCGTGAGTGACCGCACCGTGGTACCAAGTGACTGAATTTCCAGCCTCGTGCTTCCGCTTGCGGGTGCATAATGAGTGATGTAGACCAGTGCTAAGCACACGTGTTTGCCACGTGGGTGCCGTGCTCTGGAACTGAATGGGAGGGGTGGCAGTGACTGGGTGATGTATTTAGAGATGTGGTCATATCATGTCTGTATTTAAGATTATACTAAATCGTCTATTAATTTTAGAAGTGTGTGGCTTGCCATGTTTGTATCATCATTTGGGAGGTGTCTTTTCTGTTATGAATGTGTTAGTTTTCTTTTAGAGTGAGGAAATATTGTTTGTTGTTTATCTTTGCGATTTCCATTTCTGTGTGTCTTGTGGCAATTTTATATTAAGATTGGTGTAAGTGTTCAGCCAAAGCTGAATGATTTGTCAAATGAAAATATTTGGTTCCAGAGAAATTTTAAGGTCTCAAACATCTATTATGTATTTATACAGATGGAAGTGACGAATAAACATTTGTGTCAAGGCTGCACTTCGAACCCAGGTCTCCTGCTCACTATTATTTGTGAGTAGGAGACATGGGTTAGAATCATACCCTTGGCAGAAATTTTCATTCGTCGCTTCAGGCTGCATATATACATCGTGAATGATCTGTCCTGCACTTCCATATTCCTACATGCTCTTCATATCTTGTGTCAAACATTCTCTTGGCTTGACCTATGTGTTACATTTCACTTGATCTATTCCAATTTATAATAAAGCTCTGTTATTTTTATTGCCTTTGGCAAGTTCTTTCAATTGACATGTTGGTATGGTGAATTATTTTTATGCCTTTTCTCTGAAAATATTATACTTTCTGTGTGTGTGTTTGTAGTTGCGTATCATTGTATACCATCTTATGTTTTCTATTTCTTTCTCACTCTGTGTTGCTCCTGTTATTGTCTCTTGTAATTAGTTTGTGTGGAATTCTGCCTTGTGTTGATGATATCTGGTTTTTGCTCTTTTCTGTTTCTTAATTTTATTGTTTCACTGTGTCACTAAGTTTTCCTTGTATCCACTGTTTGTGTCTGTTTTTGTTGATTTTGGCTCCAGAGTTTGTGCTCTATTTAGTCGTTCTTGTGACTATTTGTATAATGATATTCATTTCCCTTTTTGGCGGTTTATGATTTTTTCTGGGATGTTTATTGTTTCTCTTACTGGTATTTTAGAATAAATGTTTCCTACATCAAACAAAAGGAGGATGGTCATGTCTGAAACCTGAATGTCTTATATGTATTGAATTAATGGTATAATGTTTTTCTTTGTAGGTCTATCCTTTAGTAATTTTGTGATAATATTTTCAGCAATTTTTGAAACAACTAATAAGCTAAGTAACTGCATTCAATATTACAAATTTACTTAATAATAGTATTGTAACTTGTAAAATTTCACAGGTGTCAGTGTTATGTATTTGAATGATAATATGTCTGTTATAGATGTTTTTTAGTTTCGCCACCAAATTAAAGATAAGTAGTGGGGCAACATATCTCATGTCCTTGAGAAGATATTTTCAGCCTATTTTACCATAATGCCTGATTTATACAAGTGTATTGGTGAAATCCTTTATTAAATAGAAAAGACATGTAAATAAATAGGATGTGTTACATTTTGACAAAATGTAGTCGCAATCATTCCTCATCATAATTCAGTAAAAGATTAGATTCGTCTGTCATTTGTAGTTCACACATTAGTTCTATGCTTGCATAATCTTAACAGCTTTAATTAGTTGGAAGCATACATTCTTTGCTCCACCTTTGTACACCTGTTTCACTTACTGGTAGTCCCTGAGTCGATCAGATCCTCATTTTCATAATTCAGTGTCCAGAAAAACCAACAGCAAAGTCACGTGGTGGAGGGCAAAAAGCTGAGTTCATTATGCGAGATAGATCTGATGGTTACAGTTTTTCTCATTTATGGCTGAAAAGCACTGATTTTTAACAACTTTAAAGATTTATGTTAGTATTACAAATGTAGCAGAACATTTAACCTACTTTCACCGAAATTGCCGATGTTGATATGATGATTACCATTTTTGCGTTTGGACAGGTGGAAGAATAACTAACAGTCTGGAATATTGTGTTGACAGTTCTCAGCAATACGTGCGAAATGTTTCATTATGCTTTTATAAGATAGATATCCCTTTCTATTCACAATGTCCAGCTTTTACACAAAAGAAGGATTTATGTTTTATGACTGTTGCTTAATGCGTTAGATCTACAGATACCGCTACAATAATTGTCAAGATAAAAAACATAATTATTGAAATCACTGGTAACGAGTTCGATGTTAACATTGTCATCTCAAAGTCTTCATCATTCATCAAGCTTTAGATTTCAGGATCAACACACACTGCTGGAACAAAATTAATTCAGCTCGAAAGATGACGTCGATTTTCACCCCATGCAGGGATAGGGGTTTCAGCGTCGACCGCCAATAGATAGCGCAGTGGCATAGCTACTGGAGTGCCATTTGTATCTGCCCTTTAATAGGGGATGCTCACAGCCAGAAGGCTCAATGTGGTGCAAGCGTGTGAAGCGAGTAGGCAACCATATCATGGACATGCACTCATGCTTCCTACAGCCAACTCAGTAGGTTTGAAATAGATCAAATTGTGCCCTTCTGAATCGTAGGATAGACCTTTCGGAGAATAGCCACACAAGTTGGACGTGCTGCGTCAGTTGGCAATGATGGTGGTATAAGTGGTCACGTGAGCATTCTCACACGTGTAGACAAGGTTCTGGGCGTCCACGCATCACAGACGCACGCCAGGATCGTCGTATTGTAAGGAAAGCAGTGACAGATCTTACAGCTGCCACAGTGTGGATAAGACAGCTTATGAATCCAGACATGACAACACGAACTGTTGCGAACCAGTTACTACCACTGGGACTACGGGCATGGATACCTCTAGCCTGTTTTATACTCACGCCACAGCTCGACTGGTGCTGTCAGAGAATCATTTGGAAGATGGAATGACATGCCTTGGTCTTCAGCGATAAAAGCAGATTCTGTCTACATGCAAGCGTTGGTCTTTGCGCGTACGACATAGACCTGGTTAGTGATGTCTAATGAGTTGCATTCGTCCAAGGCACACTGGTTCCACTCCAGGCCTTATCGTCTGGAGTGCGATGACCTAAAACTCTCCATCACCTTTGGTGTTTCTGGAAGAGACACTACTAGCGCTCGATATGTGCAGAATGTTCTTTGGACCTGTTATTTCGCTGTTCTTGCAACAGGAAGGTGACGTGTTTTTCCAACAGGATATTGCTCGCCCACACGCTGCTTGTGAAACTCAACGCGCTCTGCAAGACATACAGCAGCTTCTCTGCGCAGCACGATCTCGAGACTTGTCTCCAACCGGGCATGTGTGAGATGTGATGGCACGAGAGGTCACTCGTGTGACTTACCAACCAACAACTCTTACAGAACTTCGTGAACAGTCGAGCGGCGTGGCATAACGTATCCGAGGACAGTATTTGACTTCTGTACAAAAGACTGGATGCCAGAATCAGCGCTTGCATTTGCACCCATTGAGGCTACACAACGTACTGAGATGGGTGTTTCAACGTTATCTGATATGGTACCCAGAACCACTTGTGTTACTGATCTGTAAATGTAAACATTTCTTGTACTCCATATGCATATTGCAACAATAAATCTGTAGTTAATTGGAAACCTCTAAATGGATGTACAAATTTGTTTTCTGGAAACATGTTTTTACGAGATAGCTACTCAAAGAACCTTCTCATTCAATTCGTAACATTTAGACACAAATAAATATTCTCAAATAAGAGGCCATTGCAATCTGCTTGGTAAAGGTGCAACTCCTTAGCAAATTCACTGACTTCATTTCGGAAAATGTGTTCGCAAATATTTTCGAATTTTCATAGCAACTTTATCTTTGTGGTCCACTCCACAACCGGAGTGGTCAGTGCACTCGACTCTTAATGTGGAGGACTCAGAATCGATTCTCTGTACCGGCGGGGGGGGGGGGGCTGGAGGGGTAGAACTGGAACACGTTATACTCAGTCTCGTGATGCCAACTCAGGAGATGCTTGAATGAGAAATGGGGTCTCCAAGGTCTGCAAAGCTGACAATAGCTGAAAGAGTGGAGTACCCCTTCATACCACATCCATATGACACTACATGGCAGAGGATGACACGATGGCTGGTCTTCAGGGCTTCATCATAGAGGTTAGTTAAATTTCATAATTTTTTTAGCTGTGTGCCGAAATATTACTTCTTTTCAAATATGTTTTACTGCAACCAAATGCTGCACAATATTTAACCATTGTAACCAAGAAAACTTTAATAACTATGTCACTATTAGTATAAAGATAAATTGAACAGTATTCCAGAAGTCTCCAGCAAATTGATGCCTTTACTAGTCAACTGATCAAGATGTTGTATTCAATATAATGATGTCATTAGTGGTCTATATTATCTGTGTCAACTTCCACCTTCCTTTAATAGTCCATGCCTCTGACTTTACACAGATACTTTCTTTGTGAGCACACCACTCATGCAGCGGAAAATATATATCTAAAAGACTTACATACAATAGAAAATATATAACACTTACATTACTTACAAGGGAATATTCCCAGATGTAAATAAACAATCTTGATGAAACTTGGCAGATATGTAGAAGGTGCAAAACAATGCAATATGTATTTTTTGTGCATAATTTCAATTTCTTAAGGGGTAAAACACACTGTGAGAGGAAATTTGGCATGTTAGGTTGAGAGGTAATATCTTCAAAATGATGATATATCGAGATTTTTTTCAGTTAAATGTTGATATGTAATTAAAGTTCTTGAAAACTGTGTTATCTGCTTACATAATGGTTTCAAATTTTGCCAAAACCCCACTACCATTAATTAATTTCGAAAAATGATGATTTTTTTGCAACATAAATTAAATATGCTTTTAAGTCACATACATCATTGTGTAATAAAGTTGGTTTCTGAAATAGAATTTTTGGAAAATAAGCTATACAAAATGTACTGTCAAGGTATTTTCAACATATGTAATTGAAACAGGAAGTTGCAAAAGGGACAAAGTAACAAAATAGCAAACATGAAGAAAACAACAAAAAACTTTTTCCTAAGACTCATGGTTTAATTCTTTGCGCATATGTTGGTATTTCATGTGGTATAGGACCAGTGGAGTAATACTGCTGTTCATTTGTAGTATCTTTTATTTATTTATATAATATTTTGAATTATTAAAAATGTAGGAGTTGGTACCTTTTGCAAGTGAAGATAAATTTCTAGTGAGTTTATTACTTGTGATACATATTTGTGGCAATATTTATTGCAAATATTATGTATATTCTTTACAAAAAAGATTCCTTTCGATTTGTATTGAAAAGTAATATACTAAAAGTATTCGTTTGGATAAAAAAACAGAAATATGAAGTTTCCAAGAACATTCATTCTGTGACTGACCAATCTAGTAGTTACTCATTCTAATATCTTCCAGCTTGGTTTTTTAATGGAAACTTTTCTACTCATCTTGGTCCTGTTTTTTGCCAGTGCAACCACTTGATTTTTCCCTGGAAGGCGAAGATGAAAGGTATGACTCGCTAGTCATGTGTTTTAATAGTTCCTTTGAGATCAGATGTGTATAGAAATTGGTTGCATTTGGAAATAGCTAAATGTTCCATTCTACTTCTTGGCACCTCCCTTTTTACTGTTTCTAAAGAGATAGCTATTTTCTTAATACAGTAGAAGACCAGCTTTTAAAGTCAATGATGTCTTCTGTTACAATCATGACTGCCATGAAATTTTTTTTGCAGAAGAGTTCACAATAATTTCCAAATAGTCCTTCATAGTGGATATTCTGTCAATATTTTTTGTGGCTCTTTTTACTACTGAAAAGTTCCTGTCGCATGGAAGGTATGGCTGCCCTCGAATGGGAAAATATTTGACGTTTTGACGATTTTCTCAAAACGATAAGTGTCTGTCAAAAATAACGAAAACCTTGCAACTATATTATTTCTGTTCTGAAAAAAATGTACTTCCTTAATGTCAGGTCCCATACTTGAATTTTTGTACTATAACAGGAAGGAACATACCTCATTCGATCCTTTCTGAGCCTTTCCTTCATGGTATACATAAAAGACGGATTTACCACTTATTAAGTCATAGATATTAACCACATTTACCTATAACTGTCGTACATGAAATATTTCCTGCACTGGTATATGTGGCAATGACAGACTCTGCATATAATCCATGACAATTCTGCTACAGTATTGTCCTTTTCACCCATATTTTTTACCACTGTTGTATGTCTGTGAAATTTCTCTGCTCATCTCAGGTGTACTATTTTCTCTGCCACAGCAACCCTCTTTGAAATTTCATTTAACCTAGAGTTTGTAATTTTCACAGACAGATCTTCACACCTGCAACATGTATTTCATCGAGAATATCTCAAAGTAGCGAAAACTTTTCTCTGAAATATTTTGTATAGTAATTATATGACAGTTTTGAATCTGGCTATTTTACATTAAAAACGTCATAGAGCTTGAACTCATTTAATCTGGTATCTAAATAATACTTCTCCCTGCCAGAATAATGAGGTTCATGCACAGAAAATGAATTTATACGGATATTTATCCTTTGACGTTCATCTGCAGGTATTTCTTTCGAGTTACTATGTTTCACACTAGCATCCTTCGGTGCTTTTCCTGGCAATAGTAATGCAGAAAGCTATTTGAGACGTTTTACGGTAATTCCATGTAATTTCACAAATGCTTCAAGGCACACATTTACTTTTATGCCCTCATTAAGAACATTAAAGGTTAAATAATTTGCTTTCATTGATCTTTCACCACTTGAGGACGTCTGTGCTTTATGGATACAGTATTGCTTCTGTTAACACTTGTAGGTATATATCTTGTTTGTTGTTTACATGCTGTATTACTCCTATTTGCTGATATTCAGTAAAATACTTATAGCAATGTTTCTTGCAACTGAAAATGAAAGTATATCTACACAACTCACCAAGTCACATAAAATATCACGTAAATAAGATGTGTTTTGTAAAGCATTGAAAAATAATATAATAACCTCTGCAAGTAAATGCCTGGAGATCCAGATGTTGCTGTACGATCTTCCTTTGCTTTGTGATTTTTGTGGGCTAAACGTTTAATTTTAGCTTCCTTAATGGTGTTGCTCTTAGACAGGTCCTTGTTGACCACTCCTCTTCTCTTTTTTGCTACACTTTCATCCATTACTTTGCTATGTCTTCAAACAACAATGCAATCCTCACAATGTAAATAAAACCAAGAAAGCAGTGACACCAACTGTGACGATGTATTATTCTACCATTCGATAATATTGTTTCTTTAGCAAAAGGCACCAAGTCCTGGACGTGGCGTCTTTCGCAGGTTCAAGGGGGACTTTCATGTCATTGTGGCATATACACTCATGTTCAGAAAAAAACAGAACACCTTAAACGACTAGAGATAGAACATTCATATTTACAGTACATGTACATAAATGTTTCCTGCAGAAATGATAGGTCTTTCAGTCACCTTGGTTTAGCATGTGTCCTGTTGCCTAGTAGGCAAAGAATACTCCAAGGGACCTGATAATTTGTTCCATAAAGCGCGAATGGCGTCCTGTGTTATAGACATCCATGCTGCATTCACTTGCTTCCAAAGTTCATCTGTGGTGGTTGGCATTATGTCTCCGTGCTCCACCCATCCTTTCATCATATCCCACACATTTTCGATTTGGGATGTGATCTGGCAGTTCAGAAGAGATGACTGACATCCTGTGACACCAAGGAGACATGTGTTCGTGCATCAACATACAGTCATGTATTGTCTTGCTGAAAAATGACATCTGGGGTGTTTTGCAGAAAAAGTATGGCTACAGGTCACAGGACGTCATTCATGTAGGTCACACTGGCCTCAGTGCCCTGGACATTCATCAACTGTGGTATGTGTTTGTACCCAATAGCAAACCACACCATAAGGAATTGAGTTGGCGCTGTATGTCTTGTGCAAATGCAGTCACCATGATGCAGCTCCCCCATCTATGGCGGACCAATATGCGGCCATCATTTTCAAACAAACGGAACCTGGATTCATCCGAAAATACTATCTAATGACATTCCTTTCCCAAGTGATGTCGTTCCATACACCATTGCTGTCTAGTATGTTTCCGCACATTTGTCAAAGGTAGGTGGGGAAGTGGACGATTTGTACTTAACCCACGCAATAATAAGCGACCACTGACTGTCACTCCTCATAGTGTACCATGTGTCACACAGTTCCACCATTGCGCTTGAGCTGAGGAGGACTTAGATTTGTCGTGCAATGCCGTTCGGATGAGGTGTCGATCTTCTCAGGGGGTGGTCTGGATGGTACGATCTGACCTAACTCGCCATTTTCTACAGTCTTCCATGAATCATTCTGCACACACCTGTTGCACTGCCAAAACACGTCGTGTCACAGGAGCAGCAATTTCCCGGGTGGATGCATCACATTCTCTCATGGCAATAATGCGCCCTCCTCCAAAATCATTGGCTTGATGGTATAGTTTGCGCATACATCTGCGAGGCAGCCTGCACATCTGCTCACGTTACACGGTTCCAATATTTTCGGTTCATAGCGACAACGAGAGCTGCAGGCACATTTTACCGATAGATGGTGTTACACCCCATATCGATGTTGAACTTGTACCTGCGGGCCGATATGGTTGAAATCCTAAACATTTCTACAGAAAATACTAATGTAAATGTCCTGTGAGTATGAACATTTATCTCTAGTCGTTCAAGGTGTTCTGTTATTTTTTTTTCTGAACATGAATGTAGAATATATGAGACTTTGATCCATTTGCTACTAAATCCTACAAATGACATCTAAAGAATCAGAAAGTATTAAAAGCTTATTCTTGTCAAAAGGTGGACTTGATCCCTTTTGGAAGTTCTTGATTCAATTAAAATATCTAAATATTCATTATTATTGTAATGATTTTCTTTAATTATATTTGTATTATGTTTTCAATAGTTACTTTACATTTTAAATTCATGTTCTTGTTATTTTATAGTTCGCCATTTCACATATGCGTATTTGTTAACTGAAAATAATATGTAACGAATTATTATGCTAAAAATCAATACAATACTGACATTCTGTGTACAAATACTTGAAACATAACAATTTTTTTACATCATGCATGTAAAATGAACAAAATTTCTTCACTTAATATACGTGTTGGAGATATAATCTACAACAAAATTCAGCAGTTTTTCACATTCTCAGAGGCGATCCTCTAAATACCCGGATTTGTATCATGCATATTTCAGTACATTTATTAAGCCTTGGTGAAGAAAACTGATTACCTACTAGTGATTGCAGGTTGATTATATTGTTTCTCAAGTGAAGATTAACATTATAATCGTTCAAGAGACTAGATCTGAAAATCTTCTCATGAAGTTCTTCCAACATCAATAGCCATATGTGGCTCAACAGCTATACTTGTGCCGTCAAGCCCTTTGGGGTCAACAGATGAAGAGGTTCCTTTTCATTGTCGATGATCTACACGTTTCTTTCACATTGACCACCCCCAAGAATCTAACAACAATACAGATTTTTCTCTCCCACTTTGAAATGAAACATCATTCAAATACCTTTTCACATGGTCAGAAATTTCTTTATCAGATTTAGATGCTGTCACAACGACATTTGGGCTTTCAAAAGAGAGTCTCGAATTCTCGGGTCAAATTCACAATTAGTTTCTTCTAAAACTATGAAAAACTGAGTGGTCAGTGTGAGAAAGCCGTTTTAAGTGTTGTAACCAAGGACAAGAAACTTGTTCATCTGGTAATTCCAAAGAGCCTGGTGGCACAGGTGCTGTCATGGGACATATATGTCTCTTGATGCTGAAAGAACTTTCTCAGGCGATTTTCAGATCTGATTCTGTTGAATGGTTATGATGTCAATCTCCAATTGAGAAAAATATAATAAAGCTGTAGCCGGTTCTCGTTGACAAGCCTTACCAGTGTTCTGAGATATGCCTGATCCAAATCAGGATGTTTAGATGATCATCAGCAACATTTTTAAATACTGTTGATTTTGTTGTACGTTGCATTCTCCATCATGTATTTTACATGAAGAAATTTCGTTCTTTTTATGTGCATGGTCTAAAAAAGGTTATGTTTTAAGCACGACATTGCCAGTAATCATTAATGTAACGATTGTGTATCATAATAATGTTACTCATTATTTTCATTAATAAAATACATGTACATGAAGTGATTTACAAAAAACTAAAAACATAAATGGAAAATGGTAAATAACCATTCAAAGTATAAAAACAAATATAAGTAAAATAAATAAATAGAATCATAAGGAATGTTTAGATATTTTAATAAGGTATATTGAAGACACTCAGCCAGCACATTGAGCACAGCTTATGTTCCAAAAATGGTATTCCAGAAACCAGATTTATTACACATTGATGTATGTGGCTTGAAAGCTTGTTTAATTTATGTTGTAACAAAGTGTTCATTTTTCAAAATTAATTAATAGTCAGGGTATTTTGCAAAATTGCAGGTTATTAGAACAGTTGATTATATAGCTCTCAAGAATGTAATTACTATCAACTTTTACATAAAAGTATTTCTTTACATCATCATTTTAAAGATATTTCCTCTAAATCTAAAATATCAAATTAACTTTTGAAATATGTTTTTTTCCTTAAAACTGAAACTGGCCACAAACAAGAAAATACATATTGCATTATTTTGTCCCCTCAGCACACTGCTACATTTCATCAAAATCTTTATTTTTTTGCCTGTGGAAACTTCCCTTGTCAGCTACAAATTTACATATTTTTGTTAACATAGATAATAGTAATGAAAGGAAAAGAAAAACAGGTGCAGCAACAATAAGAGACCAGTTTTTGGAATCTGTTGAGGGGTGTGCAGGCGAGCTCCATACGAAATTCTGCCATTAGTTTCTAGAATATTGCAGTCACTGCATGCTGCAGTACCACAGTCTACCATAATGGTGAGCTAGCTTTCAAAATGCTGTAGCACAACGCTGTACTTCTTTAGTGAGCTACATGCCAGAGGTGGGCTCGTGTCACAACATAGCTGGTCAGAGCAACTACAAATACTTGCCCCTCAGCCCTTAGCAGCACTTGTATTTGTACAACAACTCGTTCTGGCACTTCTGATTGTAACTGCCCTCAAGACAGTCTCCAAACAGTTGTAGGAACAATGTGGGGCCAAAGAGTTTCAACTTTGCCTAATGGTGCCATGAGCTATCCCCTGCCCTGCAAGCCACCACTTTACGTGACGGTTCCATGGCACGAGCTGGAGCCAAATGAAGACCACTTCTAGGGTGTCTTCATCTGGCACTCTGGGTGACACAACTGAGATACTGACAACAGCTTCTGTACAGAAGTCTTTCAGAATAAACAATTTTAACACTGAATGAACTTTCTTGTTTCTGCTCTGCCATGGTATTGGTAAAACACAACCCACAGTTCCTGTACACGCCCCTCTGGGGTACACGCATCCATTGTGGCTGATAGTGGTGTCAGCATTGCTGATACCCTTACAATGTGAAGAAGGTTTCATCACAGCTCATGCTTAAACTGGTCCCTCTACTATTGTTTTTATATTTTAGTGCTCTCAAATATATGGATACCACATATAGAAGAAACTGTACTACAGACTGTGTACATCAGTATGTGTCAATGAGGACTGTTAACTGCATGGGGATTAGCAGTAACCATCAAAAGAAAACGACCCTTCTTTTAGTTAATCTGCAGTTGTAGCGATGTAAGTTTTGATATAGCGACAGGCTTTGGTAGTACAGACCACTTCAAAAACTGCAAATTTAGAGATTCACAGTAGAGTAAAACATGGCCTTCTCCATTTTTTAAAATCTTTCCAGTTTATCCAAAGTTCGTTTTATCGTGTGCTTTGGTAATACGTGTGACTTGACTGCCTGTACTGGCCACACCACAACAGGGATTTTTTATTGATTTTCGTAGCTGGCTACAGCTGCCAGCAGATATAGCTAGGGGGAAATGCTCAGTTATACGCTGTTGTTAAAGCGTTTCCAGGTTTCAGTGATTATAGTCGTGCACAAGTATGAAGGCAGTTGCGTGGTGCGTTCTCCGCAGGAGAATGTTTTGTGAGGTAGCCAGTGTGCTCTGTCTCTGTCCTACACCTCACACTCCAGTTGTTGTCTACCCTGGTTACTGGCAATGCTAAGGTAAACACTTCTGGTAAACTACCGCTGTCGGTTTTGAACATAATAATTGTCATATTTGATTTGTGATTCTCATAATCATAATACCCTTACCACGTCTAAACTAAAACGAGAATCAACACACACACTGTATCACACGCTGCAGAATGACGCTATCGCCTGAAGCGTCACGTGATGCACTACTGCGTGAAGTTGCACATATCCCGATCACCCACCTTCTTACATGGACTCCACTATAAGTGCGACAGGGGGCACAGCAACGTGGGAAGCGACGACGCTCGTTAGGCGCAGACTGAGGGAACCAAAGATCATTAGCGCATAAGACGCAACAAAATGCGGGAAACGTGACTGTGTAAAGCATATTGTATCGTCACGAAATACATATGAAAGACTGCCTTTGCTTTACGGTACCAGTATGTTCTCCAGAGTTAATTTGCTGTTAATTGAACAAAGCAAAAGGGTACTAGGACGATTACACAGGCCAACGATGGAAAAACTTTTTTGCTGAAAATATCTTATTCTTACGTTTTTTAGGGTGGGAAATCCAAATATGATACTTGAAAACTGTATCAGCCCCCGTTTCTTCACATTTTACAGTTAAAATTGTTAAATTAAGCGAATTTTTAAAGAATTTAACAGCTTTTATGTAGTTAAAATAATTTAAAAAGGAGGTGTAATGAATGTAGATGACGTTGGTAGCACTGCTGAAAAACATTTGCTGGCAAAAAAGATGGATTCTATTTTTTTTGTTAATAGATGGTGTTTTGTTTACTGTCAACCTAACCTCACTTTCCCATTTTCTGTACATGTGCTCAGTGCAATGTCTGATCGTAGCTGTAAAAACTGTGCTGACAGTTTTTGTTATATTTGTGGTGAATTTGTGATTAAAGAAACACCAAAGAAACATTACAGACTTTGTGAAAAAGGTTTATCTATCATACTTTGGATCTAGACAGGTGGCACAGCAACGTGGGAAGCGACGACGCTCGTTAGGCGCAGACCGAGGGAACCAAAGATCATTAGCGGATAAGACGCAACAAAATGCGGGAAACGTGACTGTGTAAAGCATATTGTATCGTCACGAAATACGTATGAAAGACTGCCTTTGCTTTACGGTACCAGTATGTTCTCCAGAGTTAATTTGCTGTTAATTGAACAAAGCAAAAGGGTACTAGGACGATTACACAGGCCAACGATGGAAAAACATTTTTTGCTGAAAATATCTTATTCTTACGTTTTTTAGGGTGGGAAATCCAAATATGATACTTGAAAAACTGTATCAGCCCCCGTTTCTTCACATTTTACAGTTAAAATTGTTAAATTAAGCGATTTTTTAAAGAATTTAACAGCTTTTATGTAGTTAAAATAATTTAAAAAGGAGGTGTAATGAATGTAGATGACGTTGGTAGCACTGCTGAAAAACATTTGCTGGCAAAAAAGATGGATTCTATTTTTTTTGTTAATAGATGGTGTTTTGTTTACTGTCAACCTAACCTCACTTTCCCATTTTCTGTACATGTGCTCAGTGCAATGTCTGATCGTAGCTGTAAAAACTGTGCTGACAGTTTTTGTTATATTTGTGGTGAATTTGTGATTAAAGAAACACCAAAGAAACATTACAGACTTTGTGAAAAAGGTTTATCTATCATACTTTGGATCTAGACAGGTGGCACAGCAACGTGGGAAGCGACGACGCTCGTTAGGCGCAGACTGAGGGAACCAAAGATCATTAGCGGATAAGACGCAACAAAATGCGGGAAACGTGACTGTGTAAAGCATATTGTATCGTCACGAAATACGTATGAAAGACTGCCTTTGCTTTACGGTACCAGTATGTTCTCCAGAGTTAATTTGCTGTTAATTGAACAAAGCAAAAGGGTACTAGGACGATTACACAGGCCAACGATGGAAAAACATTTTTTGCTGAAAATATCTTATTCTTACGTTTTTTAGGGTGGGAAATCCAAATATGATACTTGAAAAACTGTATCAGCCCCCGTTTCTTCACATTTTACAGTTAAAATTGTTAAATTAAGCGATTTTTTAAAGAATTTAACAGCTTTTATGTAGTTAAAATAATTTAAAAAGGAGGTGTAATGAATGTAGATGACGTTGGTAGCACTGCTTAAAAACATTTGCTGGCAAAAAAGATGGATTCTATTTTTTTTGTTAATAGATGGTGTTTTGTTTACTGTCAACCTAACCTCACTTTCCCATTTTCTGTACATGTGCTCAGTGCAATGTCTAATCGTAGCTGTAAAAACTGTGCTGACAGTTTTTGTTATATTTGTGGTGAATTTGTGATTAAAGAAACACCAAAGAAACATTACAGACTTTGTGAAAAAGGTTTATCTATCATACTTTGGATCTAAACTTGGTGATCAAGATAAATCTTGGAGGCCACATAAGGTATGCTATGTGTGTGTTGAAGATTTGAGAAAATGGTCCAAAAAGGAGAAAAAAGCCTTTAGATTTTCTGTTCCAATGATATGGAGGCAGCCTAGAAATCATTCCGATGATTGCTACGTTTGCAGTGTTGACATTATTGGTCATAGTTCGAAAAACAAGAAGGTAATAAGCTACCATAACCTTTCATCTGCCATCCAACCAGTAGGGCATGGTGTAGATTTGCCGATTCCTGAGCCACCAGATGATTTAAATTCTATTCCAACAGAAGTATTTTCTGATGTTCAATGTGATTTAGATGAACCAGATGATGATGAATTCCATTGTAATACAAAAAGCCTAGAGCCCAAACTGTTTACTCAGACCGAGCTTACAGATTTTGTTAGGGATCTGGACTAACTGAAAGAAAAAGTTGAATTGCTTGGCTCTAGATTAAAAGAAAAGAACTTGTTTGCAGTTGGAGCCAGCATACACATGTATAGAAATAGAGAGTAGCAATTTTCCAAGTTTTTTCAACAAGAAGGCGATTTAGTGTACAGCTCAGATATTTGTGGTCTGATGAATGAGTTTGGTATTAAATACAAAAAGGAAGACTGGAGGCTGTTTATTGGTTCATCCAAAACTAGTTTAAAGGCTGTTTTATTACAAAATGGTAACATATGTGCATCTATACCTGTTGGACATTCTGTACATATGAAAGAAAGCTATGAAAACTATAAATAGTGCTAGATAAAATAGGCTATTCTGTTCATGGTTGGATGGTATGTGGCGATCTAAAAGTATCATGCATGTTCCTTGGTCATCAAGGTGGCTTTACCAAATTTCTATGTTTCTTGTGCGAATGGAACAGAAGGGCTAGGGATCAACACTGATGTAGAAGGAACTGGCCTGTGGGGCAGTCTTTAAAACCTGGTGACAAGAACATTCTACAGAAAAACCTTGTAGATCCAGAAAACGTACTCCTACCACCTCTACATATAAAGTGAGGCCTAATGAAACAGTTTGTAAAGGCTTTGACTAAAGATAGACCATGTTTTAAGTATCTCTGCCAAAAGTTTCCACACCTTATATAAGCTAAACTAAAAGAAGGCATCTTTGTCGGACCTGACATTAAATAATTGATGTTTGATGTAAAATTTGAATCCACAATGACCTTAAATGAGAAAGAAGCATGGATATCATTCAAGAAAGTCGTTACAAAGTTCTTAGAACATCAAAAAGATGCAGAATATGTTTCTATTATAGCTTCAATGTTAAAGAAGTTTAAAAATTAGGATGTTTAATGAGCCTGAAAGTTCACTTTTTGAACAGTCACCTTGATTACTTCTCAGACAATACGGGAGATGTTAGTGAGGAGTAAGGAGAGTGGTTTCACCAGGACATTAAAGTGATGAATAAACTTTACCAAGTTCACTGGAACACCAACATGATGGGGGACTACTGTTGGTCACTTCACCGAGAAGTTCAGCAAGTGACTCATCGCAGAAAAAGCTGCACAAGAAGCTTCAAAGAAAGAGGAGAAAGAAAATACAAACGAATTGCAGCTGATAAGTGAAACCTCTGTTAATAAATATCATTGTTTTAAGTTGCTTACTGTAAATAGAAACTAAGTTTGTGTCATAACAAAGCGTTTCATTAATTTCCCCGTTTACCAGATAGCATAGGATTTTTATACTATATAATAAATAGCATATTGTTCGAAAACTATGGGTAATAAAAAAAGTAATTCTAGATTTGGATTCAGTCATAAAAATCTATAAAGATCAGCTATCAAAGTAAAAAAAGTTTTTTTAAAAAAATTTCGTTGGGCTGTGTTATGAACAGAGACAAAATAGCAGAATGTTTTAGGTTCCTGTACATTAGTATCGTCGATCGGAAGGCAGTTAAAGGTGGACTATCAGGAAGTTTGAGCACTTTTCTGTGAGTAACTAATTTTCAGAGTCAGAATGGCTGATATTTCTGATATTGTACTCAGATCATATTTAGTACTTTTCAGAGGGCAGTTAGTTCATATCGTTAAAGCAGATTACAAAGACGGATGAGGTCTTGGTGTTCTTTAGCTATTTAAAGCACATAGCATTCCAAAGTGTCGAATTTGCTTTATAAAGGGACTGAAACACTGCCATCTTCAGGAGTTTATTTCATGCAACCCTACAAGCGTCAGCAACCTGCACTTTCTCTGAACAATAGGACATCGAGCTATAACATAATGTACAGAGGATGTGCTGCCCTCCATCTCCTGTTCAGATTCGTTATTGCGGCTATGCAAATAGCTTGCCTTTAGTTACAAATAACGTCCACTGCAGGCCACATTGTCTGTGCTATAAGGTGGATAGGTAGGAATATAACAATTCCTTTCATATACATTTATTGTGCGTAAGTTGCAGAGGCACCTTTTGTGTATAAATTACCAGTCCAGATTTACAGAATCCATACCAAAACAACTAAAAAGTTACAGTAGTAACTTTGTTGTAAAAAAATCACAGTTGGGAATTTTTTTTTAAATAAACTTTTTCTGGTATAATTTTAGGCATTTTTCTTACAATTCTCTTTACCACAGATATTTCACAAATGACTACATGTTGTTATTAGACGTTATAATACTTGCTGAAATGAACGATAATTTTAATTTTAGATTAAGAGGTAAATAGAAGTTAATAAATAGAAAGAGACTTTTAATATTGCAGCTATGCTTTTTCTCATAATATTATAGTAAATTTTGTTTGAAATTAACAGATTTGATGATTGCCAGTGGCCAAAAATTGTCATTTGTGAATGATAAAAAATTAAAGTTTATAATATTCGCTATCTAGACTGTACACTATCATGAAATTTGCATTTTTATTTCATTTTATTTTTTAGCTTTAGTGCCAACCTAGAGTCAGTCCTTGAATTTAGATTGTCTCATCCTGCTCTTCCTGAGACTTTTCGACCACACAATCTGTAGCTGTCTTCCAGGTCTAGCCAATGAGACAAACAATTTTTAACATTTGCTGACAAGTTAACATGATGTTCAAGATCAGGAACTTGACCTTCTGCAGACAATGCTCCTACTGACTGAGCCATCCAAGACTCATGAGCTTCAGCACTGTCAGTAACTCAATCCTACTCTCCAAATTTCACACTAGATCTTCTGCTTCCATTGTTGAATTAGCATCCTAACAGAAAGGGTATCTCTAGAATAGCTCATTTGGAAAGTACGTCAAACATGAAAGGCAGGGTTCTGTGTTCGAGGCCCAGTCTGACACAGAGTTTATTTTCTATGTTGAAGTCTCAAAACAGTGCATTGTCCACAGCAGGATGTAAGATTCATTTTGAAACAAATTTTACAACGAGCCCACAGTGCCGTTTGGTTTTTTGGCTGCTGTGTGTTACAAGAGAAGTCTTTCATAAAACAGCAGGCTCCTTACTACTCATTACATTGTTTTGCATTTAACTGTTGCCCTCTCTTGTTCGATACCATTGTATACTCTGAAGCCAATGCAATGAAGCAACTAAAAAGGTGAGTACAAACAGAAGCCTTGTTGAGTGTTACCACTGTTTACAGCCTACTGCGGTTAAGGAGCGAGGGAGTGCTCAATCGTCTGCTGTGGAACTCATGGTGGGTGGATGGCACACAGCGCCAGCAGCAGCAGTCCACGCCGATGGTAGGTGCAAGGCAGGTCGCTCCAGCACTTGTGGTGCTGGCAGTTGCTGGAATGGCGGCCCTATGCCTGCTGGTGCTGGAGAATGCCTGCTGTAGGAGGGGCGCAGAAGTAGTCCGTGCTGCTGGTGGATATGAAGGGAGTGATTCCAGTGCTGGCAGCCGCTGCTCTGTCCACCCTGTGCCTACTGCTGTCATGTACTAATAGAATACATTTACCACCATGTTCTTTTATTCAGCATGTGGTTTGTAGCTTTCTCAGCATGGCATTAAAGTAATGATACAACTACTCTCCTCTTTAGATGTACACATCCAGTATCTTACACATGTGCCTCTGAAACAAGTCATGCAATTGAGAGGTCGCCTATCTGATGATGGAGCATAGCTTATGCTAAACTTTTTGACTTCATCGTTCTGTTAGACAAAATGTATTCCTTGTTGAATAAGTTGTTTAGTAATAATTTCAAAACATAGGATAGTCTCAAAATTTCCATGCATTTCTTTCATCGTCAGCAGAGTTTAAGAAATGCGTTTTACATGTGGCTACCAACAAGCTGCTTCTATACTCCGAAAAATTTAGGTGCCATGTCGAAAGCAAAAGTAACCATGTGCACTGCAGGACATTCCAGCTCTTTCATTGTTATATTACTGCGACGCCGGCATAGTAATATAGTGGTTACTTGCTTGTCGTAAGGAAGTTGCAAGCCATCATCACCTTAACGTTCTCACGTAGACCAAGCATCACATCAAATCGTTCAATTTGTACAAGGGGAGGACATATACGTTTTCAAGAGTTTGAGGCAGTGCCATTCTAGAAACTGAGCTAAATCTACTACCTCTTCTAAAATCACCAGACTACCTCCCACTTTTGGAGTGTTTAACGACAGAACAAAGGATACTTCAGTCGTTTCAAATAATAATTGCATGCTCTAATAGGAATCGCATTTTGTAGCAGTTTCCGTTCTATTGTCTTACGATTGGTTGTTTCACCTGCTACATCAAGTTATTCGTTTAGTTTCGTGATTTACATTAACATATTTGGTTTCGCCTTGACGAGTTTCGTGCTGAAACGGGAGTCACATGAGTATTTATATATTGTAAATGCTGCCACCTCAGATTCACTGGTCGTCAAAAGAGGAAACAGAAGAAATCTAAAATCAATCGAAGAAATTTAGCTGTGCTCTTGTGTTGACGACCATGCACGCAAAGGTCCAACAATCGCTCGAAGAATTTGTGTAATGCTTGCGAATGTACGGATAAAAATGGAGTAGTTGACGCTTTTGCTGTCTGTAGGAGTTTGGCCCTAGCTAGCGAGTGTGCGAATCGCTGCCTCTGTTCTCTACGCTGTCTTGGAAGACAGCTTAGGAAGACGCTTTGTGCTGTGGCCGCAGTGAGAAGCAAATTGTCCTGTGTTGTTTTAAAAATGCAAGCACATTGTCGTGCTCTGCGCCCCACAGCATGGGAAAAAAGACTATGCAGGAGACACTTGCTGCCATGAGGAGGCCATCGGTTGTGCGACTCACTGAATCTACTGACCAGGTCAAGCAGAACCGAGAAGACCAGTCGCAGCCTATCACCCCTTTGTATGTCAAATGCAGAGGCGGATGGACAGTGGTGTTCAACTGAATGACGAGCTGCATCAAGAACGAGGTGTTCTACGAGTCTGCTGATTCAGACTCGCTGATATGCGTTCTGGCAGCGAATGTGGCCGACCACAGGGCGATCAAGAGCATTGAGGCCGCCCATATAGCTTAAGAGCCTCCAGCGCATAAGAAGACGCCTTCCCCTGCAAGGATGGAGATGACTGAGACACCCCTAAGGGGGCTGCCTTGGTAATGTGATTAGGCAGTGGTCCATGTTTGGCTGCTGTCGGCAGATTTTAGCAACAAAGCCATGAGGCTGCACAACCAGACTAACAAGCGGAGACCACCGTCGTGGGTGATGTCTCTGTCCTGCGAGTAGTATATGTATTAAATTTCTGGTGCAAAGACCATATGTTTAAAAAATTCTCAGGTTTAAAAACAAGATTTTAGTTTTGTTGTTTCCCCATTTAAAAATTTATGTATATCCACAAACGAGATTTTCACTTATTTAAAAAATAAAAATCTAATAATTTTTTTTTATAACTAACTTCTCTGAGATAGTGTTTATCTAATAAACTTTTTCTTTATAAATAGGTTCTGTCAAACATGTGTAACAAAATTGAAATTTTCAGTTAAAAGCTAATAGGTACGTTTCAACCACAAACGTTTCAATTTTTAAACAATTAAATTTTTTATACAAATAAAAACAAAACAAAGTGCACTCCAGTGCTGACCTACTACAAAACATATAAAACTATTGTAAAGAGAATCATGGATTGAGTTATACAGATTTAGAAAATTAGTGTAAGGCAAGTGGTTATTCAAATGAAAGTAAACAAGATCTCTTTGAATTTATTGATTATTTTAAAATGAAAAAAAATGAAGAAGAGAGAAATATAATCCGAAATTTTAAAACAACTTTGATCTATTTGTAAAACAAACAATTTAAAGAATTATTCCAAACATAATACAGAAAAATTAATTAACCTTATTCTAAATCTTGTTGACAATATTTATAACAATGATAATGAATTGAATAAAAAATCTTTAAAACAGCATCATGAAACTTGTAAAATAAAGAATTTAAAAAAATCATTCAAACCTTAATAATCAACAATGAATCGCTCTTATCGAAAAATCTGAGGACAATATTAGTAATGATGATATAAAAAAATAAAAACTTATCCTAAACTTAATATATAACAGTTAATCGATGTTATCAATACATCTGAGAGTAATATTAATAATAATATAATGAGAATTGATTTCAAAAGCTTCTAGTAGATAAATATCAACCAATGAAACTATAGTAAAACTTGTTAAGGTTACAATTTTCTAGATGATCACGATTTTTTAAATCACCTAAGCAAATTAATAAATTTTTTCTCATTGGTTTATGTAATTCATTAATAATTTGTAAGTCTTCAGGCTTTCCCGGCGCTCTAATGATATCTGGGATTGTTGGGTGTTCTGCCAGATGCCAGCATCGTACCTGCACAATATTTCGGTAATGTAGCTCTTTACCTTCACCAGTTGCGACCTGAGACTACTCCTTGAGTGGACCTGGTCCACTATTTATGCCTGTGGCCTCCCCTTTCATCAGGCGCTTATTCTGCGGTCCGCATCTGCTCACTGCGATCTTCTGGGGCAATGCTTTTTGTTTTCCATATAATATTCTTCTAACTGCAGTTGCAGCTAATTTTTCACCACTTGGAGCATCAGGAGCATACATTCTTTCTTTTGCAATTAATTGAAGTTCTCTTTCTGCTTCATGTCTTTATTCTAAATCTTTATTATCTCTATAAAAAATATATTTTTATTTACATGCATCATCTAATGGATTTATTCCTTCACCCCCATATGCTTATCTTTCATCTACTTTAGTCCCAGGACCACAGCAGTTATGACCAGGTAAATGCACTTCAAATGCTAATTTATTAATTAAAGTATTAACTAATCCTTTTCCATATTGATTTTCCTAAAATGTATGTGTTAAATTATTCAAAATTCTAATAAAATATGGAAATCCTTTTGGATTATTATTAAAAAATCAACAAATTTATTAGTAAACATTTTTTATTCTGCACAAAGTATTAGTGTTAATCTATTAATTAATTGATGAACATCTTTCATCCAAATATATTCGATTGTTTTTTCTTAATATTCTTTAATCAAACCTTCACCCATCCACCTGTACCTTCATATGTTCCATCACCAAAAGTTAATTTATCTCCACCAAATTTTTCTGGTAATCTTATCAACAAATTTCAATGTATCCACAGCTCTTAATCCAAATACAGTATTTTCACTATGACTGAAAATTTTTTTACATTCATTCACTTACATTTATTTTTTTAACATTTGGCGATTTTTCTTTCTTTTTCATAATCCTCTAACAAAGTTTTTATATCTGATTCACTTAATGTATAGTCTTCTGTACAGTATTATACTTTTCCAATTTAACCATCCAGGTGCTAGTATATAACTAGCAACCATTAGTGTCGTTTTTCCACAACCATTGCGTCCTATAACTGAAAATAGAATAGAGTTTGATAAAAGTTTACTGTGTCAATTTTTAAATTTTTATTCTGGAACTCTTATTTTTGGTTTTCAGTCCGTCACTTATTTACAAAAATTTTATTAATATAAATGAGTAGATGATTTCAATTGAGTGATAATTCATCTTTCCTAGAAAAGAAATTAATTATTACAACAAGAGAAACTCATAAAAACGTTTCACTAATTGCTTTTGATACAACTTCTGAACCCCAAATATTTCGTAAAACATAATAAATTATACACTCACGAAGGAGTTATAGAAAATCATGTTGGTCGATACAGTCTGAAAACTTTATAAAAATTTATTCAATCGAAAAATCTAATATATGCATAAAAGATGCATTGATGTTACTATATTTATTGATAACGAAGATTGTATTGGTAAAAGTATATTCTTTAATAGTTAAATTATTGAAAGTAACGAAAAAAGTTGCTAATACTGTTCATGAATGTATTCCATTTCAATTAATAAATATTAATTTAATTCAGTTGATGGAATGTTTTTTAAAAATTATGATCATTTTCATAGAGAAACATATAATTTTTCCATTAAAACAAATGTTGCATTTGGCAAATCAGTAATGGATGAAGCAAATTGTGCCATGAATACTGCAATTTGATCCTATTCAGAATTTAATAATTACTATCACTGATGAAAATAATAATTTGATTGATTTCAATGGTGTTTGTGTAACAGTATTTAAAAAAATAAATTAATAAATTTTCCTTAATAAATCAGGAACAAAATCGAGAGTTATCAATTTTACTCATTTTCTGTTAATGAGAAAACAAAAATATTTTAAATATTGCAAACAAAGAAACAGAAATTAATATTAATATTGTGGTACTTTGATTCACCCTAATTATTCACAACTTTATATGACTTTTGATGTTATTCAAACAGATGGAACAGATTTTTCAAACATGATGGTAAATCGAATACTAAACTAACTGATAATTATTTGTTAAAATTGTTTGATGTTACTAAAGTTAAAAAAAGAAACAATATTTTATCTAGAATGGAACATCCATTTATATCTGCATCAACTCTCACTCAGGTAACTTGACCTCTATCAAATGAACTATGGAAAACCATATTCTTAACAAGACAAAATTAAACACTAACAAAATGAAGTACTTTATCCATTAGAATTATTTGGTGGGATTTTTAAGGATTTTAAAGAAATAATTTGGGAAGGAGATTTAACAGTAATTTTCACTTGAGGTTGAAGAAAAGCTCAAGAAAATCCTGTTCTTTGATAGGCTACCAATAATGATAATAGTTAACTTCCAAAAGAAAGTAGAATTGTTGTAAATAGTATAAAAATTCGTGTTCCTGGTGTTAAAGATGAACCAGAATATTCCTAGAACAAGGAAGACTAAAAAATCCAGAAATTTTAATTTTTTTAAGTACAAACGATTGATATTTTTGGATTAAGCAGAAAAAGGAATTTAGTACTAGATGTTACTAATTATTATAATTATGATGAATTTGATATGCGTTACTTTAGTTTTGTTGTTTTCCAAACTAACTGAAAAAATAACCATTTAAGTGATATTTCTTCATTCAAACATAATTAATTACAAATTATCTACGTAAAGAATGAAAGAATTTAATTTTTCCCCAAGAATTATGGAATCTTGAGCAACTGAATAATTTTTTAGGTGGTTATGATGCTTTTAGAGATATTAAAAGAATAACACAATTAAATAACCTATAAGTGTAAATCCATTCAGATTTATTCAAAATTATCCTATCTATGTAATAAATACGTCTAGAGGAATGAATGTTTTAACTACTCAAAAAGTAACAATGAAATTATGTGCATTTTTAAATAAAATATACCAAATAATACGATTGTATACATAATTATGTATGGTAAAAGGAATTTAACTTATGGTTCTCAGTACAGAACTTCAACTGAAAATCTTTAATTATATAAATGATTTAAAAAATTAGAAAAAGTGTTAACTTCATGTTTACATTTTCTTTTGAAATATTTCCAGAAAGATAGGCTAAATGACAACTGAAAAACGGAATTTCAAAAACTAAAATGTTTATTGAAAGTTTTAATTTTTTAAATTCTTAATTTTTGAATTTTGTAGTGTCAAATTTTTTAAATTTTCAATTTCAAACATGTGAAAAACTAAATCTTTCTATATAAATAAATGCAAAACAAAATGGTCATCAATAGTAGTGTTGAAAATCTAGTAAGTGAACTTAACAGTTATAGTAATGCTTATGCAGAAGTGTTCACTAAATTAAGAGAACTGAAGAAATAAATCTTACAATATTTCAATATCTGGAATTTTGGTGATTAAATATGAACAAAAAGATTTATTACTTTTGGATGACAAATGTAATATTAATCTTCCAGATAATTATAGTGAAATCTTTTCAGAAAATGGTAATAAATTGGAGAAAATTGTTGGATTACATTTTGTATTTCAAGGTAAAAATCAAAATAAAGTTCATTCAATTTATGTTTTGAATTTGAATAAATTTTAGATTTGTTTTTAAATTTTTTTAATATTAAATTTTAATTGAATAAACTTATTTTTTAATTAAATGAATACTTAGTTTCCTGGATATAGATAAAATTTTAATTGAGGAATTTAAAAATAAAGTGTTCTTTGCTCCATTACTCTCTCATAGATATACTACTGCTGTGGAAGTTGCTGAACTTTCCTGTAATGGCAGAAGCTCTCCCGTCTGGCATCGACCCTCAGATTCAGTGCTTCAAGTGCGAGGGCAAGGCCCATGTCACCAAGTGTTGCCGCAACGCGGCGCAGTGCGTCAAGCGCTTCAGCGAGCACGTGATGCAGGTGTGGCAGGGAAGTGCTGTCGAATTGTGCCCAGTGTGGCGGACTGCAGGTCGTTAGCTGGCGCGGCTGCCCTGGATTGTCAAGCCACTGGCGTGCCGAATGCGACGAGGTGGCTGTGACCACAACGACACAGCAGAAAAGACGATGATGGCGACGACGATGGGCATGGACCAGCCCAGCGCAAAAGAGGGACAATGCAGAAGTAATTTCACCCTCCAGCAGTGGGGACGACTGTTTGAATGTTCCTGCATCCACACAGAAGGGCGTTCAGGTGTCTGCCCCTCTGACCGCTGCAGCAGTGGCACTGGAGAAGGCCGGCAAGAAGAAAACCATCGGCCCAACGGCTGTGGCTCCTAAAGCCACGTGTGTGACCAACCCGAAGGAAAAAGAAAACAGAAAGACAGCATACATCGCCTATGCGCGACAAAACGGCCTGTAGCTCACTGACGAATGTGCAGTGCAGTATGCTGAACAAGCAGAGGTACTCGAAGAGCAGCTGTAGCAAAACTGCGCCACACAGTAGCAGGAGACGCCGACCAACAGCGTGCTGCTGTCATTCAGCATCAGCCTGAAGATGTTGTGCCAAGTCACTAACTACACGGTGCAGCAGAGGACTCAATGGAGCGCACTGCGCTGCCGCACTGGACTCCTTTCTGTATAACGACCTATGGTACTGATGCAGTATCCACTTTCATGATACCCACTGTTAACTTTAACTACAATTGCATGAGCTGTCGCAGTAGCAAGATATCCATTACAGCTCTTACCACCCGACCCAACTATCACAAAGTTTTTTCTCCCTTGGCGCTTGCATTGGCACTTTTTTCCATCTACCCTTTGTTCAATTTTTGAACCAATCTATCTTCAGATGAGTGCGTATTAATGGTTAACCCTTACCAGATGTACGCAAACATCGCAGTAGCCATGTCCTGCGAGACTTCGCTTTACTGAAAACCAATGCTTATGCAGAGATGGCAGTAGACCTTTTATGTTGGCTATCATGCGGGGGTGGCCATCCAGGAGCTCCACTTCTCAAAAAAAAAAAATGTTATGTAAACTTTTAGCTCATGAGCCTCCACATGCATCTGCATGTTTAATAAATTGTAAGTTAGAAAGTCACTCTTTATAGGGCTCCGAATATGTGATTGGATTTCTAAGTATGGGCTGCTTTATATTCTAGGGGCCAGCCAATGAATATGTTGCATTAACCCTATAAAATCGTGTCACAAAGTTTAAATAAATATAGGCAGTAGGTAGCTTGAAAAATAATGTTCACTACTCATAGCATTTTAAATTTTTAACACAATTCAGTTTATTCAGTTTACTGTAACTCTCATCACAGCTTAACACCTGTTTATCATGGAAATAATGAATGTTTGAGTGAGAGATAAATGAAAGCTAGTTTCGTTCAAGTTCAAAGTTAAAGTTACACAACTGCCTACTAACTAAATACCGAGCGCAGTTCACTCACAAAAATTACTGCAGTAAAGTTTTTGAGTTTAGACCAGTTCGCCTAATGTGAAATATTCAAAGTCCACAAGTTCAAAATAATTCAGAATATTTGCTAATGACACATGCTACTATCACAAGTCCACGACTCAACACTTACAAGGAATCCCTTGAGTGTGTAGTGGCACCACCGTTTAGGATAGGGAAAGTTAATTTTGTGCAATATTCTAAGCACAAGTTACAGCCAAGTGCAGACCAGATTGAAGTGAGTTACGCAGACCAACAGTTTCGAAGTAGAATAGAGGTCACAGGACCATCAAATTGAAGAAAGAGTACACATAGCTATTATGCAAGTCACAAGTCGCAGGCAGAAGGGGCCCACTGGCCAACCTAGCACGTTATGAGTACGTGACGTGAAGAGACGCATTAGTGAAACAGAGGCACACAACCAAGTATAAACAGGTAGCGTTTTCTAATGAGATTCATTCAAGTGTGGCAGCTCTCCTGGATGGCGGGGCGTGTTACACCACCGGGCTACACGCAGCAACAAATGGGGCACCAGCAACCCAGTCCATGGAAGGTAGTTGGTTTGACCTTCTGAGGCCAAGGTGGGGTCCACAGCCAGTCAGCCGCAGGCCACTCTTCCACTCGCTACCACGTGCTCACGACACTTGCCGGAGACATCCCGAGGCGAGGGCCACAGATTCGGACGCTGGATCGTGAGCGCTTGTTGCTGCCACGATCTCAGCTACACCAGCGAGGAAGAAGCAGCAGCAGGGCTGGCCTACGGCTCCCGGTGGAGCAGAGCTGAGACAAAGAGGATGGTGGCCGCTGAGTCGGCTGCTGGCGCAGCCATCCTGACATCATCGGAACTCAGCAGGCCAGCCAAAGCTGGCACGACACAGCATTGTGTGGCACAGGCCACTGGGGTGGTTCCTCAGCATTGCAGGTCCCAGTGACGCAGACCGAGGTGGACGAGGACTCTGTAGTTGGAAACAATAAATCGCTTGGAAAGTTATCGCCGAATTTTAATACGGTGCCTTCTACCTCCACCCACAACATTTGGTGACACTCACTACAAGGGCAAGGCCACAAGAAGCCAATGATGTTTACAGCGTTTGACGCTCACGTATTGCATACCACACAATATTGGCTGCTAATGGCAACAGGGTGCGGGACTGGAGGTATACAATGGTGAGCTCAGAATGAGGCTACGTGATGCAGTAGAACTGCTTAGTTGACGCGTAACAGCAGTGCTGCAGTGAATAATGGTGTTGGCACAAAGCAGAGCAATGGTAACGATAAACAAAGAAAACATTGCATTACATCTACAACAGTTGTCGAAGTTACATCTACAACAGTTGTCGAAGTTGAAATTTCGTCAACAGGGAACCCAAAGAATTTCGCAGAGTGAGAAAGAAGTGGCAGATGAAGTATTGGCGTTTCTGAAAGATGAATCACTGGAGTGTATAGTGTCGTATATACTCGACTGGGTGGAAACATGAGGAGTCAGATCACGACTATACGAGCTTAATAAATGAAACATACTGAATATGGTTGCGAGCCATGTAGTTCATCAGCCTTGTTGGACAGGGTGCCACAAATACAGTATGCAGTGAAACGTAGTAAAGGACAATCGTAGTCCAAGGAGCATGTTGTAAACATAATTATGTACGTGGAAAATCATCCGCAGCACAGTAAGAGAACCCTTATAAACAGATTTGTAATAAGGTTGCAGCAATACGACCTCGTAGTGCGTAAGAAAAACTATAGGTATTCAAGGGAGGGCGAGGCAGACTTGTTACAAAAACTGGTGTTTGCACCTTTCAAGGATGCTTAATATATACCTACAGGATGTGCGTGGTAGCGACCTACTACCTTTTGAACAAACTGCGCTCGACTTAGATTACAGTGATTTCAGCGGTAGCAGTGAATGATTTGCATAACTTCAAATAGTGCCTCAAAATTAAAAGACGTAAGATAACGAAATTTCAGACAGACAGTCAAGTTGATGATGTACAGCAAACTGCGGAATCTGCCCGCAAGTTTGTAGATAAGATAAACAAACTTATTCCAACATTCACTAAGGTATTTATTTTCATCTTAGATTAATAGAAATTTGAAAAGAAAATGCATATGAAAGGAACCCTGAAAATCAGAGGTACCAAGAGAGGTGTATCAAGATCAACTAACATCAATGCCTTAACACCTTCGTATAGAAATATATCGGCTGTTAATCTGGACAGTAAGTTGAGTGGAAAGTTATTTATTGTGCAGCGACAAGTTGGAGGTGCTGTGGCCCGTGCGATTCTTTCTCGTGTGCATAATATTGCAAGGGCGCTAGGGTATATACACGTCACAGCAAATAACAGAGGGAAAATGGGCGTAAGAGAACAACAACTATGGCATGTGCACTGCTTTTGGCCAATAGCTGGTCAAAATAACTTGCCCTTCCTTGATTCCTTTTGTGCATATAAAAATCATTCTCCTTCAGAGCTAACTATCCCTCCTGATACTGCAATTCATACTACCTCGAACAAATTCAGCCTCCGAATGTTTGTTTTTTCCGTGCCTGTAAAACGTATTATAGCATTGTCTGCAGCTACACCTTAAAGGGTAGCCAGTATCACGACAAGCTCCACGAAAGCCTGTTCATCTGTATGCCATCATACTCCATCCGCGCGGGATTAGCCGAGCGGTCTCAGGCGCTACAGTCTTGGACTGTGCGGCTAGTCCCGGCGGAGGTTCGAGTCCTCCCTCAGGCATGTGTGTGTGTGTGTGTGTGTGTGTGTGTGTGTGTGTGTGTGTTTGTTCTTAGGATAATTTAGATTAAATAGTGTGTAAGCTTAGGGACTGATGACCTTAGCAGTTAAGTCCCAAAAGATTTCACACACATTTTTTTCCATCAGTTCTTACCACCCCATTACACCAGCGTGATTCTACAGTACATGCATTCTTTAAGAGTGGGTACCTAACTGAACGTTGTGCATGGTTGATAACTCCCAAGGCGTTTGCCTCCAATCTGAATGGTGCGAACCTCTGTGATCACTGTGGAGCACAATTTTTCATTCAGTCTTCATGGAGCAAGTTAGTGGTTTATTTTGAACATTTCTTGAATGTCGACGATGTCCATTTTGTGAAGAATTATAGATACATCTCATAGAAGGTTGATCTCTGCATTTCCCGGATGCTCATTTTTGTCACCTTCCTGAAGCAGATGATGAGTCATTAGCAACTAATACTCTTCCTGCTATAATTGTCTGACTCGAGATTCAACTTATGACCTCGTACTCAAGGGGTTCCTTGTTAGAAAAATTTCAGCTCACTCTGTAACAGAACCACCAACCGTATTAAACGGCAATCGAGGCTAACGTTAAACCTCTGAGAGGAATTTTTGAGAAAGCTAACCTTGAGATAATCTAGTGGGAACAGAACAATCAAACTGGGATTCATTTCCGAAACACTCCAGCAGATTGCAACCAATGGTAAACAGCAGGGTCCGGAACAGGCGTTCTCCCAACACAAAAGGAAGTTATAGCATTGTATATTAAAATCGGTCACCAGCCTAATTAGGTGTTCTTGTGTCAAGTAATATAATGAAGCAGAAGGCAGTGCTAAGGCTAAGCTAACCTTCCTTGACACATACACTAAACTTTTTCTTTATATATTTTCTCACTACAGCACAGTAATCTAACCTTGCAAATAAATGTACTACTAACTGGGAAGTCAGACAAACAAATGGCCAATGAGATGGAAAACAGTAACATATACCTCTCAACAACATGTACCTTAAGTGAACTAGATGCAGCACTTTACAGAAGCAATCCCCAAAACACATATGAAACTAGTTGCAATACTAAACAGGAAAGACCATGAAATGATTGTGATTTAAATCATGGGTCTATTAATTATCATACTCTGTATCATAATTGCTTAGGACAGGGTCTCTATGCCTGTGCATTAACCAACTAGCATTAGAAGAGCTAACACAGAAAATATTTCTTTCTTAAACCCGGTTTGAAGCAGTTGAACAGAATGCAAAGGCTCTGAAGGAGCGTTTGCTTTGCTTCATTAACTAACTAGCCTAGTACATGAGGGCTCTTAAACCTTCACGCTTTGAAGAACTTTGCTTATCAACAAAACTACACAAGTATGTATGAGAAATGGTAAGTGTTCTCGTCAAGAGTTGTTAATTAAGTAAAGCACAACAAACTATAAGTCTTTAAATATCAAATGTGCTTTGATAAGCAGTCTTTTAACTTACTCAAAATATAGTTTGCTGTGCAAATGCCAACGCAACATTAAATTCAAGTTCAAACACTTTCTCATGAAATGAAGACTGGTAAAACTTTGTATTTCTGATCAAAGTCCATAAATGCAAAAATTAAAAACCTTTTTCACTTCGGATCAACTTTATTAATTTCAGGCAGCTTTTCAAGTAAGACAAATAATTTAAGAAACTATAACTCTGCACCTTAAAAAGCAGTCACAACTGTTTTTACAGCTGCCGAATAAATCTTTCCATGATAAATTAGGACACTGGGAATTAAATTCACTAGGATAGGGTTCCTGTCCAGGTTTGTGATTTGGGATGATCACGGGTGTAAGATAGAATTTATCTGGTCCATTTACAGAGTGCCAAATACAAACAATTTAGTGAAAGGGTGGTAGTACTGGTGGCTTAATTTGCAGTGGCTGTTACCATGGCGGTGATGCAGTCATGGCAGTACTGTTGGCCTCACCCTGTTACAGATCTTCTTGGCGTCGGAGTTATATATTTATAGGGTCAAAAACCAATCCATGATAACAATATCACCAAACGCAGCTTCCGAGGCCCATAAATACTGCTCTTAAGCTCTTCTGGCCTCAAAAACCCACGAATAAGAGCCACAATGATCCTCTACTGCTAGCGAGATGTTAACGACACCACTGCTCAGCCCAGACTCATTACCTGTCGCAAAGGACGAGTTGCCACTTGCGCGCCAACCACACTTTTCCACTCCGCCAGACTACTTCCGTAGCTGTGGGGCTTCCCCATATCTTTTACATTCAACCCTACGTTTCCTAACTATGGACCAAGTCATTTACAGTATATTATATAACAATCGTTCCAGTAGTTATTTAAATAAACAAGCATATTTTAAACAACATTGTTCAAAAAATTCATATAACTGAAACATGTACACATAGTCAGATAATATCCTTCTATATAAACAAATTGACATAGAGATATCGATACAGATACAAAGTAAGTCGAAAATAGGTGTTACAACTCGAAATGCTAACTACTGTCACACATGTGTAGTACCTGTCCCAGATCTCAATCCTGATTGCCGAATTAATGCCAACCAAAGAGTCTCCCGCGCAATATGGCTGTCCCTGTTTAAGCCTTCACTTTACATGAGTCAAGTGCACACGCTTCAGATTTCCGTAACATACTTAAAAGCTATAAACTCATTGCTATACACATGTAGCATACGTCAGTCAATTTGCAGATTTCCTCAGCTTTCTATTGCTGTTCTTTGTTTTTCTCTAAGTTAGATGGTTCGCCCACAAATAACGATTTTGTCCAGGTAAACAGTGCCTTACATTGTGCGGTTACTAAAATTCAGGATGATTCAGCTGCCCCTGCCACTCTCGTTTCATGCGGTTTGCAATTTTATTGCTGGCCTTCACAAACCACACATGAGTTGTTTTCAAGTTTTTCAAGAAAAACGTACAAAACTGGCCTTCAAATGCACCTCACACTCATCCCTCAACAGTCAGGACTTCTAGTATGTTGCGCATAGCACTCCTTCCCACAACTGTACACAAATTTTCGACTACGCGAACTATTCCCGATATTCGAACTTCTTTGGTCTCCATTGATTGGACTATTACACTGACAATATAGTCGGATATTTCGTTAACATTATTAATTGCAATGTGCCCTTGAGGATAATGATCGCAAACGACGATTGTAAACGTCACGCTAAAGCTAATTACGTTGACAGTTTCATCCAAACTTAACCGTTAGAAGCACAGTAATTCTGTGAGCATAAGGCCTGGTGAATACAACAACGTGACTCTTTATTTTATGTTGTTAAAATTCACAAAAAATTTAGGTAAAGTTAGGCAGACGTTAATTTTACAATTTGTAAGTGCTCGACAAAGGTGGTGGCCAGGAAACAAAGACCAGTAAAGGTCAAACATGAAAAAAAATTCATGCAATCACAAGTATTTGTACTGTGGTGGGAGGGAGTGCCACGAATAACATACTAGAAATCCTGACCGGTGGGGGCTGGGTGTGGAGTGGGAGTGCATTTGGAGGTCACACTGTACTTTCTTCTTGAATGACTTGAAAACTACGGTCTCTAGTGAAAACGTGTCCCAGTAGAAAATTTAACTTTCTTTAAATTTCCTACAAAGGCCCTGCTTATTTTTCTGTAAGACTGATAGTTTGCACATAGCGAGCTAGAGAATATGAAAATCGTGCACGTAATTTATGGAGGCCAGCTATAGTTCCATAGTTACAGTGGTACGGGCAGCTGAACCATCTTGTGTGTAAAGACCTAAAGCTAAGTAGCTTCACACACCCCTGGGTATGTCTACTTAGTAATGCTGCCACTACTTTTAATGTTTCATTTATTATTTATGTGAAAAGTCAGGTGTAAACATGTGGGATGCACACAACAGGCTATAATTCAAAACAGATTAATGTTCATAAAAAAATCTACTATAATAGTCCCACAGTGCTCAATGAATTTATCCATAGAAACTTTGTTTGTGAAAATCACTTCAAGCATTGTCGAGATATTAATTTTTCAAATGTTCACTTAATATGAGGAGCGACAATAAAGTAAGGAGACTGATGTGAAAAAAGAATTGCTTACCGTTTTAGTCAAGTTTAGTGTTGTCTCCTTCAAAGTAGTTCCCTTCTCGTTGCACACACTTTTTACAGCGCTTCTGCCATTGATGGTAACATTTTTGGAACTCATCTTCTGTAATATCCTCCAAGACTCTCGTCACAGCTTTTCGAACATATTGTGTTATTTGAAAATGGTGTCCTTTGACCACCATGTTGACTCTTGAAAATAGAAAAAGTCGCACAGAGCAATATCTAGTGAATAAGGTGGCTCTGGTAGTACTGAGGTTGAAAATTGCTGTACTGACAGAGCAGTAAGCGATGGCGCATTATCGTGATGCAGAATCCAATTATCAGCAATGTTGGCACAGACACAAAGAACTCTCTTACGAAGTCTTTCTAAAATTTCTTTGTAGTAATATCTGTTAACTGTTTGTTCAGGAGGCACCCACTCTTTATGAACAATTCCCCGTGAGGTTGGTGGTCGTCCAATGCGGTCTTCATCTTCAACATTAGTTCTGCCTTCACTAAACATTTTATGCCAACGATAAACTTGAGCTCTTGACACAACCCCCGATGCAAAGGCCTTCTGAAGCTTACCCTAAGTTGTTGTCTAGTTGTCACCTAAGTTAACGTAAAAAGAAATGGCATATCGTTGCACAGTATTATGCGGTTTGTAACGGAACCTATTAAAGGCTTTACTTTACCGAAGTATGCGATACCATCCAGATTCAACCAGTTTAACGAGTATTTATGATTATAGAAAAGTTATTGTGTATGTTAACAATGATTCCATAACATGTCTCCATAAACAGTCAACCCATTAAATTGTACTCAATAACTGACTACAGAAAATTTAATATCACTTGATCACTGATACAGCAAATGTCATCATGTAAAAACACTAAGTTCATCTTAAATAATTAATATGAAGTACGAAAAATAGTGGCCAACTTGCGTATTTTAGATTTCCTTAAATAAAAATCACCCAGTGAAACCTATTTGTTCACTAGGACCGTTTTCACTCAGTATTCACGTAAACTCTCCTATTTTAGACGAAATCCATCGTAATTCTTAATAATTCATGTTTTTACTTATTTATGCAAGTTAGAAAAGTCAATTGACAAACTTCTAAAAAACGGTCTTTTTGTAACAAAGAATTATTCTGTCAAGTCAACAAATCTGTCTGTCATTTTAATAACCTGTTAAATTATGTCACTCGATATAAATTAATAACTTTTCTGCACAAATTACCATAACAGATGTACATGTGACTTATAAACTATATCTCTTTTTAGTAGTTCTTTGACAAGGTTTTAAATACAAGCAGCAAGAATGGTCGGGAATGCAGTCGGAATGTCACTTTGGTAAAGTGTGTGTGTGTGTTATTGTTTGAGGTGGATAAACAATGCAAAGAAGTTGTAAAAGAAGTACTACTTTGTGTTGTGTCATTGTCTTTAGTGGACAGTTGAATTAAGATGGCCACTAGAGTAATAAATATTTGAAGGTTAAATATTTGTTGGTTTCGCTCGTTATTTATCATCAAAAGCACATCAAAAACACGGGACCTCATCTTTTTACCCCTAGACAACCAGATTTAGAGCCAGCATCAGCATCGAGACACAGCAGCGATCCAGCAAGCAGCAACGACTACCACAATGCATTTTAATGGCGCCAACCTAACATCAAGTGCTAACAGGCTCTGTAAATGGGAGTGAAATAGTGCGATTATAGCAATATCTAAGACTAGGCGACCATTACAGGTTCCATTTCCGTGATGAGAGACACAAACACGTGTTAACTTATCACTGCACAACTCATGACCGAGCAGTTGCATCGATGTGCCACTTGGACTAGAAGCAGCTTATAGCCCACGGTCAAAGATATTGTGCCTACGCAAGCCTGCAGGGTTGACACATCTTGCAAAGAAAATCAGTCTCATTACCTTATTGTCGCACCTCTTACATAAAACATTTAACAGTAAATAATTACGCTCTCACACTTATCAGGTAATAGGGAAGAAGAAGATAAAAGGGTGTGTTAAAAAGTCTTTTCAGAGTCACCTACAGTATTTTATGACAATATTTAATTTAGAAAAGGTAGAACAATAATTGGTGTGTTGGACTGTCAAAAGTCCCAAGATGCATGGAGGGCCCTGCCAATAGTGCTCCAACTGTTCTCGATTGGGAAAGGCTATGCAACCTTGCTAGCCAAGGTAGGGTTTGGTGAACAGGAAGACGAGTAGTAGAAACTCTGGCTATGTTCAGGAGGGCATAATCTTCCTGAAATGTAAGGCCAGAATGGCTTACCATGAAGGGCAACAAAACGGGGACATAGAATATCGTCGACTTACTGCTTTGCTGGAAGGGTGCCGCAGATGACAATCAAAGGGGCCCTGCTGTGAAAATGAGACGAAACTTCAGATGGTCACTCCTGGTTGTATAATGGGCGACAGTCAGGTTGGTATTCCACTGCTGTCTGGGGCGACGCCAGAAACTTCTTCGCTGGTGATCCAGTCAATGAGATTCCAGGCCCGCTTTATTGCCCTTTGTGACATTACATTTCAGCGAGATAGTGTCCTCCCACACATTACGAGAGTTCCAGCTGTTTGTGTTCGTGCTCGTCACTTCCTGCCTTGGCCGGCAAGATCGTCGGATCTCTCCCCAATCGAGAAGGTTTCGAGCATTATGGGCAGGGCCCTCCAAGTAGCTTGGAATTTTGGCGATCTAACGCGTCAGTTGGACAGAATATGGCACGATAATCCTCAGCAGAACATCCAAAAACTCCGTCAATCAGTTAACTGTTTGCTTAAGGGTCAGAAGTGGACCAACGCGTTATTGACTTGCTCATTTTGTGAACCTCTTCCTCTTAAATAAAACATCCAGTTTTTCTGTAACTGTAATCGTTTGTTTGTCTGCTCATGTACATCTCATCTGCCGGTTTTCATCCCATTTGGAAAATTCCTTCGTGGTCCATCTTTTTCTTCTTTTTTTTTTGTCTTAGGGCGCATTTGGAGAAATGTGAATTTTAAAATTTCGCCATCGAACTGAATATTCAAACAAGTTTTCGGCTTCCTGCCAGCTGTCGTTAAAGACTATGTAGGTTTCTATTATCATCAAACTAAAAGCAAGTCAGCTGCAACTTTTTTTTAAATTTCCTGTTTCCTAATTTCTGATAGCGATCGACCAGCAACAAGCCCAGGACTTATTTGAATCCTTTGAGAAATATTTGAGCAAAGCAAAGGACTGACAGAAACATATACCACAAGCTGAAGTTACATGCATATTGAAATGCAAATTAATCTTTGTAATTGTAGAAAAATATTTATTGTATCAGACAACGATTTAGAAGACTTTCTATCGGTTCTCAGTATTATAGGTTTGTTGGAGGAAGACCGCACAGCACAAATGGAGAGAAAACGTGAATGATATCAAAAGACGTCAGAGGCGATGAGATCAGTAGAAGTAGGGGAACTTCAGGGGCCAATAGCAGAGATACACGACTCGAGAACGGCAAAAAAATCAAACGAGCGATGAATGGTTACGCCTGCAATGCAAATCATGATAATATTAGTAGCAGACATTTGCAGTCATGGCATTACAACAGGTATTAGTAAAGGATACTAGGGTGTAGAAGTGAAACGAAACGTTGTAGGAGTGGACAAAGGAGAACTCCATGGAACACTTGCAACCAACAAGGACTTCATGAGAACTAGTAAAAATAGCAACAGAAGAGTTCCATTGCGAACGGAATTGGAAAACTAGAGGCTAGAGGCAATCAGTTCTAGCCCTGAAACACTGGCTGGAGGCATAGGTTGGGTGAGGGGGGGGGGGGGGGGGAGAACAGAAATAAAACTATTGCGCTACAGAAACGACAAAAAGGGAAAGAAAACAAACAAGTGCTTAGCGAATGTGATTAAGCAAACAGCATCAAATGCCAACATAAAAGGATAACAGTAGTTGCTGATGTCAACAGAGAGTTTGATTTAAATGTCCTTTCTGCAGGTATATTTCGCAGAACTGAGGAAAAATGGGAAGAATTGACCTTACCAATATGTAGCATAAAATTAATCGGACCCATTGAAAATTGCAACGAAAATAGTCAAGCCCAATTAGCGTTTCAACTGAATGGCAAGATAGTGAAACATTCGTTTTTGGTAATTAGAGACTTATTGGTTTGCTTTATTTTGGGATTAGATTTTTTATGGGAGAAGCAGTACATACGGAATTAAAAAAATACCTCTGAGCACTATAGGACTTAACATCTGAGGTCATCAGTCCCCTAGAACTGAGAACTACTTAAACCTCACTAAGCTAAGGACATCACACACATCCATGCCAGAGGCAGGATTCGAACTTGCGATGGTAGCGGTCGCGCGGTTCAGACGGAATTCTTGGATAGTAAATTAAATGGTGTATACCAAGGGAGAAGTAACTGACGTTCATTTAATGAGATGCAATACCAGGCATGGAACATTCTTTGATGAGATGAAAGTGTAAGTCGGCGTAAGAGGTACACAAGAAACAAAGCGTGAAGTTAAATGTAAAGCAAGTAGCCCAAGACCAATTAGATTGTTTAAACAAGTTAAAAGATATTCTGTGTAGCTATTCGGATGTGCCTGATGAACGATTTGGCACAATTAAGGAATATGAATGTAACCTGAAACTGAAGTCCCACGTACATTTTCTTCTCCCTACGTATCCTACTCTTTGAGGTGACAGATACTGTATAAACAGTGACATGAAGCATTGAAGAAAGAAAGAAAGAAAGAAAGAAGCGATTTGACAGTAAAACACAAGGCAACTACAAAGTTGGAGCCTAATTCACTTATAGAATCACGTAAAGTCAATACTAATAGTGAGGCGTATACAGAAATGGGAAGTGATGTATATTGGACCATAATCCTCGCATATTACATGCTAGAATATACAGAGTTTTAAAAAAAAGTGTTTATGTATATACACAGCTCATCCACCCCAGGAATTGAGAATCTCGGCGATTTTTGCCTGTTATCGACATTGATACTGGAAAAATATCAGTCCCGGGAATTCCAAGACGTTCGAGGACGTCTCAATTTTCAGTCTGAAGTCAGATAACAAATAACAAAATATGTTTGTATTAGATAATTACAAATTAACGCTTTTCTGATCTTTTCTTTCACTTTTCCTATGAAACCTTGCTTCTTGCCAAATTAAGTACCCTACGGATTTTGATGAGGGAGTCTGTGAGATTCAAAATATGTGATAGAAATCGCTGTACGTTTTGACTCCATTGACATAGAAGCTTACACTTATTACACCGCCAAGGGAGTATTGCCTTAGAAGCTTCAATTTTCCCTATAAAGTAATGTACATTTTCAGAGGAGATAGTATAGAGCAAAGAAACACGAAAACGTACAGTTGCCATTAGGTCGAAAATGCGTAATTAAGAGCTATGAATACATGTACATCTTCGCTATTCTGTAAAACATCAATTCTACTACAGGCTGTTAGCTGTTACGAACGACCTGTAGAATGCAATGAACAAATGAGGGCACAAAAGCGATTATAGTGAACGGCGTCCTTCTCAACAGGATGCTTTGTAATACTCTGATCACTATGACCACCGACCTAATATCGATATACACCCCCCCTCATCTGGCGAGGGACGACTGCTAGTCAGACACACACGGTACATGTAGTACCAGTAAGAGTGCTGTCCGCGTGTAGAATGGGAAAGGCGTGCGATCTATCTGACTTCGACCGAGGGTAGATTGTGATGGCCCAGAGGCTCGGCACCAGCATTTCGGAAACTGCCTGACTTGTCGGGTGTTCGAGGAATGCTGTGGTGCGTGTCTTCAGCACGTGACGAAACCTAGACGTCATGGGGTTGGACGGACGCACCCCATTACAGACTTCGGACGTCGTAGGCTAAGCAGACTGGTGAAATAGGACACGCGGTGAACTGTGGCGGAGCTAACATCAGACTTTAATGCTGCGCATAGTACAAGTGTTTCTGAACACACAGTGCACCGAACACTCCTAACAATGTGCCTCTGCAGTCGACGATCCATGCATCTGCCATTGTTAACTCCACGACGTCGGCAACTACACCTCAAATGGGCACATGACCATCGGGTCTGCACGTTAGTGCAGTGGCATAGCGCTGCATGGTCTGATGAATCCCGATACCTTCTTCATCATGCCGATAGGAGAGCGCGAATCCGTCATCTTCCAGGGGAACAGTTCCTTGACACCTATACTGCAGGACGGAGACAAGCTGGCGGCGGCTCCATTATCCTAGTGGAGCTCGTGCAAGGCACCGTGATGACCAAGGAGTATTGTACACAGGTAGCTGACCGAGCATACCCTTGAAGACGATTATGTTTCCCTACGGCAGTGACATTTTTCAACAAGACAATGCGCCAAGGCCAGGAGTGTGATGGAATGGTTCGAGGAACATAGTGTCGAGTTCAAGGTGATGTGCTGGCCTACCAACTCGCCATATCTGAACCCGATCGAAGACATCTGGGATGTGGCTGAACGTGGTGTCACAGCTCATCGTCCCCTCCCCGGAATTAACAGGAATTAGGCGATTTGTGTGTGTAGATGTAGTGACTGACCAAGATGTCTCTGCATCCATACCACGACGCGTCGCCACTGTTATCCGTGCTAAAGGTGGACATACTGGCTACTATGTAGCTGGTCAAAATGATCTTGATCAGTGTAACCATCTGAAACTTTAAAGAAAACCCATGGAGGGTTTTGTTCATGACAAAAGGATGCACAACATTGGAGCACCTGTGGAAATGATGAACTGCTTGAAAAGGTTGCCACTATTGCAAATTCCCGAGGATGGCATGGGAATGCTGGAGAGGACTGTGTTAGCAGGTCAGAGGCTGCAGAGTAAGAGAGGGATGCCGTCAAGCTTCGTTCCCGAGCTACTCATGTCTGTCGCACCACATGATTCTCTCTCATGCACTTATTGGCCAGGGATGGTGCGCGAAGTCCACTGTAATTGTAAATGTCCCCTTGATCAGCAGTCGTGACTCGGTGAATAGCAATAGGTCAGTATCACACCGAGCGAGGTGGCGCAGTGGCTAGCACACTGGACTCGCATTCGGGAGGACGACGGTTCAATCCCGCGTCCGGCCATCCTGATTTAGGTCTTCCGTGATTTCCCTAAATCGCTCCAGGCAAATGCCAGGATGGTTCCTTTGGAAGGGCACGGTCGACTTCCTTCCCTGTCCTCCCCTAATCCGATGAGGCTGATGACCCCGCTGTCTGGTCTCCTCCCCGAAATAACCCAACCCTCAGTATCACATGCTGAAGCGGTGAGTGGCCAGTGATAGTCTTCACAGCGTCTCAACTTGAAGCAACGGAATGGAAGTTCTCAATAAAAAGAGGTCTTAGAATTTACTGTCCCAACCTCTCCCAACCTCTCCCAACCACAGGTGGGCCCCATACATTCTTTTTTCTTGACTCATAACACTCAACGTACGACCTGGGCGACAGTGAAGTGTGGTGAATGGTGGCAGTGGGCAGACTGTAGCATGCAGGGTGGAGGTCGCACAGCTATGGTGGCCAGCAGCAAGAGGTAGGTCTCTGGTATGGCCACAGGGCGTAGACATGGTGTGGTGGCCTTGAAGCTGGTGGTTTGTGCCACGTTAGTGCCACCCCAGGAAAGGTCTCCAGAAATGCAACACTCTGTTCAGTGGGTATTAGCAAGAGGTCCAAGGGCAGTGTTTACATACGAAAGGTGTTGAATATGACAGGGGTATATCCCTTTTCTCCATTTTTCTCATTTTTGTTCGTTTCAGATAACGTCACTTTCGCAAGTGATGGAACAAAGTTAGTACTAAGTAATCTTTAAACTAGTTCTATTCGCTACCTCTGTAAGTTGGGGCATTAGGGCTGATGGACATTTAGACTTGAGCTAGCCCTTGCCAATTACATTTGTAAATAACCCCTGTCCTTTAGGTACAAAGTCAGTGATACAAAGCCTAACGATTCCATTAATAGACGTTCACTTCGGTTCAAATAGGGACGGGAACACAGGAAAATGCTGATCGTATCTGATGAACTGAGTGGTATCGTCTAATTTAAGGAAGAGTCGTTTATCTTGTTTCCAGATGTGTTAAAATATTATCCAGTACCTCAAAGTATACCTGTTTGTACGAAGCGCATCCAGAAAGTAAGTTTCCCGATGTAGTTTCCTGTTAAGTAGACGTATTTATCGGGAAACTGCTCATGCGCAACATATCTATGACGTGGCAATCACACGCAGGCCGGACAGGTCCCTCCTGGTGCCAGTAAGACGGCAGCAGTGGACTGAAATGGAGACTCTTATTCGTTCTCCCCCCGCCCGCGAGGTTCGGTCAGTGATAAGGTTCCTTAATGCACAAAACGTAGCGCTCATCGAAATTCATCGTCAGCTCTGTCAGGTCTACGGACAGAACATCACGAGCAAACAGATGATGCGTGGCTGGTGTACGCTTTTCCCCGAAGGTCATCAAAGTGACGATGAGGAAGAGCGCAATGGGCGACTGTCCTTGATCAATGACCTCCTGGTTGAGCTCGTGCGGCAGCGCATCCTGCAGATCCGTCGCTTCACGATTACGGAGCTCAGCAGCCATTTTCCGCAGATTTCGCGATCCTTGTTGCGTGACATTGTCACTAAGCACCTGCTGTTCGAGAATTTGTGTGCCAGGTGGGTGCCGAAAAACCTGACACCCGAGTGCAAAATGAAACGCTTTGAAGCAACACTGACATTTCTGTAGTGACATCATGACGGCGACGAATTCCTCGACAAGATCGTCATGGGCGATGAGACGTGGATTTACCACTTGATAACACAAACCAAGCAGCCGTCAATGCCATTGGCGTCACAGTGGATCTCCAGTCAAGACGAAATTCAAACAGACTGGTCGGTGCAGAAAGTGGTGTGCAGTGTTTTGGGACAGGAAGAGCATTCTCCTCATTGATTTCCTGCACAGAGGTGAAACAGTGAACAACGACCGTTAGTGTGATACAATGTGGAAACTGCGATGTGCCATTCAGAACAAGAGGCTTGGATGCTTACGACAGGTGTCGTGCTGCTGCTTAACGATGCTCGTTCTTGTACGGTTCGACGCACAGCAACTGTTTTGCAGAAGTTCGGCTAGGAGCTGTTTGATCATCCAGCATACAGTCCTGGTCTTGCTCCCAGCGATTTCCTTTTTTTCTTGCATCTCAAGAAATTCCTGTCCTCTGACCAGCGTTTTGACAATTTCGAAGAGCTGTAGATGAGTGTCACACACTGGTTCCATTCTCAGTTTGGAGATTTCTACTACTCATGAATACAAAAGTTGATCCTACGATATGACAAATGTCTCAATTGTGTTGTTGACTATGTCGAAAAATAGCTCAAACGTTGTTGTACCTTTTGCCAATAAAGTTTTTCATGCAACTACTCGTATGTTATCTTTGTCTATAAAAAAATAAAAATAAAAAAATAAAAATAAATCTTACTTTCTGGAAGCACCTCGTATTTTGACATCAATGGATTTATCATTTCAGATCTGTTCACGATGGAAGCTTCAGCTTGTGAAATGGGCGAACGTTTCGTGGAATTTAACAAGTCGATAAATTTATCTTCGTTTCTTAAGTTTTTCGTGTAAGCTGTGCTATTTGAAACAGTATTGTTGCAAAAATTTGAATCATTGTTTTTTTCTGAATAATGTTAAAAAACGCTTTAAAATCTGAGGGAAAAAGAGACAAAGACTAGGAGGTTACATTTGAAACCATAGGCCTCTCCTGTCGTTACGCTAGAGTCTGGATTTTCAATTATTTCATTTTAAAGCTCAGTTAGACCCGGACGGTTTTCGTGAATGACAGATATTATTTTGGCGTTGTAGTTCCATCTCATTTCACTTTTCGAAGGAATGCGCTTACCAATATACTGTCGAGAATTCCTGTGCATTTGTAAGACGGGTCGAATAAAGCAGAAATACTCTGAAGCGTGGAGAAAAATATCCTTACTGGTTTAATACAAGAACACCTCATCTGTAAAAATAAATTGAAACGATGTGCAAAACAGTGAGTAAAAAGTGCTTCGGGAGGGAGGGGTTGGGGGGGGGGGGGGGGGGAGATGCAATTTCACGGATCTTAGGTTGCAGGCCATTTAATTCTTCTACCAGGACGGAAGTGCCGTCATAGGTTGGGCCACTAAAATGTTCCTCATATCATAATTTCGAAACAGTGAGCACAGTGAACAAAACAGCAGCTGTTCTAGCTTCGCTAACGAACTGAACACCAAGAAAACGTTCTTGAATGTCGGCGTTGGAGTCCACTAGACTCACAACAATAAAGCGTTGTGACTTGTCTGAAACGTCTGTTGCTTCATTCATAATGCAGGCGTAAAATGAGGTTTTATCCAAACTTGAATCCACTCGCATATATTTGCAAATATCCTCATCTATAATTCAATCAGTTCGTCCTGTATAAATTACGAAAACCCCTTGAAATAGCCCATTTTCTTCCAATGTTCTGTCAAATCTTTGTTTCTGTTTAGCACAAATTTAAAGATGGCTCTAAAATTACTGAGATTCAGGGAATCTTCTGGCCTATTATGACCTCTGAAAGATAGTTCCCGCTTACAGAAAAGTTTGTGATGTCAATTAGAATTTTCATGATGTCTCTGTTAGCTTTCACTTCATTGTTGTGTTTGATCTTCATCAAAAAATGTTCAAATGTGTGTGAAATCTTATGGGACTTAACTGGTCTTCATCAGTTTGTGCTCATTAAGCTGCTGTGAAATACGAAACTTGTTTGGATAGTGAAATAAAACTACTTAGATGATCTTTAGAGGAAGCATGCGGTGCTAAACCTTTAAACAGATTCGTCGAAACCCTCAGCGGACCACACAGGTTCTCTCGTGCTTAAGAGCAAATACGGCCAGCAGAATAATTCTCCTTTTGTAGGACTAGAACATACCCACTTGTACTGTTCATACCACGAACTTTGGAATGCACGTATTTTGAACTTCATTTAATGTTGTTCAGTTTAGCATCTCCTTCAAAATCAAAGCTCCTGCAAAGAAGCAATGATGCCCTCACTCGAAAGTGTTACATCAGTACTGGTACAAGTCCAGACTTCAACCATATTCACTGGACAAGTAAGAGAAACCCAGAGAGGTGGCACCACAACCACTGCCCTCCCTTATGGTGGTAGCTCACGTCTTCGACAGCCTGTACCTCTCTTCTGTTCCTAGGACTGTCGCATAGTTACCACGGCAGCCGAGCGTTTACAGGCGGCCTGGCATGTGTCTGGCCTCCTCGCCATATGCTTCAAACTCCCTGCCTTAGGTTAGTGTTAAGCTTTCGCAGTTTGACTTCCTCTCTTGTGATGACGGTTTGGACTGAATGACACAAGTTAACATCTTTCGCACTCACTGACAAAAGTACATACAGGATTATTGTAAAAAATAATTATTGCTGAGGCTGCTACTACTATAGAAAAAATGAGGAGACTCAGCGTCCCTTGATTCCTCTGATCAGCCGCTACATGTCTAAAGGAAAGTCAGGTAAATACAGTATAAATGGTATCAAACTCACGTTGAAATGGTATGCCAACTGTGCAGATAATTTAAAAGAGGGAGTGATGATGTCACACTGGAAGCCATTAAACACTAGTCCTCTACTAACATTTATCAGTCTTTACTAATAATGGCATTTGGAATTCGGGATGCATATGTGGTAGGGTTCAATTTCCGGTAACACTGGCTTATACAGAAATAAGTAATATATGAAATAACGATTACCACATACTTGATTGAAAATTACGCTAACTAATTTGGCACTAACGAGGCAATGATCCAAGAATACTCTGAATTTTTTTATATTGGCGGCTGGAGAATTGTACACCCCTATTGAAGCTGTAACAGGCTGTCCATGCGCAACTTGGCAGGCACATAGTCATGGTTGACGGCGCACCTGTAAACAGATCGTAATTTGTAAAGCAAATTTTAATTTGCATTGATAGTTTCTCCCTCAAATTTGCAATTCACTTAATATCCATAATAATTACGAGCTATCAAAATCTGGAGAAAATGGGAAACGGTTTCTAACTAGCTGCAGAAATTAATTCATTACTTTTTTTGGAACTCTTGGTCTAGACATAATGACACCTCCAAAATTGAGGATGACAACGAAAAGACTGCTGATATAATTCAAACTCCACCTAGAACCAACGATGTGAATCTTGATAAAGAAATTTTAGACTGTGGAAAGTAATTTTAAGGAAACTGTTGGACAATATTATTTTGCTATAGCTCCATGCCATATGAGGGTTATCAGGAGAACAATTTATTTAAATTTCAGTCATTTTCTAACATTCTGCGTGGTATCTGTTTGTCCTATATCGTGTCTCCCCACCACTTTCGCGCAACGACGCTCTGAGCGTGTTTTTTAGGGAATTGACTAGTTTGAACCTGGGACCTGTTGCTGGTAAGGAGACGCCAGACCACACATGACATGTAGAGTTCAGAAGAGTTCAGTGAGACTAGCGATGATATAACCAAATACTTAATGATTTCAGCGTCAGCTCCACTGCACTCCGTCTAAAAGAATCTTAATACTAACTAAATTTAGTGGAAGGGGTTCAAGGCTTTCCTATTTTTAGTTAGCTGGTAAAATAACATCGAAACAAGCAGTTAAGTTTACCATTGGAAATTTTATTCTACTCACAAAACATTGTTTATAAATTGCACTATTGATAAAAGGAAATGTTTTAATACAGGATGGTAAAAACCAACTGTGTTCAACAAAACTGTGAACGAATATTACGCGAAAAGGTGGTGTAACAGATGAGACTTCTGCAGTTCTGAGTGAAGCTTTATGCGCTGTTATGCGGCATCGCGTGCGTTCATTACCTTGCAGGTGTTTGTCAGGGGGCGGCGAACAGCACAGCTCCGCTCACCTCGCCATCTCGGAAACAACTCTCCCCTAACTTCTCCTTACTACAATTTACCAAAGTTGGTTTAAAAAAACTATCTGGCTGTGTTTTCATCTGACCAATCAGGGTCTCAATGTTAACCTTAAGGAGCGCCTACAAAAATTCTGTCTATCCATTGAGAAACGTTATACTTTTCGTGGTGGGGCAATGTTTTAAAAGTTTGCAACGTAACAGAGACGCGAAAAAGTCTCACGCTAAAACTTGCAGCTGGTGTTGTCCTTTTAGTGTTATCGTAAGATCTATACTGTTCTTCTGGAGGGCTCTAGCTTTTAACATGGGCTTGGGGGTGGTCCTAGCGGTTAGCTGGCGACGTGGGTGTCCGTCCCTTATCGTAGGGCCTTCTAACTTAACACAGTTCTGCTCTCGGCTTGTGTTCTCGTTTCTCCCCTCGGAACTGCGTCTGTCTCACGGTGGGAAGCTATGATATGCATTTAGGCATTCTTGTGTTAGTCTGTGGTATTCCATTTGCTCACTCGTTACTCGTATTACTTTGGTTAATTTAATGTCACGATTTATTCGGAGCTATGTGACATACTACTGGATTTGCTTATGATGGTTGGTTGGTTTGGGGAAGGAGACCAGACAGCGTGGTCATCGGTCTCATCGGATTAGGGAAGGATGGGGAAGGAAGTCGGCCGTGCCCTTTCAGAGGAACCATCCCGGCATTTGCCTGGAGTGATTTAGGGAAATCACAGAAAACCTAAATCAGGATGGCCGGACGCGGGATTGAACCGTCGTCCTCCCGAATGCGTGCTTATCATGTCAGGGTTTTCATGGAAGGTGTTGGATTTGCCTGACACCTTACATATCACCACCATTCGAACTTAATTTTTGTACTGAAGTTAGGCAATGATTGAATCGTTGTCTAAGCCAATCAAAAATTATTCCATTATCTAAATTTTGTTGCCTACTGTTCAGCCACATTATTCTGTTCTATGCTAGTTTGTATTACTAATTTATATTTTTATATTCTTCCACATTATTACCAAAAATATGTTTATATTGACAAGGGAAGAATATTTTTATTTTATAATAATTATTATTTTTTAATTATTTTCTTTATTTATTTAATTGTGAAGTTTGTTTTTTAAGAAGTTTGTTATCGAAAGTGAGGAGTCTTTCAAATCGATTTTCTTAGAAATATTGTTTTTATAAATGTAGTAATTAAGTAAAAACTATTCCTAACACATTTTCTAAATATCATGTACAAGTAAAATGTTTTTGTTTCTAGACACTCATTTCAACATTGTTACACGAACAAATAAGAATTATTTCCAAGAACTACTTTGACAAAGAAATATACATACACAAGTATTGAGATATTACCCTAACAAATGGTACAAATGTTTAAAAAAAGGGAAAACATCCAACAAGATAATTTTTTATTCTTTGTTTTTATAAGGAGAAAATAAGTAAAATATAGTTATTCTTTTATTTTTATGAGGAGAAAATAAGTGGCATATAGTTTTAGTGTTTATTATGCCTTACTTTTGTTCTTTATACAGGGCTACTACAAATGATTGAAGCGATTTCATAAATTCACTGTAGCTCCATTCATTGACATATGGTCACGACACACTACAGATACGTAGAAAAACTCATAAAGTTTTGTTCGGCTGAAGCCGCACTTCAGGTTTCTGCCGCCAGAGCGCTCGAGAGCGCAGTGAGACAAAATGGCGACGGGAGCCGAGAAGCGTATGTCGTGCTTGAAATGCACTCACATCAGTCATAAGAGTGCAACGAGACTTCAGGACGAAGTTCAACAAAGATTCACCAACTGCTAACTCCATTCGGCGATGGTATGCGCAGTTTAAAGCTTCTGGATGCCTCTGTAAGGGGAAATAAACGGGTCGGCCTGCAGTGAGTGAAGAAACGGTTGAACGCATGCGGGCAAGTTTCACGCATAGTGATGTGAAAGATTCAGTGTTTAAACCTCCTCTACCAAGAAACGTGCCAGAACTGCGAGCTCGCATCAACAATGCTTTCGAACTCATTGATGGGGACATGCTGCGCCGAGTGTGGGAGGAACTTGATTATCGGCTTGATGTCTGCCGAATCACTAAAGGGGCACATATCGAACATTTGTGAAAGCCTAAAAAAACTTTTTGAGTTTTTGTATGTGTGTGCAAAGCATTGTGAAAATATCTCAAATAATAAAGTTATTGTAGAGCTGTGAAATCGCTTCAATCATTTGTTATAACCCTGTATACTGTCCATTTCAGAAGTAATGACTTATTTTTATCGATAGTCTATTTTTTACTTAAGTCCATAGTCAATGACTGTTATTTTGTAGTTTATTAGCTGTCTGGTGCGCTTAATTTATTTAGTTTTTCGCACGTTTCTTTTGCACAATTCCTACATCACATAATTTGATTTCACACATTCACACAATCCTATGAATGTCTAAGCATGAGTTTGGCGAATGTTTTTTGCACAAAGGTGATGGACTTGAGCGAGATGGATGTGGGCAAGCATTTGATGTACAGCTTTGTTCATCGTTCCTTGTTGACTTTGCAAGTGTGTGTTGCTGTTGTGGAGCTCCCATAATGGAATGGAGCTGTGAGTGCAGAATCTCGTGGTTTACTGGCTTTGTATGCGTGAAAGTCATCGTTATGTGTCGCTGAAAGCGGTCGTTTTTTCATTGTAATACTTCACAGACGACTAGTTTACAATAGGATAGGGATTTGGGAAGGTATGTCGTCTATTCTTCACCCATCTTCTTTCTTGGTCTCAATCTTGTGAATCTTCAACTTCTGTTCTTTCTGCTTTTTCTCTGCTTCTTACTTGCTTCTTGGTTCTTCTCTGGGCAGGATATGGAAATATTTATTGATATCTAGTCGCTTTGAAGTTCTCCTCTTAGTAACAGTTTGATAAATTGTTTGGGCATGTCATTTTTACATTGTGGAAGTTTTCTTCAGTTTCATGCATCAGCATGCTGTTTAATAGCAGTAGTGTGACTGTTACACATATTTTTTTGCCAGTGGTGGCTTGCCCAAGCGGTCTTCTCGTCAGGCCGTTTTTTGCTCACTCTGCTGAGTCGGGGCGTCCCGGGGTTTACGAGCGGTGAAAGTCCGGTGTTTGCTTGTCAGTTCCTGCACCAGTCCCTTCCGTGTTCCGCCACTTTTGTGGTTCCTTCTTCTGTCCCAGCAGGGTTCCGCCACCCTGTGGTTCAGCAGATTTACTGCCCACTTCAGCTACCCTCTGTTGGTCTCACTGTCCTTTCCCTTCTCTCAATGCTTCTGCCTTGTAGGAATCGTGTCTTGCTAATTACGTCCTTTTCTTTCTTGATACTTCTCGCATTGCAACTTGTGGGTCGTTGCGCCTGGTCTTTGTTGGAATTTTTACAATGGTTCTTACAAAAAGTTTTTCTTATAATCATCTAATGTATGTCTAGTACCTACATTGTTTTACGCCTTCTTAAAAAACTTTACAAATTTCGGCGCCCTTTCCATGTTACAATTCTAAGATATTTTGAGTCTTAACTTCTACAAAAATCCTCAAATTCGTTTTTTTTATTTTTTGTGTTGTGTCGTGGTGTATAGCATTTTAGTATTTCATGCTGTTAGACTATCTACACTTTATCCCTTCACCTTAATCTATGGTACTATTGGTGTTATTTTTGTTTTTGTTTTTATTGAAACTACTTTCTTTTTCCCACCTTCCTCTCTCTACATTCTTCTTTCTTCTGTGCTGATTATTTATCAGTAATAAAATTAATCTGCAAACTTTTTGATATGGCTCACATGGTGAAGTCCTAAGGTTTTGTCTGTTTTTGGGTTCATTAGTTCCACAGCATTATCATGAGCAATTCGGCTAATTATGACAGGTCCTTTGTATCCAGTGTGAAACTTATGTATTTTGTGTTTCTGTTTGCTGGAGAGATGGTGTGTTTTTACAAATACTTTCTGGCCTACTGAGAATGTTCTTTTAATTGCTGTTCTATCTCCTCTTTCTTTTCTTTTAATGGCTGCCTTTCTGATGTTGGAGAGTGCTGTTGCTATGACTTGTTTGTGCTGTCTACGTGGTACAATAGGAAATCCAACATTTTCTCTGGTTATGTTTGGGGGTTCAATATTTTTAAGTACAGTAACTGGAGGTAGTAGTGTAGTGCTATATGGCATTTCATTTATTACTTCTTGAAAATCTTTAAGGTATATATCCCAAGTGTTGTGTCTTTTGCCTGCATATAATCGGCATAAAGTGCCTATGTCCTTCATAGATCGTTCTGCTGGATTTACGCTAGGTTTGTACTTAGATATGTAGATGGGTTTTATTTTGTGTTGTTTTAACGTGTTCTCCCATTGCACTGATTTGTATTGTGGGTCATTATCCGAAATTATTCGTTCCACTCGACCTACTTGTCTGAGAAAATCTTGTCTAAACACTTTACTTACAGTAAGACTTGTTGCCCGTTTTAATGGTGTCAAGGTAACATATTTAGAAGTAAGTTCCAAACCGACAAATATGAAAATATATCAATTTTTTGTGCGTGGGAGGGGCCCCATCAAATCTGTTGCAGCTATGTGTTTTAATCTTTTAGGGATTATTGGAAGCATAGGTGGTTTGGTTTGGAAAGTGACGTGTTTAGCCCTCATACATTTTTTGCATTTGACTAATACTGTTCTAATTCTTCTTTCCATATTAGGAAAATGGCTTGTTTGTTTTATTTTTAAAAAGCATTTCTTTGGTCCAAAGTGGCCATTACTTAAATTTGTATACCATATGTACTTATTAATTAGTTCATCTGGGATATAAATTAACCATTCATTCGTTGCAACATTTCGTCTAAAAAATAAAACATTGTTTTTTACGAGATAGTGCTGTCGAATGTCTGGAAATTCCTTACTTCTCCACTTGTGTTTGATTCCTAGTATTTCGGGATCCTTGTTCTGTTCTTTGCCTATGTTTTTCAATGCTGTCGTAATGTAGTTTTCGAAAGGTACTTGTTTCATATAGTACATTGTAAACTGGTCTTCTGCTGCTTCCAAACCTATGTTATTGGATGCACCCTGTGGACATCGTGATAAAGCATCTGCTAATACATTCGCTGGTCCTGGTATGTGTGTAATAGTGAAGTCAAATTCTTATACTATTAACATCCATCTGGCTAACCTCCCATGAGTTAGTTTGGCGGATAACAGAAATTCTAATGCTTTGTGGTCAGCGTATACTTTTGTTTTTCTTCCGAATAGGAAGTATCGAAAACGTTGGGAGCCCCGTACAATGGCCAGTGCTTCCAGTTCCGTGACTGAATAGTTTTTCTCGCTTTTTGTGAGTACCCGACTGGCAAATGCAATTGTTCTATATGATCTTAGCCCTGCCTGTTCGTATTCTTGGAATAAAACAACTCCTAAACCTGTTTTCGCGCTATCAGTGGCCATACAAATATTTTGTGTTAGATCAGGATGTGCTAAAATCGGTGCTGTTGTTAGTGCGTTTTTCACTTTTAAAAATTCTTCATTGGCTTGTTGATTCCATACCCATGGCGTGTTTTTTCCAGTCAATGCACATAGGCGTGGTGTTGTGAGAGAGTCGATCCACATAATTTTTTTATAGAATCCGGTGAGACCTACAAATCCTCTGAGAGTTTTCTTATTATATGGAGTACAGAATTCTTTGATTGCCGGTAGTTTTTCTGGGTGGGGCATTACCCCTTTCTCGGAAATTATGTGTCCTAGAAATTTGACCTCTCGCCTTCCAAATTTGGATTTTGTTATATTTACTGTGACCCCATGCTCTTTCATGATCTGTAAAAACTGATTTAATGTGTCGTTGTGATGTTCCCAAGAGGGTTCTGCTATAATCACATCATCAACATAACAAGTAATTTTTTGTAAAATTTCAGGACTGAGAATAGTATTAAATCCCCTAATAAACGCTGCTGATGATATGTTTAAACCAAATACGATAAATGCTGCAAATTTTCTACATTCTGGGGCCAATTCTATTTGCCAGAAACTACTCTGTAAATCAATTGATGAAAATATCTTTGCACCGTGGAAGTTTTGTATCAAGTCCTCTAATTTTTCTGGGCGATCTGTCTCAGTGATTAAGATTGTGTTGACCTGTCTGGAATCAAGCACTAATCTGATGCTCCCATCTCGTTTTTGTACAATGTGGAGTGGGCTGTTATATGTGGAGGTAGCTGGTTCAATAATATCGCCATCTAACATTTTAGATATCTGCTGCAATACTTTATTCCTGTAGCTTAATGGGATTGTGTAGGGTGGCACTGTAAATGGTTTGTGCTGTTTTACTTCTAACTTGTACTGAAAGTGTTTAATACTGCCAGTCTTAGGTAAAAATACCTCTGCTTTATCTCGCAAAATACCCTCTAATTCTTTTTCACTGTGTTCCGAAATACCTTGAACTTCTTGCAATTTTTCGTTGATTTCTTTATGGACTTCTAACATGAGTTGAGGCGATTCCCCCTTTTGTGCATACCATTCTAATTCTTCATCCTCTTTGTCTCGTGTCATTCTTAACTGTTTGTTTATGACTGGTATATCTTCTAATTTTAGCTTTTGCTCAAAGAGAAGTGTGACATCCCCGAATGTTACGCTGCCTTACCCCATATCTATTATCGCTCGTCTCTCATTTAAAAAATTTGCACCTATAATCAAATCTACAGTTAGTTTAGGTATAATCACGAAGTTGGCTTCGATCTTTTGACCTTGGCACGAAAGAGTTAACCTTGTTTGTCTCGTAACTTCCACAGCATTGCTTCTAATAGGACCTCTTACTTTAATCTTAGTGTTTTCAGAACTGGCAATTGCTCATTGGCATTACACTGCATGAATAAATTTTCTGAGATCGCAGTCAGTTCACTTCCGCTATCAATTACAATATTGACTGGGATATGCTTTCCCATGGCCTTCACAATTGGTTGAATTTGAAAGGGTTGGTTCTGTTCTTCTTCTTGCATCAACTGAATCATACATGAGTCTTTTTAGGAATTTCCCTTGTGAATTCGAACTTTCTGTAGGATAAGCTTCGACTGCTACTTCTCTCTCTTTTATTCTATATTTCTTCCTTCATTTACGCTTTCTTCAACATCCTCTACTTTTTCCTCATCCTCGTCTATCTTCTCCTTCTTCGTCGCTACTTCCACATAATCGCATATAAATGCTCTAATTATCGCTTCATAGCTTCCCTCATTATATACGTTGGGTTGTGTGCCCACTCGTAACTTATTTTCAACTTCTGTCGACTGCGCGTTATCCTCATTGAATTCGCTTTCCCTGGTTTCCATCTCAAATAGCTCTGGAATACTCATTACTTCGTCCTTTCCTCCTACATTCGTTGTGCATGCCTCTGGTAATTCATCTTCCTCGTCAGTATTCTCCCAATTAATTTCGTCCCAACACGATATTGTTGTTTTCTTGTCTTCGTTTTCATCGGGTCCCTGCGGATTTGTTTCTTCCTTCTTCTCTTCTCGTGATAAGATTTTTACTTCTCTGTTCAAGGTGCTGGCTGCAATTGTCCTGGATCGGCGCGTCATTCTCTTTGGCATGGGCGCTTAGCGGTCAATTCGAACGTTTATCGGGGTTTGGTGGTCTTACCTCCACCACCGAGCGAGGTGGCGCAGTGGTTAGCACACTGGACTCGCATTCGGGAGGACGACGGTTCAATCCCGGGTCCGGCCATCCTGATTTAGGTTTTCCGTGATTTCCCTAAATCGCTTCAGGCAAATGCCGGGATGGTTCCTTAGAGAGGACACGGCCGATTTCCTACCATCCTTCCCTAATCCGAGCTTGTGCTCCGTCTCTAATGACCTCGTTGTCGACGGGACGTTAAACACTAATCTCCTCCTCCTACTCTTACCTCCACCTCTTCTATCTGTATTCTCTTTTGTTGTTCAGCTTGTTAATAGTGGTTTCTTTGTTGATAATTTGTCGGTCTATTGGTTCTCCAGTACCCGTTCCGGTTCTCGTTATTCCCTCTGTAATAGTTGTTGCCGTTCCTGGGTGAATTATAATTGTTGCCATATTCTCTTCTAAATCCATAACCGGTTCTTTGTTGAAATCTATTGTCGTTTCTTGGTGCGAAGTTATCACATGGTTCGTAATTATTGTTTCCTCGTACTGTGTCTTGTGGATTCCACTGCTTTTTGCTTTCGTTTTCACGTGCGCTTCGTCTTTTTCTTGCATCATCTTCTGAAAATATGAACTCTAGTTCCCTTAGAATACCTTTAAATACTTCGACGTCATCGCCTCCGCGACCTACTAATGATTGCTGGTATTTCAATGGTAGCTTCATCCCGCATAATTTAATCAACTCTCCGTTACTGTACGGTACATCTAAGCATTGATTTTTCTTTGCCATTAATTCGAAAAATTTCACGGGACTCTTCTCTCCTGAATTTTCAAAATATGGGTTCTGTAATAATTCGTACTTCACTCTGTTCTGTGCTTCGCGGGACCAATATCGTGAGAGAAACTTCTCTCTGAAATCTTCGTACGATCGGCATGTCGCTGCAACATTCTGCATGGTTTCTGCGACTGTCCCTGACATGTGTGCACATATAAAGTCTAATTTGTGTGCTAGCGTCCAGTGTTCTGTTAATCCTACTCGGATTTGATCAATAAAAGTTCGTGGATGTAATGAGTTTCCTTCCCGAAAGTGTTGAAATTTTCTGACTGTGAGGAAATGATCGTTGTCGTACTTCGTCATAGTTCCATATGAAATTCACGATTCTTCGCCACTTTTGTTTCTGATCATTTCTCCCGGTTGTGGTAGATCCATTGAATATTGTCCACTGTAACTTTTGCCTAGCCTTGCGTAGCATCGTTGGAGTGGTACGCAATAATTTTCTTCCATCGGTTGTGAACGTGTAGCTGAATGCATTGCACTGTACTCTTCGCGACCTGGCTTTCCATTGTCAGTTATTGGTTCGGTATCTTGTCTGGCTAACCTTGCTGCTTCATTGCACGATCCAAACTCTCCTGAAACATACATTTGTGGTTCCGCATGTGTTTGTGATGACGTTTGTTCATCAATAATTTCGAAACGTGTTTGTTGCTGTGCAGGCTGTCTGATTTCACGTATGTTACTTTCCACCTGTGACTGGAATCGCAAATGCGTAATATCTTCGTTAATTGCATGTTTTTCCGGTGCTGTTACAGATACGGATGCGGTTGCAGACTTTGTGCTTGTTCGATCCTGTTCACTACGCTCTTCAATGGTTTGCAACAACTCTGTTCGCAATTTCTGAAATTGTCGCTTTGTTTGCGCTTCTATTTTGACTATGCGCTTATCATATCTTTTCAGCACTGCTTTTGTGATGCGTTTGTGTAGCACACTGTTTTCAACAATTTCACGCGCTGTACCTGCTGCTTGTCTAGTAATTACGTTTATCTGTTTCTCTAGTTTCTTGATTTCTCCCTGGGTGTTGTTACGTAATGCTTTGATCTCGTCCTGAATGTCACCACGCAATGTTTGTACGTCCACTTGTACCTTGTCAATGTCTGTTCTCAATTGATTGTGACCTGTTATTAAGTTTCGTACCACTTCTCGAGATTCTTTTGCCTCGTCTTCAATATGACTTAGGTGTAACTGAATTTTTTTGTTTTGTTCTTTAATCTCAAGCATTTGTCTCGTAGTTTCTGCATTCTGAATTTGAATTTGGTTCGCTATGTCTTTATTTTGCCATGTCATGGTTTCCGTAATTTGTTGTAATAATTCTGCCAGATTGGTGGCTCCTATTGCGTTTTCTTCCGACGTCCTACGCTCTGTGTTTTCGCCCAAGTGTTGGTTCGCAACCGATTGCATTTAACTGTGCGGTGACACGTTTCTGCTCGAATTCCTTGTACTCTGTGGTGAGGGAGCTCTGATTACTTGTACTATGGGTTCTACGTATTCAAGACTCAAGTTAGAATCCACATCGACTGTCTCTCTACTTTCCTGCTCCTCTGTCGTATGCTGACTTACGTTTTCTATGCCTTGACGTACCTTATCCTCGTTATGGTGCGTTAAATGTCCTATTTCTCGCGATAATGCATCGTCTGTTGTACTGTCCTCTATTCTCTGTCCATTTTCATGCTGGGTCTCAACCTCAATTCGGTCAAGGTCTCGATTTGCCATTGCTAATCTTTCCGAATCCCTTATTTTCTGTTCTAAAAGCAATTCACGCACCCTACTTCGAGTCAACATGCGCTCATACGATCTCACGCGTTTCATAAACTTTTTGTTCACAGGACTTGACACTTATTATACCCAAGACTGACAATCCATTCACTTACTTGTTGGATCAGAACCAACTTGTCAACGATGTATCCGCCACCTGTGCGCTTGCATTGAGGAGAAAACTAGATTCTAACAATTTTTAAAATTCATAACTTAATTATGCTATTGTCGCTGTTAGAATGTCTCACTATCTATCGCTGCAGCTACTGTTTTCAACTATTTATGCCTTTCAAAAAAATTTATTTTTTATTACGAAAATTTTTTAACAGGATATTTTTCTGACCTAGTTTGGCATGTGGTCGATCTTCAATCATGGTATTTTACCATCCTGGCAGGGTCGCCATTTTCTAACATTCTGCGTGGTGTCTGTTTGTTCTATATTGCGTCTCCCTACCACTTTCGCGCAACGACGCTCTGAGCGTGTTTTTTAGGGAATTGACTAGTTTGAACCTGGGACCTGTTGCTGGTAAGGAGACGCCAGACCACACATGACATGTAGAGTTCAGAAGAGTTCAGTGAGACTAGCGATGATATAACCAAATACATAATGATTTCAGCGTCAGCTCCACTGCACTCCCTGTAAAAGAATCTTAATACTAACTAAATTTAGTGGAAGGGGTTCAAGGCTTTCCTATTTTTAGTTAGCTGGTGAAATAACGTCGAAACAAGCAGTTAAGTTTACCATTGGAAATTTTATTCTACTCACAAAACATTGTTTATAATTTGCACTATTGATAAAAGGAAATGTTTTAATACAGGATGGTAAAAACCAACTGTGTTCAGCAAAACTGTGAACGAATATTCCCTGAATGGGTTTCCAAGTTCTACAATGGATTGAAGGATGACCTATGCCATATCACATCTATAATCTAGGTTTAAATTAAGTTTCACAAAAGAGAAAACTACCAAAATGGTCTACAGTGACCCTCAATTATCTTTAATTACTTATCTAACTTGTCGTAAATTACAGTGGCTGATGTGGCTTCTCAATAACTATATAACAGAAAAATCATCGCGTTTCAGATTTTTACATCAAGTGGCAAATGTGAAGACCATGAGCTTTAATTGATGATCGACACTAGTATCCTGCAGATCCGTCGCTTCACGATTACGGAGCTCAGCAGCCATTTTCCGCAGATTTCGCGATCCTTGTTGCGTGACATTGTCACTAAGCACCTGCTGTTCGAGAATTTGTGTGCCAGGTGGGTGCCGAAAAACCTGACACCCGAGTGCAAAATGAAACGCTTTGAAGCAACACTGACATTTCTGTAGTGACATCATGACGGCGACGAATTCCTCGACAAGATCGTCATGGGCGATGAGACGTGGATTTACCACTTGATAACACAAACCAAGCAGCCGTCAATGCCATTGGCGTCACAGTGGATCTCCAGTCAAGACGAAATTCAAACAGACTGGTCGGTGCAGAAAGTGGTGTGCAGTGTTTTGGGACAGGAAGAGCATTCTCCTCATTGATTTCCTGCACAGAGGTGAAACAGTGAACAACGACCGTTAGTGTGATACAATGTGGAAACTGCGATGTGCCATTCAGAACAAGAGGCTTGGATGCTTACGACAGGTGTCGTGCTGCTGCTTAACGATGCTCGTTCTTGTACGGTTCGACGCACAGCAACTGTTTTGCAGAAGTTCGGCTAGGAGCTGTTTGATCATCCAGCATACAGTCCTGGTCTTGCTCCCAGCGATTTCCTTTTTTTCTTGCATCTCAAGAAATTCCTGTCCTCTGACCAGCGTTTTGACAATTTCGAAGAGCTGTAGATGAGTGTCACACACTGGTTCCATTCTCAGTTTGGAGATTTCTACTACTCATGAATACAAAAGTTGATCCTACGATATGACAAATGTCTCAATTGTGTTGTTGACTATGTCGAAAAATAGCTCAAACGTTGTTGTACCTTTTGCCAATAAAGTTTTTCATGCAACTACTCGTATGTTATCTTTGTCTATAAAAAAATAAAAATAAAAAAATAAAAATAAATCTTACTTTCTGGAAGCACCTCGTATTTTGACATCAATGGATTTATCATTTCAGATCTGTTCATGATGGAAGCTTCAGCTTGTGAAATGAGCGAACGTTTCGTGTAATTTAACAAGTCGATAAATTTATCTTCGTTTCGTAAGTTTTTCGTGTAAACTATGCTATTTGAAACAGTATTGTTGCAAAAATTTGAATCATTGTTTTTTTTCTGAATAATGTTAAAAAACGCTTTAAAATCTGAGGGAAAAAGAGACAAAGACTAGGAGGTTACATTTGAAACCATAGGCCTCTCCTGTCGTTACGCTAGAGTCTGGATTTTCAATTATTTCATTTTAAAGCTCAGTTAGACCCGGACGGTTTTCGTGAATGACAGATATTATTTTGGCGTTGTAGTTCCATCTCATTTCACTTTTCGAAGGAATGCGCTTACCAATATACTGTCGAGAATTCCTGTGCATTTGTAAGACGGGTCGAATAAAGCAGAAATACTCTGAAGCGTGGAGAAAAATATCCTTACTGGTTTAATACAAGAACACCTCATCTGTAAAAATAAATTGAAACGATGTGCAAAACAGTGAGTAAAAAGTGCTTCGGGAGGGAGGGGTTGGGGGGGGGGGGGGGAGATGCAATTTCACGGATCTTAGGTTGCAGGCCATTTAATTCTTCTACCAGGACGGAAGTGCCGTCATAGGTTGGGCCACTAAAATGTTCCTCATATCATAATTTCGAAACAGTGAGCACAGTGAACAAAACAGCAGCTGTTCTAGCTTCGCTAACGAACTGAACACCAAGAAAACGTTCTTGAATGTCGGCGTTGGAGTCCACTAGACTCACAACAATAAAGCGTTGTGACTTGTCTGAAACGTCTGTTGCTTCATTCATAATGCAGGCGTAAAATGAGGTTTTATCCAAACTTGAATCCACTCGCATATATTTGCAAATATCCTCATCTATAATTCAATCAGTTCGTCCTGTATAAATTACGAAAACCCCTTGAAATAGCCCATTTTCTTCCAATGTTCTGTCAAATCTTTGTTTCTGTTTAGCACAAATTTAAAGATGGCTCTAAAATTACTGAGATTCAGGGAATCTTCTGGCCTATTATGACCTCTGAAAGATAGTTCCCGCTTACAGAAAAGTTTGTGATGTCAATTAGAATTTTCATGATGTCTCTGTTAGCTTTCACTTCATTGTTGTGTTTGATCTTCATCAAAAAATGTTCAAATGTGTGTGAAATCTTATGGGACTTAACTGGTCTTCATCAGTTTGTGCTCATTAAGCTGCTGTGAAATACGAAACTTGTTTGGATAGTGAAATAAAACTACTTAGATGATCTTTAGAGGAAGCATGCGGTGCTAAACCTTTAAACAGATTCGTCGAAACCCTCAGCGGACCACACAGGTTCTCTCGTGCTTAAGAGCAAATACGGCCAGCAGAATAATTCTCCTTTTGTAGGACTAGAACATACCCACTTGTACTGTTCATACCACGAACTTTGGAATGCACGTATTTTGAACTTCATTTAATGTTGTTCAGTTTAGCATCTCCTTCAAAATCAAAGCTCCTGCAAAGAAGCAATGATGCCCTCACTCGAAAGTGTTACATCAGTACTGGTACAAGTCCAGACTTCAACCATATTCACTGGACAAGTAAGAGAAACCCAGAGAGGTGGCACCACAACCACTGCCCTCCCTTATGGTGGTAGCTCACGTCTTCGACAGCCTGTACCTCTCTTCTGTTCCTAGGACTGTCGCATAGTTACCACGGCAGCCGAGCGTTTACAGGCGGCCTGGCATGTGTCTGGCCTCCTCGCCATATGCTTCAAACTCCCTGCCTTAGGTTAGTGTTAAGCTTTCGCAGTTTGACTTCCTCTCTTGTGATGACGGTTTGGACTGAATGACACAAGTTAACATCTTTCGCACTCACTGACAAAAGTACATACAGGATTATTGTAAAAAATAATTATTGCTGAGGCTGCTACTACTATAGAAAAAATGAGGAGACTCAGCGTCCCTTGATTCCTCTGATCAGCCGCTACATGTCTAAAGGAAAGTCAGGTAAATACAGTATAAATGGTATCAAACTCACGTTGAAATGGTATGCCAACTGTGCAGATAATTTAAAAGAGGGAGTGATGATGTCACACTGGAAGCCATTAAACACTAGTCCTCTACTAACATTTATCAGTCTTTACTAATAATGGCATTTGGAATTCGGGATGCATATGTGGTAGGGTTCAATTTCCGGTAACACTGGCTTATACAGAAATAAGTAATATATGAAATAACGATTACCACATACTTGATTGAAAATTACGCTAACTAATTTGGCACTAACGAGGCAATGATCCAAGAATACTCTGAATTTTTTTATATTGGCGGCTGGAGAATTGTACACCCCTATTAAAGCTGTAACAGACTGTCCACGCGCAACTTGGCAGGCACATAGTCATGGTTGACGGCGCACCTGTAAACAGATCGTAATTTGTAAAGCAAATTTTAATTTGCATTGATAGTTTCTCCCTCAAATTTGCAATTCACTTAATATCCATAATAATGACGAGTTGCTATCTAGAGGTAACCATCTTATAATCGAATCGAGCTATCAAAATCTGGAGAAAATGGGAAACGGTTTCTAACTAGCTGCAGAAATTAATTCATTACTTTTTTTGGAACTCTTGGTCTAAACATAATGACACCTCCAAAATTGAGGATGACAACGAAAAGACTGTTGATATAATTCAAACTCCACCTAGAACCAACGATGTGAATCTTGATAAAGAAATTTTAGACTGTGGAAAGTAATTTTAAGGAAACTGTTGGACAATATTATTTTGCTATAGCTCCATGTCATATGAGGTTTATCACGAGAACAATTTATTTAAATTTCAGTCATTTTCTAACATTCTGCGTGGTGTCTGTTTGTCCTATATCGTGTCTCCCCACCACTTTCGCGCAACGACGCTCTGAGCGTGTTTTTTAGGGAATTGACTAGTTTGAACCTGGGACCTGTTGCTGGTAAGGAGACGCCAGACCACACATGACATGTAGAGTTCAGAAGAGTTCAGTGAGACTAGCGATGATATAACCAAATACTTAATGATTTCAGCGTCAGCTCCACTGCACTCCGTGTAAAAGAATCTTAATACTAACTAAATTTAGTGGAAGGGGTTCAAGGCTTTCCTATTTTTAGTTAGCTGGTAAAATAACATCGAAACAAGCAGTTAAGTTTACCATTGGAAATTTTATTCTACTCACAAAACATTGTTTATAAATTGCACTATTGATAAAAGGAAATGTTTTAATACAGGATGGTAAAAACCAACTGTGTTCAACAAAACTGTGAACGAATATTACGCGAAAAGGTGGTGTAACAGATGAGACTTCTGCAGTTCTGAGTGAAGCTTTATGCGCTGTTATGCGGCATTGCGTGCGTTCATTACCTTGTAGGTGTTTGTCAGGGGGCGGCGGACAGCACAGCTCCGCTCACCTCGCCATCTCGGAAACAACTCTCCCCTAACTTCTCCTTACTAGAATTTACCGAAGTTGGTTTAAAAAAACTATCTGGCTGTGTTTTCATCTGACCAATCAGGGTCTCAATGTTAACCTTAAGCAGCGCCTACAAAAATTCTGTCTATCCATTGAGAAACGTTATACTTTTCGTGGTGGGGCAATGTTTTAAAAGTTTGCAACGTAACAGAGACGCGAAAAAGTCTCACGCTAAAACTTGCAGCTGGTGTTGTCCTTTTAGTGTTATCGTAAGATCTATACTGTTCTTCTGGAGGGCTCTAGCTTTTAACATGGGCTGGGGGGTGGTCCTAGCGGTTAGCTGGCGACGTGGGTGTCCGTCCCTTATCGTAGGGCCTTCTAACTTAACACGGTTCTGCTCTCAGCTTCTGTTCTCGTTTCTCCCCTCGGAACTGCGTCTGTCTCACGGTGGGAAGGTATGACATGCATTTAGGCATTCTTGTGTTAGTCTGTGGTATTCCATTTGCTCACTTGTTACTCGTATTACTTTGGTTAATTTAATGTCACGATTTATTCGGAGCTATGTGACATACTACTGGATTTTCTTATCATGTCAGGGTTTTCATGGATGGTGTTGGATTTGCCTGACACCTTACAATTTGCGCATTATCAGTCTGTGTTGGCTCATTTTACGAATTGCTTCAAGCATATTTAGTGTGCAACAAAATAAGCAGAGCAATGACCAGGACCATTTCTTACTCCTCCGAAATTCTGTCTAAATAAAACTAATAATTACTGTGAAGTGCCTGAAAGCATTAACTTTTCTTTCGTCAGGTTTGCAAGGTGTAAGGAAAAGTTTGTTTTTGTCATTGCAATTCTACTTCTCTTTGTGACCACTACAGGGGGTGAGGAAGAAACTGTTTCGTTGTGAATAAAATATACATTATTCAAAAATTATCTTAAGAACTGTGCTACAGAAATTGTTATAAAATGAAGTGTGAGTAAGAAATGTTTCATTTCAAGAAATTAAGTCCCGATAGATGGAAGTCGTCTGTAATGTAACATGCGAGGTGCTGGGGTGGTGAAGAGTTTGTACCTCTTTAATTCTGGCGAATTTTGCATGAGAATTGGACATGCACTCGCCCCCTGCATACCAACCACCTAATTGATTATATGCACAATGGTAACGAAAGGACTTGATGGTTGTTGTTGTTGTGGTCTTCAGTCCTGAGACTGGTTTGATGTAGCTCTCCATGGTACCCTATCCTGTGCAAGCTTCTTCATCTCGCAGTACATCCTTCTGAATCTGCTTAGTGTATTCATCTCTTGGTCTCCCTCTACGATTTTTATCCTCCACGCTGCCCTCCAATGCTAAATTTGTGACCCCTTGATGCCTCAGAACATGTGCTACTAACCGGTCCCTTCTTTTTATCAAGTTGTGCCACTCCTCTTCTCCCCAATTATATTCAATACTTCATCATTAGTTATGTGATCTACCCATCTAATCTTCAGCATTCTTCTGTAGCACCACGTTTCGAAAGATTCTATTCTCTTCTCGTCCAAACTATTTATTGTCCATGTTTCACTAGCATACATGGCTACACTCCGTACAAATACTTTCAGAAACGACTTCCTGACACCTAAATCTATACTCGATGTTAACAAATTTGTCTTCTTCAGAAACGCTCTCCTTGCCATTGCCAGTCTACATTTTATATCTTCTCTACTTCGACCATCATCAGTTATTTTGCTCCCCAAATAGCAAAACTCCTTTACTACTTTAAGTGTCTCATTTCCTAATCTAATTGCCTCAGCATCACCCGACTTAATTCGACTACATTCCATTATGGTGGACCCTGCCAATTGGTAAAATAAGTAGTGCACGCCCACAATAATTTAATAAAAATCATTATCTACTCAGTAAAGAAAAAGGGAACTTTATCATAATAAATGACAGGAAATGGAATCCTACTTCTATCTATTAAATTATGTGCAGATTAAATATTACAATGTCATTTATTATAAATCAGAACACAAAGGTACTTGATTGTCAATACAAGCTATAGTCTAAATGGTAGGTCATACTGAATTATTATGAAGTAAGAGTTGGCTTGAGAACAGGGGGCTCCTACTATCTGCGATGCAATAAGTTGATGATAATGACTGGAAGTCCCAATGAATCAAATGTTACTACCCCAACTACATTGCCGTATCGCGATCAGTAGTGGAAGCTCAAATGGAGAAACAAGCAAGGTAAATTTCTAGCAAAGCGAGCACCCGTGCTGCTGAGGACTTCAGTATAAAATTGATAGGTACTACAATTTCGGAGCCGCAAAATACTTTACCAGTCCTGAAACCTTCAGCAGGTCGTCGGTGGGCAGCTTTCTGATGATGTAGGCGCTGTGCAGCAAACCGTGTTTGAACCCCTGGCCTCGAAGGCTGTCCGAGAATTCTAAGTTCCGCCGAAAAAGTTTGACTAAGTTGCAAGACCGTCCGACTCCGATGAAGATCAGATCCCGACTGCATTGCGCCCACGCAACACAAGAGAGAAGCCAACGTTACTCAACTTCCCACTACCCTCGAAACATGCGAATCAGCGTTCAGTGCTGATTCCAAAATTCCCCCACACTGTCTCAGAACATCATTCGCACCAGTAGCTACCGTTCCCTCCAGTTTCGAGCAGGAGTTTATCACGTCAACTGGCCTCAGTTTAAGTTGCCCAATCATGCCTCTGCTGTTTTCCTGAGGGCACTGAACTTGCCGTTTGACCAGCTACGAAACCAACATGCCTAGACCACCGGCTATCCGGCGCCAGACAGTCGCGCCCAGCAGGGCATGGTCCACAGGTATTCTCAGTATCATGAGGACAATGCAGTCAGTTGACTCCAGCAGTCTTCATTCCAGACGTGCACGAATGTTAAACACATAAACTGCGGCGACATTCAGACTGCTCGCCGGTCCTTTCGCCCTGCATACAATAGGCGAAACTCGACCGACGTCAGTCGTTCCGCCAGGCGCTCAAGCGCATTGATGTACGACCCTCTTATACGGTATTCACAGAAGTTCAGCCTCCCCACCCCTCCCCCACCCCCACCCCCACCACCCACCCCCGGAAACGCAGTATGTCGCATCCTCCGGTGCTCACCTCGCAACAGGCCACCCAGGGAAGTAACAGAGGAAACTATAAGCAAGACCACATACAGTTCCCAACATGCATAGCAATCAAGTGAAAAGTACTTTGAGCTCTCAGTACAAATACTCTCATTAGAATAACCTTATTCGGCCTGTTACCACGGTGCAATGACATAAAACATTAATAAAGTTGATGAAAATGAGAGACGACATGCAAAAGAGGGCACAGAACCTCTGAAATATCGAACACTGCCTTGATTTATTTTACTCTGCTATTCACTTTTTTAAGAATTAGATCTGTGACAGTTTAGCTGTCAATATGAATTGCGTCTTATTAAAAATATTTAGGTACTTCAAAGACATTGCAAATTTGCATTACACGGCTATATGTTCGCTCGTCATGGCCGACCGCGCGCTGACGGGAAGGGCTATAAAAACAACTGTTATAAGCGATTCTTCGTGCAACAAAAACGAGTAATTTGAACAACGTTTAAAAAGTACTTCCAGTGTGTCTCAGTAGCCAAAATTTTGACAATCTGTTTCTTTCGCTGTATTCTTTCCCCCCCCCCCCCCCCCCCCCCAAAAAAAAAAAAAAAAAAAAAATATCAGGGTGGGTTTCGACACCTCGAATTGGATCATTCCCTTGTAACCTTGGCACATGGGTATGTTACATTACATTAAAGGAAAATGTATTTGACATGCTATATCGGTGCACAGGAGGGGTATTACAGGCAAAACAAAAGTCGCAAAACAGAGTCTTCATCCAGGAAAGTACCAATAGGCACTAACAGGAAACACACATAAATTCATTCTATAACAGGCAGGATCATGTCCCTGATTTTCTAGCTAATTGTTTCAAAAATGGCACCATAAAGGAGAAAGATGTTGTTACTGTGGTCTTCAGTCCAGAGACTGGTTCGATGCAGCTCTCCATGCTACTCTATCCTGTGCAAGCTTCTTCATCTCCCAGTACCTGCTGCAACCTACATTCTTCTGAATCTGTTTAATGTATTCATCTCTTGATCTCCCTCTACGATTTTTACCCTCCACGATGCCCTCCAATACTAAATTAGTGATCCCTTGATGCCTCAGAATATGTCCTACCAACCGATCACATCTTCTAGTCAAGTTGCGACACAAATTTCTCTTCTCTCCAATTCTATTCAGTACCTCCTCATTAGTTATGTGATCTACCCATCTAATCTTCAGCATTCTTCCGTAGCATCACATTTCAAAAGCTTCTATTCTCTTCTTGTCTAAACTATTTATCGTTCACGTTTCACTTCCATACATGGCTACACTCCATACAAATACTTTCAGAAACGACTTCCTGACACTTAAATCTGTACTCAATGCTAACAAATTTCTCTTCTTCAGAAACGCTTTCCTTGTCCTTGCCAGTTTATATTTTATATCCTCTCTACTCCGACCATCATCGGTTATTTTGCTCCCCAAATAGTAAAACTCATTTACTACTTTAAGCGTCTCATTTCCTAGTCTAATTCCCGCAGCATCACCAGACTTAATTAGACTACATTCCATTACCTCGTTCTGCTTTTGTTGATGTTCATCTTATATCCTCCTTTCAAGATACTGTCCATTCCGCTCAGCTGCTCTTCCAGGTCCTTTGCTGTCTCTGACAGAATTACAATGTCATCGGCGAACCTAAAAGTTTTTATTTCTTCTCCATGGAGTTTAATTCCTATTCCGAATTTTTCTTTTGTTTCCTTTACTGCTTGCTCAATATGCAAATTGAATAACATCGGGGATAAGCTACAAACCTGTATCACTCCCTTCCCAACCACTGCTTCCCTTTCATGCCCCTCCACTCTTATAACTGCTTTCTGGCTTTTGTACAAATTGTAAATAGACTTTCGCTCCCTGTATTTTACCCCTGTTACCTTCAGAATTTGAGAGGGTATTCCAGTAAACATTGTCAAAAGCTCCCAGAATGAGATATTCACTCTGCAGCGGAGTGTGCGCTGATATGAAACTTCCTGGCAGATTAAAACTGTGTGCCAGACCAAGACTCGAACTCGGGACCCTTGCCTTTCGGGGACAAGTGCTCTACCATCTGAGCTACCCAAGCACGACTCACGCCCCGTCCTCACAGCCCTACTTATGCCAGTACCTCGTCTCCTACCTTCCAAACTTTACAGAAGCTCTCCTGCGAACCTTGTCAAAAGCTTTCTCTAATCTACAAATACTAGAAACGTAGGTTTGCCTTTGCTTAATCTGTTTTCTAAGATAAGTCATAGGGTCAGTATTGCCTCAGGTATTCCAACATTTCTACGGAATCCAAACTGATCTTCCCCGAGGTCGGCTTCACCAGTTTTTCCATTCGTCTGTAAAGAATTCGTCTTAGTATTTTGCAGCCATGACTTATTAAACTGATAGTTCGGTAATTTTCACATCTGTCTATTGTCACTAACATTGTTTAATGGGTTAGTCCCTTCTTTTACTTCCTCTGCATGCACAAATACTAAAATCATTACATAAAGGCTAAATCTTAGGCAGTACACATGCCACAAGGAGCACAATAGCACAGTATGGCAACACAAAACTGGTTTTGTAGCCACATTGCCCTATTTTTGCAGAAAGAAAGGGTAGCCAAGCCAAGACTCAGGCAGCCCAATATTTAGTCTCGTGACTGGAGCACATAAGGATACCTAGAAGGTCGAGCGTGTCTACCTCCTCGTGACACAGGAGGTAGCGTCTTCTTCCTCGGTGCTGCTTTAATAACAAGCAGCTCGTCTCAGGACGGCACCATCAGCACAGCAGGCAGGCTGGCACAGCACTCACTGATAAGGCTGTAGCCTGTCAAAGTTAACTACCACGGAGTGTTCGGCTATCTGTAGCTCTGCATTAACAGGGGAGATTAACTGTGTAATTTGCTATGGTCCTTCATAGGGAGAGCAGAATTTCTTTGTCTTTCCCTTTTTAATTGCTTAACAACTGGTAAGGAGATAATTTTGCTTCTTTATTTTCTCTCTAAACTTGCCTAATTATGGCCCTGATGTTATTTCGCTGTACTTGTTTCCAAAACTATTTAAGTTGATGTGAGAAGCTTCTTACTTCCTTTGAATCTACCCCTGGAAGGTAACTTGTCTATCTCAGAAGGTGATTTCATAGGCTGACTATAAGTCACATCCTTGGAGGTGCGTCTAGTTGCCTCATCATTTCCGCCACTGTAACCTGATTGGACATAAGGAATATATAATTTCTTAGACTTTCCCGGCGATTTGATGACAGTAGTGGCCAACCTGTTTATGGAGAAGTTCGAGGACGAGGCTCTTACAACTGCCACTTACCAGCCAACATGCTTCCTGAGATACGTTGATGACACATTTGTCATTTGGCCCCATGGTCGCGAGAAACTGGAAGACTTCCTGGACCACCTGAACTCAAGGCATCCGAATATTAAATTCACCATGGAGCTAGAAAAGGACGGTCAGCTTCCGTTTCTGGATGTCCTGATGAAGAAGAAGGCGGATGGCACCTTCAGCCACAGTGTTTACCGAAAGCTAACACACACAGACTTATGCCTACAGGCCGACAGCTGCCACCACCCAGCACAGAAGACACTCGTACACCGAGCCAAGACACTGTCTGACTCTGACAGCCTGGCAGGGGAACTTGAACATCTTCAAAAAGTGTTTGCTAACAACGGATTCTCATCCAGCGACATCCGCAGAGCTCTTCATCCCGCCAGACTTCAGGATGCACCGGAGAACGAGCAAGAAGAAGAAATCAAGAAGCTAGCATTTTTACCGTATTCCGGGCCTGTTTCTGCCAAGATCAGCAGAATACTGATGAAACATAACATCAAGAGTGTCTTCTGCCCACTTAGCAAAATCAGGGCTTTACTTGGAACAGTCAAAGATGACCTGGGCTTAAGGAAGCCTGGCATTTACAATATTCCTTGTGAACGTGGTATGTCCTACATTGGCCAAACGACTAGAACGGTGGAAATCAGATGTAAGGAACACCAGCGACATACCAGGCTAAGGCAGGCCACAAAATCAGCAATAGCAGAACACTGTCTAGAGTTGGAACATTCCATGGATTATGAGAACACCAAGGTCATAGTCCAGACCCCCAGGTTCTGGGATAGTGTCATCACCGAATCTATAGAGATAAAGATGGCACAAAACCTGATTAACCGGGAAGCAGGATACCAGCTAAGCACTGCATGGAACCCGGCATTTGAACTGCTGAAGCAATACCGGAGAAAATATGTTTCCACCACCAACAACCAGCCTCAGACATCCGCACACTGCGGGCACGAACCAAGAAGGGAACACCAGGAAGCGTCAGCCGCAGTCGGAGGCGGCCAGAGCGGGCGCGGACGGAATAGGGAACGTCCATCACTTGTCCATACGGGTCTGCCCTGACCCGTGTTGGGAGCAGGCTAAGCATTGTCTGCTATTCCTGCATAATCCTGTATCTGTGGATTGGCTTCCTCACGGTGCGAATTGGCCTGAGGTGTTTACTGATGTGGAGTTGTCCTCTCTCTGCCACGAGATATTAGTCTCGTAACAGGTCAGGCCAATGCGTGGTTGGCCTGTGGTGAATAGGATGGCCCAAGTCCCTAATGAGCCTATTATCGGACTGTACAGTCCGCTCATAGAAGAGCCGCGCCGATTGTTTAAATCGGTCGCGGAGGAAGGGGATGCCGGTTTGGTGGTGTAGCCGAGCGGTCGAATAGAGCCTCGGCAGGCGCAGAGCGAGCTTGAGCGCCCTGTTCTGCACCCTCTGCAGCTTGTTGATGTGTGTGTCGGCTGCGTTGCCCCACACCACGGCCGCATATTCCAACACTGGACGAACCAGCGCCAGGTACAGCGTGATGCCGTGGTGGGGAGGCAAGGCAGACGACGGTTTGAGCAGAGGGTACAGAACGCGTAGGCGCCCTATTGCTCTGCCCCTGACGTCCTCGATGTGGGCTTTCCACGTCAGCTTCTGGTCGAGAATGACTCCCAGGTAGCGGCCAGTCCTGCTCCATGGGACGGGGCTTCCCATGACGGTGACTGGCGGAAGATCTGGTGGCAGTGGTCTTCGTGTGAACACCACTGCCTGGCTCTTCGCCGCATTCTGTTTCAGGCGCCACTTCGTCGACCACGCTCCAAGGACCTCACATCCACGCTGGAGCAGGCGGCGCATCTCGACTGCCTTCATACTCCGCACAAATAGCGCCGTGTCGTCGGCGTAGGGTGCCAACCTCACCGGCGCCACGCGCGGAGCGTCGGCCGTGAATAAAGAGTAGAGCAGGGGACCGAGAAGACCCCTGCGGCACTCCAGCACGGATGGGTCGGTGCGTGGACGTCCCCTCGTCCAGGCGGACGTGGAAAGTCCTGTCGGCTAGATACGACCGGAGTAGGACCCCGTGCGACGTCGGGACCCCGTGCACAAAAAGTTTGTACACGAGGCCGTCGTGCCACACGGAGTCGAATGCCCTGGAGACGTCCAGGAACACCGCCCCAAGGTATTCCCGAGTCTCCAGGGCGCGCATGGCTTCTTCTACCAGCCGCATCAGCTGGTGGACGGTGGAATGGCCCCTCCTAAAGCCGAACTGCTCGTCGGGTATGATGCCTTCCGCTGACACGTGGTGGAGCAGTCGTCTGGCGTACAGGCGCTCGAACGCCTTCGAGAGCGCCGGCAGCAGGCTGATGGGCCTGTAGTTGGCGGCGTCCAGTGGGTCCTTGTTCGCCTTGGGGATTGCCACCACCTCTGCATGTTTCCATACAGTGGGGTAGACCCCAGAGCGAAGGACCTGATTGAAGATGCCCGCCAGGAACGGGTATGCACCCGCCGGCAGGCTCCTCAGCAGATGGTTGGTGACGCCGTCAGCACCGCCAGACTTCTTGGTGTTGAGCGCTGTAATATGCGCGGCCACCTCCTCATCGGAGATGGGGTCGATCTCGTCCGCGTCGTCCCTGGCTTCCACGAACACAGGGAGCAGCTCTTCAACCCGGTGGAGGTGTTCTTCGTCTATGTTGTCATCCACCGGGGTGAATGACAGCTCGAAGTGGTCCGCCAGGGCGCCTGCCTTGCCGTCCGGGCTGCAGACGACGTCTTGTCCGACGAGCAGAGGCGGGACGCGCTGCCTTCTGCGTAGCAAGGACTTCACAGTCCGCCACACGCAGCCGTCCTCAGGGTTGAGGGAGGCGACGAAGTCCGTCCAGACGTTGTTTCTGTGCGCCTCAGCCGCCGCTTTGATGTCTCTCCGCATGCGGTTGAGGCGCCGTTTCGTCGCGGGTTGGCGGATGAGCTGCCACTCCCGGAAGAGGCGGTTCTTCTCCCGTATTGCGTCCCGGATGGGAGGCGGCAGGTTACGGGAGAAGTCCCTGGTACCCTGTGGAGGGGGAGGGGAGGCCGCGTCCGCTGCTTGCAGCAGCTGGCGGGTGAAGAATTGAAGGGCTGCATCCTCCCCCACTGCCGCGGGGTCGGGTGATTCTGCCAGTGATGCCAGGACATTGTCCTGAAATCGATCGCAGTCCAGGCGCCGGTACGTCTGCCGACGTGGCGGGAGCGTGGCTCAAGCGATGTCGATCTCGTAGACCACCTGCAGGTGGTCGGACGACATCGCACACCGCGTGGTGGCGGTCGTGTGGTGCCCGATGCCTTTGATGACGGCGATGTCGAGCATGTCGGACCGCCCTCTGGCCGGGAAGATGGTGTGTTCCCGTGGTCCCAGGATCAGGGCGCCATTCCTCTGGGCAGCGCGAAGAAGTCGGCGGCCACTGACGTTCGTGCGGCGGGAGTTCCATTCCGGGTGCTTCGCATTGAAGTCACCCGCAATGAAGGCCCTTCCCCCAAACGTCAACAGCGCGTCGACGTCCGCCTCTTGGAGGTGTCCACGTGGCCGCCTGTATGCGGCCACGAAGGTTATTTGCCCCGCAGCCGTGGTGACGTTCACCCCGGTGGCTTCCAGGGCGGCCATGGCTGGGAGCGGCACCTGGTGGTGCCGGAGTGAGGCGCGGACGTAGATGGCGGTCCCCCCGCCTGCCGTCGGCCTGTCGTTCCGGTAGCAAACATAGTTTGCTACCTTCACGTGAACACCTGGCTTGAGGTGAGTTTCGCAGATCAGACACAGGTCGATGGCCTCGTCCTGCATGAACTGACGAAACTCACCTTGTTGCGGAAACAGGCTGTTGGCGTTGAAGCCACAGATGGTCAGGCCATGGATAAGAACATTATCCATGGTGTGGCTTCGAGGCGACGGTAGCGGCCTGGAGGGCCCCCATTACGGCGGTGACGAGCACAGTAGGGAACGTCCAGAGCGGCAGGGGAGCGCCACTCACGGGGGCGGACCGAGAAGGGAACACCAGGAGCCCACCACCGCTGTTGGAGGCGGCCAGAGCGGGCGTGGACGGAATAGGGAACGTCCAGAGTGGCAGGGGAGCGCCACTCATGGGCGCGGACCGAGAAGGCAACACCAGGAGGCCACGACCGCAGTTGGAGGCGGCCGGAGTGGGCGCGGACGGAATAGGGAACACCTAGAGCGGCAGGATAGCGCGACTCGCGGGCGCGGACCGACTAGGGAACGGCAAACAGAACACCAGGCACCGGGCAGGCATAAATATGCGACCCGGTCCAGCAAGCAGCCAGTCTCAGGGAACACCTGATAAAGACGTCAAGTAATGACGTCGAAATATCATGTTTGGAAGACGCTGATATCCGACAGAAAACCCGATTTCCACGAGATGTCATAAGGAATATATCTACCCTAACCTGAGTGTGCTTTATTCACATTATAAACATTCGAGCGATGAGTTTATGGGCTCATTCAACATGGCTATCAGATTTGGGGTGGAAGGGAGTAGTCCTCCACTTTTAATTATAAGTAGTTTACACACTTATACAAATAATGAGAACATAAAATGTGCTCCCTGATCAGTTAAGATGGCATCAGGACTTCCAAATGATGTTATACAGTTGTTTAAAAATACCTTAGCCATGGTTTTCTCGTTAAACTGGCAATTGTTACTTGTACTAATACAGGGAAGAATGGTAAGCTATTGACGTAATAACTTATTTTCCTGTTATGTTTGGGAGAAGGGCCCCATTATATCTGGTGTCACAAAAGGTCTGAAAGCTTTCGGTAAGGTCTGCAAAGAGATCCACAACTACATCGACTGTGACCCGCAAGGGCAGGTGTATATACTTATCTATATCATGGAGCCAGCCTTGCCGTCAATAGTGAGTAGCGTAATGGGCTTTGTAGACCAGTTGCCACTGTGACAAGCTTAGATGCTATCATGGCGGTGAGTGGTGATTTGGGTCTGGAGCGACTTTGGTACTACTAACCAGTTTCAAAGAAGGGTTTGTGGTACAATATACCGCCATCAGACTCAAAATCAGGCATCATGTACATTATGTACAATCGGAGTCTTCTCTCTGGGAATCTTGTAATTCTACTATTAGCACTTCATCTGCTTACACCGCTCAGTCTTCTGTGCTGAGGGCATCGGCGCTCTGATGCAGGCCACCCACATTTATGGGGCACTTCATTAGCATACCCAGCAAATTTTAAAGCTCAGTGTATCAGTCAGTGACCGGGTCTTTTAAATACAACAGCCATAGTGGGGCCGCAAGGTTAGTTACAATGTTTGAAGTATCTGGCATCAAATACCAAAGCCAACAACTCTTTCATGTAGTAATACAATTAATTTAAGCGTTGGTGAGCAGGTGAGAAGCATTAACAAAGATTTTTCTTCGTGGTTGTGCTCTTGGCTTAGAATACAATCTATCGAAAAGTTCAAAACATCACACATAAGTACAAATGGCTTTTCAGAGTCAGAGTATACCAATGAAGGAGAACCTGTTAACACCTCTTTAACTTTTAGCATAGCGGTATCGCATTCCGCTGTCTGTTAAAAAGTTACTGCTTTTTTTAGCAATCTGGCTTACCAGTGCCATAATCCTTTACAAATCAGCGATAATAATTTACTAATCTGAGGAAACTCTGTAATTCTTTTGCATTTGTAGGAGCAGGGTAATAATCCATGACATGTCAGCTGTGACTCTGGCTGTACTCCAGCAAAGTTAATAATGTGTCCCAAATACTGAGTTTGCAACTCTGAAAAAGGAGCTGTTTCCAACTTCAAACTTAAATTAGCATTCTGCAACCTTATCAATACATTTCTCAATTGTTCAGCATGCTCTTCAACTGTTTGAGAGAACGCTGATGTCATGCAAATAGTCCAGATAGGTAGTGGGTTTTAACCTTTGTAACAACAAATTGACAAATCTCTGGAATGTGCTGGGTGGATCCATAAAAATTAATACAAATGTGAGGGTGCAACGAAAGCTATTTTTGACTGGTCCTGTGGGATTATGGAATCTGATGGTATCCTGAGTCCATATCAAGGAAAATGCAAAACTTTTAGTTCCCTAATCTGTACAACTTTTTGTCAATACATGGCAATGAGCAGGTACTGGTTGTTGTAACCTTGTCTATCCTCTCATTTCTAGACATAGGCAATACGTGTTTTTGCCACTGATTGATTTCTTCGGTGCAACTACAATAGGACTTGATCAGAGGCTGGCAGGTGGTTGAATAATTTATGTATTCTCTTATTACTCTATTGGCAACGGACTTGCCGCAGTGGATACACCGGTTCCCGTGAAATCACCGAACTTAAGCGCTGTTGGACGTGGCCGGCAGTTGGATGGGTGACCACCCAGCCGCCGTGCGCTGTTGCCATTTTTTCGGGGTGCACTCAGCCTCGTGATGCCAACTGAGGAGCTACTCGACCGAATAGTAGCGGCTTCGGTGTAGAATACCATCATAACGACCGGGAGAGTGGTGTGCTGACCCCACGCCCCTCCTATCTGCATCCTCCTCTGAGGATGATACGGCGATCGAATGGTCCCGGTAGGACACTCGTGGACAGAAGACGGAGTGCTTATTTATTATTTATTTATAGGTGCTTATTACTGTATTGTTTCTTCCAAAACACACTGTAACTGTGGAATTCGGTATGGTTTCTGTGCTGTTTGTCTTGTATTTCCAATAGGAATTTCGTGGTATACAAGATCAGTAGCTGGCAAGCATTATCTTTCTTCAAATAACCACGAATACTCTTGTAAAACCAAATAGAGCAAACTCTGCTAAGAGTCAGTCAAATGCAACAACTTATTTTGCATCTGCTGCTTAAGGAGTGGCGTGATTGTGTACACCTTTCAGACTTGTAATAACTTCCATACTTTCTTAATTCTGTCTTCAGAAAAGGATTCTTCACATTCAGCTACTTCTTGGATACTGGGCAGTATGGTTGCTCATGGTATTACTATGTCTTGTGCTCCAAAAATTGTGTAGACACACCAGGACTTTTACTTTCTGCCCCACAGTTCTTGCCCTACACGTGCCTCGTTTGACATGCACCTATATCCTGTTGAGAACGTCCTTCTGGATGTGTGGTTCAACAACAAAATTAGTCCCTTTGGGCTCTTCCATTATGACTGTCAGCCAGAGAACTCCTGCAGTACAGTCATTTGCTGTTACAGGGATTTGTGCTTTTAGCACCAAGGTACACTGTGAATCAAAATTTTGGGGAGTGGCTCCCTACTCTGGATTTCCTCATGTCTGTGAGGTGCTGTTGCTACCAAAATGGTGAATAGCTTATCGAATCCATCAGTGAGGGACTGGAAATCACTCACTCTCTGAATCCGGAACAGGAAATCATTTCCTAGTATGATTTCAAAATCAGGCTTTCTCTGTCTGTTAGCTTCCATCTCAAATTCGTAGGAGGAGCCATTGACAGTTAACTTAATTGAACGCACTCTGGTAGGCTCTGTCACTTGGGTACCCAAACCACTAATATGACAGCAGGGTGGTTTTAGCGGCCACCAGTTGTTAGGAGAACGAAAAATTAAACTTTTGTGTAAGCTCATACAAACCAAAATTGAAGCCAGTTTTCCTTGTGTCTCTCCATTCACAATCAGCCAACCTAGTTTAAATTCCTCTAACTTCATCAAGAGCAGCTTGAGAATTAAGTCTGCCTTCCGTGGAGAGGCGTGCCTTCGTTGTATACTATTCTGACCTTCTAACTTTACATTTATATCCACAAATTTGTGAGGTTTTGTTGCAAGGATCCAGTAACATCACTCTCAGCAGGACTTTCTGTCTGAGAGCGTGTCTTTTCAGACATGGTTGCAGCAAAAAAAGGACCTAACAGTTAACAATAACAGACCAAAGCAAAACAAGAAATAAAAACGAAACCCTACAGGGAGGGAATTCCTTACTTCTTCTGGTTGCTAAGCAGGAGCATACATTCGCCGGCAGATCGGCGACAGGATGCAAAAGCAGTGGCTAGTGGCACCCATGTGGAGATAGCGGCAATAGTGCCAGTGTCACGACCCTCAATTAGTCGGTGGCATGGAGATGGCAGTGGCAACGACTCTGGTGTCGAGCCTGGACCCTCAAGGTGACAACAGCAACACCTGGCAGCATAAGCAGAATGCGCCGTGTGGCAGGGACAGAGTCTGTGCTCTAAGCAGCGCTGGCTAATGCGAGCCACATACAACTACAGTCCAAGCAAATAACTGTTACCGCCAGCCAACCACCCACCATCAAATATATGACTATTTACATCAACTCCCTGGTATGACACCAAATTTGTACAGGATGATGGAATGGTGTGGCCAGGTCAATAGGGTCCTTTGAAATAACTACCAGAAAAGTTAAAGAGAAATCCTAGTAGGTTTTATTCACGATAAAAGGATGTACAACTGAGGTTCCTGGGGAAGCAACCAGCTGCTGGGAAAGGTGGCCTCTATGGCCAAATTCCAGAGGATGACGTGGGAGTGCTGCAGAGGAACTTGTAAATAGATTGGAGGCTGGCAAGCAAGAGAGGCAAGCCATAACTCTGCAGGCCCTGGTGACCGCATATGTCGGACCACGTGACTTTCTCTTGCAGCTGTTTTGGCTGGAGATAGTCCACTCTAAGTGTTCCCTGATGAGAGATTCTGACTGTGTGAATGGCAACAGCTCAACAGCATGTACTGAGGCACTGGATGGTCTGTCAATGCATCTCAACATGAAGTAAAGGAATGAAAGTTCTTAATAAAAAGTTTTAAAATTTACTGCCTCTATGCCCTCCAAACAGATGGGTCCCATTCAATCCTCTGGATACAACTTGCAGTAAACTTATGTTATTGTTGTATCATATTTAGCGTTCTGGGTAAGTGCTGCACATACATTAGTTGTAATGGAACCAGTTTATTTATTGATAAGCTTGTGAAATACTTTTATGTTGTAGTTTTATCTTTACACTTACCAGGATAATGGAAGCCTATTATTCCACATAGGTGATGGCAGGCGTGATCTTCAGCAATAGGTCACAAGTATGGTTCGTATTTAATAGCAAGCAGTTTACATTTGGAGCTCTTCTGTATCACAGTAACAGAGTAACGTATTCTCATTTGTTTACTTATTAATGTGTCTAAAGAGAGTGTATTCTGTGATTAATAAAGTATACATTCCAAATGTGTTCGGCAAGAATTTTAGTGAAGGCTTACCTTAAGAAATATTTTTGGTGTGATAAAATGTACAGAAGAGACGTCTTCTTAAGGATTGCAGTGTACTATTCCTGGCTATTTTAGATAGGGTCATCAATGGCTCGATGTGATCTGCTCGCTGGTTTTTAAATATAATACGGGATAAATTATGATATATAATATGAATGTTCAAGTATAATTATCAATGCAAGAAACAGTCATCATATGAATGTAAAAATAGATTGAAACTGTAATATGTAGCAGAAGATGCTTTAAGTTGGAAATCAATTTGTTTAGTAATGTCTGATTTCATTTGACATTAAATGTTTACTATTCAATGACAGAATCGAGTTAGAATTTCGTGAGAGATTTAAAGAGGAATTATATAACAGATGTGTGTTCACTGAGGAGGCAGGAGAATGATTCCTGCAAAATATGCAGGCTCACAGTGAGTGAACACATGATAATTGTGATAGCAGTGTAGTGCAAAGTATTTATCCAGGTTGTCAGCAGTGAAGCAAGGTGCGTGGAACATAGTACTGCAAAACACTGGAATCAGATTCCTAGAGTGAATACGGGATGTAACAAGCAAAATGGAAATGTTCTAAATTAAATGACGACAGGCACTACGCACAGCCTATAATGGATAAATATTGAACAGCCAATCTGCAGAAGACTGATTACTGTGAAACTTGAACCACTAAACACAGTGAACTCTAAGAAAATGCTGTCTAAGCTAGCAGTGCAACATGAGACTCAGGATAGCATATGTCAAGTGGTGGAGCTAGCGGTAATAAACGTAGGTAGACTAGACCGTCAGCTAGAAATGCAAATGACTGGTATTTCATGCGTTAGACACTTGGTGACACAACATTTTTTTATTATTACGGAAGTCTGTTTTGACATTTTTCTTGACTTATTAGTGGGGTCTCCGAGCCTAAGATGATAATTAGATATGTCATCTGCCGCAAAATGATGCACATTATTCAATATCAGTATTCTAATTTATATAAATATCTTTGGATGATGAATTAAATCTTATATATGTGGTTGTATATGTGTTAATCTGAGTTTCACTTTCAGGAAGCAGAATACCATCAAAGTTTTATCGAAAATTCGTACACATTTGTAAATATTTCGTGTTCACAAATACTGTTGACACAAGTCAAGGACGCCAGATCACAAGACAATACACCACGAACATGCTCTTCTCGCTCACCTATGGCACACCAATGTATGCAAAATGATAAGCTCAAGTAGTATGCTCAGTTGATGATATTCTGCAACATCTTTTCTGTAGACCGCTTTCAGTGTCACTAAGAGTGGCGAATGGCGCGACAAAGAAATGTCTGTAATAATTTACCATATAAAATCATTCTCACCCATGCAGTTCAGTAAAGAATTACGTAAATTAAGAAATGTATATTTTCTTGACAATTTATACCTAGAACGGTATAGCAATTTCAGAAAGAATGATTGTAATTCATGTTGTATCATGTTAGCACTATCTGAGCATTTTATTAATTTATCTTACAGTCTATACACATATTCTGTACACATTTTATAGTTTGTTGCAATGTTCAAGACTGAAATTGATTAAGTTTGTTATGATTATTTCATTACAGACTTTTATTAATTGTATATTGAAACATGAAAAAGTAGCAACTCACTAGAACATCCAGAAGCACACTATGAATATTTAACTCATTACTTAATGCTGGGAACGCCGTCATATTCCACCTATCGTGGCTGCAAAACAAATTCAGCCGTTCAGTTTAGAGACTAACAGTAACATATATTTTTTTTTAAGAGAAAAAAATTCCATTATGGGAAAAATTACATTTCTTTGTCTTAATGTACCTTTGTAATGAATAGAAGCCCACTCGCCCACTTACAGCTCTGCTGCCACCTCAGTTTCATTTGCCATCAAAAGAGAAAACACAAGGCTTGAGAGTGTGCCGAAAAATTGCACTACATTCACAGCTATGACAATGGCACATATATGCAATCATTAGAGCTGTGTTGTGCACATCCATTGTTGCAGCCGCAGCACCCATAGTAATCACAGTATGGGATTACTGCCTCCTTGTCCACAGGGTCGTAATGGACAGTACAGTACGACCAAATTTTTTGCTCAACACTGGAGTATCCAACAGATATGGAGCAGCCTACATCGACAATTAGATGCCGTCTGCTTGCAGATGGACTAGTGATATGTATTGTGATGTGTTGACATATGCTGTTCATAAACATAAACGTCTTGAACTGCAATAGAGCTGTGACTGCTGTCACTACTATGCCTGATATACAAGCTATTGTGTTCTTGGGCTAGTGACATTACAGTCTGTTCTACAACAGTGTGACCACACTCGTTAATTTTCACTGTGGCGACCACTGTCTAGTAGTTTATTTTACAGGTCCGTCTTGATCACACAAACTGTTACACTTCATTATTCTAATCATCCCCAGCACTTACTATGTATCTTAATGTTTAGTTTGACGTTGATACATCAGAATATTTTATGGTATGTATGGCTGGTATACAAGGCTGTTAATCATGTAAACTCATTTTATCTTTCTTATGTAGCACCAGGCTTTTTATAGATTTAGCGTCAGCAAACTGAACTTAGTTGGTTACTCCCTGTATTTGTTTGTAACAGATCTGAAGACGGTAGTAGCTGAAGCCGGCAATAGTGTAGTGTAAAAGTTTGTGTGATCAAGATGGACCTGTAAAATGAAGTTGCAAAATATGATTATGGACTCATTTTCAGACTTTATGTCTTCAATTGATAAACAGTCTAACAGCTTACTGAGACGTTGAAACGTCCCCTTAGAACAATTTATACAAGACTGCTTAAACTGACACACAATGTTTTTAGCGCAACGCAATCTGACTATCAAAGATCCCTGCAAAAGAATGGCCCTGAGTAACATTAAACTATACCTTTCAGAAATCACTTACCTCACAAAAATCTTCATTACTCGAACTACTGCAATACAGCGAGCGCCACTACTGCCAGCTAAAGAAAAGATTCAAACTATGGAAGGCACTAACTACTGATAGGGATAGTTAGCAAATGAAAGATTTTAATAGAGAACAAACAATGTATTTACCTTAATAGTCATAATATATGTAGCAGTTCATGACAAATTACAAAACTCCGCCATCTCTCTCCCCACATCCACCACTGCTGGCGCCTCACCTCCAACTGCGCAACGCTACGGGCTGTTCGCATCCAGCTGCCGCTGCCCAACACTACAATGGCGACTATTACAACAATGCAAAGCAGCCACAGACTGCACACAGCACAGCCAGTGATTTTCATACAGAGGTGGCGTTACCAATAAAAAAACCTAAACAGCCTACTTACATAGCCCCCATGCCCCCCACAAAAAATTTTACAAATTGGTTTGGGCAGTGGCCAATACAGATTTGAAAAAATTTTTCATAATTACAATAACAAAGATATCAAATGCACACACTTACTGATACAATGTTGGTCAAAAGCTAAAATTTTCTCACAGTCCATAAAGACAGTCCTGATCATTCATCATAATAGTAATTACAGTTTTTTTCTCACAAAGTCTCATTAGTAAAAGAAATTGCACACAGAAGTAGTTGATTTCCATGCAGTCTTGAAGAAGTAGTGGTGTCCTTCCAACGAACAGACAGTGCTGACTCTTGACATGCAGACAGGTAATGGGCCACAACAGAGCAAACCTACAGCAGAGTCATTCGACGTTTTGAAGAATATTCGTAGGTAGGTCATCACAGAGCAGACCCACTCACTGGAGTCCTGGTAGAGATTGTGGTATTGGTGGGCCACCAGAGGTGCAGACCCACTGCAGTCCTTGTAGAAATAATGGTATTGGTGGGTCATCAAAGATGCAGACCCACTGTAGTCCTTGTAGAAATAATGGTATTGGTGGGCCACCAGAGGTGCAGACCCACTGTAGTCCTTGTCGAGATGGCCAGCAGCCATCTGTTGCGATTGTGCAGGTGCACATTCACCATCGAAGAGTCTTGCGGAGAATATAGCAAGTCCATAAACCACCACTTGTGCACTCACAAAGTTTTTGGAATTGTCCTTAGAACCAGCAATGCTGTTATCCAGTCCCTTGCTGAATTAGTAACACACGTGCAAACACTAACAGTCCCAACTTCTCACATATTGTCCATCTACTATGACCAACAGAAATGTGTTCAGTGAAATGTAACTAACAAGTTAATAATATCATGAACTGGTGACAATTACAATTTTATAACATAATAATACAATAACCAAAATACATCATTAAAAACATAACAATACAGATAACATTTGTAGTACAGGCTTTACAAAAGAATCGAACTAACATATACATCAGTGGAATTATGACATGAGTACATACATAAAAGATCACAATAACTTTTGAAACGTCAACTTCACACATGAGCATTAAACAGAACAGAATTAATAATGTCTAACATCTTTACAAAGTAAATAACATATTATTAATGCCAATTATATTCGAGGATAACAGTATTCCTCATCATAGTGAATGTAGGTTAATATTAAAAGAAGAAAAAATTCTATGAAACTACACAGAGACAGGAAGAAAACAAATACACAAGGGTACACAAACACATAGTGGGATAACACCAATAGAAAAGGACAGGGTTCGTTTTCAGTGTAACATTTGGTACTGCAGCCCAAAACTTCATATATCTTTCCTCTTATTTCATCCTTTGTTTCCACCAAAAAAATTCTATCTAAGCATGCTTTCTGTATTTATATGTTCACACATTTCTTACCTCAACATTTATTTCCAAGAAAATCCTACCTAAACCTGTTTTCTGTACTTTTTTTCGTATAACTTCTCAATGCATTTCTTCCAATTCATCGCAACTCATTCTCTTAGAGGCTACCCCCTGTTAAGCTAACTTAAATCTACTGAGGTCAGATGCTAAACTAAGGGACGAGGCAATGCAGCAGCACAAAATAAGTAACACAAACAGCAATGACCAAAAAAATGGAAAATTGCAAAGCAAGCTACAGTAAATCTAAATTACCAAGCAATGTAACATTACAACTAATATGAGCCAATGTGCAGCAACAAGAAAAATAAATGAGTAGTAAAACTGGCTTAGCAGAGTAACACAAATTCAAATTCAGTAACACTATGCCTGGCAAACAGCAGTAACTTATACCTAAACATGACATAGCTCAAGCAGAAAAAATATTACAGTAAAAACAACAATGCAGATAAGGGAAATGTATATTCACATCTTAATGTCTATGTAATTAAAGTGGTGCACCACAAATTATTCTACAAAAGAAATTACCAAGTACTTGAAAAGAAAATTATAGATGCAGTTACTGTTATTAGTCCCTTCTTATTGTTCTCTCCATTCCAAGAGCTCCTTTTTCGAAGAATGTGGATCAGAAAATAATTATTTAATAAATCTGTTGACAGAAAGTGTTCACATTAGCAGATGCATTTAAGTTTATTTTATAAAACCAATGCTGCAACACAGCTGGAAACCAGATATTAAACAAAATGAGCAATCTCTTAACTACAAAGACAATAGATGTAAAATGTTTCTAATCATTTCATTAGGCATTTTAGTAAATATCATAAATTACGAGCTCCACAGTATGCTTTCAACAAGGAAATGTCAATAGCGAGGACAATGGCCTCTCCTTTCTTTTTTTCTACCTGTGCTTCTGATGAGGCACTCACTAATGACTTGTTCTCCCGGCGTCTGACACAGCTGCGTGCCCACGATGCATTACGTGCAGGTGGTCACTTAACTTTCTTACGGAAATATTTACGACAGCAGTTTCCGCTACTGTGACAGCCTCATATACAAAATTTCACGGATTGAGGATTTGCATTGCAAATGTGTAGAAACAAAACCCTATAAATATAACAGTGTCCAAAAAATTTTCGCCGGCATTGTGATATATTCACGCATTTACACACATTTCATAACTCTTAAAGTACGAATCTTGGTTTCCAACAACCTTTTTCACAAACCAGAGTCCCTAAACACTACTCATTATTCCTTACCTTATTCGTCGACACTTCTTCAATATTTCATCATAACAGCTACGTGGCTTAATCAGATAACTCATATAGCATCAGCCTATTAATCATAAACATACCTCAGCAGCATAATACACATCGTCGTCGTAATAATAACATCATAACACCTCAGTCAAATCTCAAAATCGTCGTAGCTTCCTCCAAAATTTCAAAACCTAAAAAATTCTCTGCTCATGTCAATAGTGTCATCTGCCTCAAACGTACTTTAAAAATCATGATCCCATACCAAATACATCATTCAAAGCTCTCATAGTATCACAATGGTTCCGAAAACATTTGAACAGTTTACAAAGTACAGACAAAATACAGTTTCATAAGTGTGAAGTTATCCAACTGTGTAATTACGTAAACATCTGTCACTGATATAGTAAAATAAATGTTTGTCTCTCTCAGTTAAATGATCAGATAGCTGTGTAATTTACATGTTAGAGAAATATGGTACCGATGTGTAAAGTTGTATAAGCAAATACCATATTAGCTAGGGCTCCTTGTGCTTGCCAAACACATGGTACACAAAGTAGGCGTGTGCCCCCATGAGGATTATTGTAATTATACCCTCAGGTGTTACAGATTACAGCAATGGAATGAAATGTATCATGGAAAACTTTCTTTGTAATTCAAAAATCTTTAAAAATAAATGTTTTAAGTACAAAATTAATCACTCAAATACGTGTCCTGTAGCGCTAAATATGCGTCTTGCTGTAAGATAATCTCTGTGGAAGTGTCGTAGTTATCGTCCTCCGAAAGCTAAGTTCTGCAGAAGACAATGCACTTACCTCATGATAAACGAAAGTGAAATGCTTTGTGTATAGATATCTTAGTTATTACGCTTATTGTTGTGGTGAAGACCGTACTGTGCTGCAACGTATTGTTGTGCTACGAAAGAGGCTGTCTCATTGTAGCTATACCACAAAAGTTACTACTAAAACATGTTTTACTTCCCAGAATAATACAGAAAAACTGTGCAGATATGAAACAGAAACACCGCAAACAGATTCTAAGTCTGACAAAGCATACTAGTAATGTAAAGTGAAAAGTTATATGGCAAAGACAAAGTTAAAAAGCAGATTATCTTTCAATAAACGGTTTTACATGTGAAATGTGGTAAAATCCTTTACTCTTCATAGTAATCAGAGTTTGAACTTGAATGCAATTGTCATGCGGTATACGTCGGTAAAGAATACTGGAATTTTTCTCAAGGTTAGCGTCTATGTTATTTTTCTCTGAGCCAGCCGGCGCAGGTGGGTGCCTGCGGCGCAAGTCATTGTCTGCCTCTTTGTTGGCGCGTTTCGTTATTGGGGTTTGGAGACCTAACTTCTACAAATTCACGTTGTCGAAAGTGCCCAGCTCTGTTTGAATCCCGCCAGTTCTGATGAAATTCACGTCTATCGTTATGATTATATCGTCTGTCGTCATGTCGGTAGTTCCTGTAGTTTCTTTCTTGTCGGTCATGTGGTGGAGAATTTCTCCCTGAATCGTACCTGCGCACTGAACTGTTGCGTCTGAAGTTATTCTGTCTCCCTTGATAATAATTGTTTTGGTTCCCATATTGTCTGTTTCTAAGGTAATCTCTGCCATATTCATTACTACGGAAATGCGATCTTTCTCTGTAACTATTACTACTCTGCCAACGGTTGTCGTACGGGTGGTGTCTATTTTGGTCACGATTTGCGTTGTAAGAATAGACCTGTAGTGTCCAGTTATTGTTTCTGTCGTCACGGAATTCTGGAGGATGTGACCTGTAGTGATTGTATTCCTGTTTTCGCATCCCGCGACTGTCTGTGTCAATTTCTAATTCTTGTAAGAGTCCCTGAAAAGCTTCAATGTCGTCTTTGCAACGTCCTGCCAAAATAATATGTCGTAAATGTTCAGGTAATTTGATTAAGCAAATGCGGATGAGCTCTGAAGGGCTGTATGGGTTTGAAAGATATTGATTCTTATGCAACATGTCTTCAAAATATTTGACAAGACTGGAAAATTCAGATTGTTCAAAGTGTTTCATCATCATGATGCTATGTTTTACTTGGTCTTGTGTAGCTTGAGACCAATATGCTGAGAGGAAGGCATGGTAAAACTCTCCTTCACTGTGGCAATCGTGAATGACCGATCGCATTCTTACAGCTGGTTCATTCTCTAAGTAGCCACACATAAATTCTGATCTGTGCCCTAATGACCAGTTGGGAGGAAAACAATGAGAGAATTGATGGAGCCACGCTTGTGGATGAATGTCGTTGCCAGAATTCTTAAATGTTTTGAATTTACGTGTAGTAATGAACAGCTTATAGTCAAAATCATCATATCGGCGAGTCGCATGTCGGTCATTGTTACGTCGCTTCGGCGGTTCCAACTCAAAATTCGGTGCACATTGCCAATTTCTTTCATAACTTCCGAAATGCCCTATGTTATTATTTTGTGGCTGTTCCGTATTTCTATGTCCCTCTTCCCTTATTGGGGCGCGAGTGTCCTCTGAAATACGTAATTCTTGTATTACCTGTGTTAGATGATCTTGTACTTCCCGGATTTCTCTTTGGTGTTGCGTATCAATTTGATTCAGATTTTGTTTCAGTTTCCTAATTTGTTCGCTCTCTTCTGTGTTACTAAAGACTACCGGTTTTGTGTCATTCAGATTATCATCTACCTTCGTAGATAAATTATTTAGCTGATCCGAAAGTTCAACTACTTTCTCTGATAATGAACTAATTTCCTCCATGTGTCTTTCTACTGTGTCCTTTAAGTTTTCCTGAGTTTTGCAAGCTGCGTAACCGAATCGGTAGATGCAACTGAGTCAATTTTAGCTTGCAAGGTCTCATGATTTTCATGAACAATAGTTTGCAGTTCTTTTATGGCTGCTTCGTGATTCTGTAATGCATTTTCATGACGCAAAAAAATAAATTGGAAATGCTCACAAATTTGTGTTTTTACGTCATTACAGGCTTTTTGACATTTCGATTCTATTTTATGTAACTCAGTAGTTAAATCTTCACGTGTTTGTTCAAGCGTGGTGTGAAGATTTTGTTCCATTGCGTCTAACTGTTGCTGTGTTTGTCTCTGATGTTGTTCCATTGTGTCTAACTTTTGAAGATTTTGTTCCATTGTGTCTAACTTTTGAAGCTTTTGCTGTGTTTGGCTCTGATTTTGTTCCATTTGTTGCATTAGTTGTAATAACAATGCATTAGTGTCTGGAATCTGTTCCTCTACGCTTTTCGGCAGTGCATTTGCACCGGCAACATTCACATTTTGACAAGCTGAAAATGTGTCTTGACTTATTTGAGAAAACGGTGAGGACGCAAAACCTGAATCTACAGTATTTGTAAAATTGTGTCCTGTCATTTCGGATTCCTGAGGCGAGCTGTTGCCGACCGATCGATCGATAATGCTTCCCTGTTCACAACCTGTTTCGCTGTCTGCACCATTATTTGCCGCCCGCTCCATTTCCCTATGCACAATCACCAAATTACTACTTGGAATGTCTGTTAATTCACTACACAGTGGTGCTGATAAGCTACGCTCGTCGTCACTATTATTTCTCAGTTTACTTTGGAGCCTAGTGTTACGTTTTTCACACGCCATTATTGTGACAATATTTCACACGATATTTCAGAAAAACACAATTTGAAGAGCAAAAATAAGTGAACACATTAACATAGCACTGAAAATAATATGTAGTTAATTGCAACTGCGAAATACTTGGTGCAAATCTACATGCATGCCACAACTGTTTTACTGTGCAACAATGAAAAACCACAACTACCAAGGAAATTCTCTCTATAATTACGCGCTAGCAATAAACAAAAGCTACACTAATTCCACAAACTACAAGAAAAAATCAGATGATTCCAGTGAGGTATCCTCGGCTAAGGGTCGACATATGAAACGTCCCCTTAGAACAATTTATACGTGACTGTGCTTAAACTGACACACAATGTTTTTAGCGCAACGCAATCTGACTATCAAAGATCCCTGCAAAAGAATGGCCCTGAGTAACATTAAACTATACCTTTCAGAAATCACTTACCTCACAAAAATCTTCATTACTCGAACTACTGCAATACAGTGAGCGCCACTACTGCCAGCTAAAGAAAAGATTCAAACTACGGAAGGCACTAACTACTGATAGGGATAGTTAGCAAATGAAAGATTTTAATAGAGAACAAACAATGTATTTACCTTAATAGTCATAATATATGTAGCAGTTCATGACAAATTACAAAACTCCGCCATCTCTCTCCCCACATCCACCACTGCTGGCGCCTCACCTCCAACTGCGCAACGCTACGCGCTGTTCACATCCAGCTGCCGCTGCCCAACACTACAATGGCGAGTATTACAACAATGCAAAGCAGCCACAGACTGCCCACAGCACAGCCAGTGATTTTCATACAGAGGTGGCGTTACCAATAAAAAAACCTAAACAGCCTACTTACAACGTGCAGTGGGAAAACTCTGAGTGTTTGGCGTTGGAACACCACTGATACAAAACATGTTAACTGTCAAATTTTGAAGGCTGTTTAAGGAATAACAGATAATTTAGTGATGTTTTAGAATAATTCCCCTCATTCTTATACCGTATTTCAGCAGTACAGTCTGCAGCTGCATTGTAATGAAATTTCTCCCCGCTTTGAACTAAACCATTCCGTCTACAAACATTACCTTTATTTTTATTGATATGGTTTTTGTTTTATCCAACTTATGAATACCATCACTAGTAGGTCGGACTCTCTGCCATCAAACTCATTACCAAATGTCACGCTAAGGCAGCCGAAGACAGTGATATGTTGACTGTGGTTGTAGTCTTTGGTCCGAAGACCCATCTAATCTTCGTTATAACAGCGACAAATATTTGTTACGACTGTGACTAGATGCAGATGGACTTATTAAATTATGAACTTCAGCTCTGTCATTTATAATGGTGCATGACCAAGGAGTTGTTAAAACATTATGTGTAATAAAGATGGCGAGTTCAAAACATTTATTTGGTGTGGACTATGCAGTTTATACCATTAGTTTTAAACCCATGCTGCGTTATAGAAGCTGCAACTTACATACCTCTGAATTTGCTTACTGTATTCATCTGTTGGCCCCCCCCTGCGAATTTTACGCCCCAAACTTCCCTCCAACACTAAATCAGTGATCATGTGATGTTTCAGAATGTGTCCTGTCAGCCCATTCCTTCTTGTAGTCAGGTTGTGCCACAAATTTTTCTATCCAATTGTATTCAGTACGTCTTCATTAGTTACATCATCTACCCTTCTAATCTTCGATATAACAATGGCAAATATTTGTTGAGACTGTGATTGGATACAAATGGACTTATTAAATTATGAAGTTCAGTTTTGTCAGGGTGAATGGTATATGAAAAAGGAATTGTTAAAATATTATGTGTAATAAAGATGGTGAATTCAAAATATTCATTCTGGTCTGGGCTACGCAGTTTATACCGTTAGTTTCAAACGAATTGTGTGTTACAGCACCAGAGCTTTTCTGTCCAGCAGATTCATCTGGCATGTCACTGACTGACAGTCTACGTTACAGCTGACTGACAGTACGTTCACTGAAGTCCTCCAACAACCATGATTGATGCCTTGTGGACTCGCATACACACCAGATAGTGGGAGACTCCCTATAAACATATCCAGGTCCTGTTTACAAACACTGTTTGATGAATGCGTGAGGAAGATCACACCACACTAAATTCTCAAAGCAGCATAAAGTTAATTTCAGCATATATTTCTCATGCTACTACAAATTTCACAAAAGTCAGAGTGTGGATCTGATTCAAAGTCAGCACGAAGTTTCGACACTCAATTTGTTCTGAATTCAACATTCGTGTGTTTATTTCTCCTGGCCAGTTAACAGGGATATCCCCCAAATAAGTCAAATTTTATTATCATACTTCATAAGTGTACAGATACAATGTATATCTGCCAGCAGCGACCACTTGCTGAACCCTAGTCACTGCAGCAGATATCTTCTTCTGGAGGCTTGTCAGATGACGAGAAGAACTGCCCCACACGGCTGGCTATGGCCACAATCAGCTGTATAATGTTGAGCACGACGAACTGGGCACCGTGGAGGAATGTACTCACCACCCAGATAGCCGGTTGCATGAGTAGCAAGGTCGCACTCAGGAATCTCTCCACCACGATGGCCACCGCCGCAGCTGTCGACAGCAGTGTCACCAATGCCACTAGGGCCATCAGCTCCACCAGACGCACCGCCACCGCCATGATTCTCTGCAATCACCATACAGCCACGTGCTCTCCTCTGTACTATGCCCACATTTTTCTTTGGCCAATTTTAAAGCAGGGATGCAGGGTGTGGAAGAATGGCCTGTATGTATACTGAAAGGGTACAGTGAGAGCAGGCCCTGACAACCTCTCTAACTGCAATCTCAGCAATTTTGTTATGTACTTCCTACTGGCCTCCTACCCGCACTGAGCATGATGAGTAAAATCACAATGACACGAGAAATGACATTAAGAATGGGTGCTACAGTCCTTCGTGTGGTGCTATTGGATAGATGGGGTGGACAGAATTAAGAGAACAAATGACGTAAATTCGTTTGTCAGTTCATGGTATCAGATGCTCAGGAAAAGTGCACGAGCTGTACTTACAGTAGTTTTTTCACTCTGCAATCTACACACAGGCTGATGCCAGATATAAAAAACTTCAGATTACAAAAAACTTCTAAAACCAACATTATCTTTTTTTTGGCTCCCACCTCTATAGAAATGGTCTTCGATAACTTTCTTAACACGTAACTCATATATGTCTGTCAGGTGTTAATTATTTTAAACTTATCTTTTATATTTCAAATCTGGAAAAATGTTTGGAGCATGGATCGATGAGTGACAGTAATGTTTCTGATTGCGAAGAAGGTTTTATAATTTGTTACATGCTGTACCCCGTTACTGGAAATGACTGTGCTGCCGGAAAAACACAAGAGCAATGTCCAAAAGAGTGGTATGAGGGGATGGGGAAGGGTATATTCATCAGGGTCAAAGAATAGAGTGCACGAGAGGGTTAGACTGTTAGCACAGACTTTTTTTGATGAATCTATGAAATTGAAATACAGCAATTTGTAACACTTATTAAAGGATCTACATACTAACGTTTATAATTATTTTCGAAAGTACGATAAGAAATTTGACTTACAATTTCAATATTTTTTTTTCACAATCAGTACACCAGAAAATGGAACAACACGAGATTAGTGAATAAAATCCCATCGACAGAGTGGTCATTATAGATGGATCTCGTACTGGAGACGACGAGGAAGCAAATTTGCCCTATCCTAGTCGAAAGAATCATCCTGTCCTTATTTGTTTAATGTAAATTGCAGGGGATGTCAGTCGCCATCCTCCCAAAGACAAGTTCACTATCCACCTCATTCGGTGGAAAGCAGAAGGGACAGTTGAAGTAGTGAATCAGCTCATTGTCACTCCACATTGCAAGTCCTCCAGAACCACTTCTCCTTACAGGGGTTATTAAATTCTGCTACTGACTTGGTATGGTAATGTTGTGCCATGTGCTCACTGCCATTTCCACTAAGTGATGTTGGCAGTTCTATAAACAAATAGAAAAGGTCACTATGGGATTTGCTCTATCTCTCGGTATTGTAAACTTACAAATGGTGATTCAGCTCCCCTGCCAGTGGCTTTTGGGCTACTTGCAACACATTCAAACTCCACACAAGATTTTCATATTCTCTTGGTCATTATGTGCAAACTGTTAGTCCTACAGAAAAAAATTAATGGGACATTTTTGTAGGATATTTAATGTGGTCTAATTTTTTACTAAGATACATTTCCGGTAGGGGTCGTAGTTTTCGAATTATTCAAGAAAAACGTACAAAAGTGACCTTCAAATGCGTTTTTCTTGAATAACCCCTGAACTATGGCCAAAAGTCAAAAATTATCTCAGTACAAAATCTAATTAAACTAAATTTTCTACAAAAAGATGTTGTTCATTTTTTCTGTAGGACTAATAGTTTGCACGCAGCGAGTAGAAGAACATGAAAATATTGCATATGGTTTTAGAAGACGTTGCGGGTTGCGTAATACCCATCGGTAGGGGCAGCTGAATCACCTGGATTATGGAGCATTTTGACAAAACAGTTTTGGGAAACGCTGCCTGAAACTTGAATCATTCTACAGATATGTATGATACTTCCTTGATTTGATTCTTCACTGAAGAAAAGTTGAAATTTTGGTGTGACAACTGAACAGCGTCCACGACGACATCAAGTTAATTTCACCTGTCGAAAAAAATGGTTGATGCCTGCCGATCCTGGTCAATCTAACGAAGATGAATCCTGACAGTATGTTGAGACATTCCATCTACAGGAAGAAAACACACACACACACAGACAGAGAGAGAGCGCGCGCGATAGAGAGAGCTTTACTTAATCGCTACGACTTCTCACCATCTGCAGAGTACAGTGTTGTCCTCACTATTCAGGTGCAAAGATGTTGAGCCATTGGCGAGGAGAAGATCCTGCACGGAAGAACCCTTATTTATGAGCCGACAAACTGCAAGAAGAGGAAGAAAACACAAGAACCAGACCTTCCTACCTCACACAGAATCGCTCAATGGCAAGGTTGCAAGGACCCTGCAAAAATAGCGCATATAATCGTATTTCAGTAGCTCAATAGCTCACAAAATCGAAGGTATAACGAAATCCGTGAAATATCAGTTAAAGTAATGAGTATTTGTCAATCGCAGCACTGAGAAAGAGTACACCAGCCAGGACATCGGGCAGACATAATGCGGTATCACAGTGTGGTGTGGCAAACACTAGGAGCTTTCGTCTCACCCACACAGAGAAGTTTGCTGTTGCTAAGTACAGCATCGTTCCAGAGGGTTCTGGGGCTCTGCGAGCGAAAGAGCAAGTGAAAATGAGTGTAACGATCATCTTGACAATTGTGACAACGATTTCCAACTAATTCCATAACGGATGTTGTATTAGCGCAACTATGGGGTGAACACTTCTGGCAGAGAATAGAGCAGGCAGCTTACGGTATGTAAATGTAAAAACTCGGTTCGAGCCTGCAGACATGTGACAGGTCCCTCCAACGCTTCCTCGGCGAAATACGGGTGCGATATGGAAGATTAGTTTGCATGCAATCCCCAAATCCCTAACATATGAACTAGCCTTACATCTGCAGTGAGAACCACAGTCCACCATCTAAATACTGATCCCAACCGTATAATCGTACCTGCAGACCAAGGCTCCAGCACTGATGTTTTGAACTGCAAGGATTACCTGGCAGAAAGACGCCACCAGCTGTCGGATACACCCACCTACAAACCTTGCCACAGTGACCCCATTCCAGAAATCCAGCAGTATCTCCAGTCACTCCTCAAATCCTTTAGCCATACCAGAACCTCTCCCTGGAGTTCATCTCTCTGCTCACCCCCTTCATTCGCTGCACTCCTACCTTCTACATGCTTCCTAAAGTCCATAAACCGAACCACCCAGGATGCCTCACTGTTGGTGGTTACTGTGCCCCACTGAGAGAATCTCTGCACTTGTACACCAACAAATTCAACATATTACCCAGACCCTACCCTCCTATATAAAAGACACCAACCATTTCCTCCACCGAAACTCCACAGTTCCTGTCCATTTATCATACATTGTTCCTAGTTGACATGACCAACTCTATCCTCACCTTCAATTACTTCTCCTTTGAAGGTATTACCTACAAACAAATCCAGGGTATGGCTATGGGCTTCCTAGATGTTGACCTCCACGTGAAAGATGGCTACATCCATACCTCCATCCATATCGAACCTTCTAACCACCAGCAATACCTCCACTTCGACAACTTGCACCCATCCCATACCAAGAAATCCCTTCCATACAGCCTAGCTGCCTGTGGTTGTCGCATCTGCAATGATGAGTGGTCCCTCTCGAAATATACCGAGGGTCTCACTGAAGCCTTCACAGGCCATTATTATCCTCCCAATCCTGTAGAAAAACAAATCTCCCAAGCCTTATCTTTTCAGTCTCTCACCACGTCCCAAAGTCCTACCATCCAGCCACAGAGGAGCGTTCCTCTTGTAACTCAGTACCACCCAGGACTGGAGCAACTGAATTACATTCTCTGACGGGGTTTCCACTACCTCTTGTCTTGCTCTGAACTGGGGAATGTCCTGCCCACTATCCTTCCCACCCCTCCCACAGTAGTATTCCGCCATCCATCGAACCTACACAATATACTTATCCATTCCTGCACAACCCCTGCTCCCAGTCCCTTACCTCATGGCTCATACCCTTGTAATAGACCTCAATGCAAGACCTGTCACACACATCCTCCCACCACTACCTATTCCAGTCCGGTCACAAACATCACCTATCCCATCAAAGTCAGAGCTACCTGTGAAACCAGTCACGTGGTCTACAAGCTAAGCTGCAACCAGTGTTCTGCAACCAGTGTGCTGCATTCTATGTGGCCATGTCAATCAACAAGCTGTCTGTCTGCATGAATGGCCACTGACAAACTGTGGCCAAGGAACAAGTGTACCACCCTGTCGCTGAGCATGCTGCTAATCATGACATCCTTCATTTCAATTACTGCTTCACAGCCTGTGCCATATGGATCCTTCCCACCAAATCCAGCTTTTCTGAACTGTGCAGGTGGGAGCTTTCCCTGCAATATATCCTACATTCCTGTAACCCTCCTGGCCTCAACCTTCATTAGTCATTGTCCTCATCCATCCAGCCTCTTTCCTGTTACCATTCCAGTACTACACAGTCCTCATTCCTCCATGCACCCAATCTTTCTACTTCTCTCCTTTTCGGCTACTTCCCCCCCCCCCCCTTCCCACCTCCCTCTGCCCTCCTTCTTACCTCCCGACTGCACATAGCTGCCCTACCCTCTCTCCACATCGTCCCTGCATGCTCCCTAGCAGCACTTGACTGTCCGCCACCCACCTTACTATCCCTCCCCCTCCCCACCCCAGCCATCTCCTTACCCCACCCAGTCGCCACTCCCATCATGCACTGGTGCAGCGTGACAGTCTTTTTGCTGTTCCTATCTACGACCCAGCATCTTTTCTTATGGTGAGCAGCAACTTTTCATAGTATTTTTATATTCCATCCTGGATTTCTCATTGTTTAATTTTAATGTTTTTGTAGATGTCTGATTTCCTACTTATTGGCAACCTTACCTACTGACACATCACAGCGTGATTTTACAGCTGTCGCCCTTTTTTGTACGCACACCCAGTAACATACAAGTGTGCCTCTGAGACAGGGTACAAAACTGAAAGATCACCTTTCTGATGGTAGAGTAGGTCTCGTATTAACTTTTCTGATATCATCGTTCCATCATTCAAAATGTGTCCTTCTAAGTGCTTTAGTAGTAATTTCAATGAATGATATACTACGCAGAATGCCTACATTTTTGTCACAGTAAGGGGAATTTAACAATACGTTTTACATGTGGATACAATTAAGCTACTCCATAGTTCCAAAATATTTAGCTGCCGTGTCGAAAGCAACGGCTATAGCATGCAGTGGAGCACATACCAGCTTTTTTAGAGTTGTTTGTAAGACCTCACAAGTCGTTGTGACGTCGAAGTCGTGATATAGTGGTTACTTGCTTGTCTAAAGAAAGCTGCAAGCCATCATCACCTGAACGTTGTTGTGTGGTTTAAGTATCACATGAAGTCGTAACTTACTGGAGTATCAACGTTAATTTCATCGAAGTTGAGGATAGATATCTCTTCGAATGTAGTAAGCAGTGTCATTATAGTAATAAAGCTAAATTTGTTCCATCTTTTAAAATCTCCAGACTACTCACAAGTTGCTTCTCCCACGTTCGGGGCGTTGAACAACAGAAAAAGGATACTTCTGTCTCTTCAGGTATTGCATGCTTCACTAGCAAACGCTTTTTGCAATACTTTGTGTTCTAAACGCTTAAAACTGTTTGTTTCAGATGCCACAGAAAGTGATTCGTTTAGTCCCGTGATTTACAGTAACGTTTTTGATTTCGTCTTGACTATTTTGCTAGCGATAAGGAGCTGACTCGGGCATTTATACGCCTCCTGCCGCTTTAGATTCATTTGTCATCAAAAGATTCCAAGAAGCCACGTAAAATCAGTAAAAGAAACTGAAATAGCGAGCCACTATTGGGTTGACACCCATGCAGGCAAAGGTCGACGCCACTGTACGAATTTGTGTAACTGTTATGGCACAACAGGAAAGAAGCAAATGTAAGGTTGAATTAAGAAAATCTTTTCCGACTCGGTTACGAATTTTCATGACACTGTTTCATATACCCAGTGTAGTTTTGCGAGATCTATATTCATAGGTTAAGTGTTTATGCCCGTCGAAAATTTAGGTATAAAGCATTTTTGTTATGTAGAAGAAAGCCAGAGAAAGTATTCCAAACCAAAACAAGATTATAAGAATTGCGACCGTTCATCAAGACAAGAGTTTTCTGAAATTTTAGGTGTGAAAAGACGCCTATACAATGCCGTCTGCCATGCAGGCGGCACGTGAAAATCATCAAATTTGCATAACGTTTCCGAAATGGTGGGATAAGCAAATGATTTGCATTTCAACACAGTCAGTCAAAGTAAAAGTAGGTAGAAGTAACACTGACTACATTCTGTATGTAATGAAAGGTTACACAGTGAACGTCTCATTCAAAATCGCGCTTGAATGGCAACTGCCCGGCATCAGATGGTGTTATGCCTTGTAACAGAAGAAGAACTATGTACCAGCAGGTGTCAGAATTGAGGGTATGTTGTACCTTTCCAGGATATCGTTACTTGTGTTGGTCAGAATTACACAACCACCTCGCGGATATAGAATCGATGGGATTGAAACAGCCATTCTCAGCGCCTTGTTGGATCTCATCAGCTGTATGTGACTTGCGACCAAGAGGACACATAATGTTGCTCAGCTGTGCAATATCGTACTCTTGTTTACAGCAGGACAAGTATCCACACGGGCAGTGTGACAACGTCTACAGCACAATTGACGACCATCGTTGCAGCTTCCATTGATACGCTGAAGAGAGTCGCACCAACAGTAGGGCACCCAACGACACCACTGGATGTATAAGTGGCACTACACTGTCTTTTTAATGGAGTCCTGGCCCTGGGGATACACTGGATGTATCCGTCTGTGGAGGTTATGAGGAGAATGATCGTTTCCACAGTGCATTTACCAGTGTCATATGGGCCAGGCAAGTAGCGAGATGGGATGGGGCGCTATTGGGTTCACGACACTATCACTTCTGGTTCACATATCCGATAATGTGTACAGCAGTCGTTACATTTCTGTTTTAAGGCCATTGGATGTGTTGTATCTTCGAGGTTTCCATAGCGTTATCACTCAATAATGTAGTACACGGCCACATTTTACCTATATTGTCCTGACACACAGGGTATACTCCAGATACCTCATTCATTGAAAAGATGTAGTCACACTTTGCTGAGAGACTGGCATCTATCGCTAGCCAGCACTATGACTGATAAACTCTGGCACACAGTTGAAGCAGCATGAAGTGATGTAAAGTTATCCATTATCCAAACTAAGTTTGACTTGATGCCTGGGTGGGTTAGAGCGATCGCTGTTTCCAGAGGTGGCAATTCTATGTATTAAATTTTGTACCCCTTACTAGCCCTACATACTGGCCATGACAGATCATTCAGTGCCAACAGACCGCCATGCCGGACTTTGCCAATGGCACCATTCAGATTCTGAATGGAGAGGTAAGGGGTAACATCATGCCATGGTGAATATCTCAGACCATCGACAGGCTACTTCTCACTTAAAGTAGCTCCTCAAATGGCAAACCTTGGCTGCGTGAAATCTATGGCAGTATAAGGAATGGAGCCCAGATTCTCTTCACAGCAGTCAGACATGCTGACCACTTAGCTGCAGTGGCGGACAATTTCGCACCCTGTATACCCAGTGACAGCTCACAAATTTCATTGTGTATTTTTCTGATGTATTGTATAAGCACGAAATGAAAATTGCTTTACTCATTATCTTCTGGTGCTGCAGTTTCAATGGCCAGAAATATAGTTACAACCCAAATTTTATTTTTAAAATTTTTGAATTTTGATAATTGTTATTTTATATTCAATCAGTGAAGTAATTACACCAAAATACATAATTGGACTATAAAAAGCTAAAATGTTTTGATTATATTGTATTTTAAACCTGTTAGTATGATAAGCAACACTAGTTTGTAAATGAAGCTTATAAAACTGTATGATTATCTTTGATGTTAAATAATTGGAAATTTTATTGAAATACGTGAATTAATAATTGGAATGCTATGTAAAAGTAATCTGTTTTAAATGACTATTCAACTCCCAAGGGAACTCTATTGTGTTAAATTCGTGTTTGCAACAGTCAACCAAGTAAGCTAGGGAATTACGTTGTATTTTCCTCTGGTGCGTTTTCCTGGATGTTTCCTTTTGCGCTTTTAGCGGTGAGAGGAGAACAAAGTCGACGGCGAGCCAACCTGGAGGACAAGTCGCTGGTGCACACACTGTTACGGTCGCATGTAGAACTGATGCAACTTGGTAAATAATAATGTCCGTGATTTAATATCATTTCGGTATCAGAGTCCGGTTATCAGAAAATAAAGTAGTGTAAATGACACTCTCAAGCATTAAGCCTCAATCTTCAGCGTAAATCAACGGGTGGACAGTAATCGGCAGAACATCCAGTGGCCACGGCACGTCTGGAGGCTTCCAAATCTTATTTCTAATAGTCTTCTCCATTTGCATCGAGACATAATGGATCTCATTTTTCTGTATGTTTTTAAATGATACGAGCGTGCACAATATTGCTACTTACACAGGTGGTCACCATAGTCATTGGAACTACGCGCATGTCAACGAATGTGATATCACGCTCAATGGCTGGGCTGAAAATGAAAATCTATATCTGGTTTATGTTGCGAAGGATTTGAGAACTTTCAGATCCGCCGCTTGGCGAAGAGATTACAACCCTGATGTCTACTTTGAGTCCCAGGACTGCAGAGGACACTCAGTACTTCTATCCATAGAAGTCATACCTAAATAATTTACGCCAGAGCCAACAGCGGCCAGTAATCCTCGATATGGGGCTCTCTGCCCCACTAGCGTCGCGACCCAGATGGAATTTCCGCTGCGCTGATTGGTTGAGTTTTGTCGACTACCTACATAAATATATCTTTTATTCCACCACAACCTAAAAATTACCTTCGATTTGTCGGGACTGTTTATCCCCCGTGGATATAGAAAATAACATATTTCAGGGTGGAATGCAAACAACTTTACGAAGAATATAGTGAAACTGGCGACAGTGATACTGCAGAGTACGTTCTTCAAAGTCTTGACGTTGCTAGAAGAGTATGATGATGCAAGATGGCAGAAAATATAAACTTCTAACATTCACATAGGAAGGCATGGAGCTTTCTGCATAAGGTTGGCGAAGCTTCCAAAAAACGTCGTCAGAAGCCTGGTATTTCAGGTAACCAAATTGCTAACCGTACAGTTGAAACATCTAGATCACCTCGTGACTAACAACAGACTTCAAAAATAAAACGACAACTTACTTCTCTAAAAGCTTAGTGCCCAAACGAATCCAATTTGTCTTCTCCATTTACACTGACTGAATTGGATGAGGCCTTGAAACACATAAACATCATAGAACACCTGGTCTAGATATATACACCCAGAATTTCTGATAAACATGGGTAATTTTCGAAAAATGGCTGTTCCACTTCTTCCCCAAAATTGTAGATACTGGATCACTGTCTAGCGAGCTAAAGAGAACAAAAATAGTGGCAGTTTTGAAACTAGGTAAACCAGCTGACCATCCTTAAAGTTTCAGACCAGTTTCCCTTTAGAGCCGTGCTTGTAGACTCTTGGAGAGGCTCATTTATAACAGAATTAGCGGCTTCGTTCTGGAACATAATCCAGCTGATCGAGCAGGTTTCAGGCCACAGAGAAGTTGCTGCGACCAGGTACTAGCCCTAACAACTTTCATAGAGGTAGGTTTCCAAGAAAGCGTTAAGACATCTGTCGTGGTCGTAGGTACAGTCTGGATAGGTAGTGTGATACTCAAACTGCACTGAAGAGTGAAAGAAACAGGTAAACGTGCCTAATGTCGTGTAGGGCCCCCGCAAGCACACAGAAGTGCCACAACACGACGTGGCGTGGACTCGATTAAAGTCTGAAGTTGTGCTGGTGGCAACTGAGACCATGAATCCAGCAGGGCTGTCCATGAATCAGTAAGAGTACAAGGGGATGCAGACAGCTTCTAGAACAGCATGTTACAAGGCATCTCAGATATGCTTAATAATGTTGATGTCTGGAGAGTTTGGTGGCCAGCGGAATTGTTTAAACTCAGAAGAGTGTTCTTGGAGCCACTCTGTAGCACTTCTAACATGTGGGATGTCGCACTGTCCTGCTGGAATTGCCCAAGACCGTCAAAATGCACAATAGACATGAATGGATGCAGGTGATGAGACAGGATGCTTACTTACATGTAACCTGTCAAGAGTCTTCTCTAGACATAGCAGGGGTCCCATATCACTCCAACTTAGAAATGGGCACTCTGCTCCTGAACTGATTCAAAGCACCAGATCTTTCTAGGGAGAATGTAGTGAATGATTCGCAAAAATGAATGGTAGCTCATCTGATTTCAAAATGCGTTTCTGGTGGCCGTAATGAGCGGGAAAAAATTCTGCACTAAGCTGCTGCAATAGCCTCCCACGTCACATCTGTAAGAAAATGTTTCCCAAGCTACAAAAAATGTGTTATAGACCATGTGTGCATGTGGATTTGGAAACCTAATTAATACATGAAGCTTTTCTCTTCCATGAAAATAAAAAATAAAATAAAGCTCCTTTTCTTTGCAATTTATTGGCTGCCCGGCAGTATCCATTCAGTCATTTCAATATAAAGGTAATTAGGACGATATGAAAGTAAGCACAACACAACACCCCGTCTGTGAGTGGAGAGAAAATTTTCATCTGTTCTGGGAATCGAACCTGGGTCGTTTCATTTCGCAATCCACCGCGCTGACCGCGCAGCTACCAAGGCAAATGAAAATCGGGGTCTTCAGAATATCTCGGATTTCAGAGGCTCAATAAACGTTTACATGCTCCTCAGCGAGTTGTTATTTCTTATCCTTTACCTTGGCATCACACTCGTAATGTGTTGCCAGTGATCATAGAAGCTGTGGTCTTCGTCCACCGCGTGTCCGTAGTGTGTCGCAAAGTGATCTAGGCATCGCTGCCATTCCAATACCTCAGCGTTTCCCACCACTCTCACCGATCAGACAGGTGGCTGTCTCACTAGCTCACTGCTCCCGACCACTCTCAGGCATCAGACTGCAAGGTAGCTCGCTAGCTCACTGCTCCCCAACATTCTTAAGCATGGATTGCAAATAGCTCACTTCTCTATACCAAAGCAACTAACTCTTGAGGCATCACCCTGTTCTCTGCGCTCTTGGCTCAGTGATACAGTTCGCAACTCGCTTTCATCACTGAGCACGTCTCCAGCCAAGTTCAGCTCTTAATTCTTTGTATTCTTATTTTATCTGTTCTAATCATCATCATCTTGGATTGTTGCTCTTCTGTTTCCATGTTGTGTGAGTGTCCTTGTTAGGTGTACTATTATGTCTTCTTCTATGTCTGTTGATTTATTGTTCCTTTTGTTGGTGTGTCAGTAGCCTTTAGGCACCTGTTAATTACTTTGGATCGATAGGATACTAAATGTAATGGTTATTTTAACATACATGATAGTCCACATATACAGGTTTATCTCAAGAGGAATGGTCAATTATCAGACATATCACAAGAACGATCATTTGAAGCAAAAAACTGAATACAGAGATATGCCCTATTTCAAATGGTTTCTGAGGCGAAACATATTTAAAGTTGTTTTTGTATGTTTTTCTTGAATAACACGATATCCGCGGCCTCTAGCGAAAACTTGTCACAATACAAAATTAAACTACGTGAAATTTCTTTTAAAAGGGTCCTATTCATTTTTCTCAAGGACTTCTAGATTGCGTGAAGAGAGAAGGACAATACGGAAATTCTTGCTCAACGCCCATGAATTGGGGTGTAGGTAAGCCAGTTTCAGGTAATTTCTCGACTTGATAGACCACATGTCCCATATCGCCTCGAATTCGTCTACACTACTACGATACATTGTAAAGAATGACAGTATACTGAATAACAAAAAAATTAGCAACAATGTACATTAAATATGTTCTATCTTGGAAACCATTCAAATGAGCACATATATCCATATGAAGATTTTTGAGTCGAATGATTGTTCCTGTCATATCCCTGAATATTGACTATTCATCCTGGGCCAACCTGTATATTATGTTTAATTTTTTATTTATTCCCTTAACCTGAATAGATTATTGCCCTCAATGGTCCTCTTACTCCAAACCAGAGTTTTGTATGTAACTGCAAAACGTACTGTAATCTGCCGTATTTCATTCTTTTGACATAAACTTTGTTGTTTTTGTATTCTTAATCTGCTCATTTAAGTTTTTCACTCTCGGTTCTTTTCTGATGTCTACATTCATTCTCCCCTCAGACAGAATGTACCCAGCTACTCTTCTTAACAATCACATCTCTAATGCTTGTATTCTGATGGGAACGAGTGTTTCTACTGTGTTATCCAGGAAAGAGCTTCAAGCTCTAGGGAGCAGTAGTTATTATGAGCATTAGTGGATCAACAATAAGCTTGAGTATTTGGACTGCGACGCCGTCGTGTACAGTAAATGCTGAGATGAAGAATTTTTCGACAGCGTTGTCAGCTCAAGGAGGAATTTTTCGCAAGTACCGTTATTTACCTCTTTGAAATAATCAGTAGGTGCTTTGTTTACAGTTCAATGAAGGTTATCGCTGAAGTCAAGTACTGGTTTAGTTCCTTGGTTGGGACAATGGGATCAGCTGCAGCTCGTACTTTTCCTACTCTTCCCTATGTCGCACAAGCTTTTCCATAGAACATCTGGTCTTTATGTTTTAGATCAATGTATTGGCATGTGTTACTTACCGTGACTCTCAGTTTCATTGATTCTGTTTGCTTTCTGTACGTAATCAATTTTATTTTCAAGGATAGGAAGTCGTTTGTGAGTCTGATGTCAGTGACTCCGACATTCATGGACGATTTTAACTCTTCCATTAGCCAAGGTGTAGGTTTTCCCTAAAGGTTTCCAGTCTTCTGGGGGAGCATATTTACATGTATGGGGGTCTGACTATAGGCTGCATTATGGGTAGGTGCAAGCTGAAATACTATTGCATTTGAAGAAGAAACTACGCACTTGAATTTCACAGTGAAAGGGCAGAATATTTATGTTAGTGTTCCTAGCTTTATTGAATTATCCCAAGTTGAATCGAATTTTCAACAGTCGGTTTTGAAACAGGCTATCCTGTCTATTTGCGGAGGTCTGCATAGGATGCATATTAGGCAAGTTTTTTGAAGGGATATGATATTTACGGACATAAATTTGTTTTGCTTGTCTTCACTAGTATTCTGCTGCATGTACATTTGTTCCCACTTTAAGCTTTTACAATGCAAAATGGCTATGTTAATAGCAAATGTTTTAATTTTACCAGTGTACTTCCAGCGCTGCACTAGAACATGTTAACTAGATTGCCTTTGTGTAGAAGAATTACGAGCGATGTTTGGTACCATTTTACCAAAATGGAAGAAAGAGGAAAATGCCGCTATTGTCAGCAGATAATGGCTTCTGGCTCGCCATCAAACCTGAAGAGACATCTAAAATTGAAGCATCCTACAGTATCTCTACAATTATGTAGGTCAGGAAGCCGATCAAGGTCGCCTTCAATCGATGCAGAAATTTGAGAAATCATTTCTCGTAAACTGTCCTCACCGACGTCTGCTTCCACCTCGGGTGAAGCTATCCTACCAAAAAGGCAAATTAAGTCTCAAGCACTATCCAACCCTTCAGTGTCATCTGGGTCTGGGCCAAGTCCTGATTTATCTCTTTTGTGGTGCCCTCACCCTCAACTCCTTTTCATTTACAACAACCAATTAGTATTTTTTTAAATATTGTAAAGTCGTTCACATTAAGTAAATGTACGCCATTATAAGTTCTGCGTTTAAAAATGATTTGCAGTAAAACTTAAAAAAATTTCAGTCACCGAAAAGGCAGTCTGCCGTACGTCTGATGCGTGGACGAATGTAAGTAACATAAGTTAGCGAGAAGTGAACTAAAGTCACACCTTTTAGAATGCTCACATTTCAAAGACAGACAGACTGTAGAAAACATCTTAAACTGGGCAAAGTCTGATATCCCAAATACAATATCAATTTTAAAATCACTTCCATCATAACAGAAAATGCTCCAAATTCGAAATTAAGTGCCATGCTTTTAAAACTTCCACATACACAATGCTTTGCACATTCTTTAAACCCCTCTACAAAACATGCAGTCCAGAAGTCCATATAGAAAACCGTTGATGATTTCAAATGAGTTGTTGTGTTTCTTAAGGAGAAACCCCTTGCTTTAAGCAAACTTGCTGAAATGCAATAAAATTATAAAAAAAGAAAGAAAAGAAAAAAAGACTGACTGAAATTCGAACAAAATGTCCCTACCTGATGGAACTACTTACGAAATATTAAAAAGATTTACTTTAAATAAAGATCCTATAATTTCTTACCTCGCTATTTTAGGTGGAAAATGATCAGTTTAAACTTAAAAGACTGGAAGATAATGCAACAGGCTTTATAGATTTGGAAAATTTTTGATGAGACAACCTCACAATGAAAATCTTACCAAGATTAATGGATTGGCAACTACAACCTTTTAAAGACAAAAATACAGAATATCCTCAAGAAACAAAGTCACTGGTTGATAATTTGCTTAAAGGGTTATCAGAGTGGTTTGGTGTTATCTCCAGCAAAGAAATGATTAGTCAGGCAACATTATTGGACCCCTAACTCAAAGGCAAGGATTTTCAGATGACAAAACATTTCACGAGTGCCACATGAAGGTTCTTGTAAAAATGAAGGCGTTGGCCATTCAACAATAAAAAACAGAGCTCATGTCTCAAACAGTTACCACTGTTTCACATGAAACTTGCTCAGTGGTAGGAGTTTAATGAAACTATTAGTCAACTTCTAGTGAGCCACAAACCAGAAAATGCAGCAATTGTCAAATTGGACAAATACGTATTGGAGGGATATTTGCCTAGAAACAGCGATTCTTTCAACTGGTGGCCAAAAAAAAATTCCTATGGTCAGCGCTGTATCAATTGGTTCTAAAAGTGTTATGTATCACAGCAACATCAGTGGCCTGTGAGCAAAAATTTTCAAAAGCAGAACAAATATGCACTGAGAAGAGGAGGCGGCTCACATTGACTAAAATGGATCAAATTTTATTCATAAATGATAATAATGATTTATTTTTCCTTTATGGGAAGGTATATGGTAATGCTGACTGCAGATACACTTCAGTTACAATTGTTATAATTCTTACATTGCGTTTTTTCCAGTAAAAATATCAAAATATAACAAGATTCAGTCTTCATTCTTAAAGTTTTGCACTTGACAAAAAATATTTAGAGCTTTGTTGTAATATTTATAACTTTTGTAGTAAAAGAAATTTAAAACTTTTGTATCTGAAAACTGATAGGGACATAACACAAAATTATTGCTCCTCTTTATATGCTCTTTCAAAGTAGGACCAAATCAGATAAAAATACAGATTTAGTGACCTGAATTGAAAAGGCAATGTACCTTCCTTTTACTTATTTTTGTGAATGAATGGTGAGTGGTGAGTCATGAAAAAGAACTAGTTCATTCCAGTGAGTGACCAGTTCTGATCCAGTCTCTGAAAAGAACTGTTTTACCCATCTCTACTCCTACTGCACACGCCCCACACCATTACAGAGCTTTCACCAGCTTCAATAGTCCCCTGGTGACATGCAGGGTCCATGAGATAGTCTCCATATCCAGACACATCCATCTGCTCAATACAATTTAAAACGAGACTCATCCGACCAGGCGACATCTTTCCAGTCATCAACAATCCAATGTCAGTGTTGATGGGCCCAACCAAGGTGTAAAGCTTCATGTCGTGCATTTATAAAAATTGCATGAGTGGGCTTTCGCGCGCTGACGCATGTTGATGGCCCAGCATTGAAATCTGTAGCAATTTACGAAAGGATTGCACTTCTCTCACGTTGAACGATTCTCTTCAGTCGTCGTTGGTCCTGTTCTTACAGTATCTTTTTCGGCAGCAGCGATGTCGGAGATCTGATGTTTTACTGGATTCCTGATATTCACGGTACACTCATGAAATGGTCGTACAGGAAAATTCGCACTTCATCGCCACCTCAGAGATGCTGTGTCCCACCGCTCGTGCGCCGACTATAACACCACGTTCAAACTCACATAAATGTTGATAACAGCCATTGTAGTAGCGGTAACCAATCTAAGAACAGCTCCAGACACTTGCTGTCTTATAGGCATTGCCGATCGCAGCGCCGTATTTTGCCTGTTTAAATATCTCCGTATTTGAATACTCATGGCTATACCAGTTTCTTTGGTGTTTCAGTGCACTAAAAGAATTCGATCCCAAAAAACTATAACTCTCCTCGACACCACGAAAAACAATAGATATTTCCGCGTTTAATTGGAAGAAAATGTGAGCCAGGAGAGGAAATTAGTAATGGTCTATCAAAGGGCTCCTTCTTAGCCCCTCTATTATTGATCCTATATATCTCTGATCTCCCCAGTACCAGATCTCCGACAAACAGACACAATTCTCACAGAATATTTATGAGCTTCTATTTTATAAAATGGCGACTTAAACCGAGTACAAGTAAAACTGAAGTATGTACACTCCATTTCAACAACAAACAAGCTAACAGAAAGTGCAGAGTGAAACACTCTTTGATATAGCAAGTAATGTAAGTACCTTGAAGTCACACTTGACTGCACACTTCCATATAAAAAACATCCTGAAAATATCGCTTCCAAGATAAGAACACGTAACAATATTTTCCAAAAATTGTGTTTAATGACATGGGGAGCTTCAGCAGATACTTGCACACATCGTCCACTGCCCTGGTCTTCTCAGCAGCCGAGTATTGCGTCCCCATGTGGCTAAATAGCTGCCACACTATGCAGTTAATGACTGGGACAACACTCATTTATTCTCTTCGTCTGCTGATCAACATCCATCCACCCACAATCCATAGAAGTGACGTCTTGCTTAGCGAATACCGCAATCTACAGGAGAACCTGTAATTACCCGTACAGGAGCACATATCAAGTCTATGACGAAATAGACTCCATTCAAGAAACCCACTATTACAGTATCTAGAAAAGCTATATGCCAGAAATATCGAGCTGAGAGACCTATGAGACCAGAACTTATTGAAAATCCTGAAGAGCGTGATGGTTCCGAAAGTATAGCTGTGATAGCGCTGGCACAGAAGTCGACAGGAAACTATGAGTCAAGTTGAACGGAGTTCACACTGGGTATGGTAGGCGCACAGACTCGGCTTACAAATGGTGTGCTATAGAGTCTCTACATTGTGACTATACGAGTCTGAGTCAGACAAGCTAGCACAGTGGAGATGAATGCCTCTTACATTTCTATCACGGGAGTTGGAGCGACCACATGAAAATTGACGATATAGCTCTTATAAGGATTAGAAACTTAGATACTGACATTTAGTTAGTTTCATACATAGTTTTGGCTTTCTGTATTCTTGTTACATACTACACTAATGTTATATACCTGTATTTTTACGCTGCATTTGAGCCATATAAATAAATAAATAAAAATAAGCCAAAATGGGCATTTATGCCCAACAAAATGGTAGTCAGTTAGTGATGTGGCACCAGTCTGTACAGTTGTAAGTTGTCTACAAAGTTGTTGGTCACTAATATAAAAATTATGGTAAAGTAATTACACCACAAGCACTTCAAGACCACGGCACTGGTCGGCAGTATGGTGAGTCATTAGTCTGCAATGTTTGAGATCTGAGGAAATTGTATAACATTTTCGTCACCATCAACTAAGAACACACAACTGCTACAAGGCAACAACTCTTGTGTAATTAAATAATTAATTATATTTTATAAGGACTAACAGTCATCTCAGTGCACATGTTCTATTTGTTTAATTTTGAACAATGTAGCTGATTTAATTTAAGCAGTTTTACATTTCAGTGTTACCTATGAATGTATATCATCCTCTTCATCTGTCATTTTGAAAAAAAGTAATTTTTTGCTAAACAGTGTTTTCACAAAATGTAGAAATCTGAAATGACAGTGTGGAATGTCATATATAACAAAGCACTGAATAGAGCGAAATACAACTAAAGAAAGCATATGAGTGGAACTTGTCACCATTTTATCAATCAACTACAGTTAAATTCGCTTGTGATCAAACAAATATTTAATGTTAATTATGTTCAATAACTATATCAGGTTAATGCCTAAAACTGTATTCGAAAGGCTATAAAGTCACAGTGTCTGCTTGTGTCCATCTTGTCACCAACTAAATTTGCAATAATAAAAGAAAGGCTTTCATTAAAGTAATCCATTTCATTAGAAAAACTATTCAGTTTTTGTCCTGTCATGAAAGTTGACCTTCTTGTATTATTTTAGTATATATTTCAGAAGGATATGCTAATGGTAAGTTAGTTGCTGCTCCAATTCTGGCTCTTATTAATCATTATTAGTTTGGTGGATATTTCTAAATATCAAAACGATACTGCAGGTAAGACATGAAGAGTATTTAAATGCATATGATAGGTAAATGACCAACCCACATCCACCTTACACTTTGAAATTAAATATACATCTGCCTTTACCAATAAATTCAGTCTAGGTTTAGAAGCAGTTATAAATATTCAATATTGCAACTTGTTACATATTTTCCCAGTGTAGTAACAATTTTTTATCTCTGACGTTTATTATAAGCAGTATATACTCTAAATTAATGGTTCTTTATGAGTGTAAATTTACGATACACTTGGAAATCGATGTCACGAAGCGAAGTCACATAGCCAAACGCTCTGAGCTGGCTTATGTGTTACTGTAATAGGATCGGGTTACACAAGATTTGTTACCATAGGTCTGTGGCATATACCCTTCTAAATGTTTAACAACAGAGAAGTGAGTGCACTTACATGTAGCTGTCCCACGACAGGACTTTACATTGTTGAGACTGTCGTGAAAGGACAATTGCAAAACTTGGTAAAATCATTGGCACAAATTCACAAAAGTGTGGTGGAAGAAATTCCAAGACATTGCGCTGAATTGCTTTTGATTGTATATATGTGATAGCAAGATAGGAAAGAGAGTATCATAATTTAAACTGCAAGAAAGAAATTTGAGTAGAATTCAAGATGGAAGTGAGCACTGACTCAGGAGTTGGAACCAGTAAATGCGTTAATGTATAAGCTACAGGTGGCGACAAACAGGTGACACCAGCAGTAGAATGTGTGGGTGTGAGCGATGTTCTGGACTCAGTAAATAAAGCTAGTCTGTTTCAAATTAAAATGGAAACAGAATCGGGCAGTTCATGTCCAGTTAATATGAAAACTTAACCAGTAAAATATGTAGATGCAAAAGAAGAACTGGGCCAGAGTGTAGTTGAAGTATAGCAGTCATTCGCTTCTGAAATCACACAAATATTAGAAAAAAAGTGTCTAAACAAACAATATGAATAATATGAGTATGACGGATAATAATACAACATGATTTCACTAATAAAATGCACAAGCATAATAAAAACTTGGAGGCCAATATTAACAGTAAGTAAAACCAAAATGGAAGGGATGTTGTCTATGTTAGATACCAAACGGTGTTTACCAAATAGATGTCTCCTTCTCTGTTTTCACCAAACAAACTAAGAGAATAAGTGAACTCAATAAGTTATACATAGAAAGACCTATCTGAAGTTCAGACTCACTTGCTGATAGCAACAGTTGGTTCGATTCTGATGCACAGAGAACTGAAGAGAGTGTTGAACCAATTACAGAAAAATAAGGCACAAGAATCTGTTTCTGCAATTAAAAACTGAAATAAATGTTTGAGTATATGTGTGTGAACTTGGATATATTGCTTCAGAAATTTTTAATCAGGCAGACTTGTCACGATTGCAGATACAAAATAGAACGAGCTGTCCACTACTACTGCAACACAGAAACTAAGTAAAGAAAAAAATTCAATCCTCAAACGAAGCACAGGGTTTGATACCCATCAAATTTCATAAAGAACTGTGGCAGAGACTTACTAGATGAGTGACAAGAGGAAATCAACATTATTATACCTGAAGGTGTTAGGAAAGAACCACCATAAGCGTAAGCCATAAGAAATTGTCCTGTACTCAGGAAAAGAAAAAAATTTAAAGCCTTTTATGCAGCGTTCTTTTTACTGCAAATACATAAATGCTCACTCAGTTAATCGTCGTCTGTCTCCATAGCTGAGTGGTCAGCGTGACAGAATGTCATGCATGGGCCCAAGTTCTGTTTCTAGTTTGGTCGAAGATTTTCGTCGCTTGGGGCTGGGTGTTGTGTTGCCTTTATCATTATATCATCCCCATAGACTCGCAAGTCACCAAAGCGGCATCAAATAAAAAGACTTGCACCACGTGACTTGTCTGCACAATGGGAAGCTCTCGCCACACGACATTTATTTTTATTCAACCGTCGAGTGAGCGTGCAGTTTTCTGTAACAAGAGTTGGCACATGACACACTTTATACACGTATATAGAATACCTGCCTTTATGTTACCAACATAAACGTGTATAAGCATAATCACAGTTTCATCCTAGTTCCATAGAACAACTATATAATAAATTTACATTACATGAGCTAAAGCTCTGTTTAATTAAAAAATAATAAAATAAACATTCATTATATGACCCTGTTGCAACATACAAGTGTTACTCCACAGTAATGATTTTGATTTGATTTGCTTGAAGCTATAAACAGTACAGCTGCATCAGATCCCAGACAACCACTTATTCAGTCACGAATTATCTTGCAGAAGCTTCCTTATTATTAGACTTTGCTGCTAGCTTGTAATGTGGGTCAATTCTTTGCACAGATCATAATTTTTTTTCTCGTGTAGTTCACTGCTTGTTTTATATTATGGATGCTTGCTTGAATATATGACAACACAGCTTATCACTGTGTGAGCTGAAGCAATAATGAAGGAATAGATATGGGTCCAAAATCGTAAAACAAGATTGTTATTTGTGGTTGCCACATCTTCTACACACATGCTCTCTCGAGGGTTAACAATCCAAGTTTGAACAACGTTTTTAAAAACCAATAGCGTTTTTATGTGGATCGACGAATGTGGTTCAGTGTTCAAAAGATTAAAGCAAAAAAAGTTATTTTGTATCTCTTAAATCTGAATGTACCTTTCCACATGGCCACAGACAGTTCAGATGTTGCATTTGCCATTGCCATTTTTCAAGAACACAAGGAAGGAGGAGTGATTGTATGTAAACTGATCGCCTTTGCAGGTCATACTTTAAGTACATTTGAAAAAAAATTACATTTTTTGGAAAAGGAAGCTATTGCAATAATTTGGGTTTCCAAAAAGTTTAAAAAGCACAGAAGGATTATCCATACTAATCAAAGGGCACTAACATTTCTGAAAGACTGTTGACTGTTACATTCTACATTAACTAGATGGACACTGTTCCTACAGCAATTTGAGATGGAAATCAAACATACAAAATTACAGAGAACTACAGACCCCTTGTCTTACCTGGGCTACAAGAAAATGTTGAGCATTTAGATATGAACGAGGAAAAGGAATGCATATTTCAGATAAACTATTTTAAAGAAGACAGAGACAAAATTTTGAATATCTGTAAAAACATGCAACAATATCAAAATTCAGACAATTGTCTGAAAGTGGTAAAAAGAATAGTTGATAATACAAAAGCCGAAAAATTAAGGTATTTTACAAATTTTATGAAGATGTATAATACCTGGGAAGAAGAAATGATTCAAAAATGTGGAAAGTATGATGGCCTTCCCACTACCATAATGAATTAATTGATTGTTTTCATTCAACAAGAAAGTGCACTGATAAAATCTACAAGTACATTACCGTTAATAATTTAGTATGGAAGATATAATAAAATGTAAAAACTTGCAACCTATGCCAGAAAGTGATGCTACCAGTAAACGGCTCATGCAAACATTAGATCATCTATTGTAATGAAATTAGTCGCTTTCGATCTGTATGGACCAATACCAGAGACAACAGGGCATTTTACATTCATATTTCTAATATGAAAAGCTTTTACAAAATTTCTTAAGTTTGGAAAGCCAACACTGAGGTAGTTTATAATAAAATGTATGAAAACTGCTTTGTATATGTGGGGAAACAAAAAAGATAATTCCTATACAATAAACCACAGTTTTGTTCAAAATTGTGGAAAGAAGGGATGGTAGAAAAATGAATCCAAGTTTCCAAATATCAGCATATCATCCCACAAGCAATCCTACAGTTAGCTATATGTAAAAGATAGGTATGCTATATCGTAAGTACAGCCTTGATAATCACAGGTCTTGAGGAAAAAATTATTCTGAAAATGTCATGAATACTTTGAATTGTGAGAGAACAGGTTTTACTCCTGAAGAAATGTTACTGCATGTAAAAACAAAAATTTCGGTCTAAATTTAACAGAGTTTCCTGGAAGTTAAGGTGTTACCACTGATCAAAAGGAAAAGTTACTTAAAGACAAGATGAGTAACCAACCTAAAGATAGGATCCGCAGATATTATAAATACCAAATGGAAGTTCAGGAATTGGTGTTTGTTAAGATGCACGAGAAATCAAGCAAAATAACTGTGAAAAAGGTAAGTTTAAATCTTTGTACAATAGTCCATTTAAAATCAGAATTATTCCACATTCCAATGCACACTAATTGGAATTTCTCAAATCAAAGAAAGATTAGGAGCACACAACATTATGAATTTAAAGCAGTATAAATGTAGAGTAAGAGAAGATGCCAATCAGACCTACAGAGCTGTATTGTCAAACACACACACTCGCACACACACACACACACACACACACACACACACACACATACACACACACACACACACACACACACACACACACACACACACACACATACATATATACACACACACACACACACACACATGCACACACACACACACACACACACACACACACACACACACACACACACATGTAAACACTCACATGTAAACACACCTTGTTAAAATATAGCAGTGTAATTAATATTTCAACTACGATGTTTTTCAGGACATATCACATATTGTATTTCTGATATAATAATATTGAATTTAAAAGTTCCTGAACAAATGTCTTAAAATGTGAATGAAAAGAGAACTGAAGAAATAGGAAAGCAAAATTTGTAAATTTCGATATAAAGCTACCAGAAAATATGTTGCTTTTATATGATGGTGTAAGTAGACAGGTTACTTAAAATATGAAGAGTGTTCTTTAATGAACTTGTTTATGGCGTTTAAGGAAAATTTGAAGAAACAAGAAACAGTTATTTAACAACAAAACACTGAGAAAGGACTTGGTTAGTTACCGAAAGTAAAAAAGTGACTTATTGTAATAAAAAACATGACACAGGAAGAAGCGTTATCCTCTTAATAGACTGTTAAATTTATGTCATGAGGAGAAGTTATTTTGCTCCTGGGTTTTTAAGTAGAAATTGAAATATTTGTATACATGTATTTTTAGCAATAAGAACTCGATTTAGCGCAATTTAGTAAAAGGACAGAACTTGTTGATTGGTAAATCATAGAAACTTATAGAATGTGACACTAAATGCTGACAAACAGACATATATTACTTGTTGATGATAAGTTAACGTTGTTTTAAATACATTCAGGAATACTTCTGTTAATTTAAACATTGTCAGCAAAGAAATTACAATGACATTTTATTGAATTCCTTTGTGTGTGTTTGGTAGTGTTTAATATGTATTTCAAAATATGATTTTGTATGTACATGAAAGAGACATTACAAATTATACATGTATTATTTAAATATTATTGAGGATACATTTCCTTGAAGCTATACTTACAGGAGAAGTGAAGAAACTGTGAGGCATATGTGATGCAAGGAGACTGAAATACATGAGTATTCTATAAAATTTAAAAAATTTTTTTGTATTATATCTTAAATTTTTATGTTGTGATAATTGATACTAACTCTCTTTGATCTTAAATATATGAAAGATTTATTAATATGAATGAATTAATAATTTGAATACTAGGTGAACATAAGTTCTTAGTTGAAATCTACATTTTAACTCCCAAGGGGACTTTGTAATGTTGAATTTGTATTTGCAATAGTCAGCCAAGTAAACCAGAGTACTATACTGTCTTTACCAAGGTGCGTTTTTCTGGACTACTTTGGTGCACTTTTAGCAGCAAGGAGAGGGTAGAGTCCAGGTTGAGCGATCCCAGAGGGAAGTTTGTGGACCCTTTCTATGGTCATGTGTAGAAGTGAGGTAGTTTTTTAAATAATAATATCTGGAGATCAATATCGTTTCTGTATCAAATTTATGTGACAGACTATATACTTGCACTTGTTGTGAGTTGAGTGAGGCTAGTTAGTATAAAGTAAAGTCAAGTAAATGCCACTCTCAAGCAGTAGCTAAAATGGGCGTTTATGAACAACGAAATGTTAATCAAATTCCCTTCAGAGGGATGTGGTAACTGTCTGGAGGATATATTTGACGGTAGTATCTGTTCCCGAAAGAACAGTTACCATGGGTGACCATGCAGCTTTGCTAGAAATGAAATGATAATTAAATGGACAACCTAGCTGCAAACAGGCGTTGATGTTCTTCATTGGGGACATGTTGAAAATGTGTGCCCCGACCGGGACTCGAACCCGGGATTTCCTGCTTACATGACAGACGCTCTATCCACCTGAGCCACCGTGGGCACAGAGGATAGTGCGTCTGCAGGGACTTATCCCTTGCACGCTCCCCGTGAGGTCCACATTCCCAACATGTCCACACCACTAGATTCGTAGTGCGCCTAATAGATGTTTGCCCATCATACTCATTACTCGAGGCAGATTAATCTACCAAGTCCCGTACGAGTTCGGGCATAGCGTGTGCGTTCGCGCAAGAAGGTCAATGGCCGGGAAGCCTTATTTAACTATATTTGACGGTAGTATCTGTTCCCGAAAGAACAGTTACCGAGGGTGACCATGCAGCTTTGCTAGAAATGAAATGATAATTAAATGGACAACCTAGCTGCAAACAGGCGTTGATGTTCTTCATTGGACCAGATACTACCGTCAAATATGGTTAAATATGGCTTCCCGGCCATTGACCTTCTTGTGCAAACGCACACGCTATGCCCGAACTCGTACGGGACTTGGTAGATTAATCTGCCACGAGTAATGAGTATGATGGGCAAACATCTATTTGGCGTACTACGAATGTAGTGGTGTGGACATGTTGGGAATGTGGACCCCACGGGGAGCATGCAAGGGATAAGTCCCTGCAGTCGCACTATCCTCTGTGCCCACGGCGGCTCAGATGGATAGAGTGTCTGCAATGTAAGCAGGAAATCCCGGGTTCGAGTCCCGGTCGGGGCACACATTTTCAACATGTCCCCAATGAAGAACATCAACGCCTGTTTGCAGCTAGGTTGTCCATTTAATTATCATTTCATGTCTGGAGGATTCTAAGTTGTCTCTAAAATTACTGATCATCAGTGCAAGGACTTCAAGACATATGTTCTGATGAAACTAGTCCACCATAAGTACTTAAAGTCCAATTTTTGAGACATGAAGAATGATAAATCACGATCCATGGAGATTTCCACTAACAGGAAAGGTATCACTACAAGTTTGTTTCTCAAAAACAATTTTAATAAAATCCTCAATGTATTATGGAAGTAAAATTCCTTTAAGTCTGAAATTAAACAAAATTCTTACATGAATGAACAAACAAATAATAGACCTCCAGTGGCAAACACGCTTAAAGTACCCAAATTCCGCAAAGCAAACAATTAATTTCTTTAACAAGTAAAATTAATCACAGCACTCTTTAAATGTGTGCAAAATCTTGAAATATGAATTGTGTGAAGTTCAGCATAAAGCAAGTTCCACTGTTCTTGGTTTTGAAACCAAAGTCCATACTCTACCTTAAGTTGTAGAAACAAAACACTTTCAAAATATCTTATAGTAACGCTTCAGAGGAGAAGTACCGATAATCAAACAGTAAAGAAAATTTTAAATCCAACAAGATTAGAAGCACAAAGTTAAGAATTAGTACTATCTTGTCAGTGAATATAATAAAACAGTAGAAATTATACGAAGTGCCAGCTAGCAGTATGCCGATCACACATAGAGTCCAGATTGAGGAGACGGCGTGCCTCGTGTACATAAGTACCGTGATGTGTATTTAACAGTATTTTGCAGGATCGTCTTCAGAATTTCGACACGGTGTATTTGCTGTCATTTATTTTAGCGATGTGTTTTTTCTAGTGCATCTTGCCATAATGTATTTCTGTTCCATGTGCACCTGGGAAGACAGCACAGTGGTTTGTGTGGGAGTGCACTTCAAACGAATTGTTTAAAGCAACATTTGCAAATGTATTGAGGCGTTAAACACTTTAACTAATATGTTTATGCATCCAAATATTCTGTAACACTGGAGGAAGACTGAGAGGCTTCACAGGTGTGCCACGATCTCTTTTTAGAGTCAGTGGGTGTACACATCGCAAAATTGAAGCAAATTACTGTGCAGTGATTTTTTTTTTTTGGAAGTTAATTTAGAGCCATATTCGACTGGGTTCAGTAACTCCTGAAGTACCTCGTGCTCAAAGACAAGGGTATTTCTCGCAAGAGCGTACGAAGTGTCTCAGGGGCGGTTTCACAAGCGTGCTGCGATCTTTTCTTTTAGAGTCTGTGCTGAAGTGTGACAGTGGCGGTATTGCACGGAATCGTTTAAATATTCTTACGTATCTGCAAAGCTCTCTCTTAGTTCCTGTGACATCAAGTTATGTATGTGACGATATTCTGCAACACCAGATGCAAGAACTTCCGAAGCGGTTCGTGAAATGCAACCCAAGAAAGTGCGCCAGTATGACTGGGGCAGTTTAGAGGACATGGCGGAATCGATTCTCTCTCACGTGCCTCGGAATTCTGTATGGGTTTACCTGGAAAACGCTGCTTTGTTTGCAGTTCAATCTGACCGCGACCAGCGGCTTATGCAGGCCCTGCAGTGGGACTCTGCTGGAGGAGAAATACAGGGTGTCCGAAAAGACTTTCCCTGATTACATAAATTGATAACTCAGGCTAGATGTAAGATACAAATATGAAACTTGTGTCGAATTGTTTACAACTATCAAAGTTTTTTTCTGTTTTAGGTTCGCAGTACGTAAGTAGTGGATGAGGTGTAGTGCCCAAGAAGCCATGTTAACCAATCAGGAGAAGGTACAGTGCGCCCTGTGGTACCATGAGACACGATTACCAACCACAGTGCAGAGACACTTCCAGACAAAATTTGGAAGGAATCCACCTGATGTCAAGAGCATTAAAGCCTGGTATGAGAAGTTCAAGAACACAGGATCGGTTGCTGACCGTCCGAGGTCTGGCCGACAGGGTGGAACAGCAGACAGGGTGGAAGCTGTAAGGCAGTCTTTTCTGCGAAGTCCGAGGAAATCGGTGCGCAGGGCCCCACGTGAATTACAGATGCCAAAAAGCTCTCTCCACGACATTTTACACAAACGTTTATTGTTTCGTGCATACAAAGTGCAAATCGTTCAGGCTTTGTTGCCCAATGACAGTACATGTCGGTATGACTTTGCAGTCAAAATGCTATCACGTATTGAGGACGATGATAGTTATCTCAGACGAATTGCCTTTTCCGACGAAGCGACCTTTTTTGTCAGTGGAGTAGTGAATCGCCATAATGTGCGCATTTGGGGTTCACAACCCCCTGGCGAGGTCATGGAGTGCACCAGAGGCAGTCGAAAGGTGAATGTTTGGTGCACGCTAATGCACGATCGAATTATTGGACCATTCTTTTTCGCTGAGGCTACCATCACATCTGCAGTGTATCTGGACATGTTGCAACTGTATGCTGTTCCTCAGCTGCTTCAGTATCACCCCGATGTCTTGTTTCAACAAGACGGTGCACCACCTCATTGGGGTTTGGACGTCCGTGCCTATCTCGATATGACCTTTCCTGGGCGATGGATTGGTCGTGATGGGCCACGCTCTCCTGACGTAACCCCATTAGACTTCTTTTTATGGGGTTATGTCAAGGACGAGGTCTACCAAACACGTGTACCAGATCTTGAAACTCTGCGGCAACGGATAACCACAGTCGTTGAATCGATCCCTCCAGTGATGTTGCCTAATGTGTGGAGGGAAACTGAATATCGCCTAGATGTGCTATGTGCTATCAAGGGTGCTCATGTGGAAGTTTACTGATGTGTCAAAAAACTTTTATAGTTTGTAAACAATTAGACACCAGTTTCATATTTGTATCTTATTTCTAGCCTGAGTTATCAATGTATGTAATCAGGGAAAGACTTTTCGGACACCCTGTAGAGAAAGAGCATGTGTTTCGTCTCGAGAGGTTTTGTTCGGGGTTAGCATGACATCTGGTCTGTCAGTCACGGGGCCCGAGCGGCTACTCCTGGACAGGCACACGGTGTGGCTGCTGATGGACAGGTCGCCGCCTTGCGGAACACTGAAGAAGCAGTGCCACTGAAGAAGCAGTGCCACGAGCCGGCATTCGGTGTGGGCCAGCAGACAGGGATGGGCGGACGGTGCATACTTTGCGATCGAACGGTTTTTAACAGCGTAATTATGTGTGATGAGTGTTTCATGATGATATTCCTTGCTGACTGGGATGAAAGGAAATAGCGATGGATTTAATCACTTCTTTCAAAAATGTTCAAAAAATGATCAAATGTGTGTGAAATCTTATGGGACTTAACTGCTAAGTTCATCAGTCCCTAAGTTTACACACTACTTAACCTAAATTATCCGAAGGACAAACACACACACCCATGCCCGAGGGAGGAGTCGAACCTCCGCCGGGATCAGCCGCAAACTCCATAACTGCAGCCCCTCAGACCGCTCGGCTAATCCCGCGCGGCTTAATTACTTCTTTACAAGACCTGCATCTTCGCAAACAGCAGAGAATGATGAGCAAGGGAGATCCACCCCTGTAAACTGAATTTTTTATAAACAAACAATATACCCTCTGCAATGTAATTGAATTTCCTGTCATGAAATTCATCCTCTCCAGCACAGCTCCCAGTTTCCAGGTAGCGGAGGGGAAGAGGGAAGGGTAGGGTTGTGCGTTTACCAGAGGGGGTGGAGTTAATTAATTGATCAATTTAATGAAGTAGACAATCAAACTGATAGAGTACGAGGGGATTTTTAAATAACTCAGATCTGAAAGTGTGCCTGTGTCAGCTAGGTGGAGGGGGAAGGGTTGGTGGCTTCCTGAAGTGTTGAGAGGAGGAGGGAGAGTGGGAGATGTGGGGGATCAATAGGTTAAGGACCTCTCAATGAAAAGGAAGGATTATCCCCAGGGTGTCACAATCCACTTAGCAGAATAGTAGGTTAAGGACTTGTCAATCAAAAGAGAACAATAGGTATGCCCCTGAGTACATATTTGCCCCTGATGTAGGCAACTCGCACTAACAAAATGTATCTGTGGCAACTTTGTCTCCCTGCTTACACGATCCTTACACAATGTTATAGAAGCTAATGAGGCAAATAAAGAAGTACATCTTCGGGTTGGCAAGAGAACAAAAAGGGATAAAAAATGGAAGCTGGCAGTGAAGAATATTCGAAACTGCCTCAGAGGTCTGCTGTCCTGCATATTAATCTGGTATGCCACCAGCTGCCTCTTTAGGACACAAGTGGTTGGTGGTGTGTTCATCAGAGTCCTCCAGTATCCTGTGGACTCACATACAAACTATATACTGGGAGATTTTCCATGAGGATATCTGTATCATTATTCATTCAATGCCTTTTAAAAACTGACTGATGAACAAGAGAAGAAGTTCACACTCCACATCTTACAGAATTCTCAAGTGGCATAAAGGAAATTTCAGGCATATATATCCTGGGGTGACGAAAGTCATGGGCTAGCGATATGCATATATACTAATGGCAGAAGTATAGTGTACACTAAGTACAAAAACCCAGTGCTTTGGTGGAGCTGTGATTTGTTCTCGGGTAATTCATGTGAAAGTGTGTCCTATGTGGTTACGACCACACGACAGACTTTGATAGTGGAATGGTAGTTAGAGCTAGACGCATGGGACATTCCATTTCAGAAACATTAGGAAATTCAATATTCCGAGCTCCACAATGTCAAGAGTGTGCTGAGAATACCAAATTTCAGGCGTTACCTCTCACCACGTACAATATAGTGGCCAAGGGCTTTCAAATGTCTCTGAGCATTATGCGACCTAACTTCTGAGGTCATCAGTCGCCTAGGAACTTAGAACTAATTAAACCTAACTAACCTACGGACATCACACACACCCATGCCCGAGGCAGGATTCGAACCTGCGACCGTAGCGGTCGCTCGGTTCCGGACTGTAGCGCCTAGAACCGCACGGCCACTCCGGCTGGCAAGGGGCTTTCACTTATGAAGTGAGAGCAGTGGCGTTTGCGTAGAGTTGCCATGGTAACAGACTAGCAATACTGCGTAAAATAACCCAGAAATCAACGTAGGACGTACGACGAACGTATCTGTTAGAACAGTGCTGCGAAATTCGACATTAATGGTCTATGGCAGCATCCGACCGACACGAGTGCCTTTTCTAATACCACAACATCGCCTACAGCGCCTTTCCTGGGCTCCTGACAAAATCGGCCGGACACTAGGCGACTGAAAAATCGTGGCCTGGTCAGATGAGACCCGATTTCAGTTGCTTAAGAGCTGATGATAGGATTAGAGTCGGGCGTCGACCACACGAATCTATGGACCCAAGTTGTCAACAAGGCACTGTGGAAGCTGGTGGTGGCTCCATAATTGTGTGGGCTGTGTTTACATGAAATGGACTGGGTCCTCTTGTCCAACTGAACCGATCATTGACTGGAAATAGTTATGTTCGGCTAATTGGACACCATTTGCGACCTTCATGTTTCCAAACAACGATGGACTTTGTATGGATGCGCCACGTCACCAGGCCACAGTCGTTCGCAATTGATTTCAATAACGTTCTGGACAGTTTGTGCCGATTATTTGGTCATCCAGATTGCCCAACATGAATCCAATCGAACATTTATGGGACGCAATCATGAGTTCAGTTCATTCACAACTCCTGCACTGGCAACACTTTCGCAATTATGGACGACTATAGAGACACTATGGCACAATATTTCTGAAGGGGATTACAATTACTTGTTGATTCCATGCTACATTGAGTTACTGCACTACACCAGGCAAAAAGAGGTCTGATACGATATTAGGAGACACCCCACGATTTTTGTCACCTCAGTGTATAGTCTTCATGCTTTTGGAATTTTCACAAATGTTACAATAGATTCAGATGGTGATGTGATTCGCAGTCAGTGGCAAAGTTTCGACTTTCCATTTGTTCTTAATTCAAATGCAGTATATTTGTTTCTCCTGGCCAGTTACTAGAGATATCTCCAAAGTAAGTCACATTTTATTACAATGTTTCACCAACATACAGATAAAATGTATTTTTGGCAGCAGCGACCACCTGCTCAACTCTCATCACAATAGGGGAGTTCTTCTTCTGGAGGATGACTAGACGGCCAAAACGACTGTGCCACGCGGTTGGCAGTTGCCACAAGCAGCTGTATAAGGTAGAGCACGAAGTACTGGGATGCCCGGACGATGCTGCTCGCCACCCAACTAGCCGGCTTCATGAGTAGCATGGCGGCACTCAGGAGCTTCTCCACCATGATGGCAACCACCACAGCCGTCGACAGCAGCGCCACCACCGCCACCAGGGCCATCAGCTCCACCAGGCGCACCGCCACCGCCATGATTCTCTGTAATCACCACACAAGCATGTGCTCTCCTCTGTAATCTGTGCACACTTTTCTTTCGCCGATTTTACATGAGGGGTGGAGGGTGTGGAAGAATGACATGAATCTACACTGACGTGTGAGGAAAACCTGCCAACACCATACATTGGAATTTCAGCACTTGTGCGACATACTTCCTACTGACTGTTTACTGTCACTGAGGATATGAACTCAAATGACATGTTGGGTAGAAATGGTAGACAGCAATATAATTCAAAGATCAAATGAGCAACAGGCGTCTAACTTCTATCAGTTCTTACATTGAGATGATGAGAAAAACTGCACCGACTGTTTGTACATATAGCTTGTTTACACTCTGCAATCTGCAAGTAAGCTGACGTCAATACAAAAAAGTATTGATTGCAAAAAATCCTATACTAACGGAAATCAATGTTTATCGTCCACTTTTAAGCCTCATATATCTATGAGAATGGTCTTCCAATATTTACTTAACACATAACTCACATTTGAGATAGGAACCAATGGCCATAAATACATATTTTTTGTCTGTACAAGGGAATGAACATGTAGACAATATTATAGAAATGAAAGAGGAAGCATATAAGGATGAGATGGGAGATATCATAATGCGAGAAGAATTTGACAGAGCACTGAAAGGCCTAAATCGGAACAAGGTCTCAGAAATAGACGACGTTTCGTCAGAGCTACTGATAACCTTGGGAAAGCCAGCCATGACACAACTCTTCCATCTGGTGTGCAAGTTGTATGAGACAGACCAAATACCTTCAGACATAAAGAAGAATGTAATAATTCCAATCCCAAAGAAAGCAGTTGCTGACAGATGCGAAAATTACCAAACTATCAGTTCCAAAGTCCCATCTTGCCATGGTCACCAATGAGCAGAGAACTTTGGACTGCAGACTTAAATTAGAGGTCAGAATTCTGTCATTACGTAACATTGGCAAGGTATCATTTTAGTTTACAGCAATACCACCATGCACAGACAGCAGCACTGGCCGCAGCATGCAATGCCCCCATGACAGCCATACTAACCCAACCACATCTGACTGCTACCGACTGTGATGCCACTGGCTCCGCTAGGGGCAACGACCTTCATGTAGTTGTGTTAGCACAACAGACTACTGGCAGCATACAAGCAATGACACAGCTTGTTACAAATCATTTTACATGGCCGAAAATCAAGAAAGACTGCAAGGAATGCACACATATGTGCATACCACATCAGTAACAAGAAGTGGGATGTCACGAAAAACCACCACGTGGACAGGTTACAATACCAATAGCACAGTTCTAACATGGGCAGCTTGATTTGGTGGGACTCCTCTCTGAATCTGAAGGTTACTGAGACACACTCTCAATCATGGACCATGTAACACGGTGGGTAGAAGCCACCCCTCTGTGAGACAGGTCATCAGACTCAACAGCCAGGACCTCCATCGACACATTGATTATGTGATATGGGTGCCTGATGTCCATAACCATCAGCCAAGGCTGACAATGTCAATCTGCCCTCTTCACTGATCTACGTACCATCTACGGCACCCACCATTGTTGAACTACACTTATCTCGTTCAAAGCGATGGCCTTGTAGCATGGTGAGTTTTCATATTAAAAGCAGCTTTTATTTGCCTTGGTGGACACTGGACAGAGGCTTTGTCGTGGGTCGTTTTTTAGGCATATGCACCACACACAGGAAGAAACTCCATGCCTACCTCGCTGAAGTCTTGTGGCCCTACCCACCATCTTTGGGCATCAGGAGCTGCCAGCGGAAACCACCTAACTTCCCGCTATTGTTACCAAGGTAAAACATACTGCCTCCAAAACCTCACAGCATTCCTGATGTTTTCATCCAGAAGGCACTCGTGGACTGCATGCACATCATGCTTCATAACGATGTAATTCTGCTTGCCTTACAGTCTCTTTGTGCATGTCCACAAAAGGTTCTAAAAGGTAGTACACATACGTATGACACATCAGCCTCCACCAACCACCACCACGACAAAACCGGGCACAATGCGACAGCCATCGACTTCATGGTAAAGCATGACACCAAAGACTTCCGATATAACGACCTGAGCGTCAAACTGCTTGACAAGTTCCAGGACGTCGAAGGTCAACTTTTTGAATTGGACACTGGGAATAGTTTCTTCAGCTGGCACTTCACACTGGATTAAGAACTGCCAAGTACAGTCGACATGGGAGCCGTCACATCTTGGAATCTTCCAGCAGTTTACTCACCACCATCATTTTTAAAACATCTCATCCCTTTTACCACCGCAATGAAGGAACAAGAAGACCACTCAGTGCAGGCTGGCCTCAACGAAACGCGTCCACCACCTGACATTCCGCAACAATCTCACTATGGTCGCATTCAGTGCCCTCCCGTGTATGTGCAAAATTACCATTTTCCCAAAATTACCATTTTCCCAAAATTACCATGAGAGCCACAACTCCTTCCCCCAGCGCACCGCTCTTTGTGTGTATGCGTTTGTGTGCTTTCATATACACTGAAGCGCATGCGGATGCGTATTCAAATACGGAGATATGCAGACAGGCAGAATACGGCGGTGCGGTCGGTGACTCCTATACAGGGTGTTACAAAAAGGTACGGCCAAACTTTCAGGAAACATTCCTCACACACAAAGAAAGGAAATATGTTATGTGGACATGTGTCCGGAAACGCTTAATTTCCATGTTAGAGCTCATTTTATTACTTCTCTTCAAATCACATTAATCATTGAATGGAAACACAGAGCAATAGAATGTACCAGCGTGACTTCAAACACTTTGTTACAGGAAATGTTCAAAATGTCCTCCGTTAGCGAGGATACGTGCATCCACCCTCCGTCGCATGGAAAATCCCTGATGCGCTGATGCAGCCCTGGAGAATGGCGTATTGTATCACAGTCGTCCACAATACGAGCACGAAGAGTCTCTACATTTAGTACCGGGGTTGTATAGACAAGAGCTTTCAAATACCCCCATAAATGAAAGTCAAGAGGGTTGAGGTCAGGAGAGCGTGGAGGCCACGGAATTGGTCCGCCTCTACCAATCCATCGGTCACCGAATCTATTGTTGAGAAGCGTACGAACACTTCGACTGAAATGTGCAGGAGCTCCATCGTGCATGAACCACATGTTGTGTCGTACTTGTAAAGGCACATGTTCTAGCAGCACAGGTACAGTATCTCGTATGAAATCATGATAACGTGCTCCATTGAGCGTAGGTGGAAGAACATGGGGCCCAATCAAGACATCACCAACAATGCCTGCCCAAACGTTCACAGAAAATCTGTGTTGATGACGTGATTGCACAATTGCATGCGGATTCTCGTCGGCCCACACATGTTGATTGTGAAAATTTACAATTTGGTCACGTTGGAATGAAGCCTCATCCGTAAAGAGAACATTTGCACTCAAATGAGGATTGACACATTGTTGGATGAACCATTCACAGAAGTGTACCCGTGGAGGCCAATCAGCTGCTGATAGTGCCTGCACACGCTGTACATGGTACGAAAAGAACTGGTTCTCCCGTAGCACTCTCCATACAGTGACGTGGTCAACGTCACCTTGTACAGCAGCAACTTCTCTGACGCTGACATTAGGGTTATCGTCAACTGAACGAAGAATTGCCTCGTCCATTGCAGGTGTCCTCGTCGTTCTAGGTCTTCCCCAGTCGCGAGTCATAGGCTGGCATGTTCCGCGCTCCCTAAAACGTCGATCAATTGCTTCGAACGTCTTCCTGTCGGGACACCTTCGTTCTGGAAATCTGTCTCGATACAAACGTACCGCGCCACGGCTATTGCCCCGTGCTAATCCATACATCAAATGGGCATCTGCCAACTCCGCATTTGTAAACATTGCACTGACTGCAAAACCACGTTCGTGATGAACACTAACCTGTTGATGCTACGTACTGATGTGCTTGATGCTAGTACTGTAGAGCAATGAGTCGCATGTCAACGCAAGCACCAAAGTCAACATTACCTTCCTTCAATTGGACCAACTGGCGGTGAATCGAGGAAGTACAGTACATACTGACGAAACTAAAATGAGCTCTAACATGTAAATTAAGCGTTTCCGGACACATGTCCACATAACATCTTTTCTTTATTTGTGTGTGAGGAATGTTTCCTGAAAGTTTGGCCGTACCTTTTTGTAACACCCTGTATAAGACTAGTGTCAGGCGCATGTTAGATCGGTTACTGCTGCTGCAATTGCAGGTTATCATGATTTAAGTGAGTTTGAACGTGGTCTTATAGTCGGCGCATGAGCGATAGGACACAGCATCTCCGAGCTAGCGAAGAAGTGGGGACTTTCCCATACGACCATTTCTCGAGTGTACTGTCAATCACGAAGCTTTACACCTTGCCTAGGCCCGTCAACACCGACGGAAACTTGTTGCCTGGTCGGACGAGTCTCTTTTTAAATTGTTTCAAGCGGATGGACGTATATGGGTATGGAGACAACCTCATGATTCCATGGACCCTGCATTTCAGCAGGAGACTGTTCAAGCTGGTGGAGGCTCTGTAATGGTATAGGGCGTGTGCAGTTGGAGTGATACGGGGCTCCTTAAACGTCTAGCTACGTAAGCATCTTGTCTGATCACCTGCATACATTCATGTTCACTGTGCATTTCAATGGACTTGGGCAATTCCAGTAGGGGAATGCGACACCCCACACGTCCAGAATTGATACAGAGTGGCTCCAGGAACACTCTTCCGAGTTTAAACACTTCCGCTGCCCATTCAACTCCCCAGAGATGAACATTATTGAGGATATCTGGGATGCCTTGCAATGTGCTGTTCAGAAGAGATCTCCACCCCCTTGTACTCTTACGATTAATTTATGGACAGCCCTGCAGGATTCATGGTGTGAGTTCCCTACAGCACTACTTCAGACATTAGTCGAGTCATGCCACGCCGTGTTGTTGTGCTTCTGCGTGTCGCGGGGGTCCTACACGATATTAAGCGGGTGTACCACTTTCTCTGGTTCTTTAGTGCAGAACGGACATGCTCTCCTCATTAGATCCCATTCACAGAAAATATATTACCATACTGTTCGATGTTGTACGTATCCCTCAGCATACCTACGCCATAGAAATCAATAAGTGTTCTAATATGTTTTTAAGTGTGTCAACTTTCGTGTTCTCTGCCTCAGTGAATAAACCGTTTCAGACTAATGTTTCTTGCTCGCAGCCAAGCTCTTCTGTCAGTTTCCTCAACAGGTTGTGGGGCCAGAGACTGATAGTAAATAGCTGGAAGTGTAAAACGTAACTAGCGCAAACGTGTTTGTATTTCTAGTTCATCAGCTTGGGACGCCAAAAAGTCAGAAAACTATGAAAGAAAATATCGAGATCGGCTTTTCAATGGAAACAATTCGGAAACTAGATATTTGTAATGGAAGGCATTCTAGATGAATTATATATAACCGAATCTCACTACAGAAGAATTCACGGAACAAGTGAAGATTCCAGAAAGTGACACAGGAAAGGAACGAACTGAAAAAGACGAAGAGCTCAAAAATCTCTCGAAACGTCATAAGAAGTGTCGTTCAACCATAACAGAACAAACTCCGTACAGCCATCTGGAATACATGAACGACCGCAACATTACATTTCGAAAGTCAACAAACTTGTGCAACCCATTTGATGGTCAGGTAATTCTACGTAAATAGCTCCTGAAATTGAAGTTAAATTCAGCAAAACGTACAGTGAGTGAGTATTTCATAGAATTTGACATGTTGGTAAGTGACCTACGATCGACAGTTGCGGCAAATGAATAAATTGATGCTCTGTGTCACCTTCTGTTAACAATGCCACAAAAAGATGATAACATTGTAACTGCAATCAAGACATCTGCGGAATACCTTAAGTTGCGCTTCGTGAAAAACTGGCTCGTGGATCACAAAAGTAAACGTGCAATCTCTAACAAGAAGCCTGCGGTAAACTGGGGACACAATATTTAATACTTACAGAAACAGTTTCAGTCGAGGGAAAACTCAGCGGAAAAACAAATTCCTGAACGTCAAAAGCATGGTTCAGACGGAGAAAAACAGTTTAGTTTTAAATGTCGTAGCTTTTTTGAATTTGGATGCAAAAGAACTGACACAAAATAAAGGAAACAGAAACAGGGAAGACCCTGCATATTCAGTAAATTCTGACTCTCACGATGTTTCTGTGAGTTCGTATGCACGTTGTTTTTCGACTAGTACATTTAATGAGTGGGTTTCGTTGTGTTTGGATTCTGGTGCAATTGAACACTTTATGAGTGACTTTAAAAACGTGATGAAGTGCGAGCGCTTGAAATGCAGGCACTGTTTTAACGTTTCAAAAGCTGGATCTGTTTTGATGGCAATGGTGAAATGAATGTTGTCAGCTATGTACCATATTTAATTAAAATATTTTTTTTGTTCCTGGACTAGCTCACAGGATACTGTCACTGGACAGACTTGAGACAAATTGTTTTAAAGTTACATTTAAAAACGGAAGTGCAGCTTTTCAAAGAGAAAAGGATGTCGGTCCCACTGCAAAGAAAAATGAGGTGAAAATGTACGCTCTGAAATCATGCGTTTCTTACTGAAATACTGAAAATCTGACGTCAAAGTTGTGACACTTAACTTATACCGATTTAAAAGTGCTTGCAAAATACATGGAAGGAAGGAACATTGAAACTATGAAGGTATCAGAATCGCGCACAATCTGCGTGGAAGGCAAGAAAACAAAACTTCCGCACAATCAGAAGACAAGACAAAAACTTCCTCTGGAGCTAGTAGCCCTTCGCAGTGATGTGGATCCTACTCGTATTACTCTCACATCTTACGGCGGGAGAACGGTAGATCATTGCATTTATAAAAACTTCTCATTTTTCAACTGTGCATGTGACAAAATAAATCCAACGTGCTGAAATGTGTTAAAGAGTATGAAACTATGTCAACTGGTCATTTCAGGTTGAGAGTTTGTAGATTTCACTGTGATAATAGAGAAGAATATCTGTCAAACGAAATGAAAAGCTTCTTCATAGAGAAGATAATCCAGCGGGACTGATTGGAAAACATTTTTCCGCACAAGTGATTGATCATTTGGCGCCCCACCACTGGCTCCTTTTCCATCGTATACTTCAAACCGTGTCCGACGTCGCTACTAATTATGATGAGCACTATATACAAATCTCGGACACCTTTGCCGTCTCTCTCAGCTTGGCGATCCAAGCGGCTGCTAGTAAACCTAATTAGGATACGTCATGTGTAGTAATCTCTAGTGCGCCTTACACGCTCAGATATTTGCACTGAGTTGTCTGTACAAACTGTTTTCATAGGCAAATCGCGGCGTGTGAATAAACCGTCTGAGGCGTAGCGGCGTATAACGATCCTGCCTTGGAGGCGGTTAAGTGGGAGATGTGTCTCAGAGCTGGATAGTGACAGATGGTGACGCGAGACTGGACGCGAACGTAGTTTATGTATCAGCGGATAGAGGACAGTATTGGATAGGGGACTGTGATTTTAGTTTTGATTGTGCCCACTAGAGTGCACTAAAGAAATATGTTTTTCATAAACTGTTCTAGTACTTTCATAAAGTGTTATTATGTCTTTTTGTATGTGTAAAATGTTATAAATGTGTTTTAGCAGTATGAATGATGTGTGAGTGTGGTTTAAGGTTAATATGAAGATTTAAGGTTAATATGAAGATAATTGTTTAACGAGTTATGTAGTAGGATTTAGTGTGGGAACATTTCGAAGAAGTATGGATATGAACAAAGGGGATATTTGTAGAATAGATTTGTAAAGTAAGTTTATGGTAAAGGGAAAGTTAATTCAGGTATAAATAACAATAGCAAATAACTTTATGCATAAACAAAACTTCAGCATATTAGATAATTACGTCGGTAAAAGGGGCAGTCGTTAGGTTTACTATTTTGCGATTGGTTATTGATGAAAAACGCGGACTGACGCGGGAGAATGTTGTTTTGCTATTGGCTGTTGAGTAAACTGACCAATGGTAAAGCAATATTCTTCGCGCGTCTTTCTTTGCTGGTAGAGAAGACTTAGAGTATTCTAGAGAGGAGTCGAAGCCTAACTATGAAACAGATCGGACGTGTGTAGTAGTAGTTCCGATGGAAACGATAAGTTCCCGGATCTAGCAGTGTTTCATACATCAAAAGTGTTGGAAAGTGACGGCATAATTATTCCGATGTGTGTGTAGAAATTTCGGAATTTTTAAGTGAATTTTGTGACGATAAAAGACATATATTCCGCGTGGCGTATTGAGCAGGTCGGTGGCTAAAAACTGAGACTGCATTAGGTACCGACAAACTTAATATTTGGCGAGCATTCTCAATCAAAAATAATCAGTATATTTGTAGCTATTACGTTTTCGGGAAATGCAACACTATAAACTTGCTAACGTGAGTGAAAGGGATTATGAGTGACTGTGTTAAGACTAGCACGGGCTTGGCAGTGGGACTTGTTCACCTAAGTTTCAGAATATATTAATTGAGGACAAAATTTCCAATCTTTCATTTCGTGTTTCTCCCGCAGCCTGGTTCGCGTCGAAGTACAGTAGGTTTCACTCGGCTGTCCTACTTATGATCTGCTGAGACAATGTTCACAGGTAGGTGCAGGTCCGTCGTAAAGGGACGGAAAGAACCGCGCCGCCGCACGCCGAGTGAAGCTGTGCTCGGATTTGGCCCTAGAAATCGGCATACCCCTGTCGTCGGTTCCCGAGATGTGTAGGTGGATGTGCCAACAGCGTCATGAAGGGCAACACGAGAGGTGGTCCCAGCATACAACTGGTAAGGCAGTATTTGTACTTCTCAGGAGTGTCAGCACAGGCGCCCTGCTTCCAAGCTGAACAGTTAGCACAAGGGCAGATCGGTTCTTCATTCACGGAAGATGGGCCCCTACTTCACCTTCGGTAGGAATGCAGATTGCACAGTTGAAGGTCCCAGCCAGACGGCTGTGGATTCGTAGCAGTAGACTCTAAGCTGGCAGTGGCTGGTGACACTTCGTCGTATTCACCAGGTCGTCCTGCAACTATAAGGCTGGCCAGATGGGCGCAGCTTCAGAAATTCCGCCCTGGGCGCAGGATCATCTCGGTACAGCTCTGCAATGCACAAAGCATTTGGCTACAGCGCAATTGTTGGCAATGATGGTTCAGGCTCGGCTTCCTCCGGTATCCTACTTAAAATGCCATTTAAAGTGTCTGCATCTTGTACGTTGTGATTGATTGTCGACAACAAACTTCATTAGAAAGTAAAATGTACTATGAGACTGCTGTCAGTATGTCCAGCTGTTGAAAGAGGGGTCGGATAAAACAGAGCCTTCGATATCATTAGTTGACTTTGATCATGACGTCATAACAAGCCCCAAAACGCAACAAAAACATGATTTCAAAATAGCGACCAGTGACATTACCCGTTCCGATGGCGCCTCAGTATAAACATCCAACACAAAAACGTATAAATTCTTACTAACAGATATTGAAGTTAAAGGGATAAATGCGAGAAACTGGGAGTTTGTGGGGACACACTAAAATAACAACGGTGAAAATCACGTCAATAGCGAAATATACACAACAAAACAACCAGTGAAACACGATACAAGTATTGGTTTTTATGACGCAAGAAACATAAAATTAGCTCAAACCAAGTTTAACAGGCATCGAAAACATCAATTGAGGTAAGTAGTTCATCTTACAAGACCGTTACCAATACGAAAAGCTACAGCTCGACATCAATCAAAACGTCAAAAAGCGATATCAATAAAGGTACTCAAAATTTCGGCAATAAACGAAACCAAACAATCGTGAGAACAAATGAAGCGCCGTCTTCGAAAACATTACTTGAGCTATGTAACTCAGTTTAGAACACCAATACAGAAAATCAAAAACCGATAGCGGTACAAAATGAGATTCTAATACTCCTAGCCAAAACTTGCGACAGTCATCGAAACACGGTATCGAAATAAAAAAAAAGGTTTATACATTAACATTATTATACTAATAAACAATCTGAGCCTTAATCTCTCAAAGCAAGTAACAAATCAGAGAAGAATATTATATTCGAGAGAAACAAGTATTCGTAAATAAAATCAAATTAATGTAAATTGTAACCACTGCTTTCGCTTGTTTTTTCGACGTCCAACGATAATGTGTAATATCTGACCGATGAATAACGCCATCTGTCACAACAGTTCAACCATAGTCTAACATACATAGTCGCGTAGCTCATTGGTGTGAAAATTGTTACCGTCTGACAGTTGAAATATCACTAGCGCCCAGAGTTTTTAGTAAACTAAAGAAAGACAAATGTAGTGTCATTTTTTACTTAGTACCTATTTTTACAAAGGCACATTCGCTACCTACGGTAAAAACTACGTTACAAGTCAATATATACGATACTACTGAATTAGCACTCAACGGAGATCGTATTCAGAAGTGTAGCTTTCTGTCCGCTTGGAGCGCTTCTGTCACAATCTGTAACGAAAGCGAGGAGGTGTGTTGTGACTGTACGTGTTACGACTATGGCAGTACTACCTGGCTCAAACTGACAGAGGGGGTATTTAAAGTGGACAACACATAACGTTATTCTTAAAATTTGTGTCACGGTTACACGAACTGTATTTAATATGTAATTGTTACAGAACACTAACTCATATTTTTGTTGTTAGTTTATACACGTCTTGTATTCTTTATTTTGTTTTTCGAGTTGTCGCTCTTCTTGTTCTGTAAAATACGAAATCACTATTGGACTGCTTTGCAAGCGCAATGAGAACGGGAGGCAAACTTAACCACTATAAGAGTTACGTATCAGTGTCACTACAACCAAGATTTTAGATGATCGGAGACGGAAGGGCAGAGGAGGAGGGGGGGGGGGGAGGGGAGGGGCGGCACTATCACATTATAGACCTACTTATCTACAGTCATGATGGGTGTTCAGAAGAGAAGGTACGAAACAAAACTGTTGGTATAAATGAGGTCTTTATTCAAAAGTAATCAGCAGAGGCCTGAGAGCAACTATCCCACTATTGCACGAGCCGAAGGATTCCCTGTTTCCAGAATTCTTGTGGCTGTGGCAGAGCCAGTCCTTGGCTGTGACCTCCATTCGTCGTCCGAGTTCAAGCTCTTCCCTTTGAGATGCTTTTTAGAAGTGGCATGTCCGGGCTATAGGGCGGGTGCTCAGGCTGCTCTCTCTTGAACTTGGTTTTACAGATTGTGTGACCTTGGAGAAGTGTGAACGCATGTTATCATGGAGCAGAATCACTCCCTCACTGAGCACCCCAGGGAGTTTACTATTGATGGTCTTGCGTTCGCTACGGATTGTCTCTCAATACGCGTTAACAGTTTTTTCATGCTTGAGGAATTCGATGGGTATTGGAAGTCGAAAAAGACGGTGACCATCACCTTGCCTGCTTTGGGCAAAGGCCTCACTACGTTATCCCAAAGCAGCATATGGAACTTTGAACCAGTTTGGTTTTACGTTTCGTTCTCTTTAGTTTGAACACTCATACATTCTGAAAGGTACTCGTTCGTTCTGCGTACCTTGGCTCGCACGAATAAACATGTCAGTGTGTCAATTTCCCCGTCAGAGACGAGACCACCGTGACGTATTATGAGAGGAAATGTTCAAACAGTAGGACGTTATGCTGTAAGTTTTAGACATAAGACTCAGAAAATTAATAATTTCAGCAGTAAAATTGAACTTAAAGTGCCCGCGTCTCGTGGTCGTGTGGTAGCGTTCTCGCTTCCCACGCCCGGGTTCCCGGGTTCGATTCCCGGCGGGGTCAGGGATTTTCTCTGCCTCGAGATGGCTGGGTGTTGTGTGCTGTCCTTAGGTTAGTTAGGTTTAAGTAGTTCTAAGTTCTAGGGGACTTATGACCACAGCAGTTGAGTCCCATAGTGCTCAGAGCCAGCCATTTGAACTTAAAGTGTCCGCGCCCTTTTAAGTCACATGCTGCTGTTGATAAACGTTCCCGTAGTAAACAACGGGAACTGTACAGAGCTAATGGCTCTGAGCACTATGGGGCTTAACATCTTAGGTCATCCGTCCCCTAGAACTTCGAACTACACTCCTGGAAATGGAAAAAAGAACACATTGACACCGGTGTGTCAGACCCACCATACTTGCTCCGGACACTGCGAGAGGGCTGTACAAGCAATGATCACACGCACGGCACAGCGGACACACCAGGAACCGCGGTGTTGGCCGTCGAATGGCGCTAGCTGCGCAGCATTTGTGCACCGCCGCCGTCAGTGTCAGCCAGTTTGCCGTGGCATACGGAGCTCCATCGCAGTCTTTAACACTGGTAGCATGCCGCGACAGCGTGGACGTGAACCGTATGTGCAGTTGACGGACTTTGAGCGAGGGCGTATAGTGGGCATGCGGGAGGCCGGGTGGACGTACCGCCGAATTGCTCAACACGTGGGGCATGAGGTCTCCACAGTACATCGATGTTGTCGCCAGTGGTCGGCGGAAGGTGCACGTGCCCGTCGACCTGGGACCGGACCGCAGCGACGCACGGATGCACGCCAAGACCGTAGGATCCTACGCAGTGCCGTAGGGGACCGCACCGCCACTTCCCAGCAAATTAGGGACACTGTTGCTCCTGGGGTATCGGCGAGGACCATTCGCAACCGTCTCCATGAAGCTGGGCTACGGTCCCGCACACCGTTAGGCCGTCTTCCGCTCACGCCCCAACATCGTGCAGCCCGCCTCCAATGGTGTCGCGACAGGCGTGAATGGAGGGACGAATGGAGACGTGTCGTCTTCAGCGATGAGAGTCGCTTCTGCCTTGGTGCCAATGATGGTCGTATGCGTGTTTGGCGCTGTGCAGGTGAGCGCCACAATCAGGACTGCTTACGACCGAGGCACACAGGGCCAACACCCGGCATCATGGTGTGGGGAGCGATCTCCTACACTGGCCGTACACCACTGGTGATCGTCGAGGGGACACTGAATAGTGCACGGTACATCCAAACCGTCATCGAACCCATAGTTCTACCATTCCTAGACCGGCAAGGGAACTTGCTGTTCCAACAGGACAATGCACGTCCGCATGTATCCCGTGCCACCCAACGTGCTCTAGAAGGTGTAAGTCAACTACCCTGACCAGCAAGATCTCCGGATCTGTCCCCCATTGAGCATGTTTGGGACTGGATGAAGCGTCGTCTCACGCGGTCTGCACGTCCAGCACGAACGCTGGTCCAACTGAGGCGCCAGGTGGAAATGGCATGGCAAGCCGTTCCACAGGACTACATCCAGCATCTCTACGATCGTCTCCATGGGAGAATAGCAGCCTGCATTGCTGCGAAAGGTGGATATACACTGTACTAGTGCCGACATTGTGCATGCTCTGTTGCCTGTGTCTATGTGCCTGTGGTTCTGTCAGTGTGATCATGTGATGTATCTGACCCCAGGAATGTGTCAATAAAGTTTCCCCTTCCTGGGACAATGAATTCACGGTGTTCTTATTTCAATTTCCCCCAAATGCAGTAGTTCCCAACCTGGAGGTCATTACCCCCCCAAGGGTTAAAATGAAATTTTCTGGGAGGTAAAAACAAAAAGGTTCAATTGTGTTACAATAACGAAACTAAATTATTTTCAAAAATCGTTACAGCTATTATCATTTCATACTGATTACTCAGGCCAACAATAACTACATATTTTTGAAATACCAGCATTAACGCGTGACATAACACTGTGGAAAGTTTGTAAAACTGGATGAGAACGCCCTCATGTAGTTCATTCACTAGACACAAAGGCCTACTGTCTATTTTGTACGATGCATCTATGACAGTAAAATTGAGGCACACGCGTTGCATTTGCTTAAATATCTTCTGCAAATACCTATTTCGAATTAACATAAGTTACCCACAATGGAACAGAAATTACTTCATTATTCACTTTGAACAGCTAAACGAACAAATGGATAGCACAAAACTACAGTCATTATGTAATTGCTGTTACACTACTGTACAGCCTACACTGTATTATCGTTATTGTAATTATTATTATTATTATTATTAGTCTAAGTGGTCACACACAAAGCACTGGCAACCTGAAGTCTTCCCCTTTCTGTCAGTTTAGAAGTAAAGACCCCAGAAACGAAGTGATGAACAAGCAGTTAATATCGTGCACAGTTTTAAGTGGTTTCTCTTAAATTGGAGTGCATGGCACAAAGTGAGTGTGAGAAAGAGTTGCAGGTAGTGTTCGCAATGCCCTGAGAATTGCGTTATCATTCTATAAGCAAAGGTTGTTAGAAACAAGCAGCACCAATTGTCTGAGGGACTCATTACTTCGTGGTACAATAAATCACACACAAAAGCATATAATGATTTATCTGTTTGTCTTTCGTCATTTTGATAATGAAAGCGTTCAAAGGAAATTGTTTTTCATTCTAAAGTTTGGTAAAATGCTAATGTTCGTGGTGGGAGAGGGACGGGGGTGTTACCAGCCACTATCTGAATACACTTAGGAGTAATTGTCTCAGAAAGGTTGGAAAATACTGCCCTATTGTCTACGGCCAACGACAACCAATTGGTAACACCAGAACGCAGCGGATGAGCCACGTACACGGTAAACGCACTTTACCTTCAGTGGTACTGCTATTATCGCGTATTTCTTCTAAAAGCTTCTGTTTAAAATATTACATGTGTGTGGTATAACGCACTTTCCACAAAAATCCTAAATTCTAGCTAGCGTATAACTATACCGCTCAAAAACTCAAATAATGACACATAAAGTTGACTCTATAAATAAATAACATTTCTTTTGAGACGGAGGGATTTGATTTTAATTTTTTTGCTATGTACTTACCAAAAATCCGTAGAAGTTAAATTTGTTCTTCAGTTGCTGTCTGCATCTTCTTGCGGCATCCTTTCCTAAGTCGCTCAGTCGTAGAAATACGAAGCCACATAGCTGATCATTTTGCAGTTTTTACACCAAAACAAATTGTTGTCATTAAGCAATATAATTTATAACGACTCGTGAAAGTAAGAGCACTCTGGAGGAAATTGGGTCTGCGAAACTGATCAATTAGCCTGCGACTCGTGCGCTACAGTGAGACGAATAATGTGAACGAACTGTAGCTCATGTGCCGAACAAGTTGTCCAAAGGCTCCATGTTTCGCCACAGGAATTTTTGTCATAGAGTCCACAACCATGGAATACTTTTTTCCTTCAGAAATAAGTTCCAGAGATAAAGCAGTTTTCAATAAACTGGCTTCACATTTAAGAAAAGGTTGATTCTTAGTCGCTTCTCAGTAACTTTTAAGGACTGACACTGGATAAAAATTTGAGCATGAACGGAAGATTTATTTTTATAGCTGAAAAGTTACTAATTTTAAGTCCCAGGTCTTGACTGTAACAATAGGCTCCGTTCATATTCTTCCACTGACATTAATTTTTTTTCCCTAAAATAGCGACTTAACTAAATTACTCCACGTTTCGCTGCAAACGTTTTATCATTGCTAACCTCAGGCAATGTTTTTTCACACGCAGTACGTGAACTACTCTCACATACATGTTACCGCGTACGATATATTTATCAGCTCGCTTGATAATAAAATAAATGCACAGTAATGTATAGTAATGTAATGCCAGTGTAACACGCCTGAGCGAATGAAGATTCGAAGAAAACTCGCCAGTGCTCAATACCATTCGTTTGCGTCTGTGAACTAGCGTTTACACAGGAGAGAACGGACGAGGACACCACAAAGCGAGTACAGCCAACGAACGCTGTGGCTTTTTTCCACTAATAATAGGCACACAGTCTAATACATACAGTAGCGATATTCTCTGCTGAGAAAGTTGTCACCGTTCGACAGCTGGCGCGACACTAGCGCCCCAAGCGACGAGAAAGCACACACACGCGTTGTTTTGCTTCCAAGAGTTAATGTAATATCAGAAGACATGAATTAAACAGCCAAATCTCTCTGATGCTGTTACCTGAGGTACTAGCTACTCATGAAGAAATACAGTCGAATATATGTTATTCTGCTGATAGCAAGATAACACAAATACATATTTCAAGCATAAGAAGCACATATTTCTAATGTTGCCTGTTCTTACTATGATAGACACTCTTCTTGACACATAACAATTATGTATAGTGTTTAATGATTCGCACATTCTCACACTTCACTCGACTTTCTGATACACGAACATTTCTGTAAAAGTAATTACTTTTGCTTCAAAAGCGAGTGTGTGAAGACCCTTCTGCCGTTTGCGGCTCAGGCGTAGCAACAAATGTGCAATTGGTGTCTTCTGCTTTAGAAAACAGTTTTATTGGTTTTGGCGTTTTATTATCACGTCTGTGCGGTTTTGCCTTCAGCTACAGTTGTGGAGGCTTATATGGTACATTACATACAAGTTTCCTGCGTTTTCAAACAGATAAAAGATATATTTCCGCAAAAATCAGGTCTTCTGCTATTTATTAGCCACTTTTTTTGTTCTTCAATGAAAACGACACTCTTTAAGTAAATTCCTGTAGGTTAGAAGAACTACGTAGATAAACTGTCCTGTAATGCTTCGCTTCATACCTCTCATATTACCGATTCATACTTCTCATTTTCCTTAGGAAACCTAAAAGAAGACGAGAGTGGTATATTATCCTGTTGTTGCTGCAATTTACTGCGCTACAAGCCAATATAAACAATTAAGATTCAATTTCACTTTCAGGAAGTCCCGTCGAACTCAACAGCATGACTTGCTATCCGCTTGGAGAGCTGCTTTCGCAGTGGGTATCAAAAGCAAGCTGGCCTCTCGCAGGTATTACGTTAGACCATGATGCAACATTCTATGGTTAGAGACATGATGCATAACTTCGATATGGAGATTATTTTTCACGACGAGCGCAGTGTTTTTGACGAAGTAATCAAATGGTGTAGGAAAAGAAGAATTTATTCGCTAAATTTTCAGGTTAACATGACATGGCGTGTAGCTATTGTAAGTAACAATTTAAGCCACAACTTTCGTTAACATTATTCCAAAACTTCGAAAGTTGACACATTTCACCGGTTTCTCATTAGAGTTAGGTAGGAAATTTAAAATCACTACACTAACTACCGACGAACAACATATCCTGATTAACCATTTAGACTATGGTTATTAGCATATAGAGATATTGTGTTAGAGATGGTTTCGTATTTCAGTAACTGTTATATCTAAGGTAGTTTCTGCTGTCTGCAGTGACTTACACGAAGAACTTCAAGAACTTTACTACACTGATGGAGTGAAAAAGACAACGCGTGAATAATAGAAAGCAGGTGTACCACAACATTTTCAGAAGATATAAATCGTCTGAGTCTATATTGCCAACCTAAAGTCAAGGCATGATATTCAAAATATGTTAAGAGAAACAAGAAAAATTAAGAAAAATAGGCCATAATATGAACCAAAAAACCGAAACCAAGGGGTGAAACAACTTTTGTAATTTTCTGTAGTGCACAGTAACAAACACTTGTAAGTAGGCTGTTTAGTTTTTTATGTTGGTAACGCTATGTAGCGCTCTGTATGAAAATCACTGGGTGTGTGCAATCTGTGGCTGGTTGGCATTGTTGGAATTTGCTATTGTAGTGTTGAGCAGTTGACTGTTAACAGCGCGTAGTGTTGCGCAGTTGGAGGTGAGCCGCCAGCAATGGTGAATGTGGGGAGAGAACTGGCAGAATTTTGAGAGCGGACGATCTGGACGTGTGTCCATCAGAAAGAGTAAATTTGTATATATATATATATATATATATATATATATATATATATATATATATATATGTGTGTGTGTGTGTGTGTGTGTGTGTGTGTGTGTGTGATGAGTTTGGTACATTATTAAGGTAAATACATTGTTTGTTCTTTATCAAAATCTTTCATTTGCTGACTATGGCTATCAGTAGTTAGCGCCTTCAGTAGTTAGAATCATTTATTTAGCTGGCAGTAGTGGCGCTCGCTGTATTGCAGTAGTTCGAGTAATGAAGATTTTTGTGAGGTAAGTGATTCATGAAAGATATAGGTTATTGTCAGTCAGGGCCATTCTTTTGTAGGGATTATTGAAAGTCAGATCGCGTTGCGCTAAAAATATTGTGTGTCAATTTATAAGCACAGTCATTTATAATTTTTCTAAGGGGCGTTTCATATGTCGACCCTTAGTCGAGGATACATCACTGGAATCTTCTGATTTTTTGTTGTAGTTTGTGTAATTAGTGTAGCTATTGTTTATTGCTAGCGCGTAATTGTAGAGATAATCTTCTTTGTAGTTGTAGTTTTTCATTGTTCTGCAGTAAAATAGTTGTGGCATGCATGTAGATTTGCACCAAATATTTCGCAGCTGCGCTTGCAATTAACTAGATATTATTTTCAGTGCTACGTTAATGTGTTTTCTCTTTTTGCTCTTCAAATTGTGCTTTTCTGTGTTATCGTGTGAAATATTGTGGCAACAATGGCGTGTGAAAAACGTAATAGTAGGCTCCAAAGTAAACTGAGAATTGACAGTGAAGACGAGAATAGTGTGTTAGCGCCACCGTGAGATGAATTAACTAATGTTCAACATTGTAATTTGGTAATTGTGCATAGGGAATTGGAGCGGGCAGCAAGTAATGGTGTAAACAGTGAAACAATTAGTGAACAGGGAAGTATTATCGATCGATCGGTCGGCAACAGCTCGCCTCAGGATTCCGAAATGACAGGACACAATCTTGTAAATTCTGTAGATTCAGGTTTTGCGTCCTCACCGTTTTCTCAAATAAGTGAAGAGACATTTTCTGCTTTTCGAAATGCGAATACTGCCGGTTCAAATGCACTGCCGAATAGCACTGAGGAACATGTTTCCGATACCAGTGCATTGTTATTACAATTAATCCAACAAATGGAACAAAATCTTCAAAAGTTAGACACAATGGAACAAAATCAGAGACAAACACAGCGAAAGTTTGACACAATGGAACAAAATCTGCAAAAGTTACACACGATGGAACAAAATCAGAGACAAACACAGCAACAGCTTCCAAAGTTAGACTCAATGGAACAAACGCTTGAACAAACACTTGAAGGCTTAACTGCTGAGTTACTTAAAATCGAATCGAAATGTCAAAAAGTCTGTAATAACGTAAGCACACAAATTTGTGAGCATTTTGAACCTATTTTTTCGCTTCATGAAAATGCATTACAGACTCACGAAGCAGCCATATAAGAACTGCAAACTATTGTTCATGAAAATTACGACAACTTGCAAGCTAAAACTGACTCATTTGCATCTGCCGATTCGGTTACGCAACTTGCAAAAACTCAGGAAAACTTAAAAGACACAGTAGATTCGATTTCAACACAAATGGACACTCTGAAACTTGGTTCAGAAAAACACACTGAGGAAATCAGTTCACTATCGGAGAAAGAGCCGAAATTTCGGATCAGTTCACTAACTTATCTACAAAGGTAGATGATAACCTGAATGACACAAGACCCGTAGCCTTCACTGACACAGAAGAGTATGAACAAATTAAAAAATTCAAACAAAATCAAAACCAAATCAATACACAGTACAAAAGAAAAATTCGGGAAGTACAAGATCAGTTCACACAGGTAATACAAGAATTACATATTTCAGATGACACTCGCGCTCCAATACGGGAAGAGGGACGTAGAAATACGGAACAGCCACAAAATAATAACACAGGGTACTTCGGAAATTATGAAAGAAATTGGCAAGGCACACCTAATTTTGAGATGGAACCACCGAAACGACTTAACAATGACCGACATGCGACTCGCCGACATAATGATTTTGACTGTAAGCTGTTCATTACTACACGTAAATTCAAAACATTTAAGAATCTGGCAACGACATTCATCCACAAGCGTGGCTTCATCAATTCTCTCATTGTTTTCCTCCCAACTGGTCATTGGAGCACAGGTTAGAATTTATGTGTGGCTACTTAGAGAATGAACCAGCTGTAAGAATGCGATCGGTCATTCACGATTGTCACAGTGAAGGAGAATTTTATCATCCCTTCCTCTCAGCATATTGGTCTCAAGCTACACAAGACCGAGTAAAACATAGCATCATAATGAGGAAACATTTCGAACAATCTGAATTTTCCAGTCTTGTCAAATATTTCGAAGACATTTTATACAAGAATCAGTATCTTTCAAACCCATACAACCCCTCAGAACTCATCCGCATTTGCTTAATCAAATTGCCTGAATATTTACGACATATTATTTTGGCAGGACGTTGCAAAGACGACATTGAAGGTTTTCAGGGACTGTTACAAGAATTGGAAATTGACACTGACAATATCGGGACGCGAAAACAGGAACACAACAATTACAGGTCACATCCGTCACAATTCTGCGATGAAAGAAATAATAACTGGACATGACAAGGCTATTCTTACAACGTAAATCGTGACCAAAACAGACACCACCCGTATGACAACCATTGGCAGAGTAGTAATAATTACAGGGAGAGATCACATCTCCACAGTAATGACTATCACAGAGACAACCAGAGAAACAGACAATATGGGAACCAAAATAATTATTATCAAGGGAGACAGAATAACTTAAGACGCAACGGGCCACCGCGCAGTTACAGTTCCAGGAGAAATTCTTCACCACATGACTGACAAACAAGAAACTATGTAAACTACTGTCAAAACGACGGACCTGAATTTCATCAGAACTGGCGGGATTCAAACAGGGCAGGGCCCTCTCGACTAGGTGGATTTGTAGAAGTTAGTGCTCCTAATCCCAATAATGACGCGCTCCAACAAAGAGGCAGACAATGACTCACACCGCAGGCAGCCATGTGCACTGGCTGGCTCAGAGATAAATAACATAGACGCTAACCTTGAGAAAAATCCCAGCATTCTTTACCGACGTATGTTGTTGTCTTCAGTCCTGAGACTGGTTTGATGCAGCTCTCCATGCTACTCTATCCTGTGCAAGCTTCTTCATCTCCCAGTACCTACTGCAACCTACATCCTTCTGAATCTGCTTAGTGTATTCATCTCTTGGTCTCCCCCTACGATTTTTACCCTCCACGCTGCCCTCCAATACTAAATTGGTGATCCCTTGATGCCTCAGAACATGTCCTGCCAACCGATCCCTTCTTCTGGTCAAGTTGTGCCACAAACTCCTCTTCTCCCCAATCCTATTCAGTACCTCCTCATTAGTTATGTGATCTACCCATCTAATCTTCAGCATTCTTCTGTAGCACCACATTTCGAAAGCTTCTATTTACCGTCCATGTTTCATCGACGTGTACAACATGATAATTGCTTTGAAGTTGAAACTCTGTGTACTGGGAAGAGTAAAGGTTTGCACCACATTTCACATGTAAAACCCTTTATTGAGATATAATCTGCTTTTTAACTTAGTCTTTGCTATAAAATTTTTCACTTCACATTACTAGTACTCTTTGTCACACTTAGAAACTGTTAACATGTAACTATGTTTTAAAGTTAACTATCGAGTCAAGAACCTAGGGAACCTATTTAGACAGTAATTACGAATGCATTGTTATAGTGAACAGACGACACAGTGTTGTTATTTGTACATTCTTGCTTGCTAGTTGCACGATTACATAACGAATATATGGCTTACATACTTAGAACATATACTGCTAATGAGATTTTAATGCAACATTTTGGTTTACTTGAACAGTCATTCTTTATTTGAAGTACATGCTGTGAGATTAAAGATGACTTAGCATTTGGTTTCTTTGACAACTACACGATTATATCATGACGCTATTAATGAGTGACACAATTTATATTATTGCTTTTGCGCTGTATCTTTTTTATATCTGCACATATTTTCTGAATTCTTCTGGAAAGTAAAACATGTTTTAGTAGTATAGCTACAATGAGACAACCTTTTCCGTAGCACAACAATACGTTACAGTACAGTACTTACTTCATCCCGGCAATAAGTACGATATCTATACGCAAAGCATTTCACTTTTGTTTATTATGAGGTAAGTACATTGGCTTCTACAGAATTTTGTTACAGACGACGATAATTACGACACTTAGCACATTTTCTTACCCTTAAGTAATGACAGAGATTATCTTACAATAAGACGCACAGTTCAGAGCTACAGCACACGTATTTGAGTGATTAATTTTGGACTTAAAACATTTATTTTTAAAGAATTTTGAATTACAATGATACAGAGGTTTTCTGTGATACATTTAATTCCATTGCTGTAATCTGTAGCACCTGAGGGTATAATTACATTAATCCTGAAGGGGGTACATGCCTACTTTGTGTGCTAAGCGTGTAGCAAGCGCTAGAAGCCCTAGCTAATATGGTATTTGCTTATACAACTTTACACATTGGTGCCATATTTCTCTAACACAGAATTACACAGCTATCTGATTATTTAAAAGAGAAACAAACATTTTTTTACTACGTCAGTGACACATGGTTACACAGTTACACAGTTGGATAACTTCACACTTATGAAATTGTATTTTCTCTGTACTTTGTGAACTGTTCATATTTTTTTGGAACCGTTGTGATACTATGAGAGCTTTGAATGATGTATTTGGTATGGGATCATGATTTGTAAAGTACATTTGAGGTAGATGACACTATTGAATTGAGCAGAGAATTTTTTTTTAGGTTTTGAAATGATTGTAGGAAGTTACAACGATTTTGAGATTTGGCTGATGTGTTATGATGTTATTATTACGACGACGATGTGTATTATGCTGTTTAGGTATGTTTATGGTCAATAAGCTGATGCTATATGAGGAATTTGATTATGCTACATATTTATTATGATGAAACATTGAAGAAGTGTCGACGAATATGTATATGTGTAATAAGGTAAGGACTAATGAATAGACTCTGATTTGTGGAAAAGGAGGTTGGAAACAAAGAATCATACTTTAAGAATTATGAAATGTATGTATATGCTTTAATGTATCACAATGCTGGCGAAAATTTTTTGGGCGCTGTTATATTTATAGGATTTTGTTTCTACACATTTATAACGCAAATTCTCGACCTGTGAAATTTTTTTATATCAGACTGTCACTGTAGTGCAAACTGCTGTCGTAAATATTTCGGTAAGAAAGCTAAGTGACCTTGATATAATGCGTTTTGGACGCCCAGCTGTGCCAGTCGCCTGGAGAAAAAGCCATTAGATGGACAAAACAAAAAGAGGCCATTAACCTCACTATTGACATTTCTTTGTAGAAAGCATTTCAAATAAGACACACTCATACTTGAAACATATGATTACAGTTTGGAGCTTGTAATTTCTGATATTTACTGAAATGACTAATGAAATGATGAGAAACATTTCACGTCTATTGTCTTGCTAGTTGAGAGATTTTTTACTGTATTATGAAATGCCATATGGCTAGTGATTGATGTTTCACGCATTGCTTTATGTATATATTTGCTCATTTTGTTTAATATCTAGTTTCTAGTTGCACTCCAGCATTGGTTAAAATAAAATTTCATAGATGTACTAATATCACTATCTTCTGTCTACAGACCCAGTAAAGAATAATTTTATGATGTACTTTCTTATAAAAGAGAGCACAAATAGACATTTCCCTTCACAGGAATTGCATACATAATTTTTTCAACGATTTGATAACTTTTTGCGGAGTAAGTTTTTGAGATGCATCGCTCTCGTGTTAAGATGTGACATAGGTATTAGACATGGCCATCTTTACTGTAATATTTTTTGTGCTTGAGCTTTGTCATGTTTAGATATAAATTATTGCATTTGCTGCTGCTGTTTGCCAGACATAGTGCTACTGAATTTCACTTGGTATTACTGTATTAAGCCAGTTTTACTACTGACTTATTTTTCTTGTTGCCGCACATTGGCTCATATTAGTTGTAATGTTGCATGTGCTTTGGTAATTTAGATATACTGCTGCTTGCTTTGCCAATTTGCATTTTTTTGTCATTGCTGTTTGTGTTAATTGTTTCATACTGCTGCATTGCCTCGTCCTGTAGTTTCTGTATCTGATCTCAGTAGATTTAAATTAACTTAAGAGGGGGATAATATATAAGAAACTAACTATGAAGAATAGGGAAAGAATGCATTGAGAAGTTATATGAAAAGGATTTGGGCAAAAATGAGTATTGTACAATGAGAAATATTTATTTTGAAAGAGGATACGAACAAAACAGTAGAGTTTAGGGACAACAGGGTTAGATAGGATTTTTTTTTTTTTTTTTTTTTTTTTTTTTTTTTTGCAGGGAAGATCTATGGAATGAAGTTTTGTGTTGGACTGCAGTACCAAATGTTATACTGAAAATGAACCCTGTCCTTTCCTTTTGTGATATTCTGCTATGTGTTTTTGTACCCTTGTGTATTTGTGTTTTCCTGTCTTTATGTGATTAGCTAATAAGATTTATGTTGTAGAATTTTTCTAATACTATGTTAATTACTTTGTAAAGATGTTTAGACATTATTACTTCTGTTCTGTTTCAATGCTCATGTGTGAAATTAATGTTTCAAAAACTATTATCATTGTTTTATTTATTTACTTATGTCATAATTCCTGTAACACTGATGTATATGTTTATTTCTATTCTTTTGTAAAGCCTGTATTACTACAAATGTTATCTGTATTATTATGTTCTTTACTGATGTATTTTGTACTTTTGTCATTGTATTCTTATGTTGTAAATATAAAATTGTAATTGACACCAGTTCATCAAAGTAAGTAACTTGTAAGCGTTCATTTCAGTGCACACATTTTTGTTGGTCATAGTATATGTACAATACGCGAGAAGTTGCAACTGTTAGTGTTTGCACGTGTGTTAATAATTCAGCAAGGGACTGGTTAACAGCATTGCTGATTCTAAGGACAATTCCAAAAAACTTTGTGAGTGCACAAGTGGTGGTTTATAGACTTGCTATATTGTCCACAAGACTCTTTGATGGTGATTGTGCACCTGCACAGTCGCAACAGATGGCTGCTGGCCATCTCTACAAGGACTACAGTGGGTCTGCATCTTAGATGGCCCACCAGTACCATTATTTCTACAAGGACTACAGTGGGTCTGCATCTTTGATGGCCCACCAATACCATTATTTCTACAAGGACTGCAGTGGGTCTGCACCTCTGGTGGCCCACCAATACCGTAATCTCTACCAGGACTATAGTGAGTCTGCTCTGTGATGACCAAACTACCAATATTCCTCAACTTCGACTGACTCTGCTGTGGGTTTGCACTGTTGTGGCCCATTACCTGTCTGCATGTCAAGAGCCAGCATTGTCTTTCTGTTGTAAGGACTACACTACTTCTTCAAGACTGCATGGAAATCCACTACTTCCGTGTGCATTTTCTTTTACTGCTCAGATTTTGAGAAAAAAACACAGCAATTTTACTGTGATGAACGATCAGGACTGCCTTTATGGACTTATGGATCTTTGCTTTTGAGCAACAGTGCATCAATAACTGTGTGCATTTGATTTGTTTATTACTGTAATAATGAATTTTTTTTCAAATCTCCACTGCCCAAAACAATTTGTAAATTTTTTTTGTGGGGAGCATGGGGGCTATGTAAGTAGGCTGTTTAGTTTTTTCATGTTGGTAGCGCCACGTAGCGCTCTGTATGGAAATCACTGGGTGTGTGCAGTCTGTGACTGGTTGGCATTGTTGGAATTTGCTATTGTAGTGTTGGACAGTTGACTGTTAACAGCGCGTAGCGTTGCACAGTTGGAGGTGAGCCACCAGCAGTGGTGGATGTGGGGAGAGAACAGGCAGAATTTTGAGAGTGGACGATCTGGACGTGTGTCCATCAGAAAGAGTAAATTTATAACACTGGATATGATGAACTTATATATATATATATATATATATATATATATATATATATATATATATATATATATATATAAGATGACTTTGGAACATTATTAAGGTAAATACATTGTTTGTTCTCTATCAAAATCTTTAATTTGCTAACTATGTCTATCAGTAGTTAGTGCCTTCAGTAGTTAGAATCTTTTATTTAGCTGGCAGTAGTGGCACTCGCTGTATTTCAGTAGTTCGAGTAATGAAGATTTTTGCAAGGTAAGTGATTCATGAAAGGTATAGGTTATTGTCAGTCAGGGCCATTCTTTTGTAATGATTATTGAAAGTCAGATCGCATTGCGCTAAAAATATTTGTGTGTCAGTTTAAGCATAGTCATTTATAATTTTTCTAAGGGGACGTTTCACACCTTATAATGTTCTCATTTTGTACCAATTCTCACAGTCCTATGATGAGCCACTTTTCAGCTAGACCAGTTTCCCCTTAAAAACATTAGGTAATCAATCATTATTTTTAAAAACGCAAAAACTTAATACCTTATAAACTATTTGTGTTAGAATTTTTTCCTTGCTTTTTCCAAAATGCTTCGCTAAGAAGACAGAATAAAACAAATTTGGTATGAAAGTAAATTAGAAGCAAGTTTAAGTGTAGCATTGAAGTAAGTGATATTAGATGGTGGTCTTTAATTTTTTACAGTACCGTACATATGAGGGACATAATGTCAATAAAATATGATCAATGAAATGTGTCATACAGTCACACAAGCTATTTGACAAAAATCTGTTATACAGTTTCCTGGAGGATAGCTAGCGTGATTCCGGGTAATTCATTTTTATTTATCATCAAAACGTGTAGCATAACATCGGTACATCAGTCATGTAATTACAGTTACCACGAACCTTAGCAAAGTGAATGATCAAGTATTTTGTAATTTTTTTATATTAATCAGCAAAATAAGTACATAATCTTTCAGATTTTTTTTCCTTTGGCATTTTTGCTCTGGATCTCATTAACCGCAGAAGCACCTACGATGTCTATAACTTCTGTTGGCAACATGGCATTCACTTCACACCAATCCGTCGCTCACGCAACTCTTATCAACGACAGAAGTAGATGGGATAGCAGGAGAAAACTTTGTGCATTGCTAGCACCGAAGCGGAGAGGACACTATCTTTGCTTTGATGGTTTGCTAAGAGACTGACAGCCAGCGGAAAAGAGCGAACACTAGTGAATAAGAACCGAACAAGACTGGATGCAGTTCTTTCGCGCTCGCCTATCGTTTATACAAAAGAATATTTGAGATTGTAGATGCTCGTCCTCTTGGGTTTGCACCAGTGTAAACCAGGCTTCCTACACTCTAGAACGGTAATTAGCACCAAACAGTATGCTTCAGCTGTACTCACTTCGATGTTTATGCTAATAAATGAAGCTCATTGACATCTCTAAGAAGTGTGTTACGGGCATAACGCCGCGAAGCAGTTTCAACAATTCTTTATTTTTAAAAATACTTCCCAGAAGAACATATGTAATCAGCGTTTATCTGTAATAACTCCTTGACGATGAAATCTATGTACCATTCAGAGCAATTTCTCTACTGAATCAAAAGTTTACGTTGCGAGAGAAATCGACTGCATAGTCTGTGGAAATGTTTTCTGCTCGTACTTTATTCATGCTATCAATTTTTTTCTCCAAACGTTTTTACATTTCTCACGATAACGAAAGCTTTACTGGCGAGCTTACTAAGTCTCAGCGGCAGATGACATTCATCTTCAGTTTCTTCAAGTGGGGTCACACCAGTACTTAGTCTACAAAATAACGTCTGAGTACATATTAGTATGTTGTCATTCTTGCTTTTGCAGGTAGGTACGAGCAGGAATCATGTAGTTTACGTGTATGTCCGTGCCACGTAGGCTACCGTACGGATTTTGGCCTACGGTCGGTTTTTATGTGAAAGGAGGCCAGTAACTGCTTCTAACGTCGAGACAGCATCACACGCACTGGTGCGATGGCGCTAGCGCTTCACGGTTTCATTTCCAATATGACGTCTTTCTGAAAAAGTATATAAATTGTCATATATTGTGCATTTAATTTCACACAGATTACATTATTCTGCAAAGGAAACGAAAAGAGGGAATAAAAATTACAAACACACTTTAACGTATTGCTTTAAACACATGCTTCCTTCAAGATGATAACTTCCCTTATTTTCGAGCTTTTGTGAAACGTACAGCTTTTGTAGCTAGATCTTGCGTCAAAAATACTGTGATAACTGGCTTTATTTTCAAGCTTTTGTGAAATGTGCAGTTTTGGAGCTAGAGCTTGTGTTAAAAATACAGTTATTTTCACGTGATATGGAAAAACCAACATTCCTAATGGACAGCTAGTAGGATAATGACAGATCACTACACAGAAAGCTGCATTTTTTACTTCCGTTTCTTACAAGCCGGTCGCTCCTTATTTTAAAATCATTGTTTGCGAAATTATTTCCCAAGATGTATCATGTTTTTTTTAAGTGATTTCTTTCGCAACTTTACCATAAGTACTTGTCCGAAGTAAGCGAGTTGTTCAGCACAGGCTACAACACATTTTTCCATGTGACGAGTCTACGTGAGAAACTGGTTGTACCCACTTAGAAATGAAAACTTTGAAATATTTCTTTCCTTGTCGGTTCTGTAATTTACAGTACAACCCACTACACGACAGTTACGTTCTGTTTGAAGTACCTAGCACAAGCAACCCTTTCAAAATCAAGAAAAAAACCTACAGCACACAATGGAACAAGCACTTCATGTACAGGGTGGTCCATTGATCGTGACCGGGCCAAATATCTCACAACATAAGCGCGAAACGAAAAAACTACAAAGTTCGAAACTTGTCTAGCTTGAAGGGGGAAACCAGATGGCGCTATGGCTGGGCCCCTAGATGGCGCTGCCATAGGTCAAACGGATATCAACTGCGTTTTTTTTAAAATACGAACCTCCACTTCTTTATTACATATTCGTGTAGTACGTAAAGAAATATGAATGTTTTAGTTAGGCCACTTTTTTTGCTTTGTGATAGATGGCGCTGTAATAGTCACAGACATGTGGTTCACAATTTTAGGCGAACAGTTGATAACAGGTAGGTTTTTAAATTAAAATACAGAACGTAGGTACGTTTGAACATTTTATTTCGGTTGTTCCAATGTGATACATGTACTTTTGTGAACTTATCATTTCTGAGAACGCATGCTGTTACAGCGTGATTCAAAATGGTTCAAATGGCTCTGAGCACTATGGGACTTAACTTCTGAGGTCATCAGTCCCCTAGAACTTAGAACTACTTAAACCTAACTAACCTAAGGACATCACACACATCCATGCCCGAGGCAGGATTCGAACCTGCGACCGCAGTGGTCGCGCGGTTCCAGACTGTAGCTCCTAGAACCGCTCGGCCACCTCGGCCGGCTACAGCGTGATTACCTGTAAATACCACATTAATGCAATAAATGCTCAAAATGATGTCCGTCAACCCCAATGCATTTGGCAATACGTGTAACGTCATTCCTCTCAACAGCGAGTAGTTCGCCTTCTGTAATGTTCGCACATGCATTGACAATGCGCTGACGCATGTTGTCAGGCGTTGTCGGTGGATGACGATAGCAAATATTCTTCAACTTTTCCCACAGAAAGAAATCCGGGGACGTCAGATCCGGTGAACGTGCGGGCCATGATATGGTGCTTCGACGAACAATTCACCTGTCATGAAATATGCTATTTAATACCGCTTCAACCGCACGCGAGCTATGTGCCGGACATCCATCATGTTGGAAGTACATCACCATTCTGTCATGCAGTGAAATATCTTGTAGTAACATCGGTAGAACATTACGTAGGAAATCAGCATACATTGCACCATTTAGATTGCCGTCGATAATATGGAGGCACTGGCGGAATGTTACGTGATACCACGTATTTATACGTTTGTGACTATTACAGTGCCATCTATAACAAAGCGAAAAAAGTGGTCCAAATAAAGCATTCATATTTCTTTACGTAATACACGAATATGTAATAAAAAATTGGGGTTCCTACTTAAAAAAACGCGACTGATATCCGTTAGATCTATGGCAGCGCCATCTAGCGGGCCAACATAGCGCCATCTGGTTTCTCCCTTCAAGCTAGACAAGTTTCATTCTTTGTAGTTTTTTCGTTTGAAGCTTATTTTGTTAGATATTTGGCCCGGTTACTATCAATGGACCATCCTGTATAACAGATTGTACGTACCTAGCCTTTCCGTCAGTTTTTGGACAGTTTCGTGATACGAAGACACAGATATTTTGAAAAAAGTTCAAGTCTTAAATCTCGTACGCAGCCAGTGATCCTTGGGCTGACTTTCATCATTGACCGAACGCGTAGAGCGTACAACTGACGGTCTACAGGATTGGCACTCCAGGTTAACATCAGTATTTCACACAGTCACCTGGGCGCGGTACTGCTTCGTGACGTCACAAAGATCACCTGTCAGTTGTCACAAGCTCTGTTTCCCGTACTGCCTGCTTCTCCTGTTGGATGATAAAAGGGAAGAAATATTGTCCCTGTATATGTCCCATTTCTGTAATTCTAGTTTTCTGGTTATTATGTGAAGTATTTGTTGAAGGAAGTATTTGTTTCTTGACTCGTAATAGAAGATAGGCTTCAGTATTTTGACAGTTATGCTCTCCATGACGCACAGCACCTTTCTTACTGTGTCTTTGATTTTATTGCATGGAGCATTTATGTCATGCTGTCGCATTGACACAAGAAAACACGACGAAGGGCACATCTCTTCTTTGGATATCTGTTTCTCACATTAATATAAACTGAATAGGCCGCAGAAGAGGTGAAGGTCCAAGCTTCGATTCTGGGGGGAGCGGTCATAGATTGTTACTCTCTCGTCTCCCCTCAAATATAAATCGTCATCGCCCCCCTCTTTTAATGTGCCACATTTCTATATGATTTTCGTAATAATAATAATAATAATAATAATAAACTGTTTAATTACAATGATAAACCAGTGTATAAAATGTTTTAATGCAGTGTAATGTAGCAGATTAGTTCGCCACTTGATCCTCGTCTTTAGTAGGGCACGTGTGCCAAACATACTGAGTACAATAATCTCACATAATCGTACTTTAAATGTTACATGAGTTCTCTAATACTATTATAATTAACGAAGCATAACAATATATCAAAATATTACTGTTGGATGTAAAACTGTTTTGGGGCGTTTTCAAGGTTGCATGAAAACAGGAAATTCCTTTAAAATATGTACGATGTGCTAACTGACTGTAATGACTTATCAACTATTGTTCTGTATTCTGTGAGAATGTTGAGGACCGTAATCATTAAGTAATTAAAGTATAATTCAACATTAATAAAAAGTAAATGAACATTTGAAGTAATAGCCATTAAACATTACATTTTACATAGCCATTACACTTTGGAAATGTTTAGTTTTGCTATGTTTATATCACGATATGCTCGATATGCTGCAATCACGAATTTGAGAAAAATGAGTTTTAAGTATAGCAGGCAATTAATGCTCATAATTTCAGTTTTAATGTTTTTTATTTGAAAGTTCTGCATAATAAGGATCTTTTTCGAAAGAAACTTATAAACATTGCATTGCAGTAGTATCACAAGTTGCTGAAAGTGGAAATTCAGAGACCCTAGGCTCCATCTTTCAACACTCAGCAAAAAGGTAGTAAAGAGAACAAAGGAATGAAAAGAATAGTTTTATGTTCTCAATCTGAAGGTCATTCCTTAACGTTGTCATAGAAACGTTTAGAATTATTGATTGTCACTACATCATTTGTGTTAAATATTTCTTCTTTTCTTCGGAAATGCGTCTTGTAACATCCAGGACAGGTAGCTGCATTTTCTTGATCTCCTGTCTTAACTACATGAGGCTTATGTTTGTCCAACCATAGCCATTACACTTTGGAAATGTTTAGTTTTGCTATGTTTATATCACGATATGCTCGATATGCTGCTGTCTTGAAATCTAAGAAGTCAGGTGCGTATATATTACTGACAATAAATGGATTTACTTATCTTGATTCGTGTATCATGTCCTTTACTTCTTCTGGAACAATACACTTAATAACCATTTTTCTTTCCTCAGTAAGGTCGAAACTGCAGTCATGACTTCAGAAGAATTACCTGACAAAAGGAACCTGTGGTTTATTTCTTCAAAAACACTGGTCGTAACTAGGTACATCCAGGGAAAGTGAATTACTTTGGTTTTGTTATGGCCCCAACGGTTGTCACTGCGTATTATCAGCTTTTCCTTTAAAGATGCGCCCTTTTGCAAAGATTTTAAACAAACATAAGCAATTTCATCAACACCATGCCCTGTGAAACTTCCTTGCCACCAAGTTATCATTGATATCAGCAGTATACACACGGGAGTTGTAAACTGAAAGCTGACTGAGGTAAAACATTTGACTACGTGTCAAAGCTGGAACGAGCAGGACTCGTGAGGAAATCAACAGATGCTGTTCAGGTGACATTACTAGGCTTCTGGGATTCATTTTGCTTCATTATAGTCGTAGCTTTTTCAAACTTGTGTTGATGTAATTCCAGAAGGGCTGTCAGTTTCTTTTCCTCATACTGGTTAATGAGAATCTGTACATGTAGCCGATCACGTGTGGCGTGCCACAAGTGTCTGAACGAGGATGGTGAAAAGAGGAGTTAGGCAAACGCTTATTAAAAGTATAACAATACAAACAGTATTCCACTTGTGAATCACTCTTGATGTTCTTGTAGGCTTTGAACATTCGATTTACATTAAGAATGGACTGAGATATTCCTTTTCTATCTTGCACCTGCAGCGGAGTGTGCGCTGATATATGCCAGGAAGTTTCATATCAGCCCACACTCCGCTGCGAAGTGAAAATCTCATTCTGGAAACATCCCCCAGGCTGTGGCCAAGCCATGTCTCTACAATATTCTTTCTTCCAGGAGTGCTAGTTCTGCAAGGTTCGCAGGAGAGCTGTCTACTGTTAAATCATTGCTCACTACAACCCCTCTCAACCACTTGTTCCACTACTTTCTGTCATCCTTTAATGGAGATCAACGTCAGTTTAGAAGCAGATGGTTCTCTCTTCCAGGAAAGCATCCAAGACAGCAGACGACTTGCACATATTCCTGTTACCTCAGTAGACGTATAGCAGAATGTTGTTAAAAACCATGCACCAACTGTCTTGTAAGGCATTCGTTAGCTGACACCACACGACTTTGATAGGTAAAGAGTGCAGGAAAGCACATTGTAAATACTGTCTGATAGAGTTTAACATACTTAGACAATGATGCACAGGGGGGTCAAACACACGTTGCATTTGGTAGTTGCATATTGCAGTCCCCAAGCTGGTAGGATACTGCTCTTTAGCTAAGGAGAACGCAAAGTTTATCATAGACACTTCTTAAGACACTTTATAAAAATCTATGTAGTGGTTGTCGATAACTTTGGGGTCGCACCTGGGCTTGTGAAAACGATATATGTATATTTATTACTCTATATTTGGTAGTCACCCGCGTTAAACAATCTATTCCAGCCTTCTTATTGTGGTCCGTGAAACATTAGTTTTCCGTCATTCCCGGTGCATACATCTCGGTTTTTCCTTGTATTCCTCTTGCTGTCACACACCTGTCCCCAAGCACAAGAATTTTCCTACATCAATCGCACATGCAAGACTCTCTCATTCCCCCTCAATTTTCCTGTATTTTGGCGTGTTTTCCCTAAATTTATACGTATTTTCCGTCAATTTTCGTAATTTTTTCGATTTTATGTCACTTCTGCACATGTGATCATGAACTCATTCTGGTCTTGTATTCCGAAATTGCTTGTAATGTAGTACAGTTGTTAACATCTAGCGCAACGGTAAAAGTCTCTCCGGCCTCAAGGCATCCGGAACAGCCAGTGTATGGCTTATAACTCTCTGACGCCAACATGGGTTCAACGAGGTTCAAGTGCACGTGATGGAAGCCATTGTGCAGTATATCGAAGATGCAAAATGGCGTCTGCGCATGGCAGCCCATTTTACTGCACCGTCACTCGAGACATGTTTGCATCCATGTTCAGCAACTGCGCCTGTCCAAATGAAGTGTTCAGTGATACGCTGGATCGTAAGTTGAACTCCCGTATGAGACGATCAAAAACTGGCTGTCGCTTCAGTGTGGAGCGGAACAGTCTAAAATCGTGTTGGGACACATGGCAGAGTACGTTGACTTCCAAACTGGGAACTAATTTGCATTCAGTTTTGAGATTGCAGGAGTTGTTGTCGTGTAAGGCAGAAATTGTTGGCTCTCATTCTTGTACCTCAGCCAATCTACTGTAATCGAGAGTGAGGGAAATCGTGTGCGTGTGTGAGAGGTAATCAGTGACAATGTTTTCTGCTCTATGCAGTTGATGGATGTCAGCAGAGTATGCACAATGAGAACGAGATGGCGAAATTGTCGTGGGTTGGCAGTCATTGACAGGTCACATATGAGATCTGACAGTGCTTTGTGGTCAGTGTAGATTACAATGTGGCGACTTTCAATGTATTCCCAAAAGCAGCCTTGTGTACAGTGAGATCCTCGCATTCAAATGTCAACCTTTTCATTTGAGAGATCGGAGTTTCTTGAAGAAGAAATGGAGTGGTTGCGTGTCACCTGTGACCTCTTGCAGGAGGACTGCCCCATTGGCCAAATCACTCGCATCCATGATTATGATAATCTGAGCGTCTGGTATACAGTGTGCCAGGTAAACAGCCATCACAGGGCACTCCTTGGAGTGATCGAATGCCTTTCGCATTGTGATAGAATCGAGACAGTGGCCACAGGTGAACGAATCTGGCATTGTCTGGTGTAGGTTTGATCCCATTATCATTGAGGGCGTGCCCGAGAAATTTCACCTCCAACTTCCGAAATTGCCCTTTTTCCTCATTGATGGTCAGCTCTGCATAACAGAGGGCAGCGAGAGTGAGTCTGAGGTGTTTTTCCTAGCTTTGAGAATTGGTGCAGAAAAGTATAATACCATTTAGATACATGTAATAGCCAAGTTTGAAAAGCACCCCATCAATAAATCGTTATAATGTCTGAGATGCATTCTTCAGACAACAAGCAAATACGAGAAATCTTGGATGTAAGGGATGACGTGGCTGTCAAGAACCATGTGGGAGTTAAGAGTGCTATGGTCACCAGATAGCTGCATGGAACCATGTTTTAAGGGAGTTAGACCAAGCTCTCTATGACAGACGAACGATACCCAAGTGCAACAGTTCATCCACCAGCACCCTGGCTGCATGGAGGAGAGCCAGTGCAAGACACCATGTTTTGAGATGAATGGACAGACCCAGGGTCGCATTGATGTGGTATGTCCTACCGTTTTTGATAGCACACTGATAAAGCCTAATCCATGGTGTGATGTGTGGGAGATGGGATGTGTTTGCTGAAACAGGAGGCATTAAGCAGATAGTGCTGTACTGAGTGAAATGATCGTATGGCATTGATGGCTGGGAGACCCCACCTGGGGAAGTTCATCCACCAAGTTGAAAGTCTTTTTAGCTGACGCCACTTTGGGCAACATGCGTATCGATGGCGATGAAATGATGATGAGAACACCACCCAGCTTCCAAGCACAGAATATCTACGACCTGGCCAGAAACTGAACCCAGGCCCACTGCATGGCAGTCGGATGCGCTAACAACTTGGCTAAGGGGACAGGCAGGGCTTTACTGACTAGTGGTGAGTGTCATCATTATGTGTCCTGCAGGGTGGCTTCATGAAGCTGCAGCGAGGGGGTGTGCCTGGATGTTGGGGCCATGGTCACATTGACTGAGGAAGTTTGTACATATGCATGACAGCAAGAGACATTTATTGTATCTGTGAATATGGGTCATCAACAATGGGGCACAGCAACCATAAGCCATTATGGGTCACAAAGACACGTTCCTCGATTGTGGTAATAGCTTACAATGTTGGAATGCACTCTTGAAGACTTGAAGAACACTCAGATTGGCAGTGAGGTAGGTTGCAGGTGAGTCCATGGCGGAGATAGGGCGAAAAGCCCCAAGATGGACTGATGTATCATCGTGTGGTGAAATGAGGCAGCATTCTTGAGATCTTTGGAGAGACGAAATCTGTGGAGAAAGTCGATCTACAGAACAGTTCCGCAACATTAGCGGTGCAGAAAGTCCAGGAACAGCATAAATCGTCCATGAATTGTATGACATGATTCACAGTGCTGTGTACATGAGTGATAGCATTGTTAGCTGCGTGGGCCTGAGCCCAATGGCTTCAGAGTATGGTTCAAACGTCTGTCAGGGCTCTGTGCATACATTTGAAACTGTGTCAATAAGAAGTACATATTTGTAGATTGGTCACAAATATGCAGACTTTCTTCAACAGATATCGAGTCGTGGAAAAGAGGTACCTTTATGTTTTGGTGTAAGCCAGTGCGCAGACTGTAGCCCATGTTTGCGACTTTGGGAAAGAACAGGAGGGCTGCTGGAAGTCGCGAGCAGTGGCGCCAAATTACAAGTGGTACCAATAGTGGCTGGCCACAAGGCGGAGAAATCACCTGACACAGCATTGTCTGCTAGCGGTGCGGCATCATGTGCATTCCACAGTCCACAACAGGTATCCATGACATCAGCTTCGCAAAGAGTTGGGGAAGCAATGGGTTTATTTGGGGTGCGTGTCAGTTGCCAGGGTGGCAGAGATGAGCTCTTCCACATTGATGTGCTGACCATTTTGCATAAAACACAAACAATGTGTCCGCTAAGACATTTTTTTGTCCCATGATTTTGCCCCATACGCGATCATCGTTAGCTGTAGTTGAGGTGGAAGTTTAACGATACAACGCGTCCAGAGCGTAGTGTCCAGCATCAAAGCAGGATCCGCCAGGGAACGTAGTTGGTGCCACAATTGAGAAGGACCTTCCCCCTGCGAAGCGTTCATCATAGATGACTTGGCGCACATGTTGCTCTGGGATGCAATGAGGCTTTGAAGCAAGGCTGCCTTCGCTGTGTTGCACTCGTTGCAGGCGGGAGGGCCGAGTTTGATGTCGCTAATTCGTTCAGCATATTATCGAGAAGGCAGATCAGCATTACAAACTTCGACCTGTCATTCACTATGCCGAGCGAAGAAAGAACACACTCGATTATCACAAACCAGAATGTTACTTGGTCTGGATGGAAAGACGGAAGTTTAGGTTGAGGCGTAGGTTGGCATTGTGCTGCATATTCTGGTGGTGGATGTATCGAGGAAGCTGGAAAGTAAGGTAGGAAGGTGGGCCACTAATGGCGTCAGTGACATGGTTGTAGTACCAAACATGGCGTCGACATTGGACAATGGTTGTGGATGAGAACAGTTTGCATCGAATGACAGCGATCACGACGCAACAGGCGTTGAAGACGAAGCTGGTACAATATCTGACCACCTGAACACCGACGCGGTGTATCGCTGAAATGTGCCAGAGTACACTCAGAGTGCTAGTTCATTAATAGTGGCTCTGCTGACGGCCATTGTTGCGTCACACTCACTGTGTCTCACGGAACAGCATTTGCACTGGCATCCTGGTCGGTATTCCACATTGTCTGCTGTTAAAGACAATGAGACCACTGAGTTGTGGCACATCCTGATGAAATCAGAACAGTGGAGCCGTTTAGCGCAGTTAATGTAACAGGTTTCACGTCTAATGACTGCATTTTTAATACTCAATAAGGCGACTCGGGACTAAATTTCACGATTATGGCGGCGTTCACATTAGCTGGGGTCACCAATGCAGCTACTCGTAGTTTCCTTCTTATAGGATAGGGGGACATATCAGTAATATACTGGACACGATATATGGATACAAAGTTTTTGTTCAAACACGACACAATACAATGCCTACACCTCATAACATTTTATAGAGTAAACTGCCTCTCAGATACCACTCTTTCACGTGAGAACGCTGTTCAGCGATACTATTTGTGGCGGTGTTCCAACGCATTGTTGGCAATAGAGGGAATCGATGTTCATCATTATTAACACGGAAAAGCACGGTGAATTTTGCTTCAAAATTGATTCTGTCGTATGAAGGGAGTGAAATTTCAGTGAAGACAACTATTTAATACACACAACAAGATACTGAAATGGAACTGTGAACGATCGCTACAAATCTTTGAGCAGTCAAAGATTCGCTCTAGTTAGTCTTTGAATTTATAGTTTCCAAGCTGGGGTGGTCTCCTTTCTTTATGCAACATAGCAAAGGCCATCATTGTTATGTTATAGACTAAGACCAGCTAATGATAATAGCTTCAGATGTCATGCGCTGATGTCTCTTAGAAGCAGTCACCATCAGCTGCCGTTTGGGGTATTCCTCGGCTGCAACCCCGCTACTGCCTCTGGCATCTGCACGGCGCGCCCACCAACAGTGACTCCTTTCAGGCGTCTTCTGTGACAAAGACGCTTTCTCTAACGTCTCTTTCACCACTCTGTCCCCGCTGGGAAAAGTTCTGATTTTGGTCCTTTACACTGTTCTTTCACTTAAACACAGAAACGTCTTATATGGTTCAGGGTAATACAAAAATGTATTGCCTATTTACAATAACGAATCGTTTAAATTCTTGACACAGTAAAGGAAGTCTCGTAGTTTGAATTTCCACCAATGGCAGGTATATTTTTGGTTTTCAATGAAGAACACCTTACTATTTCTCCGTATGATGTGCAAAAGAACTGAGCATGTCCATTTTGGTATCCTTCAGGTACATCGAATGAGTGGTGCAGTGGTTATCACACTGGACTCGCATTCGGGAGGACGACAGTTCAAACCCACGTGCAGCCGTCCTGATTTAGGTTTTCCCTGATTTCCGCAAATCATTTCAGGTAAATGCCGGGATGGTTTCTTCGAAAGGATACGGCCGATTTCCTTCCCTTTCCTTCCCTAATCCCAGCTTTTGCTCCGTCTCTAATGACCTCGTTGTCAGTGGAACGTTGAACACTAATTCCTCGTCCTCCGTTAGCTGCGTCGCACAATGATAGGTCAAAAACTTTTTAAGAAAATATAGATCTCATTACAACAGAACTCTATCAACCCAACATTTCAGCAAAGTTTTCTTTGTGTATTGTGATTCCATTGGGACCCATGTGGTGAATTCGCAATAACTTTCGCAGTCATAGTCATATGGGCATCACACAATTCTATAGGAATATTCTTCACAGTGTTCACAATACACAATAGACGTGTTTGTTTGACACTTTCATCTGAAACAGAAGCTGATGTGATAGTCTCTCTTCAAGGAGCATTGTCCTTTAACAGTATAATGTAGCACAAAGTTCAGATATCAAGCAATGTTCATGAACTGTATGCAAGATCTCAAAGGGAAAACAGCATCTCACAGAGTTGCATACGTATGGTACTTACAAAACAAATCACGTACATAGGCATACTCGTTATTGCTAACACTGGACTCCATCTCAAAGCGTCCTATGAGCGATATTACAAATGTCTGGTTATCACACCATGGAGTAATTTGTGGCAAGAGTCAATGGCATACAGGCATTTTTCTGTAGACTGCCATGTAACAGAACATTTGAGTGAAGACACACGTAGGTAGACTGGGCCAGTTCTGGTGCAAAATATGGCACCGATGACATCACTCATTAATCATCACATTTCTGCACCCCTCCATCCTCCATTCATCTGTCAAGGGCTCATTGCCCTAAGTATAAAATGGGGAGAAGTTCAAATAATGGTGGAAAATGGAAAAAAATGGGTTTTCTTCCTACTCCAATGAGTCACTGTGGAAGTAGGTCTGTTGTCCTAAGTATAAATTGCTGGAAAATTCAAAAATTGAAGAAGGGACATTGTCATGTTGGTGGAAGCAGGCACTTATGCTAAGTATAGAATTAAACTTGGCTAACCTGGAATACAGCTGCAGCTCTATGATGTCAAAATCAAGATGCTTCGACGAAAGGAAGTAACGTGCCTGCCAGGATGCGTCCAGTCCTGTAGAGACCTGTTACTTATAGGAGTCAGGCCAATTGGTCCACGTGTGGAATACATCTACATCTACATATATACTCCGCATGCCACCACACGTTGCGTGGCGGAGGGTACCTACTACCACTACTACTCATTTCCTTTCCTGCTCCGCTCGCAAGTTGAGCGAGGGAAAAACGACTGTCTATATACCTCCGTATGAGCCCTAATTTCTCGTACCTTATCTTCGTGGTCCGTACGCCAATGTATGTTAACGGCAGTAGAATCATTCGGCACTCAGCTTCAAATTGAAACTCCTTCCGCACAGGTCATGAAGGCCGCCGTGTCATCCTCAGCCCACAGGCGTCACTGGATGCGGATATGGAGGGGCACGTGGCCAGCACACTGCTCTCCCGGCCGTATGTCAGTCTCCGAGACCGGAGCCGCTACTTCTCAATCAAGTAGCTCCTAAGTTTGCCTCACGAGGGCTGAGTACACTCCGTTTGCCAATAGCGCTCGGCAGACCGGATAGTCACCCATCCAAGTGCTAGCCCAACCCGACAGCGCTTAACTTCAGTGATCTGGCGGGAACCGGCATTAGCACTGCGGCAAGGCCGTTGGCTCAGCTTCAAATGCCAGGTCTCTAAATTTTCTCAGTAGCTTTTCTCGAAAAGAAAGTCGCCTTCCCTCCAGGGGTTCCCATTTGAGTTCCAAACGCATCTCTGTAACATTTACATGTTGCTCGAACCTATCGGTAACAAATCTCGCAACCCCCCTCCGAACTGCTTCGATGTATTCCTTCAGTCAGACCTGGTTGGATCCCAAACACTCGAGTAATGCACAAGAATAGGTCGCACGAGCGTCCTATATTCTCCTTTACAGGTGACCCACTGTTTCCTAAAATTCTCCCAATAAACCGAAGTCGACCATTCGCCTTCCCTACCACAATTCTCACATGCTCGTTCCATCTCATATCGCTCATGCAGCGTCATGCCCAGATATTTAAACACTTGACTGTGCCAATCAGGACACTAGCAATACTTTATCCGAACATTACAGGTTTGATCTTTCTGCTTATTCGCATTAACTTACATTTTTCCGCATTTAGGGCCATCTGCCATTCATCACACCAACTGGAAATATTGTCTAAGTCGTCTTGCAGAGTCACTGAACTTTGACACCTTACTGTGCACCACGGCATCATCAGCAAATAACCGCAGATTCCTGCCCACCCTGTCCGCCAAATCATTTATGTATGTAGAGAACGAAAGTGGGTCTATCACCCTTCCCTGGGGGCAATCATGACGATACTCCTCTCTCTGATGAACTCTCGCCGTCTAGAACAACATACTGCGTTCTATTATTTAAGAAATCTTCGAGTTACTCACACATCTGCGAACTTTTTCCATATGCTCGTACCTTCGGTAACAGCCTGCAATGGAGCCCAGTGCCAAATGCTTTCCGGAAATCTAGAAATATGGAATTTGTTTGTTTCCTTTCATCCATAGTTCGCAGTGAATCATGTGAGAAAAGGGCAAGCTGAGTTTCGCACGAGCGATGCTTTTTAAAACCATGCTGATTCATCGACATAAGCTTCTCAGTCCCAAGAAAGTTTATTGTATTCGAACTGAGAACATGTTCAACGATTCTGCAGCAAACAGAAGTTAGGGATATTAGTTTGTAATTTTGCGGGTCCGTTCGTTTACTTTTCTTATATGCTGGAGTCAGTCACCTGCGCCTTTTCCAGTCGCTTGGGACTTTGTGCTGCGCGAGAGATTCACGACAATGAAAGCTAGGTAAGGAACCTGTCTGGTCATAGCTAAAAACTATTGCCACCCTAAGTTAAAATTAGCCAACACGTATGTCTTACAGCATAGTGTTGTTTCAATTTAAAAATCAGGAGCTCATATTTTCCCCAAGTCCACTTGTGCTATGCATATACACTCTCCCCAAACTCTTCGACATTACAGTTTAAATATTCGCCTTCCACATCAGTTACCGTAAGTTCAAAATGGTGAGAAAATCCAAGTAAAACAAGTTTAAAATGATGGAATGTCTGCTAGTTGTCAAAACTATGGAGTACTGGTCCTAACTTTAAAACTGAATATACTACTGATGCAGGCCGTTTAGTTGTCAGTATCATGTTTGGGAGAAATAGGAATACATCACACTAGGTAGGCTCTCTACTGTGAAGTTAGCCACCTGTGGACCATGAGCTACCGCCTGCAAACACTCGTCACGCCCTACTGGAACTGCCGTTGCCGTGCTCCACAATCAGCCGCACCCACTGCTGCCTGACTTCAGCTGGGAGTCGCTATCACCAAGAGCCTCAGCTATGCTCCACATGACGTCATGCAGCGTCTAAATGCACCTCTACAGACAGGCTGCTATCACCAATGAGTCTAGAGCAGTCAGCACCACGTCATACGGTTAGGTATGCCTTTCGTCCGGTTCGGGCTGTGTGACCACAACACAGTCGGCACACTCTATAAGATGACGCAGCTATCAGACATATTCCTAAGACTACACGATTTTACTGTTAAGCTTACACTAGTTTCAGAAAACGACTGCATCCTGTTGTGGTAGTGGAAGGCTATGTAACAGTTCTGACATTCTGTAGCTGAGGCAGTCTACAGGAGTCTCTCGAGAATGTTATTCAGTTTTCAACCAGTGTTTGGTGTGAGCTCAATGACGTTGTCTGATGGTCAGCACACCCGTGCCTGCATTATGAAGTACTCTAGAGCCATTTGTGATATCTGTTGAAGTCATGTTAATATTTTTTTTTTACAGATGAAGCCTGAATCCAATTCAATGAAAGTATACACCACCCATAATAGATGTCTATATTGTTTCTTAACTTTCGCCGCTTTATATTGTATGTGTGCAGTATGAATAACACAAGTGAACATCTAATTGGCATATATTTTACATCGAATGATTCTGCGTGACCTAGGCCCTTGGTAGGTTTCTGGAAATATAAGAATTCAAATGGTTCACGAAATTCATGTAAATTTCGTGAGCAGAGTGGTATCCCAGCAGAATGGGTGGTATCGTCAAAGACAGAAAAAACCAGAACTCGTATTCTGAAGCATACAATGGTTTTCCCCGCACTTAACTATCGTTACTTTATGGTTTGATAAGTTTTTCCGCAGAGTGCAATGACGCCAATGATGTTAGCCACTGATTGTACAAGGAGGAAGCATGAGACCTAAGACGATCGATGGGAACGTGTGCTGAAATCGCAATACATTTGAGATTTATTGCCAGTTCCATGGCAGCTATGTCACAGAACTTTTACATCTAAGGATTCCAGTTTAACCATGTGTCTTACACTGCACGCGTAATGTTACACGTAGCTGTAAAATTTCTAAATGCAGACAGCTAACACACATACAGGAAATCATTGAATTTTAACGTCAGTTTTATGGTGAAGTCAACGGATAATGTATCGAAATAAATGAATTTTCAACCTAAAGAAATGTTAAGTCCCTTTGCAATAGTAGTCTTACGCTTTTGAAACGAATATTGAACCGACGACACTGAATTTTCCATTGAAAACAGCTAATATAGTTCCAAAACCAATGAAATTTGTACCTAATGAAGCATAAAGCCAGTATCCAGTTGCTGTCTTGTGGTTTTGACAGCGAATATTTTACCAACAACACTGAATCTTGCGTTCAAATCAGCGAATATACTATAATTTTCCACATAAATCAGACATTTCGTAGTTAAATCTATCAACCTCGCGCTGGACATTTCATCTATGAATAAAATGTTGTTACCCACTCAGCAAACGACACATGATGGCAACCATTAATAGAATTTCACATCTACAGGTTTCCCACCTTACCCTTGTGTTCCACGTTGCATATGCAACATCAGATGTCTCCATATGATTTATAAATGTAGCTGACATACATACAGAAAATTTTTGTATTGAAATCGATCATTATAGTACCTAAATAGATGAATTTCGCATCTTACCACTGATGTTCGTCAAGGCTATACGTAGGAATAAAATCTTCTCGGTTCTCAAGCCTCGTCAATTCGAATAAAATTCAGGAGCTTGCGATGGCTAGCTCCGACATCGAAAGCTTGAGGATTTTATTCGAATTGGCGCGGCTTGAAAACTGAGAAAGATTTTATCCAAACATGCCGCCGCGAAAGACTCCGAGGACGGAAAGCTATACGTAACTGTTACGATACTAGCAGAGTGTCTCTGCTTTCGTTCAATATCCCTTGGCATTTACTCCAGAACTGATCGTATTGACATCTTCTTTTGCATTACGTGTCGTTTTCTGAGAAATATCCCAACAATTGTAAGTCTTCCAGCCACTACTTCCACACTTTGCGACGCCAAAGAACGAGTCATGTCACCCACTGTAAAGCAAAGGATTGCAGTTAAATATAACTATTACACAAGTTACACAACCAATGTAAGGAAAGCGAACTTGACTGAAAGAGACGTGAGTACGACAGCAGCGTTTGACGTCCAAACTTAGACAATCATGATCATGAACAGCACAAGACACTAGCTCACCTAAATCTCTCTCCCTCTCACAATAATTATCAAGAGAACGACTAGACAAACGTATGCATAGAGCTGACAGAACCGTACCACTTGGTGTAACTGACAGAGTCGCTACAGCTACGAAACTGAACGACTTGGATTTACCAAGCTGTGACAGGCGAACGGTGTCCTTCAAGTCATCCTACATGTATCGTCGTTTGATGGACTCTAATATCTAGAGGCGATGATTTATCAATTTTGCATCACGAACAAGGAATTTTATTCTGAAATTGGTTTTATAATTGTTTGTATCTAACGTAAAACAATAGTGGTCCACATGGTCGTTTTTCCAAGGTTTTAGCTCGTAGCTTTGCAGAGGTGGTGTGAAAGTCTTTTACTTCCATGTGTTGCACATAGTTCCGGCAAAACAGAATACCCCTTTGGATTTCGAATGCGCATGTCCTATATACACAAACGAATAACATGTAAATCAAACGTCTCCAAGAGATTTTTTAATCTTTTTTGATGAATGTCAACGGTCTTGCCAGATTGGATACACCGGTTCCCGTGAGATCACCGAAGTTAAGCGCTGTCGGGCGTGGCCGGCACGTGGATGGGTGACCATTCAGCCCGCCATGCGCTGTTGCCATTTTTCGGGGTGCACTCAGCCTCGTGATGCCAATTGAGGAGCTACTCGACCGATTAGTAGCGGCTCCGGTCAAAGAAAACCATCATAACGACCAGAAGAGCGGTGTGCTGACCCCACGCCCCTCCTATCCGCATCCCCACCTGAGGATGACACGGCGGTCGGATGATACCGACGGGCCACTTGTGGCCTGAAGACGGAGTGCTTTTTTTGATGAATAAAATGGTGCTTGTATCGAAACACATGCTGTAACAGTTTATAGGGATGTGTGAGTCGTTGTGGCTCAGTTGGTAGAGTACTAAGTGTTGTAGCATAAGATTCAGTAGATTCAAACAGTAGACGATACGGCGAACTAAGCAAGGTAGATTCATCCTGGGTGGTTATAATTAAATTCTGACTAGTCACGAAGGTTCATTGTGGACTGTAATTATCGTATGGCAGCGAAATTTGGTAGATTTGCTAATGCGTTAACGCAGAACTGATTCACGCTGAAAATCAAATTAATTCCAACTACGAACACCCGGTGTAAATCTGACGCTGTATACCCTTTCTGCGGCGGTATGACACACTCGTTGTCATTTGACAAGCTGTAACGTGAATGAGAATATTTCTATCAAAAAGACAGACCGTGCACCGTTAGTGAAACCGTATTACGTGAACGACAGAAATTACAGTGCTGCATTGAGAGAATATCGCCAACCGGAAGGTCTGAGAAGATTCCCGATGTCATTAAATGGTTCTGAGAAGATGATAATGAAATTCGAAAACACGGCTGGGCTTGGTGTGGCACCTGGTAAAGGAAGTCGTTCCATCCAGGTAGAAGTTATTGAAAAGGTTGCTTTCGCTGTAACTGACCATGCAGCATGTGCCCCAGGTAGTTGGTTCTGGTGCAGTTTCACGAGAATAGTCCATCCCATGGTCAACAGTACAGAAAGTTTTGCTGTCTATTTTATACTGGTACTCGTACAAGATCCAAATAATGCAGGAACTTAAATAGCATGATCTACAGTGTATCGGCACCACCGTTTAGCATAGGGAAAGTTAGTTTTGTGCGATATTCTGAGCACAAGTTACAGTCAGGTGCAGGCCGGATTGCAGTAAGTTACGCTGACCGGCGGTTGCGAAGTGGAATGGAGGCCACAGGGGCCATCGAACCGCTGAAAAGCGTAAATGCAGCGGTTCGCATGTCGCAAGCTATAGGCAGAAGGGGCCCGCCGGCGCAACAGGGTTGTGGGGCGTAGGTGACTCGGAGCGATGCGTTAGCGAAACAGAGGCGTGCAGCCGATTATAAATAGGTGTTGCTTTCTAACGAGAGTCATTCAAGTGTGACAGCTCTCCTGGATGGCGGGGCGTGTCACTCCGCCGCGCTACACGCCGCAACAGATGGGGCGACAGCGTCCCGGTCAACGGTGGGTCGTTGGTTAGCCTCTGAGGCCGACGCGGCCAGCCAGGGCGGGCCACTCTTTGGCTCGCTACCGCGTCTCGGCTCCCGACACACGCTGGAGACTTTCGTGACGAGGGCCGCAGATTCGGACGTCGGATCACGGGCGGTGATTGCCACCACATTCCCAGCTACGTCAGCCAAGGAAGAAGCAGCAGCGGGGCCGTCCTACGGCTCCCGGCGGAGCAGCGCGGAGTCAACGGGGACGGTGGCCACTGAGTCGGCTGCTGGTGCAGCCATCCTGACGTAAACGGAAATCTGCAGCTGGCGAACAAGGCCGGCCAACACAGCGTTGCGTTACACACGTTGCTGGGGCAGTGGCCGCAGCATTGCGGGACCTGTGACGTGGACCGAGGTCAACGAAGCACTGTAGTGGAAACGAATAAATCATTTGAAAACCTAGGCCGAGTTTTAATAAGGCACCTCCTGGCATCTATCCACTACAACAGCAATATTGTGAATCTACGCTTCTCTTTCTGGCATGGATCGATGTTGATGATATGTGGTAGGGCAATATTCTATGGCTTGATGAGGCACATTTTACACTCTAGGGCGCAGTAAATACACAGAACTGCCGAGTTTATGGTACTGTTAAACCGTATGTCACCGTGTGATATGGATTCACAAGAACATTTATTCTGTTCTCTTTTGAAGACAAAACATCCAGAGGGTTTATGAGGTGAACTGTGACATCTGCATATAGAGACCTCCTTGTGCAGCATGCGATTCCTGCTTTGGAAGAGCGCAGCTGTGTGGAAACCACTGTTTTCATCCAAGTTGTGGCAACAACTCATGCCACTCACTTAAATAGTAATTATTTGACTCCTCCACCTTTAACCTCTGCCAGAGCGATCCCATTCCAGAAGCCCAACACAACTTCCAATACCTGTTTAAAGCCTTATGCTCATCCCAGGACCTCTCCTGTGAGTCCATTCACCCTCTCACCCCTATGACCCGCCGCACACTCAGCTTCTACATGCACCGCAAAATACACAACCCAACAATCCTGGATGCCTCATTGTGGCTGGTTATTGTGTCGTCACTGAAAGAATTTCGACCCTAATTAACCAACATCTCCAACCAATAGCCCATTATCTAGCCTCACATATAAAAGATACCCACCATTTCCTTCTCCAACTCTCCACCATCCCCATTCCTTTACCTCCTGGATCCCCGCTCGTCAGTGTAGACGCCACCTCCCTATACACCAACATTCCTCATACCCTTGGACTTACTACTACTCAACGCTACCTTCAGACTCAAAACTTACTACCGCATTCCTCATATACTTTACTAACTTTATTCTAATTCACAACTACTTTTCCTTTGAAGGGGAAGTGATCATTGCTGTTGTGATCTTCAGTCCAAAGACTGGTTTGGTGCAGCTCTCCATGCTACTCTGGCCTGTACAAGTCTCTTCATCTGCAAGTAACTACTGCAACCTACATCCTTCTGAACCTGCTTAGTGTATTCACTTCTTGGTCTTCCTGTACGACTTTTTCCCTCCACGCTTCCCTCCAATACTAAATTGGTGATCTCTTGATGCCTCAGAACGTGTCATACCAACAGAACCCATCTTCTTGTCAAGTTGTGCCACAAATTCCTCTTCTCCCCAATTCTATTCAGTACCTCCTCATTAGTTACGTGATCTACCCATCTAATCTTCAGCATTCTTTTGTAGCACCACGGTTCAGAAGTTTTTATTCTCTTCTTGCCTAAACTGTTTATCGTCCATGTTTCACTTCCATACATGACTATACTCCATACAAATACTTCCAGGAAAGATTTCCTGACACTTAGAGCTACACTCGATGTTAACAAATTTCTCTTCTTCAGAAACGCTTTCCTTGCCATCGCCAGTCTACATTTTATTTTCTCTGTACTTCGACCATCATCAGTTATTTTGCTGCCCAAATAGCGAAACTCATCTACTACTCTAAGTGTCTCCTTTCCTAATATAATTCCCTCAGCATCACCTGATTTAATTCTACAACATTCCATTATCCTCGTTTTGCTTTTGTTCATGTTCATTTAATATCCTCCTTTCAAGACACTCTCCATTCTGTTCAACTGCTCTTCCAAGTCCTTTGCTGTCTCTAACGGAATTACAATGTCATCGGCAAACCTCAAAGTTTTTATTTCTTCTCCCTGCATTTTAATTGCTACTCCAAGTTTTCTTTTGTTGCCTTTACTGCTTGCTCAATATACAAATTGAATAACATCGGTGATAGGCTACAGCCCTGTCTCACTCCCTTTTCAACCACTGTTTTCCTTTCGTGCCCTTTGTCTCTTATAGTTGCCATCTGGTTTCTGTACAAGTTGTAAATAGCCTTCCCTCCCTTTATCTTACCGGGAATGTACCAGTCAACATCGTCAAAACCTTTCTCTAAGTCTATAAAACCTATAAACGTCGGTTTTCCTTTCCTTAACCCATGTTCTAGGATAAGTGGTAGGGTCAGTACTACCTCGCGTCTTCCTACATTTCTACAGAATCCAAACTGATCTTCCCCGAGGTCGACTTCTACCAATTTTGCCATTCGTCTGTAAGGAAATCGTGTTATTTTTCAACCATGACTTATTAAACCGATAGTTCGGTAATTTTCACATCTCTCAGCACATGCTTTCTTTGTAAGTGGAATTATTATATTCTTCTTGAAGTCTAAGGGTATTTCGCCTGTCTCACACATGCTTGTAACACCACAGTTTAATACTGTAAATAATATGTATTGATTTATTATGAGTAATGTAAAGCATGTATTCTTTAACATGTAATGTCCTTAATCTATTTTAAGGAAATGTAAAGGTTTTGTGACATGTTTACTCTTTACAAGTCAAATTCTTTGTATTATTTGGAGGAGAGTAGCATTTAATTATGTTTATTTGTATTGACTTCTTAATATGCTTAAATGATGAGATTTTTTAACATACGTTTGTTGGTAACCACGCTGTAACTTGTTCATACATAGGGACTTTGCATTATATAAAGAAAAACCCAATGTAGTTCCCCTCTGCAACGGAAGAGAGTTGGCGCGCTAGGGAAAAGTTGATACTTCGCTCGTCCGAGCGGCAAACAATGTGCTCTCTCGAGCACAACAGGAGTCGACAGCAGGTAACTGACGAGCAAACAGAGCAGCTGCCTAGTGAGGCTTATTGTATTAAAAGTGGACTGAAATGGCCTCGGATTTAATATGCGGCTGTAAAATGGTGCTCTCTATTTGGGAAAAGCTCTAAAATTATTATTAACAACGCCAGGAAGAGGTAAATAGAGCTTATTATTGCCAATGGAAAGACCACCTAGCCGTCACATACTCGCCACCTCGATTGCTCAACCACTTCGCCACACTCACGAAAGGTCAGAAATGTATTAATGTGTGAACCAGTAGTGTTGCGTTAGATTCTATGGAAATATAATTCTAATGTTCAAAAATGTGTTTGAACGAAATGTCCAGCCTATGCTCTTTTCCAAGTAGTATCCTCTCCGTTAAGTAATGAAATCCGAGAATGTCCTTTGCATAAAAAGCATTAACAATTCGATGGTGCATTTTCTTGATGTGTGGCAAAGTTTTATGCCAGTACACTTAATGTGCTGGGCAAGAATTACTTATTTCTCATACATATAACAATGACTGTCCATGTTTGAATGTTTTGAAACTTAACTAAAAAATGAACTTAACATCAGTTTCGGAAAGAGTATTACTTGGATAAGAGAGTACTGATGTTTACTGATTTGAAAATGTTTTCAAAACTTACTTGTTTCACAAGTGGAACTATAAACATTTTGTCTAGAGGTTGTTTGAAGTAAAACTTTACTGGAAATTGTCTCTGTATTGTAGAGGTTATTGTCTGGGTAAAGAGTGTTAAAATAGTACAAACTTAATGATCTCAAATTGAAAGAGTAATCCAATCCTACCTTAATGATACATAAATTTGAAAGTGCATACAATTTTGTTGTTACAATGGAAGGGCTAGTTTGTGGCATCACATTTCTTTTCCATCATAACAAAAAGAATAAAGTAGCTCAGTAGGTTTCTATCTAATGATTCTTGAAGTAATCACTGCGAAACACAGATAGAACGTGTGTATACTGTGTCTCCTTTTCGCTTCTGTATTGTGAATGTGTGTATTAATTGCACTTGACTATTATTATGTGCTATCTGGTCTTGTGTGGTTAATTAAGAGCAGCTTTCAGCCATATTACACTCCTGGAAATGGAAAAAAGAACACATTGACACCGGTGTGTCAGACCCACCATACTTGCTCCGGACACTGCGAGAGGGCTGTACAAGCAATGATCACACGCACGGCACAGCGGACACACCAGGAACCGCGGTGTTGGCCGTCGAATGGCGCTAGCTGCGCAGCATTTGTGCACCGCCGCCGTCAGTGTCAGCCAGTTTGCCGTGGCATACGGAGCTCCATCGCAGTCTTTAACACTGGTAGCATGCCGCGACAGCGTGGACGTGAACCGTATGTGCAGTTGACGGACTTTGAGCGAGGGCACATAGTGGGCATGCGGGAGGCCGGGTGGACGTACCGCCGAATTGCTCAACACGTGGGGCGTCAGGTCTCCACAGTACATCGATGTTGTCGCCAGTGGTCGGCGGAAGGTGCACGTGCCCGTCGACCTGGGACCGGACCGCAGCGACGCACGGATGCACGCCAAGACCGTAGGATCCTACGCAGTGCCGTAGGGGACCGCACCGCCACTTCCCAGCAAATTAGGGACACTGTTGCTCCTGGGGTATCGGCGAGGACCATTCGCAACCGTCTCCATGAAGCTGGGCTACGGTCCCGCACACCGTTAGGCCGTCTTCCGCTCACGCCCCAACATCGTGCAGCCCGCCTCCAGTGGTGTCGCGACTGGCGTGAATGGAGGGACGAATGGAGACGTGTCGTCTTCAGCGATGAGAGTCGCTTCTGCCTTGGTGCCAATGATGGTCGTATGCGTGTTTGGCGCCGTGCAGGTGAGCGCCACAATCAGGACTGCATACGACCGAGGCACACAGGGCCAACACCCGGCATCATGGTGTGGGGAGCGATCTCCTACACTGGCCGTACACCACTGGTGATCGTCGAGGGGACACTGAATAGTGCACGGTACATCCAAACCGTCATCGAACCCATCGTTCTACCATTCCTAGACCGGCAAGGGAACTTGCTGTTCCAACAGGACAATGCACGTCCGCATGTATCCCGTGCCACCCAACGTGCTCTAGAAGGTGTAAGTCAACTACCCTGGCCAGCAAGATCTCCGGATCTGTCCCCCATTGAGCATGTTTGGGACTGGATGAAGCGTCGTCTCACGCGGTCTGCACGTCCAGCACGAACGCTGGTCCAACTGAGGCGCCAGGTGGAAATGGCATGGCAAGCCGTTCCACAGGACTACATCCAGCATCTCTACGATCGTCTCCATGGGAGAATAGCAGCCTGCATTGCTGTGAAAGGTGGATATACACTGTACTAGTGCCGACATTGTGCATGCTCTGTTGCCTGTGTCTATGTGCCTGTGGTTCTGTCAGTGTGATCATGTGACGTATCTGACCCCAGGAATGTGTCAATAAAGTTTCCCCTTCCTGGGACAATGAATTCACGGTGTTCTTATTTCAATTTCCAGGAGTGTAGTTAAAGACAAAAGTAATGATTAAAGTAAACAAGAGAGGGGCTCATTGGCAAACCTAGTATTACTTGACTACTAAAGTGTCGACTACTGCTACCCACTGTGTAATTATTCCATTTGAGTGCGTTCATTGCACTTCATTGCATTTGATGAAAGTTGGCTTTGAAGTAGTAAAAACAGGTTCTTGATGAATAATGCTTTTACATTATGATGCCTAATTAGGCTGGCGACCGTATAACTATTTCATTTAACAGTGATCAGTTACTGCTACTCCTTGCAAAATTATTTCTTTCTGTCATCTACCTATAGCTATTCCTACGAAATTAATGTTCGATTCCAATTTCCTGTTAGATAAACTCGGTCAAATTTCTAAATCTCTCTCAGATGGTAACATTTACTGCAAGTTTAGGCCATATTTGGCAAATTTACTACCGCTGTAGTGTTATACATGGCTGCTTTGAGACAAAAATAAACCTTGTCGTCACCAGGTCAATTGCATGTCAGTGTAACGAGCGAAGCAGTAGTGTCCTATGCTCACTGGATGGTAGAATTTTGTCATGGCTGGCTGTCCCAAGGCTGTCAGTAGTTCTAATTAAATGTTGTCTACTCCCAGGGCCTGTTTCGACTTAGGTCTTTCAGTGCTCTGTCATATTCTTCACGCAGTATCGTATCTCCCATCTCATCTTCCTCTACGTTCTCTTCCGTTTTGTAATATTACCCCCAAGAACATCGAGCTTGTATAGACCCTCTATATACTTCTTCCACCTTTTTTTCTTTCCCTTCTTCGCTTAGGATTGGTTTTCCATCTGAGCCCTTGATGTCCATACAGGTGGTTTTCCTTTCTCCAAAGGTCTCTTTAACTCTCCTGTAGGCGACATCTATCTTACCTTGTGCTCTAGCCATTCCTGCTTAGCCATTTTGCACTTCCTGTCGATCTCATTTTTGAGGCGTTTGTATTCCTTTTCGTCTGCTTCATTTACTGCATTTTTATATTTTATCCTTTCATCAGTTTAATTCAATATCTCTTCTGTTACCAAAGAATTTTTGCTAGCCCTCGTCTCTTTACCTACTTGATCCTCTGCTGCCTTCACTATTCAGTCTCTCAAAGCTACCCATTCTTCTTCTACTGTATTCATTTCCCTTGTTCTTGTCAATCGTTCCCTAATGCTCGCTCTGAAACTCTCTACAAACTCTAGGTCTTTTAGTTTATCCAGGTCCCATCTCCTTAAATTCCTACCTTTTAGCAGTTTCTTCAGTTTTAATCTACAGTTCATAAACAACAAATTGTGTGGTCGGAATCCATATCTGCCCCTGTAAATGTCTTATAACTTAAAATCTGGTTCCCAGTATATAATCTATCTGAAAAATTCCGGTGTCTCCAGGCCTCTACCACGTATACAACCTTCTTCATGCCTCTTAAACCAAGTGTTAGCTATGATTAAGTTATGCTCTGTGCAAAGTTCTACCAGGCGGCTTTCTCTTTGATTCCTTATACCCAGTCCATATTCACCTACTACTTTTCCTTCTCTCCCTTTTCCTACTACCGAATTCCAGCCCCCATGACTGTTAAATTTTCGTTCCCTTAACTGTCTGAATAATTTCTTTTATCGCATCATACATTTCTTCAATCTCTTCATCATTAGCGGAGCTAGTTGGTTATAAACTTGTACTACTCTGGTAGGCGTGGGCTTCGTGTCTATCTTGGCTACAATAACGCGTTCACTATGCTGCCTTCCTATTTTTTATTCATTATTAAACCTACTCCTGCATTGCACATATTTATAGCCTGTATTCACCTGGACGGAAGTCTTGTTCCTCCTGCCACCGAAATTCACTAATTCCCACTTTTTACATTTTCTAACCTACCTGCCCTGTTAAGGGATCTGATATTCCATGCTCCGCTCCATGGAATGTCAGTCCTGTTTCTCCTGTTAATGACATCGTCCTGAGTAGTTCCTGCCCAGAGATCCGAATGGGAGACTAGTTTGCCTCCGGAATATTTTACCCAAGAGGACGCCATCATCATTTAATCATGCAATAAAGCTGCATGGCCTCAAGAAAGATTATGGCTGCAGTTTCCCCTTGCCTTTAACAACGTTGTTTTGGTTTATGTTACAAGCCCAGCTCAATCAATCATCCAGACAGTTGCCCCTGCAACTAGTGAAAAGGCTGCCGCCCCTCTTAAGGAACCACACATCTGTCTGGCCTCTCAACAGATACCCCTCCGTTGTGGTTGCACCTACGATAAGGCTATCTGTATCGCTGAGGTACGCAAGCCTCCCCACCAATGGCAAGGTCCATGGTTCATGGGGGGGGGGGGGGGTCAGAAGGGAGAGCATACAAACAAATCTGCAGCAGAGGCATGGGCACCCACATGACACCCTTCTATGCCAACCTGTTTGTGGGCCATCCAGAAGAGACCTTCCTAGCCTCCCAAAACGCCAACCCCTAGACTGGTTGAGATTCATTGATGATATCTTCTTGGTCTCGACTCAGCTTCAAGACACCTATCTTCGTTCTTTCAAAACCTCAACACCTTCTCTCCCATCCGCTTCACGTGGTCCTCCTCAAGCCAGCATCCCATCTTTCTAGACATTGACCTCCTCCTCTCTGATGGCTCCATCCACAACGCTGCCCTCATTTAACCTACCAATGATCAACTATACCTGCATTTTGACAGCTGTCATCCCCGTTCACAACAAAAAATCCATCCCACAGAGCCTGGCCAGCCAGGGATGGTGTATCTGGGGTGACAAGAACTCCCTTGCCCTGTATGTTTAGGGTCTCATCAAGACCTTCACAGACAGATACTATCCCTCAGACATAGTCCACAAGCAGATCTCCTATGCTCTTTTCCCTCACACCCTCAATACTCCCACCACTCCCAAGAACCAGCCCTTCATCACCCAATACCATCCCAACATGGAACAACTGAAGCACGCCCTGCACGTATTTTTGGTTATGTATCATCTCACCCTGAAACGAGGCACATCCTACCTGAGACCCATCCCATTCCTCCTAAAATGGTGTCCCACTGCCTAGCCAACCTCCCACAACATCCTAGTCCATCCTTATGCCACTCCCAATCCCAACCCCTTGTCACAATGAGGCATACAGACAGTCTTCCCCCCCCCCCCCCCCCCCTCTCTTTCCGAGGGGAACAGGGAACGAAATGGGAAATGACAAGTTGTGGTACAGGGTTCCCTCCGCCCAGCACAGTACAATAGCTTGTGGAGTATCTACGTAGCTGTAGATGTAGATGTAGGTATACCTGTACAAGAAACAAGTGTAAGGCCTGCCCAACACATCCATCCAGCATTTCCTGTTCCACTCCTCCCACCGGCTTATACTACCCCACCAGAGGCCAGGACATCTATGAAAGCAGCCATGTCATATACCAACTCTGCTGCAATCATTGCACAGCTTTTTATATTGGTATAACTACCAACCAGCTGTCCACCAGGATGAATGGCCACTCCCAATCTGTGGCCAAGAGCAAAGTAGATCACCCTGTGGCACAACATACAACTGAACGTAATATGCTTGATTTCAATGGCTCCTTCACTATGAGAACCATCTGGATCCTCCCCTCCACCAGCAGCTTTTCTGAACTGTGCTGTGAGTTATCATTACAACACATTCTCCACTCCCACAATTATCCTACCTCAACCTATGGCAATATACTGTCCTCCTACCCTCCACCCAGCAGTTTCCACCCCTTCTGTCCTATTACACCCTTTCTATTCTCCCTCTCTCCCCCCACTTCCCAGTCCCCTCCAGATTGCTGCTTCCATTCCACATGACAGTTGGATTGTGGTCCGAATCGCCAGAGCTAGCAGACATGTGTGGGTGAGGTGTACTTGGTTGTGTAAATGAATTACTGTCTACAACTTAACATGTCATCTTTACAGTAAGTAGCAATCCACTCGTATCTTGTCCTGCATTGTTGATATTCCAACCTGGAGTTTTCGTTATTTGATTTTTAATTACAATTCGTTTTCTGAATAGCGGGTAACCTGACCGTTGTTTGACACCGTTAAGTGTAGAAGTAGTGGATGGAGGGCTTAAATTTGTTGGGTTATTTCTCAGAAAATGACACGGACTGCAAAGAAAGATGCTTATATGATCGATTCTGGAGTGGATGATTATGGCTATCGAACGAAATCAGTCGCATCTTGTTCGCTATGTATATAGTTAAGTATAGCTCTGATCTGATGCGAAATTCACTTCTTTAGGTATAATATTTATCAGTTTCAACAAAATATTAGCCAAATTCAACGAATGTACAATGGTTTTATGTGTGTCAACTGCTTCCATTTATGAACCCTATGGAGATATCTTATGTCACATGTGCAAAGTGCGACATATGGTTAGATGAGAACCCTTATGTGTGCAATTCTATTACATGGTTACAGTCACATGTCTCTGCTGAGTGGGGACCAAAATTTGATTCTTTGACGTATATGTCCAATGCTCAATGGATGGATTTGAAGTAGAAATTGTTTGACGTTCATGGAAAATTACTATACAGCATACTCGTTGAATTCATCGCAATATTCAGTATTGTCAGTACAACATTAACTGCAAAAAGCATGAGACTACTCCTGAAGACGGACTTTACCCTTCTTGAGGTTAGAATTTCATTTATTTAAATACATTATTCATTTATTTCATCATAAAATTGACGTGAAAATTTAATGACATGCTGCACTTGTCTGCTGTCTCCAGTTAGAACTTCTACAGAGACGACTGATGTTAATCATATGGGTGTAGTCTAAGACAAATACTGAAACAGGATCCCTTAGATGTAAAAGTTCTGGGATATGGTTGCCGATGAAATAGCAGTAAATCTTATATGTTTTCGCATTTCAGCACCGGCAATAAACAGGTCCGACCAGCTGTCTTAGGTCTCACGCTTCCTCCTATTACAGTTGTTGTCTTAACAACATTGGTGTCATTACACTTTCTGTAGAAACATATAAAAGCAAATTACTTTAGCGAGGGGGAACGAGTGTATGCTTCTACACGACTCCTCTTTTGCCTATCCTTAAGGTTACTATCCATTCTGCTCTGATACTGACCAATGGCATAGGTCATGCAGAATCATCGCTATATTTGTAAAACGTATGCCAATCAGATTTTCACATGTGCTATCCATGCTATACACATAGAATAAAAAGCGGCGATAGTTAAAGAATAATGTGGGCATCTATCTTGGGTGGGATATACTTCCAATGAATTGGATTCAGACTCCATAAGTAAAAATTTATGAACATTACTATAACAAAGATCACAAATGGCGCTAGAGAATGTCATCGAGTAACTATCTTGAGCTCACAACAAACATTGATTGAAGACTGAATAACAGTATGCAGAGTACCATGTAGACTGCTCGAGCTACGGAATGACAGAACTGTTACATTGCCGTCCTCTACCTCAACAGGATGCAGTCCTGTTCTAAAATTAGTATCTGTACAAGTGTAAAATATCGTAGTCGTAGGAATGTATCTGAAAGCTGTGTCATCTTATAGAGTGTGCTGACTGTTGGGGTCAGGTAACCCATAATGGACTAAAGTCGAGGTATGTCCTTTGGCATACCTAACCATATAATATGGCGCTGACTGCTCTAGACTCATAGGTGAAAGCAGCCTATCTATGGAGGTGCGCTCAGACGCTGCATGACGTCATGTGAAGCACAGCAGAGGTTCGTGGTGATACCGACTCCCAGTTGATGACAGTGGCTTTGGCTGAAGGCACCATGTGGCGTGCTGTCCCAACAGGGCTCGGTGGTGAACTTGACAGAAGACATATTCTCGGGTGTAGTTTTCGTTTAAATACACTACTGGCCATTAAAATTGCTACACCAAGAGGAAATGCAGAAGATAAACGGGTATTCATTGGACAAATATATTATTCTAGAACTAACATGTGATTACAGTTTCACGCAATTTGGGTGCATAGATCCTGAGAAAAAAGTACCCAGAACAACCACGTCTGCCCGTAATAACGGCCTTGATACGCCTGGAAATTGAGTCAAACAGAGCTTGGATGGCGTGTACAGGTACAGTTGCCCATGCAGCTTCAACACGATACCACAGTTCATCAAGAGTAGTGACTGGCGTATTGTGACGAGCCAGCTGCTAGGCCACCAATGTCCAGACGTTTTCAATTGGTGAGAGATCTGGAGAATGTGCTGGCCAGGGCAGCAGTCGAACATTTTCTGTATCCAGAAACACCCGTACAGGTCCTGCAACATGTGGTCGTGCATTATCCTGCTGAAACGTAGGGTTTTGTAGGGATAGAATGAGAGGTAGAGCCACGGATCGTAACACATCTGAAATGCAACGTCCACTGTTCAAAGCGCCGTCAATGCGAACAAGAGGTGACCGAGACGTGTAACCAATGGCACCCCATACCATCACGCCGGGTAATACGCCATTATGGCGATGACGAATACACGCTTCCAATGTGCGTTCACCGCGATGTCGCCAAACACGGATGCGACCATAATGATGCTGTAAACAGAACCTGGATTCATCCGAAAAAATGACGTTTTGCCATTCGTGCACCCAGGTTCGTCGTTGAGTACACCATCGCAGGCGCTGCTGTCTGTGATGCAGCGTCAAGGGTAACTGCAGCCATGGTCTCCGAGCTGATAGTCCATGCTGCTGGATACGTCGTCGAACTGTTCGTGAAGATGGCTGTTGTCTTGCAAACGTCCCCATTTGTTGACTAAGGGATCGAGACGTAGCTGCACGATCCGTTACAGCCATGCGGATAAGATGCCTGTCATCTCAACTGCTAGTGATACGAAGCCGTTGGGATCCAATACGGCGTTCCATATTACCCTCCTGAACGCACCGATTCCATATTCTGCTAACAGTCATTGGATCTCGACCAACACGAGCAGCAGTGTAGCGATACGATAAACCGCAATCGCGATAGGCTACAATCCGACCTTTATCAAAGTCGGAAACGTGATGGTACGCATATCTCCTCCTTACACGAGGTATCACAACAACGTTTCACCAGGCAACGCCGATCAACTGCTGTTGAGTATGAGAAATCGGTTGTAAACTTTCCTCATGTCAGCACGTTTTAGGTGTCGCCACCGGCGCCAACCTTGTGAGAATGCTATGAAAAGCTAGTCATTTGCATATCACAGCATCTTCTTCCTGTCGGTTAAATTTCGCGTCTGTAGCACGTCATCTTCGTGATGTAGCAATTTTAATGGCCAGTAGTGTAAAAACGAAATTGTTCTTATCCTGTTCATATTAAACATGACAGTGATAACCAAACAGGTTGCATCACAGGGCTATTCAGTTTTTAAGTTGTGACAAGTGCTCTATGCTTTTGACAACCAGCAGACATCCCACCATTTCAAGCTTGGACTATGTGGATTTTCGCATTATTTGGGACTTATGTAACTGATTTGGTGGGGAAATCGTTTAACTGTAATGTATGATTGTTGTGGGGGTAGGGGTGATTGTTTAAGTATACTAAAAATGGACTTGAGAAAAACATGGGGTCTCGACTTTTGCATTGAAATAACAATGCTGTAAGACATATGTGTTGGACATTTTGAACTTATGGTGACTGTTATTTAAACGGTCATGCCAGAGGTAACAGTTTACCTTATGATGGAATTCTACGCTTGGAACAAGAGACCTGACTGCTATAACTAGCCTTACAGACCTCTTCAGGACTGTTACTTTCTAGCAGACAAGTTACTTCTTTTGTCCCAGCATCTTGGGTTCTGACATGATAGAGCTGTGCCAGCAATCCAAGCCAACCATCTCGGATTCCATACATAGTACAAGTGACCTACTTCCACCAACATAACTAATCGCCATCTTGAATTTCCTGCAAATTTGTACTTAGGACAGCCCTGCTTCCATAGTGATGTCACAGAAATGGGGGGAAACACCCGCTTTTTAAAAAATAACCTGCCAAAATTTCAGTCTACCGCTATTTTATTCATAGAGCAATGGGTTTTCGTCAGAGGTATGGAGGGAGGAGTGGGGAAATCTGACGATTCATCGATATCGTTGATCACCTGCTTTATTACCAGAACTGGGCCAGACTACCTATTGAGACTGCAGTTTAATTCCAGACATAGAGAAAGCGTTCAGATCTGCATGGGTGGCCCGGCTGGAGTGAGGGTGAAAAGGAGACAATCGGCGGAACGGGATAAAGCAGATGACGTGCTGTCGCTGTTCAAAGACATTCTGCAAGGCTTAAGAGTGGCGTTCGGGACCCACCTGTCTCTCCTTGCCTTCCAAAATAAGCTGGTAACTGCCGAAATACGAAATGGACGACTAGCGGCCTGACGTTTGAATTATTTATGTTCTGCGTTACTATATACTCTACATGCCAACGTCCTTGCTGCAGTGGTAACACTGGTTCCCGCCAGATCACCGAAGTTACGCGCTGTCAGGCTGTGCTAGCACTTGCATGGGTGACCATCCGGTCTGCCGAGTGCTGTTGGCAAGCAGGATGTGAGGCTAACTGAGGAGCTACTTGATCGAGAAGTAGCGGCTCCGGTCTCGTAAACTGACATACGGCCAGGAGAGCGATGGACTGACCACATGCCCCTCCACATCCGCATCCACTGACACCTGTGGGCTGAGGATGACACGGCGGCCGGTCGGTACTGTTGGGCCTTCGTGGCCTGTCTGGGCGGAGTTTAATATATACTGAGCATACTGGAAGGAAGGCCTATCTTCCATCTAGTCATCTGCTGACTTTTTTACTCTTATCAGTCGGGTAGTTGACATAAAAATAATTCTTAAGCTTGTGAAAGGTGGAGGGAAGTGCCGGCTTCTCATTGGCTAACACACAATGCAGGAAGTGCGAACACGTTAAAAAATGAGCGAGTTCGAGAAACGCTTCTTGATGTTCCCTCGTGAGCTGTGAATGAGCAGAGAATATGTCAGCAATAGGTTTGAGTGCAGTGATGGTACTGCGTTGCTGACACGTTGCAGACCCACTGCATTCCTCGTTTGGCGTTGTGTTTCCCTTTCCACTGTCAATTCGTTGCATATTTATTTTAGGTGAAGGGATTAGAACAGAACTGAACTTGCTCCTCTTGACAGCAGTTAATGTCTTAGCTGTGTTAAATGATTAGCATAGTAATTAACGTATGCATCTTGAATTTACTTGAGCTTCCCGCAAGCAATTGTAAATGCTACATGACTACAGGAATAAAACTTAGTGTCATCTTCACTTTGATTTACTTGTTTCTGGGTTGTTATCCAGTGGCGACTTTGACGTTTTGATAATCAGTCCTGATGGTGTGTCTGTTACATGCGGAGTGTTGAGCGTATACGTTGTGATACAGAACACAGGGATGAATGTATGGGTTGGGAATAGTTGTGCTAGGCCATTTAAAGCAGAGCTCAGAACGCCGGGTACCACAGGTGACAGAATTCCAAACGCAACAGCACAGCTCGGCAGTAAAATTACGCAGCAATAATTCTACTCCCCCCCCCCCCCCCCTCCCGCCGCTGTATATTCTTTCATAAGACGACTCATGACAGTGAGTGGGACTCACTAACACTGTATCTTCTAAAAATAGCTTTGAATCAGTAGTGTAATACTAATGGACATTTTTCTGCTCTATCTGATCGGGAGTATTTCGACACATATTAGTGAACATTAATATGGGGTGTGCCCACCATTCACCTATCTGTCTGCTGGAACTCTGATAGGAAAACTTTCAATGAGGTGTGTGAACGTTTAGGGAGAAATGGCAACCCATTCTTTCTTAAGAACCGAAACCAGAGCCAGTAGTAATGTTGAACACTGGGGTCTGGAGTGAAGTCAGTGTTTTAATCCACATCAGTGGTGTTGCATTAGGTTGAGGCCGGGACTCTGGACAGGCCAGTTCATTTCAGAAATGTTATTGTCCACAAACCATTGCCTCACAAAGCCTGCTTTACGACAGGGTGCATTGTCATGCTGATGCAAAGAAAACGCAGTGCTGTAAAATGTATTCGTATTCTTCAATATTTATCGTTTTTTTAAAACGCAATAAGGAGACTAGACCCTAAATACGAAAAATCACCATACCAGTAGACCACCTCCTTCATACTTCACTTTTGGAACTTCACGTCATGGCATATAAAATTCACGAGGCATTCACAAAAACCGAAGCTCTTCTATCGAACTACCACAAGGTACAGCATGATTCATTACTCCAAATCTTTCGTGTCCAGTCATACGCTGTCCAGACCAGTGACTCTTTACACCACCTCAAACGTCGCTTAGTGATGACTACAGAAGTGTGAGGCCGTAACGCCGGAAATGCGTATCCTCCTATTTCCATCTATTGCACTGCAAATTTTTTTCCTTATTTTGCTATCTGAAGATATTACATTTCTGTGTCTTTATATATTGTAATTGTTTAACTATTTGTATATATATATATATATATATATATATATATATATATATATATATACACTCCCGGAAATTGAAATAAGAACACCGTGAATTCATTGTCCCAGGAAGGGGAAACTTTATTGACACATTCCTGGGGCCAGATACATCACATGATCACACTGACAGAACCACAGGCACATAGACACAGGCAACAGAGCATGCACAATGTCGGCACTAGTACAGTGTATATCCACCTTTCGCAGCAATGCAGGCTGCTATTCTCCCATGGAGACGATCGTAGAGATGCTGGATGTAGTCCTGTGGAACGGCTTGCCATGCCATTTCCACCTGGCGCCTCAGTTGGACCAGCGTTCGTGCTGGACGTGCAGACCGCGTGAGACGACGCTTCATCCAGTCCCAAACATGCTCAATGGGGGACAGATCCGGAGATCTTGCTCGCCAGGGTAGTTGACTTACACCTTCTAGAGCACGTTGGGTGGCACGGGATACATGCGGACGTGCATTGTCCTGTTGGAACAGCAAGTTCCCTTGCCGGTCTAGGAATGGTAGAACGATGGGTTCGATGACGGTTTGGATGTACCGTGCACTATTCAGTGTCCCCTCGACGATCACCAGTGGTGTACGGCCAGTGTAGGGGATCGCTCCCCACACCATGATGCCGGGTGTTGGCCCTGTGTGCCTCGGTCGTATGCAGTCCTGATTGTGGCGCTCACCTGCACGGCGCCAAACACGTATACGACCATCATTGGCACCAAGGCAGAAGCGACTCTCATCGCTGAAGACGACACGTCTCCATTCGTCCCTCCATTCACGCCAGTCGCGACACCACTGGAGGCGGGCTGCACGATGTTGGGGCGTGAGCGGAAGACGGCCTAACGGTGTGCGGGACCGTATCCCAGCTTCATGGAGACGGTTGCGAATGGTCCTCGCCGATACCCCAGGAGCAACAGTGTCCCTAATTTGCTGGGAAGTGGCGGTGCGGACCCCTACGGCACTGCGTAGGATCCTACGGTCTTGGCGTGCATCCGTGCGTCGCTGCGGTCCGGTCCCAGGTCGACGGGCACGTGCACCTTCCGCCGACCACTGGCGACAACATCGATGTACTGTGGAGACCTCACGCCCCACGTGTTGAGCAATTCGGCGGTACGTCCACCCGGCCTCCCGCATGCCCACTATATGCCCTCGCTCAAAGTCCGTCAACTGCACATACGGTTCACGTCCACGCTGTCGCGGCATGCTACCAGTGTTAAAGACTGCGATGGAGCTCCGTATGCCACGGCAAACTGGCTGACACTGACGGCGGCGGTACACAAATGCTGCGCAGCTAGCGCCATTCGACGGCCAACACCGCGGTTCCTGGTGTGTCCGCTGTGCCGTGCGTGTGATCATTGCTTGTACAGCCCTCTCGCAGTGTCTGGAGCAAGTATGGTGGGTCTGACACACCGGTGTCAATGTGTTCGTTTTTCCATTTCCAGGAGTGTGTATATATATACACTCCTGGAAATGGAGTGTATATATATATATATATATGTATACACTCCTGGAAATGGAAAAACGAACACATTGACACCAGTGTGTCAGACCCACCATACTTGCTGACACTGACTGGCTGACTGACTGGCTGACACTGACGGCGGCGGTGCACAAATGCTGCGCAGCTAGCGCCATTCGACGGCCAACACCGCGGTTCCTGGTGTGTCCGCTGTGCCGTGCGTGTGATCATTGCTTGTACAGCCCTCTCGCAGTGTCCGGAGCAAGTATGGTGGGTCTGACACACCGGTGTCAATGTGTTCGTTTTTCCATTTCCAGGAGTGTATGTATATATACACTCCTGGAAATGGAGTGTATATATATATATATATATACACTCCTGGAAATGGGAAAACGAACACATTGACACCAGTGTGTCAGACCCACCATACTTGCTCCGGACACTGCGAGAGGGCTGTACAAGCAATGATCACACGCACGGCACAGCGGACACACCAGGAACCGCGGTGTTGGCCGTCGAATGGCGCTAGCTGCGCAGCATTTGTGCACCGCCGCCGTCAGTGTCAGCCAGTTTGCCGTGGCATACGGAGCTCCATTGCAGTCTTTAACACTGGTAGCATGCCGCGACAGCGTGGACGTGAACCGTATGTGCAGTTGACGGACTTTGAGCGAGGGCGTAGAGTGGGCATGCGGGAGGCCGGGTGGACGTACCGCCGAATTGCTCAACACGTGGGGCGTGAGGCCTCCACTGCACATCGATGTTGTCGCCAGTGGTCGGCGGTAGGTGCACGTGCCCGTCGACCTGGGACCGGACCGCAGCGACGCACGGATGCACGCCAAGACCGTAGGATCCTACGCAGTGCCGTAGGGGACCGCACCGCCACTTCCCAGCAAATTAGGGACACTGTTGCTCCTGGGGTATCGGCGAGGACCATTCGCAACCGTCTCCATGAAGCTGGGCTACGGTCCCGCACACCGTTAGGCCGTCTTCCGCTCACGCCCCAACATCGTGCAGCCCGCCTCCAGTGGTGTCGCGACTGGCGTGAATGGAGGGACGAATGGAGACGTGTCGTCTTCAGCGATGAGAGTCGCTTCTGCCTTGGTGCCAATGATGGTCGTATGCGTGTTTGGCGCCGTGCAGGTGAGCGCCACAATCAGGACTGCATACGACCGAGGCACACAGGGCCAACACCCGGCAGCATGGTGTGGGGAGCGATCTCCTACACTGGCCGTACACCACTGGTGATCGTCGAGGGGACACTGAATAGTGCACGGTACATCCAAACCGTCACCGAACCCATCGTTCTACCATTCCTAGACCGGCAAGGGAACTTGCTGTTCCAACAGGACAATGCACGTCCGCATGTATCCCGTGCCACCCAACGTGCTCTAGAAGGTGTAAGTCAACTACCCTGGCTAGCAAGATCTCCGGATCTGTCCCCCATTGAGCATGTTTGGGACTGGATGAAGCGCCGTCTCACGCGGTCTGCACGTCCAGCACGAACGCTGGTCCAACTGAGGCGCCAGGTGGAAATGGCATGGCAAGCCGTTCCATAGGACTACATCCAGCATCTCTACGATCGTCTCCATGGGAGAATAGCAGCCTGCATTGCTGCGAAAGGTGGATATACACTGTACTAGTGCCGACATTGTACATGCTCTGTTGCCTGTGTCTATGTGCCTGTGGTTCTGTCAGTGTGATCATGTGATGTATCTGAACCCAGGAATGTGTCAATAAAGTTTCCCCTTCCTGGGACAATGAATTCACGGTGTTCTTATTTCAATTTCCAGGAGTGTATATATGCATTTATGTCGATGTATAATTGGTTTGATTTGTAAATATTATTTGTATTTTTACGCTGGGTCTTGCCTAGGGAAAACTATGCTATCGAACGAATACATCGATAGGTCGTGTGGAGAACCAAAGTGTTTAGGATCTTTGGTAGTGTGAACTCGGCCGCGTGGAGCGCGGGCGGAGGGAGTCTGGCTGGAGGAGGGCAGTGGAGCAGGTGTGTTGTGTGACGCTCCCGCGAGTTGCCGGCTTTCGGGGTTTGGCAGCATGTAATTGCGCTCGGTTTGCTATGTTAGTTTCTGACATGGTGTCGCGGACGGGAAGCGTTAGCTGGCTCACATCAAGAGCCCGTTTCGGCTGGAGACCGTGTCGAGAAGAAGGCGCGCCATATCCAGCTTCTGCATCAGCGACGGCCGACAATGAGTGACTGTCGCCACCTCCTCGATCGACGACTTCATACCTTCAATCAACCAACAAGGAAGACTGGTAGCAAGTAAAGTTTTAGAACTGTAAGGCAGACCTCAGCTTTTCAAACTGTTAAATTTTTCTCACTAAATTACAGCAACGTAGCATGAACCTTTGTTGCTCATTGTCCCAATTGCATTACCAAGCAGGGTCCCTTCCTTTTCCAGAATGAACCCGGGTGTCGTTGAAATTCAAATGCCAGCATTAAAGTAATATCATTCGAATTCACTGCTTTAATTTCAAAGTTCAGTTAAGGTATTCATAGCTGGCTACAATATTGAGATTACACAAGCACAAATTAAGAGTGCGAGTTTTGTTACCGTATTTTAGCTTACCTGTGACTGCAGCTCAGCTTGGTATGTACTAAATTTTACTATTGTTAATTGTTCAGAATCATTTAATTCAATTTCAAAGTTAAATCTCTTATTTCTAAATTGCGTAGATTCAAGTAGCTTTTGAAATGATTGTTGAGGTAGCCCAAGACTAACCGTATTATACTGAATTTCGATGTGCTTCAGAAACAAAGCTCACTATTAATTTCAGTCACTAAATTAACTTTCAATTTTCCGGTTTTATTAATTCTTTTGCTAAATTAAGTCAGAGTGTAGCGAAATTTATTACTTCTGACAAACTTTCAGTTTTCACACTACACGTGTCAACCTTCAGTTGCCACGCTTCTAGTGCTAATTATATGTGTAATAACCTTTCTTTTTCAGTTGCTATAGTAATTGTCCATAGGACTGGCGACCGTAATTTCCGCCAAATCTCAAATATCTAATTACCGCTAGTTAATTGTTAACGTAACGGCCGCACATTTACTTTCTTTATTAACTTTACCCCTTTTCAAAATTAATTTCCACCAGTTTCATTTGCATTTTTCCTTTCGTTTAGATGTAACCCTTTCCTCCCTCTTTACTGACAAATTAACTTCTGTGACGATTGCTTTTTCCAAATTTCCATTAGGCACACGCGGTTTAATTTTTCACTGCCATTAAGGTCGATAAGTGAGCGGGAGGTTACACGTGGCGACCTGGTGACAGGACCGTCTTCAGATTTAAGTTGTTCTGGACACGAATTTTGTATTGTGCAAATCTCGTAACAAACTACTGGTTACGAACAGGCCGTTACGTCAGCGAGAATATGTAGTGGGAGTAATCCTAATTATATTTGAGACTTGGCATTTATATTGAAAATTATTAAAATGAGTGAAGGCAACAATTACCAAAATTTGGTAGACTTGGATACGGAACAATCGGTCGAAAAGTGGGAAACGCGCACCGTGGTACCCATTGTTCATAGGCAGGCGGCTAGCATGAAAGACGCGACCGCCGAAACGCAACAAAGAGCAGAAATGGAATTCCAAACTTTAGAAAATGTATCGGAATCGGAAGTGAAAATCAAATCTGAACCCCTTGATGACGAATACGGGGGGACAATTAAAGAGGAAGCCGCTACGGAAGTGAAACCGGTAGTTTCCGAGAATTTAACTGATTTATTGAATGTTTTGATTAACGAAATCAAGAATCAATCGTCAGAAATTAAAGCTCAGGCTTCCAAGCAAGAAGCTCAGTCTCCCAAGCAAGAAGCTTAGTCTGAAAAATTGAACGGATGCTAGACAATCAGAACAAAGCTATTAATGTTGTTAACAACAATGCTGGAGTTGTTAACACAAAAGTTGATAAAATCAAAGAAGATATTGTTGTAATTAATACCGAAATCGGTAATCTTAAACAGGAAATGATAGGCGTTCAGGCGGAAATTGCGAGCATAAATACTCGTTTTGATTCCGAAATTAGCAGAATCGAGAAAGGTGTAGGAGAAGCAGTTGCTCCGATCATCGAGAATAAGGTGACGGAACAAATTCAATTAGTGAAAAAAGAGGATCAACAGAAGGTGGAAACTTTAAAGGCTTTAGTATCCGAAGTGGATACTAAAGTGAGGAAGCAGGCTAATACCTGCGAAGAGAAAAAGAGGGAAGTGGAAACGCTTGCGACAACCACTTGCCAAGTAATTACGAGAGTTTCGGAATTAGAAAAGAAACTTGACGAAAAACAGAGCTATGTGCCAATCTGTGCACACAGTTCGGAATCGTTGACGCAAGAGGAGCGGTTCGACCCCTTGAAAAAAGGCGGTATACACGCGACGGATTTCATTAAAAATTGTGAAAGAGTTTTACCCAAATCATGGACTAATGAGAGAAAAATTAATGCGGTTATTGACGTGTTGGCTGGTGATGCCAAGCGTTGGGGCTTAAACCTCAACATTACGAACCTGACTTTTGACGAGTTTAAAAATTTGTTTCTGGCTGAATACTGGTCAGAGCAAAAACAGCAAAGTGTCTGGTGCGAATTTGTCGTATCGAGGCCTTTCGATGCGAATTCGCGCGGCTCGATGAAGGAGTTTTGTGAGGGCTGGATCCGCAAGTTGGAATATTTGCGTGATCGCCGCACGGAATCCGAAATAGTCTGGGAACTCTACAAGAAGCTTCCAGATGATACAAAACGCTACGTAGGAAGCAATTACAGGACAATCAATGATTTCCTGGAAAGAGTTGAGGACGAGGACAATTGGCGCAATAATCGCGACAGTGGTAGAGGCCGTGGTAACAACAACGGGTACCACAGCAACCACAACAATGATAACTTTGGGAATAATGCATACCGCAATCTTGGCAGCAATAACAATAGTGGTTCGGGCCGTAATGACAATCGGTACAATGCAAATAATAACAGGAATGACGGAAACCAGTATCATACTAGCGTGATACGGGCTTCGCAGAATAGTAATAACGCCAGAGGGTGTGATCAGCCGCCTCAGCAGCATCTGGGGAGCGTATCTGCTGGGAGGAGACAGGGAAACCATTAGCCGCGCCGGTGAGGGGCCGACCGGGCGTGGAGAAATTTTGGCGGCCCAATAACAGTAGAAAACCGAGGTGTCGCCGTTATGAAAATTCCGTATGGAATAATCAACGGCGGGAGAGTGTGCCAGTGTTAGGAGAATGGAGTGCGCCCACAAGTAGTAGATCAGCTGTAGACACGGCAGCAGAAAATACATTCACTGTCAGTGAGAACAATTTATGTAGAGTACCGGAAATCGATTATAAAGTGGCAGCTGTAACACCCACAGCGGAACTGGAGATTGAGTTTAAGAATGATTCACAATTGTTGAGAGAAGATCAGATGTCGGATAACACGTCCGTCATCGAGCGAGGGAATGCAGAGAGGGATGAGGTCTGGTTAAGGCAGTTCGGTCGTTTATACGACGAACTAAGGGATTATAGAGGCCTGTACGGGTGAAGTGTTTATGGGGAGCGCGGGCAGGATTTGCCGCGTCTCGTCCCGCAGGGAGATAGTGTTTGTGAAGTGATAGAAAGTTCTGGCCCTAACCGGCAGACTTTACCAGAAATAGTTGATGTTAATGGGGAGCACGAGCCAAGATTCGTCGTGTTTTGTCCCACAGGAGTTGGATGTTGAAGTAGTAACGGAAAGTTCTGGCCCTAACCGGCAGACCTTACCGAAAGTTAGAGTGGTAGAAGTAGCCGACCCATCCGACCAAAACTCCAGTTTAAACATTGCGAGATTATTAAGGAAAAAGATAACTAAAATTTTAGTGATAGCCGGACACGACTGGTAGAAAAGCACGTAGATTACAGCGTGTATGAGGTTAGAGCTGACGTTATACGGTCGGACGGTAGCAGTGTGGGTTGCGCAGATCGAGAGGAAGTAATTGCAGATACTACTGGGCACATTCCTCCAGGTAGATTGGCAGATGAGATCAATCTGACCAAAGAGGAATCAACGAAGGTGACGATTAGTGAACTGATAGCAAAGCAACACTCACTAGTTGACGAGTTACAGGAAAAGGTTTTGGTATTGGAGGCGGAGCTACAGACTAAGCCTCAGGACAAACGTGTTGAAATTAAAACTGTATGTGAACAGAGGCTGAAAAAGCCGCCAGATAAGCCGGATTTAGGATCAAAGCCAGATGGTTTTTTCTGGAATGACCTGGATATAGACGAGGATTTACTGTGGGAAAATAAAGAAACAGTCGAGGACAAGTGTAGACAGATAGTAGTGTCTGTTAATATGCACGGCCTACAACTAAACGTGTTGATTGACACCGGTGCAGAATTGAGTGCTGTATATGGGAAATATTTGAGTTACTGAAAGACAGACCTGGTATCGTAGTTATGCCAGTAACAGGAGTGAAAATTATCGGTGCTATTGGGAAGGCCAGTAAACCGGTCACAAAACAGATTTTTGTCAACTTCAAGATATGTGGGACACGATTTGAACAAGAGTTTGTCGTCGTGCCAGACTTAACTACGGAAGTAATTGTCGAGTTAGATTGGCTATTAAAGTACCGTGCAGTGATTAATTGCGAAAGCAAAACTTTGACATGTGCGTCACAAGATAAAACAATAGTAGTTAGTTTTGACGAGGCAGGAGATGGCGTGCATAGGCAATACCAGCCTATACACATTGTTAACTCGCCGGATGCCATTGACGTAGGTATGAATTTGAACTACTGTAACGTGAGGAATCTCGGCGTTGACAATAGCGTAGAAAGTGAATTGGAAAGTATTGTAGACGGTGTGTCAAACGTAACACACGAACAAAGACGAGGCCTGTATGAAGTAATAATGAGGAATAAGAGTGTGTTTTCAGACAATCCGGGACTTGTGGAAGGATATAAATGCAAGTTGCATGCAATTCCGCACGAACCATTCTTCGTGAGACCGTATGCTATACCTCTGTCCAAAAAGGAAGCAGTGCAACGGGAGATAGATAAGATGATCGAATGGGGAGTGATTGAAAGAAGTACGAGTCCATACAATAACGGTTTGGTCATTGCAGCAAAACGGGATGGTAGTGTGCGTATTGTGATTGACACACGCACGCTGAATAGGGTCGTTCAACGCGAAACAGACAGACCAGAGAGTATGGAGGAGATTTTGCAACGTTTTCATGACATAAAGTTCATGACTAGTCTCGATCTGACGGCTAGTTACTGGCAGATAGAACTCGAAGAAGAATCTAGGCCATACACCCCCTTCTTGTTTGCGGGCAGGTGTTATCAGTATAGAGTACTGCCGTTTGGACTCAATATATCTGTGTCCGTATTCATCAGGGCCCTAGATAAAGTGCTAGGGCCGGCTTTGAGTTCAAGATTAACTGTATATGTTGACGACCTATTGTTGGCCAATGCCACTTGGCATGACCATTGTGACCTGTTAGATGAAGTTTTTAGAGCATTGCGCCGTGGCGGAACGACTCTAAAGCTAAAGAAATGTGAATTTGTGAAGCAGCAACTGAAATTTTTAGGGCATGTAATTACCACTGCTGGTATTACGAAAGACCCAGAGAAACTAGAGGCAATAAGGAGTTGTCCTCCACCCAAGTCTAGGAAACAGTTTTCTAGGGCTCTCAGGATTTTACCGTAAATTCGTAAAAGAACAGGTGTTTAATGATGAAAATTTGAATAACCTATTACGCAAAAATGTTCCGTTTGTGTGGACTGACGGGTGTCAGGCCGCTTTCGAGAGATTAAAAGACGAGTTGTTAAGATCTAACATACTATTTCATCCTGATTTATCGCTACCCTTCCATCTGGGAACGGATTCGTCGAATTACGGGGTGGGGGTAGAGCTGTTCCAAGAAGTTGATAAAGGAGAGGATAAAGAACACCGGACGATAGCGTTCGCGAGTCTAACTTTATCAAAAAGTGAGCGAAACTACACGATTTCTGAGAAGGAGTGTCTCGCTATCGTGTGGGGATTCAAGAAGTTCAAGGGTTACCTATGGGACCGTAAGGTGATTATTCATACGGACCATAGGGCGCTCACTTATCTGAAGGATTGTAAACTACTTCACGAAAGACTGACTAGGTGGTAGCTGTATTTACAGCAATTCAAATATGACATCTGTTACGTAAAAGGGACCGACAATTGCGTAGCGGATGCGCTGTCGCGGTTGCCCGAGTCTAATCAAGATGTATTGAAAGATAAGTCAGATGGAATGGTCAAATTATACTATTTTAAAGAAGTTGAGGGACGTAAATTAATAGTGAACATCTGTAAGAAACTACGTCGTCATCAGAACGAGGATGGTTGTTTAAATATGGTGAAAACCCGATATGACGAAAGGAGTCCAGAAGGAGAGAAATTAAGGAAGTATTACAAGATATACGATCATATCTTGTACATACGTAAGGGTGAAGATAGTAATATTTGGCAGGTATGCTGGCCCACCAAATACGTCACGGAAATAATAGACTACTACCATTTGGCGTATGGTCACTGTGGACCAAAGAAATGTACGGAAAAGCTGAGTGAAGTAGTGCATTTTAACAACATGTTAAAACGCGTTACTGACAGAGTGAAAACTTGCGATTTATGTCAGAAGGTGAAGGTTACCAACTGTACGAGTCGTGGTCCTATGCAGAGTATAAGGCCTAACGACACCTTTGAATTACTATGCGTGGACTTGTACGGACCTTTGTCCAAATCATCAGGATACTTTGCCTACATTTTAGTAGTGCTAGAAGCTTTTTCCAAGTTCATCAAACTATACCCACTTAAGAAAGCTACAGCCAAAGCGGTTTATAGCAAGCTTGTGAACGATTATTTTGTTCATATTGGTAATCCCAAGGCGATTCTATCAGACAATGGGACACAATTTACTTCTAAGTTGTGGAATGAAGGCATGGCAAGTAATGGGGCCGAAGTGTTCCATATTTCAGCTTACTGTCCGGCTGGAAATCCCGCTGGGAGGTATATGCGCGAGCCAGGCCGACTTTGCCGTACCTATTGCCACCACAACCACAGGGATGGGGCAAATATGTAGCAGAATTTGAGAGAATTATGAATACCTTGAGACATGAGTCTACGGGATTTTCTCCAGAGGAAAGCCTGTTAGATGACAGAAGTAAAAGTTTAGTGGAAGAGATAATCAAATTCCCTACACGTATTGACATTAGTATTGGTGTGAAAAAACATCGTTTGCGAGAAATAATGAAGCTAAAAGCCGATGCTCGCATACGTCGTCATGACGCTAAAGCGCGTTTTGCTAAGTTTGCAATCGGAGACTTAGTACTTGTAAAAGCTCATGAGAAATCGAGTGAGATAGGCAATGAAATCTCTAAATTTAAGTTTGTTTATAATGGACCATATAAAGTCATTGGTATACCTCACAGAAATGCTTATTGTTTAGAGTATCCAAGCTCTGGAGAACTATTAGGTATACGGAACATTGTAGACTTGAAATTGTACCAACCTAGGATTGATTAATACCACAGAGTCCAGTCAGGGTAGTGTGCATTTTTACTGCCTCGCCTTGCCCGACGGTCAAAAAGGGGCCAGCGTCGTGATGTTAGCAGCAGGAGTGTGCAGATTTTTGATGTTCTTCGAAGGGCCAGTGGTGATGAAAAACGTGCCATTGGTATATCAGTCAGTGACGTTACGGAAACGCTGCTGAAGGTGTTTTATTTTTTTTTTTTTTTTCACGAAGCGTTGCTTTCGGCGGGATTTTGTATGCAGACAAAACCTCGATGGTGGACGACTGTGTTTTTCATTTTCAGTTATTGGTGGGCAGGAGCAGTTCGGCGGGAAAAGATAGCAGGGCATTAGAATCCGCCGAAATTTTGAGGACTCGTTGTGGGGACCTAAAGGAGCACGGATCGGAATACTTGGGAGGGCGCTGATGAGACTGCATCTAGAGTTTCTGGGGAAACGCGGAGCTGACGCACCTCGTGCACGTCAGCCGCGCCACATATACAAGAGACAGAGATCACTGCATCTTAGCATATGCGCAGGGAGCCGAGCTGCAGTAGTAGCGTCTTCGTCTTCAGTCGAGAGCCATTTTCTCGACGGCGACGTTCAACAAGGCGGTCGTGTATAATGACGGTGAGCACAAGTAGCAGCACCGGCTTGACGAGGCCTTCTTAGTCCGCACTCGCGGAATTCTGATGGGTACCTGTCTCAGATTCAGCCTTGGCGTACTGAATGTCTGCACTTTGCAAGCAGTCAGCAGGTTTACAGTCACTGTTTTTTGCTTCGTCTTAACAAGCTTCGCGACTGATTTCCTGATCGACATTAGCATCAGCAGGGGATACTTTCTCGTCAATCTGAGTAACAATGTTTATCAGTTAAAGCCACTAGTCAGAATTTGTAGGATTTGCGTTTCTAAGCCACTTCACATTTTCTCATGATTTGTGCATTAGATTGATGTTTTTAGTGAATAAATTAACATGTTTGATGGAATACTGTTTCCGTTACATGACTTGCCTTCAGATTAATTATTCTGTGTGTAGGGCCCCGCTTTAGGGTCTATAGGTAGGACCATTAAAATTAGCGTTATCCACATACCTTGTATACATTAAACTAACAGCGTTGATCTTAAAGGCGCGGCCTGCTCACAACTAGTTTTCTGGGTTAGGATAACCTTCCCCGTGCGGGGGCGTTTCGCAACTTAGCAGTCTTGACAGACTCACTCTGCTGTTACTACTTTTCTACTGATAACACACTATTTCCCCGCCCCCAACACCCTTTAAACATTAGCGGATCCACCTTGCTCGACATCTTCTTGTAAATTTTGCATTCCATATGTGTGTCCCAACACTGTTTATGAGAGAACATAGGTTTCATTCTGTTTCTGATGATTCTACTGTTACAACACATAGCTTACGTAACGTTTAGCTGTATTCGATTCAGAGCAAGACAGGATGCTTATTTCTTTTAAAACAGAAATGCTGCTTTTTTTAATTCGGAACGCCACATTCGTTAACATATGTCAATCCTACAGCACATGTTATATTAATGAAGAGAGTGCGAAGTTCACAAATGAAAGAAGTATTAAGCAAATAGACTGAATATCGCAAAACTGTTCTCAGAAAATTTCTTAGACAAAAAGGAATGTAGATTAATACAAAATACTTGAAAGTCTTTCTTTTAGATTACGACATTGTGCTCTTTGTCTCTGTGGATGTACCCCAGTAACCAATGAAAGAATTTAATCCATCAAGTTTGAAGCCACGCTTAGAATTAATTACAATGAAACTAAAAAAATGTATAAAGACTATAGCGGCAGCAGTCATAGAACCAGTCGATGAGTTTTCGTATTTCATAAATACACTACTGGCCTTTAAAATTGCTACACCACGAAGATGAAGTGCTACAGACGCGAAATCTAACCGACAGGAAGAAGATGCTGTGATATGCAAATGATTAGCTTTTCAGAGCATTCACATAAGGCTGGCGCCGGTGGCGACACCTACAACGTGCTGACATGAGGAAAGTTTCCAACCGATTTCTCATACACAAACAGCAGTTGACCGGCGTTGCCTGGTGAAACGGCGTTGTGATGCGTCGTGTAAGGAGGAGAAATGCGTACCATCACGTTTCCGACTTTGATAAAGGTCGGATTGTAGCCTATCGCGAATGCGGATTATCGTATCGCGACACTGTTGCTCGCGTTGGTCGAGATCCAATGACTGTTAGCAGAATATGGAATCGGTGGGTTCAGGAGAGTAATATGGAACGCCGTGCTGGATCCCAACGGCCTCGTATCACTAGCAGTCTAGATGACAGGCATCTTATCCGCATGGCTGTAACGCATCGTGCAGCCACGTCTCGATCCCTCAGTCAACAGATGGGGACGTTTGCAAGACAACAACCATCTGTACGAACAATTGGACGAAGTTTGCAGCAGCATGGAGTATCAGCTCAGAGGCCATGGCTGCGGTTACCCTTGACACTGCATCACAGACAGGAGCGTCTGCGATGGTGTACTCAACGACGAACCTGGGTGCACGAATGGCAAAACGTCATTTTTTAGGATGAATCCAGGTTCTGTTTACAGCATCATGATGGTCGCATCCGTGTTTGGCGACATCGCGGTGAACGCACATTGGAAGCGTGTATTCGTCATCGCCATACTGGCGTATCACCCGGCGTGATGTTATGTGGTGCCATTGGTTACACGTCTCGGTCACCTCTTGTTCGCATTGACGGCACTTTGAACAGTGGACGTTGCATTTCAGATGTGTTACGATCCGTGGCTCTACCCTTCATTCTATCCCTGCAAAACCCTACATTTCAGCAGGATAATGCACGACCGCATGTTGCAGGTCCTGTACGGGCCTTTCTGGGTACAGAAAATGTTCGACTGCTGCCCTGGCCAGCACATTCTACAGATCTCTCACCAATTGAAAACGTCTGGACATTGGTGGCCTAGCAGCTGGCTCGTCACAATACGCCAGTCACTACTCTTGATGAACTGTGGTATCGTGTTGAAGCTGCATGGGTAGCTGTACCTGTACACGCCATCGAAGCTCTGTTTGACTCAATGCCCAGGCGTATCAAGGCCGTTATTACGGCCAAAGGTGGTTGTTCTGGATACTGATTTCTCAGGATCTATGCACCCAAACTGCGTGAAAATGTAATCACATGTCAGTTCTAGTATAATATATTTGTCCAATGAATACCCGTTTATCATCCGCATTTATTCTTGGAATAGCAATTTTAATGGCCAGTAGTGTGCACTGACGGAAGGAAAGATCGCAACAGCAAGATGGATTTAAGCGACATAACCGAAAGTTGGTAGCCGTGTTTCTACATCTGAAAGATGATCTGTATTAAAACTTCGTGACAGTTGCATAAGAGCGGCGTTAGTAGCGCCACTGTGAGGATGAAAATCAGATTGGCTCTAAATACACGCTGTAACGGTCGTGAGCGTTAGATAGCTTTGTGATTGGACGTGGTGAGTTAATGTTAGTCAAGAATGCCTGTAAGGTGACAAAGATGCCATTATCAACTCCTCACTGTGTTTGAACGAGGCCGTATAGTAGGGCTATGAGAAACTGGATGTTTCTTCTACTATACTGCAGAAAGGCTTGGGGGCGGGGATATAGCCACTGTATGATTGTGGGCAGCAGTAGTCACGGGAATGTACGGTCGCAAGAAGACCAGACTCCGTACGGCTACGTGGTACTACATAGAGCGAAGACCATCATGTTCGGCGCACAGCTCTGGCTCATTGTACTGCATCTGCAGCAACAATTTAAGCAGGAATTGACATCACAGTGACACAACGAACTGACTCCAAACTACCACCATTTGCGACATCAGTGGAGTTCAAGCGAGAGCTCACTAGAGGCCAGGGTGGAGGTCTGTTGTGTTCTATGATGACAGCTGGTTCTGCTTCGGTACCATTGCTGGCTGTGTGTTGGTTACGAGGAGGCCAGATGAGGGCCTGTAACCAACCTGTCTGCACTCTATACACACTGGACCTATACCTGATGTTATCGTCTGTGGAGCTATTTCGAAAGAATATGTGCACTCTCTTGGTTATCCCACGTTCGCTGACTGCAAAACTGTACGTCACTCTGGTGATTCGACCTATTGTGCAGCCATTCATAAACACCATTCCAAGGAGGGTTTTCCAACAGAGTAACACTCGCCCACATACCGCTGTTGTAATCTAAAATAGTCTACAGAGTGTTCACATGTTGCCTTGACAGCTCGATCATCAGATCTATCTCCAATAGAACCCCTTGGAACACCACTGGATGACAACTCAAGTGACTTCCGCAAACAGCATTAATTCTTCCTGGTTTGACTGACCAGTGCAACAGGCATGGAATTTCATCCCAGAAGCTGACATCCGGCATCTGCACGTTTGCATGCGGCCAATCAACATTCTGGCGGTTACACCTGCTATTACCGGACCAGCAATTCACATTTGCAACCGCTTATTTCGCCCTTTCAGTGACCTGTGATCTTGTAATGTTAATGAGTTAAATATGTTATCTAGACAAATTTATTCCCAAAATGGCTGTTACACCTTTCATTAATGGACCAGCATTTCACATTTGCAACCACTTACTTCGCCCTTTCATTGGCCTGTGATCTTGCAATGTTAATCAGTTAAATTTGTTATCTAGTCCAATTTATTCCGAAAATTTCATTACTCTAGATTAATTATCTTCTGGTGTTTCGTGTTTTTTCGTCAGTGTACAGACAGTATCCTTACATCCATGTAAAAAGCTAAAGCTTTCTCCACTGTGCCAAATACACTCATATTCATAATTTAAGGATAATTGCAGAATGCGGTGCCACCCAACGTGGCACTACACAAAACTGGAGCCAATAGCATAGGCACATAAGGAACACGCACTACACATATCTGTAAGTCCACGGTATTGGTGATAAGTTGAGAAAACCGTCCCGAAACACATGTGCTACAAAACGTCACAGTTTCCTGCGCATGTACCCCGATATCAATATGGGATATGATCACCATGCGCACGTACACAGGCAGCACAACGGGTTGGCATACTCTGCATCAGGTAGTCGAGCAGCTGCTGGGGTATAGCATCCCATTCTTGCACCAGTGCCTGTCGGAGCTCCTGACGTGTCCTAGGGGTTTGAAGACGTGCAGCGATACGTCGACCGAGAGCATCCCAGACGTGCTCGATGGGGTTTAGGTCTGGAGAACAGGCAGGCCACTCCATTTGCCTGGTATCTTCTGTTTCAAGGTACTCCTCCATGATGGCAGCTCGGTGGGGCCGTGCAGTATCATCGATCAGGAGGAAGGTGGGACCCACTGCACCCATGAAACGGCGGACATACTGGTGCAAAATCACGTTCCGGTACACCTGACCTGTTACAGTTCCTCTGTCAAAGACATACAGGGGTGTATTGTAAGTAGGCTGTTTAGATTTTTATATTGGTAACGCCACGTAGCGCTCTGTATGAAAATCACTGGCTGTGCTGTGTGCAGTCTGTGGCTAGTTTGCATTGTTGTCTGCCATTGTAGTGTTGGGCAGTTGGCTGTTAACAGCGCGTAGCGTTGCGCAGTAGGAGGTGAGCTGCCAGCAGTGGTGGATGTGGGGAGAGAGATGGCGGAGTTTTGAAATTTGTAAGACTGGATGTCATGAACTGCTATATACATTATGACTTTGGGACACTATTGAGATAAATACATTGTTTGTTCTCTATCAAAATCTTTCATTTGCTAACTATGCCTATACGTAGTTAGTGCCTTCAGTAGTTTGAATCTTTTATTTAGCTGGCAGTAGTGGCGCTTGCTGTATTGCAGTAGTTCGAATAACGAAGATTTTTGTTGAGGTAAGTGATTTGTGAAAGGTATAGGTTAATGTTAGTCAGGGCCATTCCTTTGTAGGGATTTTTGAAAGTCAGATTGCGTTGCGCTGAAAATATTGTGTGTCAGTTTAAACACAGTCATGTACAATTGTTCAAAGGGGACGTTTCAAATGTCGACCCTTAGCCGAGGATACCTCACTGGAATCTTCTGATTTTTTCTTGTAGTTTGTGTAATTAGTGTAGATTCTGTTTATTGCGATTGCTAGCGCGTAATTGTAGAGAGAATCTCCTTTGTAGTTGCAGTCTTTCATTGTTGTACAGTAAAACAGGTGTGGTATGCATGTGGTTTTGCACCAAGTATTTTGCAGCTGCGCTTGCAATTAACTAGATATCATTTTCAGTGCTATGTTAATGTGTTTTCTTATTTTTCTCTTCAAATTGTGCTTTTCTGTGTTGTTGTGTGAAATATTGTGACAATAGTGGCGTGTGAAAAACGTAACACTAGGCTCCAAAGTAAACTGAGAAATAATAGTGACGACGAGCGTAGCTTATCAGCGCCGCCGAGTAATGAATTAACTAATGTTCAAAGTAGTAATTTGGTAATTGTGCATAGAGAAATGGAGCGGGCTGCAAATAATGCTGTAGGCAGTGAAACAGTTAGTGAACAGGGAAGCATTATCGATCGATCGGTCGGCAAGAGCTCGCCTCAGGAATCCGAAATGACAGGACACAATCTTGCAAATACTGTAGATTCAGGTTTTGCGTCCTCACCGTTTTCTCAAATAAGTCAAGACACATTTTCTGCTTGTCAAAATGTGAATGTTGCCGGTGCAAATTCTCTGCCGAAAAGCATAGAGGAACAGATTCCAGACACTAATACATTATTATTGCAATTAATGCAACAAATGGAACAAAATCAGAGACAAACACACCAAAAGCTTCAAAAGTTAAACACAATGGAACAAAATCTTCGGAAGTTAGACACCACACTTGAACAAACACGTGAAGATTTCAAATGGTTCAAATGGCTCTGAGCACTATGGGACTCAACTGCTGAGGTCATTAGTCCCCTAGAACTTAGAACTAGTTAAACCTAACTAACCTAAGGACATCACAAACATCCATGCCCGAGGCAGGATTCGAACCTGCGACCGTAGCGGTCTTGCGGTTCCAGACTGCAGCGCCTTTAACCGCACAGCCACTTCGGCCGGCGCGTGAAGATTTAACTACTGAGTTACATAACATTGAATCGAAATGTCAAAAAGTCTGTAATGGCGTAAAAACACAAATTTGTGAGCATTTTCAACCTATTTTTTCGCGGCATGAAAATGCATTACAGAATCACGAAGCAGCCATAAAAGAACTGCAAACCATTGTTCATGAAAATCATGAGACCTTGTGGGCTAAAATTGACTCACTTGCATCTACCGATTCGGTTACGCAACTTGCAAAAACTCAGGAAAGCTTAAAGGACATAGTAGATTCGATTTCAACAAAAATGGACACTCTGAAACTTGGTTCAGAAAAACACACTGAGGAAAAGTGTTCACTATCGGAGAAAGTAGCCGAACTTTCGGATCAGTTCACTAACTTATCTACGAAGGTAGATGATAATCTGAATGACACAAAACCGGTAGTCTTTAATGACACAGAAGAGTGCAAACAAATTAGGAAATTCAAACAAAATCAGAATCAAATTAATACGCAACACCAAAGAGAAATCCAGGAAGTACAAGATCAACTGACTCAGGTAATACAAGAATTACGTATTTCAGAGGCCACTCGCGCTCCAATACGGGAAGAGGGACATAGAAATACGGAACAGCCACAAAATAATAACTCAGGGCATTTCGAAAATTATGAAAGAAATTGGCAAGGTGCACCGAAGTTTGAAATGGAACCGCCGAAACGACGTAACAATAATGACCGATATGCGACTCGCCGACGTGATGATTTTGACTATAAGCTATTCATTACTACACGTAAATTTAAAACATTTAAGAATTCTGGCAACGGCATTCATCCACAAGCATGGCTCCATCAATTCTCTCATTGTTTTCCTCCCAACTGGTCATTAGAGCACAGATTAGAATTTATGTGTGGCTACTTAGAGAATGAACCAGCTGTAAGAATGCGATCGGTCATTCACGATTGTCACAGTGAAGGAGAATTTTATCATGCCTTCCTCTCAGCATGTTGGTCTCAAGCTATACAAGACCGAGTAAAACATAGCATCATAATGATGAAACATTTCGAGCAATCTGAATTCTCCAGTCTTGTGAAATATTTTGAAGACATGTGGCACAAGAATCAGTACCTGTCAAACCCATACAGCCCCTCAGAACTCATCCGCATTTGCTTAATCAAATTACCTGAACATTTACGACATATTATTTTGGCAAGACGTTGCAAAGACGACATTGAAGCTTTTCAGGGACTCTTACAAGAATTAGAAATTGACACTGATAATCGCGGAACGCGAAAACAGGAACACAACAATTACAGGTCACATCCGTCGCAATTCTGCGATGAAAGAAATAATAACTGGACATGACAAAGCTATTCTCACAACACAAATCGTGACCAAAACAGACACCACCCGTATGACAACCATTGGCAGAGTAGTAATAACTACAGGGAAAGATCACCTCTCTGCGGTAATGACTATCACAGAGACAATCAGAGAAACAAACAATATGGGAACCAAAATAAATATTATCAAGGGAGACAGAATAACTTTAGACGCAACGGACCAGCGCGCAGTTACGATGCAGGGAGAAGTTCTCCACCACATGACCGACAAGAAAGAAACTATGGAATCTACCGACATGATGACAGACGATATGATCGTAACTACAGACCTGAATTGCATCAGAACTGGCGGGATTCAAACAGAGCAGGGCCCTCTCGACAAGGTGAATTTGTAGAAGTTAGGTCTCCAAATCCCAATAACGACGCGCGCCAACAAAGAGACAATAGGCAATGACTGATACCGCTGGCAGCCACGAAACGTACGTATGAAACTGACGACGCAGCTGCCGTAGCTAGTAATTACGCAACAATGGAACACATTAGGGACATCTTACTCCAGGAACACGACGTAAAACATAACAACATTGCATATGCTGTGATTCACATTACAGTAAATGACGTAAAATTTACCGCATTACTTGACTCTGGCAGTCCCATTTCAGTAATTAGTGAAACAGCCTTTAGCAACTGTAACAAATCGAACGATTGCCCCACACTTCCGTACGTAAGATTAAATTAACTGGAAAAAGTGTAGATGTACGCCAACAAACCAACTTAGAATTCTTTTGTCAAAGCCACAGCTTCTCTACGAACTTTCTTATTGTTCCATTTTTGTCGACGGAAATTATACTGGGAGTATACTTTTTGAATGAATACAAAGCAATCTTAAACTTTCACGATGCTGAAATAAGTTTAGAGAGAGAAGGTAAGTCAATAGCTTTGAAATTTGAAGATTGGCTCTCAAACCATGACGAGGAAATTAATCGGCTTTATCTTCTGTTAGACAACAGTTCGGAATTTTCTACGGAACTAGACACTAACAGTCACTCTGCAAGCACTGACAGGGATGATACCGACGGCATATTTGAAACTAATGAGTTAATTCAGAATAAAATTCAAACAATTGACAATTGTAATGACAGTGATAGGCAGGACCTTTTTGAGATTTTACAAGCACATTCCACAGTTTTTACTCACAAAACAGGAACAATCAAGGGATTTCAATACCAATTTCGTGTTCGTGAGCATACTAAATTTTGTGTTAGACCATACGTAATTCCAGCACAATTATAGGGACCGTGTTAGAACAGAAATACAATCTATGCTTGACGAGGGCATTATTGAGCCTGCAGTAAGCTCATACAACAATCCATTATATGTTGTTGAGAAGAAAAATGGATCGATCAGGCTTGTCTTAGATTCGAGACAAATCAATACTATCATTATTCCTGAAACAGACAGGCCGCAAACGTTGGAAAACTTCTTCAAAATTTTAATGGTGTAAAAGTGTTGTCTTCCATTGATCTCAGATCCAGCTTTTATCAGATCGAACTTCATCCAGAATGTAGAAAATACACAGCCTTCCTTTGTTTCGGCGTTTGTTATCAGTTTCGGAAACTTCCTTTTGGTTTGAACATTTCTTCGGCAGCATTCATTCGCGGGCTAAATTCCATATTACCTGAGTTCTTAAAACGTCACATCACCTTATATGTGGACGATATTGTAATACCAGAAGCTTCATGGGAACAACATAATCGCATCCTCAACAGTTTGTTACGTATTTTTGCAGAATCTGGAATTACAGTTAACTTGGAAATGTCTGAATTCGGTACGTCAAAGGTGAGGTTTTTGGGATGTATTATTTCTTCTGAAGGCATCCAGCCGGATCCTGAAAAGTTAGAAGCTATCAGAGCCATTCCAGTTCCATCCACAAAAAAACAAGGCCGCAGTTTTCTAGGTCTCGTAAATTTTTACCGTCGTTTTCTGGATATGCAAATTCTTGTTACACCAAAACTTTGTTCTCTCACTGGAAAAAATACTATTTGGAACTGGGACGAACAAGCACAGGTGGAATTCAATTCTTTGAAAGAATCGCTACTTAACGCGCCAATACTAGCTCATCCAGATCTGTCACAAGATTTCTGACTTAGCACGGATTCTTCTAAAGTCGGTCTTGGTGCCCATTTATTTCAAGAAGCCATAGAAAATGACACTACCGTTCAGAAAACCATTGCTTTTGCTAGCCGAGTGCTAACAAAATCTGAAAAAAATTATTCCGTTACTGAATTAGAAGCTTTAACTATCGTTTGGGCATTTAACAAATTCCGTTTCTTTCTTTCTGGTAAGCACGTAAAAGTATACAGTGATCATCGTGCATTACAATTTCTTATGTCTTCAAAATTAAATCATGACTGGTTAAAACGGTGGGCATTGTTTCTGCAAGAATTCCACTTCACAATAGTCTACATTCCCGGCAAGGAGAACATTGTTGCGGACGCACTGTCACGCGCACCGGCTGGGCTTGAGAAAAGTAACACAGAAGGCAACCTCGAGAAAAATTTCAGTATTCTTTACATTCAGAAAGTCGCCTTTGAAAACTTCATCACCACATCTTTAAAGGACATTGCTCGTGAACAAGACAAAGATCCTATTTGGAAAGACATCAAAAGCAAATGGCATTAAAAGACACACACTCAGATTCGGCATTATTACCTGGTTAGAAACAACATACTCTGCAAACGCTGCACTGTTGATGACAAGCTATGGGTACTTTGCATTCCAGACAATTTTGTTAATAAGCTCATTTGGTACACTCATTTCAGCTACGCACATTTTGGTCCACGAAAATGTTATCATATTCTTCGAACGACTTGTTATTTTAACAATATGTAAAAGAGAATTCGAAGAGTCTTGTCTATTTGTAAACTTTGTCAAAAGGCGAAACCATCTACTACCTCACATCGTGCTCCGTTGTTTCCTATTATTCCTTCTAAATTAAAAGAATTTGCTGCTGTTGATCTCTTGGGACCGCTTGTTAGAACATCTAATGGATTTTCGTACGTTCTAGTCGCTGTTGAACTTACTTCAAAATTTGTTTCTTTCACACCGTTATGTAAAGCCACTGGACGGTCTGTATCCAACGCCTTTGTTAAAAATTTCTTACGTGAGGTTGGACACGTTAGTAAAGTCATTTCAGATAATGGACCGCAATTCAGATCTGCTGTTTGGTCACGCATGCTTCGGAATCATAAAATCAAACCTGTTTTTATTTCATTGTACTCACCACATTGTAACCCATCTGAACGGATTATGAAAGAAATCAATAAGCTTTGCAGACTTTATTGTCACAGAAAGCATCAGCATTGGGACAGATATTTACACTTATTTCAAAATGTGCTGAATGAAATGCCTCATGATTCCACTGCTTTACCACCTACTCTTGTACTGAAGGATGAAGAACCACCGAACAGAATCACAGAGCTTGTACCTTTCCCGAATACACGTAAACTTCGACACAAAGACATAATTGATTTGGTTCTTAAAAATATAAAATCTGTAGCAGACAAAAGGAGAAAACTACACGGTAAAGCAAATGCAAAGAAATTGTATCTTGGTCAGAAAGTTCTCATTAAAGCTCATTCATTGTCACATAAGAAGAAACACTTGGGTCACAAATTCTTTCTAGTTTACAATGGACCTTACAGAATCCGTCGTATACCACATGATAATTGCGTTGAAGTTGAAACTCTGCGTACTATGAAGAGTAAAGGTTTACACCACATTCACATGTAAAACAATTTATTGAAAGATAATCTGCTTTTTAACTTAGTCTTTGCCATAAAATTTTTCACTTTACATTACTAGTATGCTTTGTCAGACTTAGAATCTGTTAATATGCAGCAATGTTTGAAGTTAAATATCCAGTCAAGAACCAAGAGAACTTATTTAATAAGAAATTACGAATGCATTGTTATCGTGAACAGACGACACAGTGTTATTGTGTGTGTACATTCTTGCTTGTTAGTTGCACGATTACGTAACGACTATAAGGCTCACATTCTTAGAACATTTACCAGTACTGCTAATGAATTTTAATGCAACATTTTGGTTTACTTGAAAATACATTCTGGATTTAAAGTACTTTCTGTGAGATACCAGATGACACAGTGGTTAGTTTATGTGACAGCTACACGATTTTATCACGACGCTACTAATGAGTGACAATTTACAATGTTGCTTTTGCGGTGTTTCTGTTTCATATCTGCACAGTTTTTCTGAATTATTCTGGAATGTAAAACATGTTTTAGTAGTAACTTTTGTGGTATAGCTACAATGAGACAGCCTCGTAGCACAACAATACGTTACAGCACAGTACTTTCTTCATCACGGCAATAAGCGTAATAACTAAGATATCTATATGCGAAGCATTTCACTTGAGGTAAGTACATTGACTTCTGCAGAACTTAGCTTTCGGAGGACGATAACTATGACACTTCCACAGAGATTATCTTACAACAAGACGTACGGTTTAGCGCTACAGTACACGTATTTGAGTGATTAATTTTGTACCTAAAACATTTATTTTTAAAGATATTTGAAGTACAATGATACAAAGGTTTTCCGTGATAAATTTCATTCCATTGCTGTAATCTGTAACACCTGAGGGTATAATTACATTAATCCTCAGGGGGGTACACGCTTACTTTGTGTACCATGTGTGTGGCAAGCACAAGGAGCCCTAGCTAATATGGTATTTGCTTATACAACTTTACACATCGGTACCATATTTCTCCAACACAGAATTACACGGCTACCTGATCATTTAACTGAGAGACAAACATTTTTTTTACTACATCAGTGACACATGTTTACGCAGTTACACAGTTGGGTAACTTCACACTTACGAAATTGTATTTTGTCTGTACTTTGTGAACGTTCATATTTTTTCGGACCCATCGTGATATTATGAGAGCTTTGAATGATATATTTGGTATGGGATCACGATTTTTAAAGTACGTTTGAGACAGATGACACTTTTGACATGAGCAGAGAATTTTTTTTGGGTTTTGAAATTATTGGAGGAAGCTACAACGATTTTGTGAGTTGACCGAGGTGTTATGATGTTATTATTACGATGACTATGTGTATTATGCTGTTGCGGTATGTTTATGATCAATAAGCTGATGCTATATGAGTTATTTGAATATGATACGTATCTGTTATGATGAAATATTGAAGAAGTGTCAACGAATAAGGTAAGGAATTATGAGTAGTGGTTAGGGACTCTGGTTTGTGAAAAAGGTTGTTGGAAACCAAGAATCATACTTTAAGAGTTATGAAATGTATGTAAATGTGTGAATGTATTAAATGCTGACGAAAATTTTTTGGACTCTGTTATATCAATAGGATTTTGTTTCTACAGATTTGTAACGCAAATTCTTGACCTGCGAAATATTTTTATATGAGACTGTACTGTCGTAAATATTTCCGTAAGAAAGTTAAGTGACCACCTGCACATAATGCGTCGTGGGCAGCTGCACGACAGTCTCCTGGAAAAAGCCATTAGTGTGTGCCTTTCAGAGACACAGGTGGGAAAAAAAAGAGGCCATTCTCCTCGCTATTGACATTCCTTTCGCAAATACGACACGCTCAAACTTGAAAACATATGATTATACTGTGGAGCTCTTAATTTATGATATTTACTAAAATGCCTACTGAAATGATGAGAAACATTTCACGGCTATTGTCTTGCTAGTTGAGAGAAATGCCATATGGCTTGCTCTATGTATTTATTTACTCATTTTGTTTAATATCTAGTTTCTAGCTGCACTGCAGCATTGGTTAAAATAAAATTTAATCGATGTACTAATATAAATATTTTATGGCTACAGATCCAGTAAATAATTTTATGATCTATTCAAAAAAACGAAGGAGCATAAAAAGACATTTCCCTTCACAGGAATTGCATACGGAATTTTCTTTTCAACTACTTGGTAATTTTTTTGGTAGAATAGCTTCTTGTGGTGCACCACTTTAATTACATAGACATTAAGATGTGAATATACATTTCCCTTGTCTGCATTGTTGTCTTTAGTGTACTATTTTTTCTGCTTGAGCTTTGTCATGTTTAGGTATAAGTTATTGCATTTGCTGCTGCTGTTTGCCAGGCATAGTGCTACTAAATTTCACTTTGTATTACTCTGTTAAGCTAGTTTTACTACTGATTTATTTTTCTTGTTGCTGCACATTGGCTCATATTAGTTGCAATGTTGCATTGCTTGGTAATTTAGGTTTACTGTAGCTTGCTTTGCAATTTTCCATTTTTTTTGTCATTGCTGTTTGTGTTAATTGTTTTGTGCTGCTGCATTGCCTCGTCCCTTAGTTAAGCATCTGAGCTCAGTAGATTTAAGTTAGCTTAAGAGGGGGTAGCCTATAAGAGAATGAGTTGCAATGAATTTGAAAAAATGCACTGAGAGGCTATACGAGAAAAGTACAGGAAGCAGGTATAGATAGGACTTTTTGGAAATAATGAAGAACAAAGGGAGATCTCCGAGAAGTAAAGAAAGTTTTGTTTGCAAAATACTGCAGTAAAACAAATCCTGTCCTTTCCTTGAGTTATCCCACTATGTGTTTGTGTGCCCTTGTGTATTTATGTTCTTCCTGTCTTTATATGTTTATCTGATAAGACTTATGTTCTAGAATTTTTCTAATACTCAGCTGCATGAACTATGATGAGGAATACTGTTATCCTCAAATATAATTTGCATTAATAATATGTTATTTACTTTGTAAATATGTTAGACATTATTAATACTGTTCTGTTTTAATGCTCATGTGTAAAGTTGATGTTTCAAAAATTATTCTGATCTTTTATGTATTTACTTATGTCATAATTCCTGTGACACTGATGTGTATGTCTATTTCTTTTCTTTTGAAAAGCTTGTATTACAACAAATGTTATCTGTACTACTATGTTCTTTAATAATGTTTTTTGTACCTTTGTAATTATATTCTTATATTGTAAATTTACAATAATACAGACACCAGTTCTTCAAATTAAGTTACATTTCACTGCACACGTTTCTGTTGGCCATAGTAATGCACAATATGTGAGAAGTTGGGAGTGTTAGTGTTTGCACATGTGTTAATAATTCAGCAAGGGACTGGATAACAGCATTGCTGGTTCTAAGGACAATTCCAAAAACTTTGTGAGTGCAAAAGTGGTGGTTATGGACTTGCTATATTGTCTGAAAGACTCTTCGATGGTGATTGTGCACCTTCACAGTCGCAGCAGATGGCTGCTGGCCATCTCTACAAGGACTACAGTGGGTCTGCATCTTTGATGACCCACTAATACCATTATTTCTACAAAGACTACAGTGGGTCTACACCTTTGCTGACTCACCAATACCATTATTTCTACAAGGACTGCAGTGGGTCTGCACCTCTGGTGGCCCACCAATACCGTAATCTCTACCAGGACTACAGTGGGTCTACTCTGTGATGACCTACCTACCAATATTCTTCAAAACTTCGAATGACTCTGCTGTGGGTTTGCTCTATTGTGGCCCATTACTTGTCTGCATGTCAAGACTCAGCACTGTCTTTCCGTTGGAAGGACAACACTACTTCTTCAAGACTGCATGGAAATCCAAACTTCCGTGTGCATTTTCTTTTACTGCTCAGACTTTGAGAAAAACACTGCAATTTTACTGTGATGAATGATCAGGACTGTCTTTATGGGCTGTGAGAAAATTTTAGCTTTTGACCAACACTGTATCAATAAGTGTATGCATTTGATGTCTTTCTTACTGTAATTATGAAAAATTTTTTCAAATCTATTGGCTAGTGCCCAAAACTATTTGTAAACTTTTTTGTGGGGAGCATGGGGGCTATGTAAGTAGGCTGTTTAGATTATTATATTGGTAACGCCACGTAGCGATCTGTATGAAAATCACTGGCTGCGCTGTGTGCAGTCTGTGGCTAGTTTGCATTGTTGTCCGCCATTGTAGTGTTGGGCAGTTGGCTGTTAACAGCGCGTAGCGTTGCGCAGTAGGAGGTGAGCCGCCAGCAGTGGTGGATGTGGGGAGAGAGATGGCGGAGTTTCGAAATTTGTAAGACTGGATGTCATGAACTGCTATATACATTATGACTTTTGAACACTATTGAGGTAAATACATTGTTTGTTCTCTATCAAAATCTTTCATTTGCTAACTATGCCTATTAGTAGTTAGTGCCTTCAGTAGTTTGAATCTTTTATTTAGCTGGCAGTAGTGGCGCTTGCTGTATTGCAGTAGTTCGAATAACGAAGATTTTTGGTGAGGTAAGTGATTTGTGAAAGGTATAGGTTAATGTAAGTCAGGGCCATTCTTTTGTAGGGATTTTTGAAAGTCAGATTGCGTTGCGCTGAAAATATTGTGTGTCAGTTTAAACACAGTCATGTACAATTGTTCAAAGGGGACGTTTCAGTATGTGCATCAATAGTAATCCCACCCCACACCATCAAACCACGACCTCCATACAGGTCCCTTTCAAGGACATTAAGGGGTTAGTATCTGGTTCCTGATACAAGTCAGATGAAAACCCGGCGACAATCACTGTTCACACTATACCTGGACTCGTCTGTGAACATAACCTGGGACCACTGTTCCAATGACCATGTACTGTGTTCTTGACACCAGGCTTTACGGGCTCTCCTGTGACCAGGCGTCAGTGGAATGCACCTTGCAGGTCTCCAGGCGAATAAACCATGTCTGTTCAGTCGTATGTAGACTGTGTGTCTGGAGACAGCTGTTCCAGTGGCTGCAGTAAGGTCCCGAGCAAGGCTACCTGCGGTACTCCGTGGCCCTCTGCGGGCACTGATAGTGAGATATCGGTTTCCCTTTAGTGTTTTACACTGTAGACGTCCCGTACTGTAGCGCCTGGATATGTTTCCTGTCTGCTGGAATCGTTGCCATAATCTTGAGATCACACTTTGTGGCACACGAAGGGCCCGTGCTATGACCTGCTGTGTTTGACCAGCCTCCAGTCTCCCTAGAATTCTACCCCTCATAACGTCATCAATATGTGTTCTTTGAGCCATTTTCAACACACAGTCACCATTAGCACGTCTGAAAATGTCTACACACTTACTCGCTGCACTGTACTCTGACATGCACCAACACACTTCCGCGTATGTGGACTGCTGCCAGCGCCACCGTGCGACGACCGCAGGTCAGATGCACCGCATGGTCACACCCCGAGATCATTTAAACCCTCAAATCGCCCACGAGAGCGTTGTTTCACAAAGTATCAGCATTATCTTTAATTTATGAGCATGAGTGTAAATACTAAACGAATAGTTTGGGTCTGTGAGAAAATAAGCTATAGATTATCAGATATTAAAAATACAGTAAACAAAGTATTGATGTACCACTGACTACTCCATACATTCTACACCAATAATAAGCTTTCCAAAATACTGGTATGCAACATGAAAACAAGAAGTGATAAATTTTCGATCGTCGTATTTACAAGATTTAATTTGAAAAGTAGGATGTTTTGGTTAGAAGTAATTTGGTTTTCAGTCAGATTACATGAGCATCTAAAGGTACTCTGATAGAACACACCGTATACATCTGCAATAGGCAGTGATATGACCATTGACTCATTTTCTATGCCATTGACAGTAATGGTTCAGATTAAGTCAAGGTCAGGAAATGAATATTTCTTAGTAACTTGAGACTGTCGTATGGAACTCGAGAAAAACAGCATCAACCTGAGGTCCGCAATGAAGTGCCTTCTCGATCTCTTGAGCCAAAAGATCATGCTGAATTTCACATGACTGTTGCATGAGGAAATAGTGTTGATCCCGAAGTAAAAGTTGTTTGCTCTGCAGAGAGGTTATTACAAACAGGCGCTGTTTCCGCGAACTGTTGTAGCCGAGCGCCACCTAGGAGACGAACTGCAGCAGGATGATGGTGTAGCTGGCAATGGTGGCGGCCATGGCGGTCAGCAGGTGGGCGTCCACGGTGAACAGGCGGCAGGCGCTGAAGGAGACGGGACAGTGGCGCGCCTGCCGGGACAGCTGCCGAAGCTGCAGACACACCTCGGGGCCTGTGGGCAAACACAGAGCGCAAGCAAGTGCTGTGGTCGATGTAGAGCTGCTACACTGTCAGCCAGACGAGTAGGAAAATGTGCTCACTATAGTATTATATATATATATATATATATATATATATATATATATATATAACGATTGTTCCCCTTTAGGAGAGCGATTGAACTTGAATTCATAATTTCATCTTCGGATGTTTTTCTTCTTTGCTTCCCAAAACCTCCTCATCCTCTCAGAATGCTCCTTCTTCCGTTCCTCTGTCCATTTTTTACCAGGCTGACGCGATGTTCTTTCCCCAAACTTCACACTTGTGATTTTATGCCGGCACTCGGTGCGACCTTCGAGATTTTTTATGTTGATCTGCTGTAGATCCCTCTGGACTTCTTTCAACCATTCTGTGTCACATTTACTCCTTCTTATAATATTGAATAATTTCTTTGCTGTTCTGGAGTCTTCATCCTGTAGATGTGTGTATAAAATTTGGCTCGGCGCTTTCCGATTTCATCTGTTGCTATGTTGATCTTTCTATAGAGTTCGTTTTGTGGTCTCTTCATCCAAATGCCATTTTTGTTGATTGGACCGTAAATCTTCCTGAGAATTTTTCTTTCTTGCTTTTCTATTTCCTTAATTTTTGAATGACCATCAATCACCATTGTTTCAGCTGCATAGATTGCTTCTGGAAGAATCACTGTTGTACAGTGCCTTAATTTTGCGTCTGTCGAAATGCACTTCTTGTTGTAATGCGTCCATGTTAGCTTGTAGGCCTTCTGGAGCTTGGTGATTCTTTGTTCATTGGCAATTCGGTTTAATCCTGAGGACTGCATAGTTTCAAATGGCAGACTTCTGCAATTTTACCGTATTTTGTTATTAAAGGGGATTTATTTTCTGGCTGCCTTTCCATATGTTGGGTTTTTTCATAAGATATCTGTAGTCCGGTTTTTTGTGAAATTTCATGTAGTTTTTCCACTGCGCGAATCGCTTCTGTTCTGTTATTGGTGATAATTGCAATATCGTCAGCGAAAGCAAGGCACTTGACTTTAATTCGGTTCTCTTTCTTGATACAAATTCGGATACCCTTTACGTGAGGTTCCTATTCCCTGATTATCTTTTCTAGAACAATATTGAAAAGGATTGGGGATAGTCCGTCCCCCTGTCGGACTCCAGATTTGATTTCGAAGGGTTCTGATACTTCGCCCATGAATTTTACTTTGGCCGTTGTTCCTGTAAGTGTCTGTTCTGTGATTTTTCGTGTCTTTCGGTCGATCCCAAATTCTTCCATGATTTTAAACAGGGTTCCACGGTCCACAGAAACATATGCTTTCCTGAAGTCGATGAATGTAACTACAGTGTTTCTGCATTTATATATACTGTATATTGAGCAAGCAATAAAGGAAACAGAAGAAAAGTTCGGAGTAGGTATTAAATCCATGGAGAAGTAATAAAAACTTTAAGGTTCGCTGATGACGTAATTCTGTCAGAGACAGCAAGGGGCTTGGAAGAGCAGTTAAACGGAATGGACAGTGTCTTGAAAGGAGCGTATAAGATGAACACCAACAAAAGCAAAACGAGGATAATGCAATGTAGTCGAATTAAGTCGGGTGATGCTGAGAGAATTAGATTAGGAAATGAGACACTTAAAGTAGTAAAGGAGTTTTGCTATTTGGGGAGCAAAATAACTGATGATGGTCGAAGTAGAGAGGATATAAAATGTAGACTGGCAATGGCAAGAAAAGCGTTTCTGAAGAAGAGAAATTGGTTAACATCGATTATATATTTAAATGTCAGGAAGTCGTTTCTCAAAGTATTTGTATGGAGTTCAGCCATGTATGGAAGTGAAACGTGGACGATAAATAGTTTAGACAAAAATAGAATAGAAGCTTTCGAAATGTGGTGCTACAGAAGAATGCTGAAGATTAGATGGGTAGATCACATAACTAATGAGGAGGTATACTTGAAAGGAGAGACAGCATTGGTCGTATATTTTTGTTTATTATCGCAAAATCGATTTTCGGTCACCTAGTGACCATCTTCAGTGCTAGAAGTTAAAAATTTTTTCACTTACGATCAGAGAGTATAAAACAGAAAATCACAATTACATCTGCATATGAACATAACACATGTTAGGAACATACCTGTAATATATAACTTAAATTAGTAAGCACTGGTGTCAATAAGCTTACGGCGATCACATAGACTGAGGTCGCTGTTTACATGCACTTGTTCAGCAGACCTCGGTGTGACGGGCTTGACACGCCCTCTATGTGACATGTGTCACGTGAAGACGCAGTATTACTGGGTTTGCGAGATATTAACACTAAATAACTCTTGTGCATTTGTGAATCGTGCAGTAATTCAAATTTAAAATGTACTTACAATACATAGCAGACGAAGGGGGAAGGAAATATCTAAAATACATTGGCGTTCTGTTTTTTACAAACTTATAAAACATAAAACAGATCGATGATAAGTTGTCAGAGTGCAGGACATGTAAAAGAGCAAAAGATAATGAAAAAGAATAATAAATGAATAACACATGAAATGAGGTGTAACACAGGTTTTTAAAAAACATAATACCCACCATCTGGCGTGGGAAGTTAGAAGTACAACGTTCGTGATTTACGTAAAATGTGACGTTAAGACTAAGGAGTCAAATATATAAAAAATATAATAACAGTACGAAACTGCCATTACTTAATAATTAAAAATCCATGAAACAAAATGTTCATTACAAAAATGTTTGTAGGTGTGGATAAACAATTTTGTTATCATATTTAACGGCGTGATAATGTACATATCATTCGTCCCATGACTGGTTGTACGCTTCCGCATAAGCACTGGGTATCATTCGTCCCATCACTGGTTGTACGCTTTCGCATAAGCACTGGGTCAGAACCCATATGTACATTCACAGGTTGTAAAACAGTAATGAAGTTGGCAAGCAACCGGTTTTGAATATTAATAAACTTATTTGATTTTACATAACTTATAGTAGTAGTGGGACCCATATGAAATACAAGCAGACTTAAGAAGTACCTATAATTCTAATTGTGTATTTGAAATAAATTTGAAAATATAAGGTGCGAACAGGTAGTATACATCAAACAACGAGAAACCATCATGAGGAAGGACAGGTAATAGTGCCACTTATACCAAAAATATACATCGTACTTTAGAGAAATTAAACATAGGCTATGCACTTATTCAAACAGCAAAGGAATTGTTAACATACATTAAAAATAATTACGTGAAGTGATAACCGGTTCGTATTACTTTGTGTCAACGCCTACGAGATGTCGACTGTAGTAAAATTATGTTCAGTAGGCGTCCATGAGTTCTGCAAATTACAGAACAAAAAAGGAGCATCTTTTTCAAAAAAACCGAAATTAGTAATGTTATTAAAACAAACCGAAACATGTGTGTCTATGTGTTGAGATAGTTGGAATAGCGGCCATTGTAAGTGTTCTCGTAGCAACTATGACTGAGGCGTTGTATATAAGGGATAACAAGCAACTGACTACGAATTGCTAATTGTGATAATTGGCCACAAGCTGACTTTTTTCATTGGAAATCGGAGAAGCATTCCCAAAACTGTGTGCTTCTCGATATCGTTTGCTCGTTAAGTAGAGCGATATCTGGAGCTTTATTATGACAAAAGATCTCCATCTCTTCCATAAGGTCCAGGAAGCGACCTTTTTTTACCCTTGTGCAACAACATCAATTGCGATGTCAAATCTGGAGTTGTATGACCAGTTGCTACCAGATGGGCTGCGAAATTCGATTTTTCGGCAATATCTTTCCTCTCAAGTGCAACGTGCTCACGGAACCTTGTTTCTAATTTTCGTCCGGTTTGCCCTATGTAACCTGCCTTACACGCGGCACACGTAAGTTTGTAAACACCTGATTCATGTAAGACGTTGCGTTCATGAATGTTATTCCTTAAAAGCACGCCTAATCCGTTCGTCGTCGAGAAACCTACATTAATATTCCTCTTCTTGAATACTCTGGCAATTTTACTGCTAATGGGACCATAGAAAGGCAAAGTGATAAATTTTTGATTTTTAGTTTCGCTTGTCTCATAAATGTTCATGACGTATTTCAACGGGTAATTATTATTTCTTGCAATTTGTTTAACTATGTTTAACTCTTTCTCATGGTTTTCATTAGATAATGGTAATCGGAACATACGATGAAATGCAAAGTGGAAAAACGCTTTTTTGTGTTGGTCAGGGTGTTGTGAACCATAATCTAAGATGATATCTGTGAATGTTGATTTTCTGTAAATGTCAAATGTATGTTTTCCATTTTCCCTTCTAATGGTTAGGTCTAAAAAATTAATGACTCCATTCTGTTCTTTTTCAACTGTGAAAGCAATTTTGTTGTGTAAACCATTAAATGTACTGACGACTTCGTCAATATCAGATTGACTGCCATTAATAAGCAATAGCGTGTCGTCTACATATCTATAGTAGTATACGATCTTTTTAGCTATTGTTGGAAAACCTTTTAGTAATTTCAGTTCAAGATAGTTAATAAATATGTCTGCCATAATCCCTGACAGAGAGTTTCCCATGCTGAGTCCGTCCTTTTGGACATAAATTTTGTCGTTAAATGTGAAGTAGTTATACTTTAAGCAGAATGATAATAGTTCTATGACCTCATTTATTTCCACGCTGGACATATTACTGTGGTTTCTGAGATTAGCGTCAATAATTTGTATTGTTTCCTCAATCGGGATATTCGTATATAAATTGACAATGTCCAGCGAAAGAAACGTCATAGTGTCTGTATCTTTTATTTTCTCTACTGATTGGGTACTATTTTTAATCGAGAACTGTAGCACAAATTTATAATGCATATTCAAAATAGTTAGGCATTTTTTCGCAATATTCACCAAAGGGCCCCCTCTCCCATCAACTACCGGCCTAATGGGATTAGATTGCTTATGAACCTTGAATTGTGATCGTAGCTTAGGAATTTTTGGATTCATTACCTTGAGATACTGTATCTCACGAGGGGCTATTACATTTGAAAGCGATTTAAGTTTCTCATTTAAATTTCTTTGAATCTCATTCGTTGGGTCTCTCGCAATTGATGTAATACCGTTTTCTTGAAAAAATTGTAAAGTTTTTTTTATACATACATTTCTTTTGTAACAATAATAACAGAATTCCCTTTGTCTGCCTTTGTGACAATTGCATTACTTTCTTGTAATTTATTATTCAAGCTTTTTACTGTCAAATGATCCCTCCTGTTTTGGTTATTTGCTTTTTCTACCTTGTTCTTTAATAGCTTTTCTACCGCTACAGCCATTTTATTCTGTTCTACCTTATTTATTTTACAACTATCCATCGCGAATTTTACCTGCACTAGTGTATTCTTAATTGCCCTACTATCCAATTGTTTATGTACGTTGTACTTTAAACCCTTACTCAAAAGTTCATTTTCTTCCTGATTAAATACTATATCTGTTAAAGTTTTAACTCTAGGATAGAAGTTATATTTATGTTCGCCATTTAATATTTGTCTTTTCCCATGTCCCATTAGCTTAGCTATTTTTTTGACATGTTTAGCTCTTACTTTGCTAACTGCATTATACACAATCTCATTCACTCTTGAGAGTAGCAAATCTAAGGTTAAAGGAGAGACAAGTTCACCCAAATTGGCGTCTGCCTCGAACAGCTGACAATTAATAACACTTTTTTTTAAAAAACAGTTTCCTAATTTCACTTCTCATCAAAACCAGTTCGCATTTTTTCATTGTCACTGCGCACATTTGCCTTCGTCTATTAAAATAACTCTGTACATACCGTGGGGTAACATTTTTCTTAATACACTCTTTGTTGAACTGGATATGTTGACTTGTGATCGCCAGCTTGATTTTTAACTTCTTGTATTTAAAATACGCTGCACAAGTCCAGCTAGGCAAAATTTTATTGATTGGCGACACCACAGTGTCCTGTCACTACGACCAGATAATGGGTATACTTGAAAGGAGAGACAGCATTGGTCGTATATTTTTGTTTATTATCGCAAAATCGATTGTCGGTCACTTAGTGACCATCTTCAGTGCTAGAAGTCAAAAATTTTTTCACATTGCGATCAGAGTGTATAAAACAGAAAATCACAATTACATCTGCATATGAACATAACACATGTTAGGAACATACCTGTAATATATAACTTAAATTAGTAAGCACTGGTGTCAATAAGCTTACGGCGATCACATAGACTGAGGTCGCTGTTTACATGCACTTGTTCAGCAGACCTCGGTGTGACGGGGCTTGACACGCCCTCTATGTGACATGTGTCACGTGAAGACATAGTATTACTGGTTTTGCGAGATATTAACACTAAATAACTCTTGTGCATTTGTGAATCGTGCAGTAATTCAAATTTAAAATGTACGTACAACACATAGCAGACGAAGGGGGAAGGAAATATCTAAAATACATTGGCATATTGTTTTTTACAAACTTACGAAACATAAAACAGATCGATGATAAGTTGTCAGAGTGCAGGACATGTAAAAGAGCAAAAGATAATGAAAAAGAATAATAAATGAATAACATATACTTTCAAGTATACCCATTATCTGGTCGTAGTGCACAGGACACTATGGAGTCGCCAATCAATAAAATTTTGCCTAGCTGGGCTTGTGCAGCGTATTTTAAATACAAGAAGTTAAAAATCAAGCTGGCGATCACAAGTCAACATATCCAGTTCAACAAAGAGTGTATTAAGAAAAATGTTACCCCACGGTATGTACAGAGTTATTTTAATAGACGAAGGCAAATGTGCGCAGTGACAATGAAAAAATGCGAACTGGTTTTGATGAGAAGTGAAATTAGGAAACTGTTTTTTAAAAAAAAGTGTTATTAATTCTCAGCTGTTCGAAGCAGACGCCAATTTGGGTGAACTTGTCTCTCCTTTAACCTTAGATTTGCTACTCTCAAGAGTGAATGAGATTGTGTATAATGCAGTTAGCAAAGTAAGAGCTAAACATGTCAAAAAAATAGCTAAGCTAATGGGACATGGGAAAAGACAAATATTAAATGGCGAACATAAATATAACTTCTATCCTAGAGTTAAAACTTTAACAGATATAGTATTTAATCAGGAAGAAAATGAACTTTTGAGTAAGGGTTTAAAGTACAACGTACATAAACAATTGGATAGTAGGGCAATTAAGAATACACTAGTGCAGGTAAAATTCGCGATGGATAGTTGTAAAATAAATAAGGTAGAACAGAATAAAATGGCTGTAGCGGTAGAAAAGCTATTAAAGAACAAGGTAGAAAAAGCAAATAACCAAAACAGGAGGGATCATTTGACAGTAAAAAGCTTGAATAATAAATTACAAGAAAGTAATGCAATTGTCACAAAGGCAGACAAAGGGAATTCTGTTATTATTGTTACAAAAGAAATGTATGTATAAAAAAAACTTTACAATTTTTTCAAGAAAACGGTATTACATCAATTGCGAGAGACCCAACGAATGAGATTCAAAGAAATTTAAATGAGAAACTTAAATCACTTTCAAATGTAATAGCCCCTCGTGAGATACAGTATCTCAAGGTAATGAATCCAAAAATTCCTAAGCTACGATCACAATTCAAGGTTCATAAGCAATCTAATCCCATTAGGCCGGTAGTTGATGGGAGAGGGGGCCCTTTGGTGAATATTGCGAAAAAATGCCTAACTATTTTGAATATGCATTATAAATTTGTGCTACAGTTCTCGATTAAAAATAGTACCCAATCAGTAGAGAAAATAAAAGATACAGACACTATGACGTTTCTTTCGCTGGACATTGTCAATTTATATACGAATATCCCGATTGAGGAAACAATACAAATTATTGACGCTAATCTCAGAAACCACAGTAATATGTCCAGCGTGGAAATAAATGAGGTCATAGAACTATTATCATTCTGCTTAAAGTATAACTACTTCACATTTAACGACAAAATTTATGTCCAAATGGACGGACTCAGCATGGGAAACTCTCTGTCAGGGATTATGGCAGACATATTTATTAACTATCTTGAACTGAAATTACTAAAAGGTTTTCCAACAATAGCTAAAAAGATCGTATACTACTATAGATATGTAGACGACACGCTATTGCTTATTAATGGCAGTCAATCTGATATTGACGAAGTCGTCAGTACATTTAATGGTTTACACAACAAAATTGCTTTCACAGTTGAAAAAGAACAGAATGGAGTTATTAATTTTTTAGACCTAACCATTAGAAGGGAAAATGGAAAACATACATTTGACATTTACAGAAAATCAACATTCACAGATATCATCTTAGATTATGGTTCACAACACCCTGACCAACACAAAAAAGCGTTTTTCCACTTTGCATTTCATCGTATGTTCCGATTACCATTATCTAATGAAAACCATGAGAAAGAGTTAAACATAGTTAAACAAATTGCAAGAAATAATAATTACCCGTTGAAATACGTCATGAACATTTATGAGACAAGCGAAACTAAAAATCAAAAATTTATCACTTTGCCTTTCTATGGTCCCATTAGCAGTAAAATTGCCAGAGTATTCAAGAAGAGGAATATTAATGTAGGTTTCTCGACGACGAACGGATTAGGCGTGCTTTTAAGGAATAACATTCATGAACGCAACGTCTTACATGAATCAGGTGTTTACAAACTTACGTGTGCCGCGTGTAAGGCAGGTTACATAGGGCAAACCGGACGAAAATTAGAAACAAGGTTCCGTGAGCACGTTGCACTTGAGAGGAAAGATATTGCCGAAAAATCGAATTTCGCAGCCCATCTGGTAGCAACTGGTCATACAACTCCAGATTTGACATCGCAATTGATGTTGTTGCACAAGGGTAAAAAAAGGTCGCTTCCTGGACCTTATGGAAGAGATGGAGATCTTTTGTCATAATAAAGCTCCAGATATCGCTCTACTTAACGAGCAAACGATATCGAGAAGCACACAGTTTTGGGAATGCTTCTCCGATTTCCAATGAAAAAAGTCAGCTTGTGGCCAATTATCACAATTAGCAATTCGTAGTCAGTTGCTTGTTATCCCTTATATACAACGCCTCAGTCATAGTTGCTACGAGAACACTTACAATGGCCGCTATTCCAACTATCTCAACACATAGACACACATGTTTCGGTTTGTTTTAATAACATTACTAATTTCGGTTTTTTTGAAAAAGATGCTCCTTTTTTGTTCCGTAATTTGCAGAACTCATGGACGCCTACTGAACATAATTTTACTACAGTCGACATCTCGTAGGCGTTGACACAAAGTAATACGAACCGGTTATCACTTCACGTAATTATTTTTAATGTATGTTAACAATTCCTTTGCTGTTTGAATAAGTGCATAGCCTATGTTTAATTTCTCTAAAGTACGATGTATATTTTTGGTATAAGTGGCACTATTACCTGTCCTTCCTCATGATGGTTTCTCGTTGTTTGATGTATACTACCTGTTCGCACCTTATATTTTCAAATTTATTTCAAATACACAATTAGAATTATAGGTACTTCTTAAGTCTGCTTGTATTTCATATGGGTCCCACTACTACTATAAGTTATGTAAAATCAAATAAGTTTATTAATATTCAAAACCGGTTGCTTGCCAACTTCATTACTGTTTTACAACCTGTGAATGTACATATGGGTTCTGACCCAGTGCTTATGCGAAAGCGTACAACCAGTGATGGGACGAATGATACCCAGTGCTTATGCGGAAGCGTACAACCAGTCATGGGACGAATGATATGTACATTATCACGCCGTTAAATATGATAACAAAATTGTTTATCCACACCTACAAACATTTTTGTAATGAACATTTTGTTTCATGGATTTTTAATTATTAAGTAATGGCAGTTTCGTACTGTTATTATATTTTTTATATATTTGACTCCTTAGTCTTAACGTCACATTTTACGTAAATCACGAACGTTGTACTTCTAACTTCCCACGCCAGATGGTGGGTATTATGTTTTTTAAAAACCTGTGTTACACCTCATTTCATGTTATTCATTTATTATTCTTTTTCGTTATCTTTTGCTCTTTTACATGTCCTGCACTCTGACAACTTATCATCGATCTGTTTTATGTTTTATAAGTTTGTAAAAAACAGAACGCCAATGTATTTTAGATATTTCCTTCCCCCTTCGTCTGCTATGTATTGTAAGTACATTTTAAATTTGAATTACTGCACGATTCACAAATGCACAAGAGTTATTTAGTGTTAATATCTCGCAAAACCAGTAATACTATGTCTTCACGTGACACATGTCACATAGAGGGCGTGTCAAGCCCCGTCACACTGAGGTCTGCTGAACAAGTGCATGTAAACAGCGACCTCAGTCTATGTGATCGCCGTAAGCTTATTGACACCAGTGCTTACTAATTTAAGTTATATATTACAGGTATGTTCGTAACAAGTGTTATGTTCATGTGCAGATGTAATTGTGATTTTCTGTTTTATACTCTCTGATCGTAATGTGAAAAAATTTTTAACTTCTAGCACTGAAGATGGCCACTAAGTGACCGAAAATCGATTTTGCGATAATAAACAAAAATATACGACCAATGCTGTCTCTCCTTTCAAGTATACCCATTATCTGGTCGTAGTGCTCAGTACACTATGGAGTCCCCAATCAATAATGAGGAGGTGTTGAATAGAATTGGGGAGAAGGGGAGCTTGTGGCACAACTTGACTAGAAGTAGGGATCGGTTGGTAGGACATGTTCTGAGACATCGACGGATCACCAATTTAGTATTGTAGGGCAGCGTGGAGGGTAAAATCGTAGAGGGAGACCAAGAGATGAATACACTAAGCAGATTCAGAAGGATGTACGCTGCAGTAGGTACAGGGAGATGAAGAAGCTTGCACAGGATAGAGTAGCATGGGGAGCTGCATCAAACAAGTCTCAGGACTGAAGGCCACAACAACAACAACATAGTTAAAAAAACGTTATGTATACTTATTTCCTCTCCTGTCCATCAGTAGCATTGTCAGTAGGTGATATAAGCTACATCAACTGCTCAAAGTTAAGTCTTGCACCAACTACGTAAGCTATGAATGGTGGGCTCCATGTGCTTCCCAAGTCGTGCAGCGATTGTAAACCATAAAATAACCAAATATGCACCAACCAGTTGCCGAATCATGTTTTATGTATTCACTTAAGACAGTATTACTACTCGGGGCACATATTGGTTGAAAGTACCGATGATGGCTGTTAATCAGTTAACATCGATTTGCACTCGCATTCGGGAGGACGACGGTTAAATCCCGTCTCCGGCCATCCTGATTTAGGTTTTCCGTGATTTCCCTAAATCGCTTCAAGCAAGTGCCGGGATGGTTCCTTTGAAAGGGCACGGCCGATTTCCTTCCCCATCCTTCCTTAACCCGAGCTTGCGCTCCGTCTCTAATGACCTCGTTGTCGACGGGACGTTAAACACTAATATCATCCTCCCTCCCTCCAACATCGATTTGCAAAAGTGAATAAATAAAACATGATTTTGCGACTGGTTGCTGCATATTTGGTAATTACGTAAGTGCTAAAGTGTATAGATTCAAGAGAATCACCAAATAAATGAACAAACTACAACAGTACATTATAAATACATGTGTGTATGTTAGTATATTCGTTACTTATTCACGCCGAAACGGATGGACGGATGCGAATGAGATTTGGAATGGAGATAGCCTATACCCTGACTTAACAAAAATGGCTCTGAGCACTATGGGACTTACCATCTGAGGTCATCAGTCCCCTAGAACTTAGAACTACTTAAACCCAACTAACCTAAGGACATCACACACATCCATGCCCGAGGCAGGATTCGAACCTGACTTAACACATAGGCTATACACACACACACACACACACACACACACACACACACACACACACACACACACATTGAGTCTTAGGGATTAATCGATGAGAGAATACGGATCAAAAAAGATCTGATACACTTGTGCCCGGAAAGGCATAGTTTCCATGCTAGAGGCCATTTATGCAATTACACTTTGTTACGGAGACTGTGGTCTAATACGTGCTGTACCATGCAGCCACAGTGAAAGTATGCATGGTTTCCGCCTGCCATAGTACGAGGGTTGCCCAGAAAGTAATGCACCGCATTTTTTTTCTCGGCCAAAAAAAATGCTGCGAATGCGAAACGTTACGTGTATAGTATTTGAAGTCTCCTGAATGGGCGCGCCAAGTTTCCGTCACTTCCGACAATAGAGTAGCTACAGGACAGTTTCAAAAGGGCATCTGTAGGTGATGCACATTACAATCAACGAGTCATCATTGAATTGCTCACTGCAGAGAGAGAGACTGTCGAGAATATTCAGAAACGGTTGTGCAAAGTCTATGGAGTACCTGCAGTCGACAGTACAATTAATCGCTAGACACGGAGGGTAAGGTCATCAGAAGGCGGTTTCTGCGGAGCTCCACGATTTGCAGGGGTCGCGGAGACCATCCACGGCTGTCGCACCTGATACGTTACAGTAAGCTGATGTCATTCACGAGGACAGATCCATTACGACGGGGCAGTCGGCGCTGCATCTGTCAGTCAGCAAATGAAGTGTGGACGCAATTATCCGCACTCTTGCATATTCAAAAGTGTGTGCAAGATGGGTCCAGCGGTGTCTAACGGCGGATCGCAAATCGCACAGAAAAAATATTTATCTTGACTAGTTGCAACGTTTTGAAGCTGAGGGGCGAGGCTTTCTGGTCCCGGATTGTGGCAGGTGATGAAACCTGGGTTCACTATTTTGAGCCCGAAACAAAACGACATTCGATGGAATGAAACCATTCCTACTCCCCACAGAAGAAAAAATTCGAAGCAACTGCTTCCACAGGTAAGGTTCTCATTGATGCGATGCCAAGAGGCGGTACCATTGAGTCAGAAGCGTATGTCAACACACTGAAAGACTCAAGACGCGCTTCTGGCGACTTCAGCGCCACAGCAACCCAGGAGATGTTTTGCTGCAACATGATAACGCTCAGCCCCACACAAGTCTGAGGACTGCTGAACGCACCGCAAAACAGGGTTGGACAGTCTTACCCCTACAGCCCTGACCTAGCCCCCTCGGACTTCCACTTGTTTGGGCCACTAAAGGATGCCATTCGTAGACGACATTTTGAGGACGATGAAGAGGTGATTCACACAGTGAAGCACTGGCTCCGAGACCAGGACAAGGATTGCTACCGACAGGGCATGCACGCCCTTGTTTTGCGCTAGAGAAAGGCATAGAACGGGATGGAGATTACTTGGAAAAATAGGGTGTGTAATTCTCATTATGTTCAATAAAGAATTGTCGAAGAAAAAAAATGCGGTGCATTACTTTCTGGGCAACCCTCGTAATTGGTAATGTTGTGTCCGATTCACTTCTCTTTCTGGCTCACCATGTAATGAATATGACACAGCGTTGTACACAATGGTTCCGTGTTCGAATCGAGAGTTTGGCGATGTGGCGTTTACTTACGAAAAGGAAAATGGCAACGGGCTGTGGGCAGCAAGGTTGTATCAGGAGACCTATCCCCGCGGACGACAACCACAGCATTCAATGTTTGCAACAGTGTTTCGCCGTTTGTCTGAGACAGGGTCGTTTCAGGAAGCAGGAAATCACGAAGGACAGACCCGAAATGTTGGGACTCCAGACTTGGAGGAAAATGTGATTAACTCTGTCGAAGGCGACCGCCGTGTCAGTACCAGGCAGTTGGACTGTCAGTGGTGGGTAAACGAGACGACCATGTGGAACGTTCTCCACGACAATTGGTACTAACCTTATCACGTACAGTGTGTGCAGGGCTTACTACCGACATACTTCCTACATCAGGAGCAATTTTGTCACTGGTTTCTTCATCACGCGACTATGATTCCAGGATTTGCGCCATCCATCCTATTCACAGTTGAGACCACCTTTACACAGAGTGGTATCTTCAACTTTCATAACAGTCATCTGTGGACAGCATGCAGAACCCCAATGGTATGGTGACAGCAAATCATCAGCATCGGTGCAGATGGAATGTGTGGGCCGGGATAATTGGCGACTATGTCTTGGGACCAGTCTTCCCTCCAGGTCACCTAACAGCCCACAACTACCGGTGTTTCTTGCTCGCGACTTTGCCTCCCCTGCTGGAAGAAGTGCTATTCATGATTCGGAGGGTTATGTGGCTGCTACATGATGGTGCGTCAGCCCATTTCGCTGTCAAAGTCCGGATGGATCTCAATCGTGTCTGCCCCGGTCGATGCATTGGACGAGGGAGTCCAGTTGCATGATCTGCTAGCTCATCGGATCTCAACCCGTGCGATTTGTGGTTATGTGGCCACCTCAAAAATATTGTATCGTGTATGGAGAGCCGATTCCAGATGTGGAGATACTGGAGCAGCTTGTTCATGATGCCTTTGACACTGTTCAGATGCAGCCTGGCCGATGTGAACGTGTGGGACAAAACATGCTATGGCGTGTACATGCTTGCGTTGAGGCACATGGAAATCATTTTCAACACATACTGCAACTGTGGCTACATGGTATAGCACGTATTAGGCCGCAGTCTCTGTAACAACGTATGGCTGAATAAATGGTCTCTTACATGGAAACCATGCATTTCTGGACATGAGTTTATCAGAGTTTGTACACAGTGAAAAAAATCACCCTGTGTATTATTCTCGAATGGGTGAGGTGGGGGATAAAAAGGATGTGTAGCCCACAATACGTCAATACCCATACTTCATTCATTCAGTAATTGAGAATGAGAGTACTTAGTGACTTGCAACGTACTTTACATATAATATCAAACTTTTCGGTGTTCACAAAACTCTTGCACGAAGTATGACGTTGTTTTACTACTAATTGTAAGCATGACACATTTTGTACACAGTGTTTACATGTACCACTCAATGTTCCAGCAAAATTATTTCACAGTAAAACAAGTAGTTCAGGAAATATAACGTCATAAACAATGAGGTGTGTGAAAATCTACCTCATCATGTATGACGTTTAAACCTGTTACTTCTTTGCTACTAACTCTATTCGCAACACATTTCGCAGACAGTACCCACATATGTCACTGGACGTACATACAAAAACGTATCATTGTATAACACATAGTTCAGGAGATGTGACGTCGTAAGCAGTGAGATGCGTGAAAAACTTCAACATAATGCATGACGTTTTAATTTATTATTTCTTTACTACTAACTGCATTCATGACACATTTCTCAGACGGAAGACACACATACCAATGGATGTACCTGTAAAGTTATATCATTGTACAGCTCATAGTTTAGGAAATACAGCAACATAAACATTGAGCTGCATGAAAATGAAACGGCAGGACAAATTCTCCAGAAACACAGATGAAGTATGTGTAAATTAAGTATGAAATATTTTATCTATAACTGAAATAAATTTTACATGTTCGTGGGCGTGCAAACCAACTTTTAAAAAGCTCATCCTAAGCGCCTGGGACGATTACAGACAAATTTGGTAGACATATTATAAGGAGTGATCAAAACGTTTCTGTTTGAGGGCGTTGCTTCTGATGTGGGTATGTAAGCACTGACATGCAGGCAAAATATGTGTGTGGCATTCTCGTCTTTCCAATGTGCATGCAGTAAATATACAAAAGTGAAATTGTGGCGACGTTATTAGCAGATTAACCCAGACGGAACGAACGTGCTGCTACTCTTTTCTTTCCAGCCTAAGGGCAAACACCGGTAGACACCATCGCAGAATGGAGAATGATTATGGGGCAACACATCTTTCGATAACCACCATTGTGGAATGGCGCACCAAGTCCCGTATCGATTTAGGACAACGCATGTCTTCACTGTGCAAATGTTGTAACGCAGAAATTACGCCAATTCGAGTGGGAGACACTTGAACACCCGCCTTATAGTCCTGACCTCACCCCATGCGATTACCACGCTTTGGTCCCTTAACAAAATGCCTTGAAGGGTCAACAATTCCTGTCGGTCAAGGATTGCAGCAGACAGCTGCGGACTTCCTCATGCAGCTGGACGTGGTGTTTTACGAATTTGGTATCTCTAATTCGGTGCATTCATGGGATGATTGCCTCAGTGCTCAAGACGATTTGGCGTGATTGGCATACCGATTCTGGACTGTACGCCATTCGATCGGAAACACTTCGACCGTCCCTTGTAGTTATAATCTGGAAAGAAATATTGTGGGGCAAGAACCATCAGCCTCCTATTGGGATCGTGGTGATAACATGGATAGAGAAGGGGTTGGAGGAGAAGGACAGAGAGAATGTGGGAAGGAGGAGATGGACACAGTAGGAGGACAGAGAGATGATGATGATGATGACTGGTTTGTGGGGCACTCAACGGCACAGTTATCAGTACCAGTACAAATTCCCAATCTTTACCCAGTCCAATCTCGCCACTTTCATGAATGATGATGAAATGATGAGGACAACACAAACACCCAGTCATCTCGAGGCAGGTGAGAATCCCTGACCCCGCTGGGAATCGAACTGGGGAACCTGTGCTCGGGAAGCGAGAACACGACCGCGAGACCATGAGCTGCGGACAGGACAGAGAGGTGGGAGGAGAGAATGGGAAAGGGAACACGAGGGTATTCAGAAGGGAGTAATAGGGCAAAGGGGGTGTGGCCCCACTCTGTATTGTTGCCAAATTTATTCAAGATGGCGGACACAACGTTGCACTGACATCATGGTGGTAAGTACAAATTTTCGCGGGAAAATAGGTTAGTTGGGCTACTTCCACTAACCTAACACCACCTCCCTCTCCTCCCCTCCCCCTTCCCTCCCCCAATCAAGTAATTGTAAAAGAAGGTAATTGTAAAAGAACTCAGTCTGTGCTGGGTTGCTGGAAGTCTTTATTTTGTATGCATTGTGGAATATTGTTTATTTAAACCATTTGTGTTGTCATAGACTGTAGCTCCATCCAGTATCAGTCTGGAACTGCACGACCGCTACGGTCGCAGGTTCGAATCCTGCCTCGGGCATGGATGTGTGTGATGTCCTTAGATTAGTTAGGTTTAGGTAGTTCTAAGTTCTAGGGAACTGGTTACCTCAGATGTTAAAGCCCATAGTGCTCAGAGCCATTTGAACCATCCATCCAGTGTGTTCACCTTGAAATCTGGAGCCCAACTGACCTTGTTCACAAAACCACCACCAGAGAGCAGAGCACTGTTGGCCTTCCCCCCCACCCTACAAATGGCTCTGAACACTATGGGACTTAACATCTGAGGTCATCAGTCCCCTAGAACTACTTAAACCAAACTAAGGACATCACACACATCCATGCCCGAGGCAGGATTCGAACCTGCGACCGTAGCGGTAGCGCGGTTCCAGACTGATGCGCCTAGAACCGCTCGGCCACACCGGTCGGCGCTCCACCCTACACTCCCGCTCCCATTCCGTGATGTAATCCAAATGGCGGTCTGGGGAAAAATGGTGGGAAATTCGCTCAGACTGTGTTGACCTTCCTAAGAGGATGGATGTAATTGTTTACTGTGTACTATGTGCTTAGTGGATGAGATGTCTGTCCTGGAAAAGGAGGAGTTTAACTGGTATATGATCTGCAACCACGAAGCTGATGACTATGTCCATAGCCACCTTCACAATGCTTAAAAAGCAATGATATTTGGAGACAGCATGAAGAAGATGAATAGGCCTCATCCAATAATGAAGATGCAGCAGGGTGGGGCTAAGTTACACTTTGCAACTGATGTTGATAAATGCGTGTGCTGTAACTGCAGATCATTCGATGAAAGTCCGAAGCACAACAGACGAGACGTCCACCCACTCTGGCTCCCGCGCTCCCTGCCACAGAGTCTGCATGTCCGTCGGAAGTAACCATGTGCTGGGCTCGCAGCACTGGCCGCCAACAACCGCAGAGTGGCCACGCACTATGCACTTCTTGTCGTGCTGGAAATGCCTTGGTCTTCTTCGTGGCACACAGATACCCCTTGCCGTTGAACACAAACTGCTTCAGGAGTTATTAAATCTGGCGTTTAAGCAACGTGTAGAGTATTGTCAAATACATGTCTTGAAGATATCACAAAAAAAGATCGCAGTATACCTGTGAAACTATCTCTGAGACACTTCGCGCGCTTTTGTGGGAAATATCGCATCCTTCCCTTGTCTTTGAACATAAGCTGCCTCAGGAGTTATTAAATCTAGTTGAATATGACTCTAAATACACTTCCAAAAAGATTGCTGCATAGTAGTCTGCTTCAGTTTTGCGATGTATACCACCACATTTGGACACAGAGGCTAAAAAGATCGCGGTGCACTTATGAAAGCTCCCAGTTTTCATCCCTGACACACTCCACATGCTTTTGTGGGAAATAGATCCCGAAATCGATATCAGCTGCTATATCTGATTTAACACGCCAAAACGACGATGTTTGGAAGTTGAAATAAATATCTGTGTAACTGTAAACACATAGCACTCTCCACCATTTTCTGCAGACAGAAAAATTACGAGACTTTCAGTGGTAAACTACTTTGTACAGACCGAAAAACATTCAGTAGTCATATTGAACTGACAGTTAAACACTGCAAAATTGGTCTACAGATTATGAAATACGGAAACTGCCGCCCAAGTTGCAGGGGCAACAGTCTGGATGATTGACTGATCTGGCCTTTCTACACTAACCAAAACGGCCTTGCTGTGCTGGTACTGCGAAAGGCTCAAAGCAAGGGGAAACTACAACGCAATTTTTCCCGAGGGCATGCCGCTTTACTGTATGGATAAATGATGATGGCGTCCTCTTGGGTAAAATATTCCGGAGGTAAAATAGTCCCCCATTCGGATCTCCGGGCGGGGACTACTCAAGAGGACGTCGTTATCAGGAGAAAGAAACTGGCGTTCTACGGATCGGAGCGTGGAATGTCAGATCCCTTAATCAGGCAGGTAGGTTAGAAAATTTAAAAAGGGAAATGGATAGGTTAAAGTTAGATATAATGGGAATTAGCGAAGTTCGGTGGCAGGAGGAACAAGACTTTTGGTCAGGTGAATACAGGGTTATAAATACAAAATCAAACACGGGTAATGCAGGAGTAGGTTTAATAATGAATAAAAAAAATAGGAGTTCAGGTAAGCTACTGCACACAACATAGTGAACGCATTATTGTGGCCAAGATAAACACGAAGCCCACGCCTACAACAGTTGTACAAGTTTATATGCCAACTAGCTCTGAAGATGACGAAGGAATTGAAGAAATGTATGATGAGATAAAAGAAATTATTCAGATAGTGAAGGGAGATGAAAATTTAATAGTCATGGGTGACTGGAATTCAATAGTAGGAAAAGGAAGAGAAGGAAACGTAGTAGGTGAATATGAATTGGGAGTAAGAAATGAAAGAGGAAGCCGCCTGGTAGAACTTTGCGCAGAGCACAACTTAATCATAGCTAACACATGGTTCATAAAAGGAGGTTGTATACATGGAAGAAGCCTGGAGATACTAACAGGTTTCAGCTAGATTATATAATGGTAAGACAGAGATTTAGGAACCAGGTTTTAAACTGTAAGTCATTTCCAGGGGCAGATGTGGACTCTGCCCACAATCTATTGGTTATGAACTGTAGATTAAAACTGAAGAAACTGCAAAAAGGTGGGAATTTGAGGAGATGGGACCTGGATAAATTGAAAGAACCAGAGGTTGTAGAGAGTTTCAGGAAGAGCATAAAGGAACAATTGACAAGAATGAGGGAAAGAAATACAGTAGAAGAAGAATGGATAGCTTTGAGGGATGAAGTGGTGAAAGCAGCAGAGGATCTAGTAGGTAAAAAGACGAGGGCCACTAGGAATCCTTGGGTAACAGAAGAAATACTGAATTTAATTGATGAAAGGAGAAAATATAAAAATGCAGTAAATGAAGCAGGCAAAAAGGAATATAAACGTCTCAAAAATAAGATCGACAGGAAGTGCAAAATGGCTAAGCAGGCATGGCTAGAGGACAAATGTAAGGATGTAGAGGCTTATCTGACTAGGGGTAAGATAGATGCAGCCTACAGGAAAATTAAAGAGACCTTTGGAGAAAAGAGAACCACTTGTAGGAATATCAAGGGCTCAGATGGAAACCCAGTTCTAAGCAAAGAAGCGAAAGCAGAAAGGTAGAAGGAGTATATAAAGGGTCTATACAAGGGCGATGTTCTTGAGGACAATATTATGGAAATGGAAGAGGATGTAGATGAAGATGAAATGGGAAATATGATACTGCGTGAAGAATTTGATAGAGCACTGAAAGGCCGAAGTCGAATAAAGGCTCCGGGAGTAGACAACATTCCATTAGAACTACTGACAGCCTTGGGAGAGCCAGTCCTGACAAAACTCTACCATCTGGTGAGCAAAATGTATGAAACAGGCGAAATACCCTCAGACTTCAAGAAGAATATAATAATTCCAATCCCAAAGAAAGCAGGCGTTGACAGATGTGAAAATTACCGAACTATCAGTTTAATAAGTCACGGATGCAAAATACTAACGCGAATTGTGTACAGACGAATGGAAAAACTGGTAGAAGCCGACCTTGGGGAGATCAGTTTGGATTCCGTAAAAATATGGGAACACGTGAGGCAATACTGACCCTACGACTTATCTTAGAAGCTAGATTACGGAAAGGCAAACCTACGTTTCTAGCATTTGTAGACTTGGAGAAAGCTTTTGACAATGTTAACTGGAATACTCTCTTTCAAATTCTGTAGGCGGCAGGGGTAAAATACAGGGAGCGAAAGGCTATTTACAATTTGTACAGAAACCAGATGGCAGTTATAAGAGTCGAAGGACACAAAAGGGACGCAGTTGTTGGGAAGGGAGTGAGACAGGGTTGTAGCCTCTCCCCGATGCTATTCAATCTGTATATTGAGCAAGCAAAGGAAACAAAAGAAAAATTCGGAGTAGGTATTAAAATCCATGGAGAATAAATAAAAACTTTAAGGTTCGCCGATGACATTGTAATTCTGTCAGAGACAGCAAAGGATTTTGAAGAGCAGTTGAACGGAATGGACAGTGTATTGAAGGGAGGATATAAGATGAACATCAACAAACGCAAAAAGAGGATAATGGAATGCAGTCGAATTAAGTCGGGCGATGCTGAGGGAATTAGATTAGGAAATGAGACGCTTAAAGTAGTAAAGGAGTTTTGCTATTTTGGGAGCAAAGTAACTGATGATGGTCGAAGTAGAGAGGATATAAAATGTAGACTGGCAATGGCAAGAAAAGCATTTTTGAAGAAGGGAAATTTCTTAACATCGAGGATAGATTTAAGTGTCAGGAAGTCGTTTCTCAAAGTATTTGTATGGAGTGTACCCATGTATGGAAGTGAAACATGGATGATAAATAGTTTAGACAAGAAGAGAATAGAAGCTTTTGAAATGTGGTGCTACAGAAGAATGCTGAAGATTAGATGGGTAGATCACGTAACTAATGAGGAAGTATTGAATAGGATTGGGGAGAAGAGGAGTTTGTGGCACAACTTGACAAGAAGAAGGGATCGGTTGGTAGGACATGTTCTGAGGCATCAAGGGATCACCAATTTAGTATTGGATGGCAGCGTGGAGGGTAAAAATCGTAGAGGGAGACCAAGAGATGAATACACTAAACAGATTCGGAAGGATGTAGGCTGCAGTACGTATTGGTAGATGAAGAAGCTTGCACAGGATAGAGTAGCATTGAGAGCTGCATCAAACCAGTCTCAGGACTGAAGGCCACAACAACAACAACAACAACCGCCCAAGATACTTCCTCGATTACACTGCTCTGCTACTGTCGGGGAAAGCTTAACTTTTCCGTTTGAACTATGGCAGCGCCATCTAGCGAGTCAATCATAGCGCCAACTGATTTCCCCCTTCAAGCTAGACGAGTTTCGTTCCTTGTAGTTTTTTCGTTTGACGCTTATTTCGTGAGATATTTGGTCCGGTCACGATCAATGTACCACCCTGTATATACCGCGAAGACAGACAGATGCCATAACAACATGCGCTGTATATAGTTGCAGCACTAGATATTTCCCACGGGGTCCGTCGGTCATCCACCGAGGCCAGCGGTCACGAGGGAACTGCCCACCACACACGCTGGCCTGATGCGCGATCAGAGCGCCCTCCACGGATAGCGATCACTCTCTGAAATGGTGTGCAAAGGCTGGGCTGGTTCCCCCGGCACAAAGGCGTTACTCTTTCCAGCCCCAACCTTCTTGCTTGCTGCCATGTTTTCTACAGTCGTCTGCAGACTCTGGAATTACAAGAACATACATAATTTCACAAGGTTTGCCAGAATATTGTACGATTTACGCGATAGTTCTCGATATCAGCCGCATAGTAGTATGATACCTATCACTTGCACAGTATGGTTCCGAAGATAAAGAGTGGAAATCATATCTCTAGAAACCCAAAACTTTAGCGAGGTCTTTATGTGGGACGTCCTCCAAATCACTAAGTAACTAGAAACTTATCTCGCCTGAGATCTTATACGTGAAAACTCGGAAATAGAGAAAACTGGTAGTTCTACTCCTATTTTTTACGAATACCAATGTCAATGATATAACAGATTCAAAATCATCCTTGTACTTTGCAAAGTCAACTAAGGTGTTTCTTAGGTCTAGAGAACCAGCAAACGTCTCTTCCACCTGTTTTCCACCATCTAGATGCACACAACACACATCACAATCGGTGTTCTCTCAGCCAAAAAAGACGGAAAATGTATAGAATGGCGGTACAATCTCTCAGCCGATCAATTTACATGGGAGGGAATAATTGTTCAGCGCAACACACACGCTCGTATTGAATCTTCTCAAATTTCCACGAAGAAAATTCAAACACAAGCGATCACGAAGGCTGTCCAAGAGGTACTGGGTATTATTTCGCTATTCGGTCTCCTAAAGGACGACACAGTTAGGTCAGCTGCATGTTGTACCCCAGCCTGTCCTGTTCGGGCGGCTCAACACGACGACTCCTGCTGCAACCCGGAAATGTCAATCGTTCCGGCCGCAGGCTACCTCCGTCACGCGCCCCACTCGCCAGGCAGAATCGTCCTAGGAAACCAGCCACATTTTGTCAATTGCAGCCTCAATCTGATGACATTCGACAGTGAGCAAAGTATCGGAAATACCCCCTCTTGATGGCAGTGCCTCTGGAATTATAAATATCTATTTCGGCCTTATGACTGGTATAAATTATACGTTGTCGTGTTGGAAGTCAGATCTGGAAGCTGGAGAGATCTGTAGAGATTGAATAAGAGTCCCTAACCGTTCTATCCACCAACCTGTCGTCTTCTAAAGTTGTGTCACCAGTGCAGAAGACAGCCCGTCGGTCTGGGATCATCTTCGGCGGAGACTACTATGCTGTCATCTCGAACTTGAACCTGCGTTCGTGCTTTTTTTGTGTGATGCCACTTACCCAGATACACTGTATCTACATAGGGCAAGATCTGCAATACTGACAATGATAGTAGGAGACACCTCTCATTAATGTATCCTGTTTGTTTATATTTTAAAATATCACTTTTTACACTGTCTTCGCCGGCCGGAGTGGCCGTGGGTTCTAGGCGCTACAGTCTGGAACTGAGCGACCGCTACGGTCGCAGGTTCGAATCCTGCCTCGGGCATGGATGTGTGTGATGTCCTTAGGTTAGTTAGGTTTAATTAGTTCTAAGTTCTAGGTGACTGATGACCTCAGAAGTTAAGTCGCATAGTGCTCAGAGCTACTTGAACCATTTTTGAACACTGTCTTCTACAACACTCGACGTAGCTCTCTTAATAGTACCGGTACGGTAACTTTTATGGCAACTTCCGATATAGAGTACGATATGTCCGTTCAAAACAGAGATACACATTCGACTCTGAAGAACACCCGAAACAAAGTGACTAGCGCAGCCGAGGTACTTCGACTCCCAGGCGCGCCAAAGCGACCCGAAGGTGTCCGAAGCACTTCGGTTGTAATATCATTACTCTTATGTTTCTCAAAACTATTGAAATTTAATAAACAAAACGGTAGGCTCGTACGATAATCATGAGAGATTGTCGTACTGAAAACAGAGTTAAATACAATGAAAATTAATAAATAATTAATAAGAGAAGTTAGGCGTTTTGGTCCCTAACACTCCAATCTGAGAACCAATCAGAAGCAAGTTCAGTACAATTGGCTGACTCTCCCACGGGAATAATCCATACAGTACCATACTCTACTTTCGTACTATATGTTACCTCACGTGTATCAAGCTGCATCAAGGCGAGCTTCTAGCAAGATAAAATACGGGCGGCCACAGCCAGGAATATCACACTGGACATAATTTTCCACGTACAATCTTCCATCCTCCTTACAGCTATTGATGCGTTAAAATCGCAATTTTCCACATCAAATCCGTATTTCCTTACAACAGGTCATAGTCATTTTCTTTGCGCATATCGGGGAACACTGACCATAGTAACTTTACTCCTCAACACATACTTATAAGTCTGCTGATCACAGTGAATCGACACGCAGCCTCATAATCTTTATATATAGTGCCAACTATATCTATATATGCAATGTCTAATATCCATTACATTATCAGTACTACTGGAGTGAGCTACATTACATGTATTACGGAGTAGCGGTTGGTGTTCCTGGTTGGCGCACTGTCAGTCCCCAGTTCAAACCCGACCCCTCACAAATGTTTATTATTTATCATCCCTAGAAAGTTCTCAGAATTTCTTATGTTTTAATGTTTGCGTATTCTAGAGTACTTGATGTTTGTGAGGACAGTAGCACTCTGTGTCAAGTAGGCAATTCTATTCTGTCTGTAAACTCGGGCCAGTAATAAATGTGCATTATGTGCTAAACGCTATACTTCATTGACGACCCCTGCTTTCGAATTTGGACATGAGACTGATTAAAAGCGTGACATTGTTTGGTGGGTGCTGGGTAATTCGAAACATCTAAACCACCGCCTATCCTGACAGGAGCAAATCAGTGGATTCCAAAACACCAGGAAGCTACACATCAGGTATCCATCGGTCAGGACCCGATGAAATGGCTGCAAGAGTGCGAGCGAGTGCAAAAACATGACAGGTGGGATGGCATGATGTGTTTGGCAAAGGTGAACATTTACTTGGACGGCACAGTTGAGTAGTGGTTCGAGAACGACGAGGAGAAACTCGATAACTGGGTCAAATTCCAGACCAAACTCAAGAAAATATTTGGTGACAAAAAACAGCAAGTCCGCTTAGCGAAATAACAATAGAAGAGGAGGGTCCAGCGTCATGTGGATACGTCACAGTCTTACATACGGAATTTGTTCCTACGCCACATTGTGAATCCTAATACGACAGCACCTAACAATATCTCACACTTCCTTAATGTATTCGCAGAAGACATCTACCTAGCTCTTCTGGCAAAAGGTGTCGCGCCAACAAAGGAATTCTTCAAGTGGCGCAACCGAATCGAGGACTTCTTAAGTAATAGAACCCAGTACGTTGTCCTCGATGGTGAATCTTCATCGGAGGTGAGGGTATCATCTGGAGTGCCCCAGGGAAGTGTGGTAGGTCCGCTGTTGTTTTCTATCTACATAAATGATCTTTTGGATAGTGTGGATAGCAATGTGCGGCTGTTTGCTGATGATGCTGTGGTGTACGGAAAGGTGTCGTCGTTGAGTGACTGTAGGAGGATACAAGATGACTTGGACAGGATTTGTGATTGGTGTAAAGAATGGCAGTTAACTCTAAATACAGATAAATGTAAATTAATGCAGATGAATAGGTAAAAAAAACCGTAATGTTTGAATACTCCATTAGTAGTGTAGCGCTTGACACAGTCACGACGATTAAATATTTGGACATAACATTGCAGAGCGATATGAAGTGGAACAAGCATGTAATGGCACTTGTGGGGAAGGCGGACAGTCGTCTTCGGTTCATTGGTAGAATTTTGGGAAGATGTGGTTCATCAGTAAAGGAGACCGCTTGTAAAACACTAATGCGACCTATTCTTGAGTACTGCTCGAGCGTTTGGGATCCCTATCAGGTCGGATTGAGGGAGGACGTAGAAGCAATTCAGAGGCGGGCTGCTAGACTTGTTACTGGTAGGTTTGATCATCACGCGAGTGTTACGGAAATGCTTCAGGAACTCGGTTAGGAGTCTCTAGAGGAAAGTGAATCGCTACTTAGGAAATTTGGAGAACCAGCATTTGAGGTTGACCGCAGTACAATTTTACTGCCGCCAACTTACATTTCGCGGAAAGACCACAAAGATAAGATAAGAGAGATAAGGGCTCGTACAGAGGCATATAGGAAGTCATTTTTCCCTCGGTCTGTTTGGGAGTGGAACAGGGAGAGAAGATGCTAGTTGTGGTACGAGGTACCCTCCGCCACGCACCGTATGGTGGATTGCGGAGTATGTATGTAGATGTAGATGTAGAGGATATCCAACAGAAAAATAGTTGGGTGAAAGAAATACACTGACGGAAATAAATCGCAACACCATAAAATAATTAATGTAGAGGAATGAAATTTCGGGAACACATTTGTCTAGGTAACGTATTTAAGTATTAACATCGCAAGATCACAGGTTAATGCAAGCGCGAGGTAAGCTATTGCAAAGTAGAATATAAGCACGCAAACGTGCATTCTCTGTGTCGTAAAGGCGTTATATGTCAGTTTGTGGGTTGGAGTTGCATGCCTGTTGCACTTGGTCGGTCACTATAGGGATGGTTAATACTGTTTGTTGATGACTTGGAGTTGTCATCCGATGATGTCCCATATGTGCACCATTGGAAAAAATATGCAGATCTAGCAGTCTAAAGCAACATGTCGACACTCTATAGAATATGTTGTGTTACAACAGCGGTATTAGCGACAGCGTTATCCTGTTGGAGCACACCCCCTGGCATGCTATTCATGAATAGAAGGACGACAGGTCGAATTACCAGACTGGCGTACAAATATGCAGTCAGCGTGCGAGCGATAACTACGAGAGTGCTCCTGCTGTCATACGAAATCCCGCCCCAGACCGTAACTACAGGTCCAGTGTGTCTAGCACACAGACGGGTTGGTTGCAGGTCCTCACTTGGCCTCCTCCTTCTGACCATCACTGGTACCGACACAGAACCAGTTTTCATCATAAAATACGACAGACGTCCACCCTACCCTCTAGTCAACTCTCGCTTGACTCCACAGATGTCGCAAATGGCGGTGGTTTGGGGTCAGTGGAATGGACTCTACAGGGCGTCTGGCTTAAAGCTGTCCTTGAAGTAACCGATTTGTAACATTTCTTTGTGTCACTGTGGTGGCAACTGAAGCTCGAATTTCTGCTTCAGATGGGGTACGATGCGTCACATCTTTACGCTGAACACGATGGTCTTGTCTCTCAGTAGTGCCACATGGCCGTCTGGGGACCGATCTTCCTGCGACCGTACCTCGGTTGGTTGATTTGGGGGAGAGAACCGAACAGCGAGGTCATCGGTCCCATCGGGTTAGGAAAGGATGGGGAAGGGAGTCGGGCTTGCCCTTTCAAAGGAATCATCCCGCCATTTGCCTAAAGTGATTAAGGAAAATCACGGAAAGCGCAAATCGAGTTGGCCGGACGCGGATTTGAACCGTCGTCCTCCCGAAAGCGAGTTCAGTGTGCTAACCACTGCGCCACCTCTCTCGGTCAACCGTACCTTCCCGTGACCACTGCTGCCAACAATAATGTACAGTGGCTGCACTCCTGCCAAGTGTTTCTGCAGTATCGCAGAAGGAACACCCAGCTTCTCGTAGTCCTATTACAGACCTCGTTCAAACTCAGTAAGGTGTTGATGATAATATCTGTCGCCTTAGAAGCATTCTTGACTAGCATCAACTCACCACATCCAGTCAAAGGCAACTAACGCTCACGCCCTTACAGCGTGTATTGAAAGCAAATCTGATTCGCTTCCTCACAGTTGCGCTACTAGCGACTGGTGCGAAACTTCGTCATCTTTCAGATGAGGAAACACGCCTACCAATTTTCGTTTATGTCACACAACTCCTTGTTGGTGTTGCGATTTTTTTCCGTCAGTGTACAGTAGCCCCGAATGTGGTCCCTATGAAAGATCACCACGACCTCACCTCTCTGACACTCCAGGTTCTTAGCGAACAGGTACAGCATTTTATGGCAGCCAGAACTGCCGGACTGAGTAATCAAGAGATAGCAGCCATGAAGGTCGAGTCCATACTTTAGAGAAAGAGGAAGAAGCAATTTCTCTGACAAGTCTAGCACCCTGCATTTGGAGGAAGGAGGTGGACACGCAGAGTGTTTCCACTGGGGACACCTCTGACATATCGCACGCTACTACAGAGAAGAGGAGTTTCAGACGATTATTACACAGCAAAACGTTCACCGTCACAACAGTTCTCTTTACACCAGTCAACTGGAAACGATTATAGTTGATCTGTGGGAGGAAGACCATTGCTGTACCCTAGACGAGGTCACTATCAAACATACCGTAACCATTCCCCGTCACCGTACAAAGGAGACAACAACTCGTCTCGCAGCCGTACAGAGAAAAATAAATGACACAACCATGTTTGGAGGTAAATCCGCCAGAGATAAAAGTCCTACATCTACATCTACATCTACATTTATACTCCGCATGCCACCCAATGCTGTGTGCCGGAGGGCACTTTACGTGCCACTGTCATTACCTCCCTTTCCTGTTCCAGTCGCGTATGGTTCGCGGGAAGAACGACTGCCGGAAAGCCTCCGTGCGCGCTCGAATCTCTCTAATTTTACATTCGTGATCTCCTCGGGAGGTATAAGTATGGGGAAGCAATATATTCTATACCTCATCCAGAAACGCACCCTCTCGAAACCCGGACACCAAGCTACACCGTGATGCAGAGCGCCTCTCTTGCAGAGTCTGCCACTTGAGTTTGTTAAACATCTCCGTAACGCTATCACGGTTACCAAATAACCCTGTGACGAAACGCGCTGCTCTTCTTTGGATCTTCTCTATCTCCTCCGTCAACCCGACCTGGTACGGACCCCACGCTGATGAGCAATACTCAAGTATAGGTCGAACGAGTGTTTTGTAAGCCACCTCCCTTGTTGATGGACTACATTTTCTAAGGACTCTCCCAACGAATCTCAACCTGGTACCCGCCTTACCAACAATTAATTTTATATGATCATTCCACTTCAAATCGTTCCGCAAGCATACTCCCAGATATTTAACAGAAGTAACTGCTACCCGTGTTTGTTCCGCTATCATATAATAATACAATAAAGGATCCTTCTTTCTATGTATTCGCAATACATTACGTTTGTCTATGTTAAGGGTCAGTTGCCACTCCCTGCACCAAGTGCCTATCCGCTGCAGATCTTCCTGCAATTCGCTGCAATTTTCTAATGCTGCAACTTCTCTGTATACTACAGCATCATCCGCGAAAATCCGGACAGTTGCCAAGATGTCAGGAAATCTCATCGACCTCGTCATTAGCGGCCAACCTGTCGACTCAGAGGTTTTTTTTTCTGTAATAAATGTCTTTCTTTTTCGTCCATGATCACAAAATTGTTTGTTCCTTAGATTTTCGGATTCGGTCAGCAATAAAATCTTCACATCTGCAGTAAAACATGGAAAAAACGTAAATACCACTAGTGGATTGTCTACATCTTAATAAAATAGGACATAATGAAAAATATTACTGAAATAGAAGTAGAAAACATGCGCTTTAAATATTACGAGGCATAGCTGCTTTAAAATATGTTCTAATGTAATGAAGTGGTAGTGGCACCGGCAAAACATAAACACAAAATCGGCTTAGCGTCACCGCACATATTTAAAATTTGGTATATACTAGGCCACATTTTCGGTGGAGTCATCTTGTAGACCGCGCTACTGTTCATAACAAACTGCTGTGCAGTGGCCACAAAATGTTTGTGTCGTAACTTCGTTATATGTTGCTTCTGTAGGTATACGGTACACATATTCGTCAATTATAAAATTGTAGGATATGGCGTAAAAAGAAGAATACAATAGGTAAAGTCTATAGTGGGCTTACCAAGTGTATAAGTTATTACAGTAATAAAATGCAATAAATTAAAAACACGACCAAAGTTAGATAGTTAAAGAAGGAAAAAGTTAAGTGACAATTCTGATATGCTCTTGTTGCGAAATTAGATAAAAATATAATAACATACACGTAAGAACAAGCTTACGGAGCTAACAGAATCATATAAAAATAATGAAATTAAGAGGGAAAGAAACAAAATGGATGAAACAACATACTGTAGCAAATAACTAGCGATCTCTTTTGGCGTCACCATCAGAATGCCGGGTAGACGAGAAGTAACCAGAGGAACTGAACTGCCAAAGGGCGCCTTGTACCCTGCGACATGCCGTTCCAAGAAAGGAATGATAAAACACCGCCGGCTGCTGTGGCCGAGCGGTTCTAGGCGCTTAAGTCTGGAACCGCGCGACCGCTACGGTCGCAGGTTCGAATCCTGCCTCGAGCATGGATGTGTGTGATATCCTTAGGTTAGTTAGGTTTAAGTAGTTCTAAGTTCTAGGGGACTGATGACCTCAGATGTTAAGTCCCATAGAGCTCAGAGCCATTTGAACCTCATTTTTTAATTTTTTTATATAAAACACCGTACGAGTCAGTTAACAAGATTATCTAGTTTTATGAAATATATAAACTGAGAGGGAAGAAGTTAACACGAGAGTAATACGCTCGACACAAGAAAACGAAGCGAATATGTAAAGCACTCTATACAATGTAAAAACATTGGCAAGATAAAAGCGTTCATTTTCTTCATAGTTGATGTTAATCGCCAGCAGCGAAAGTGGAATATGTTACACGACCCAAACTCGATTGTGCTGTAAGTCAATTGGTTCAATTGGTTCTGAGCACTATGTGACTTAACTTCTAAGGTCATCAGTTCCCTAGAACTTAGAACTACTTAAACCTAACTAGCTTACGGACGGCACACACATCCATGCCCGAGGCAGGATTCGAACCTGCGACCGTAGCGGTCGCGCGGTTCCAGACTTATGCGCCTAGAACCGCTCGGCCACAACGGCCGGCGCTGTAAGTCACAAATGGCAAATACGTCCAGGCGATAGAAACGTGTAATGGAAGAATAACTATCGGCAACAGAACACGGCCCTTCGAATTTGTGGTTTCAACAGAATGTTGTCGTGATCTCATTCTCGGATGAACGATCTTCCAAACATCACAAGTGGTCATAGACTCTGTAAGATCAGAGCTACAGACTGACGAACACGCATTACGAGGATTGCTCCATGTGGTTGTTTGCCTTTGTGTTAGTTTATACGGTGGTCATTCGGAAAGTAACGAACTCTTTTTTCTGCAGAAATTTTTATTTGATCTAATTAAATGAAACTTTTGCATACAATTTGCTAGCCGTGCTACTTTTCTACGTAATCACCATTCAAATGTAGTCACTTACCATACCGTTTTACCAGCTTTTCTATGGCTTCTGCATACTCAACTGCCGCCATGTTGCTGAACCAGTGACCAACGGCTTTTTTAAGTTGATCATCAGTTCTGTAGGGTCGTAGACTCAAAACATGTATCAGTTTGGGAAATACGTGATAATCACTTGGGACTAAGTCCGGACTGTATCGTGGATGATGAAACATTTTCCACTGAAACCTTTGAAGCAAATCTTGTCATTCCTGCTGCGTGCGGACGTGTATTATTGTGAAGGAGAATTACTCCATAGGTTAGCATTCCGTTCCACTTGGTTTTAATGGCCCGGCGAAGTCGTTGAAGTGTCTGGTAGTAGGCCGCTGCATTTATGGTCTCACCTATAGGTGTGTAATGGGTGACCAGGACGCTCTTACGAACCTAAAACACAATAATCTTTCTGGAACTCAAAGCTTGATTTGCTTTTTTCGGTTTCGTTGGGGATTGCAAGTGATGCCGTTTCATTGATTGGCGCTTTGTTTCTGGTATGAAATGTGTTATCTCAGTCTCATCTACAGTGACAATTTGATTCAAAAATTCATCACCATCCTTTTTATAGCGGCTGGGAAATGTCACTGCTGCTGCCATTAGTTTGGTTTTGTGTTCGTCTGACAAAATTCGCGGAACGCACCTGGCAGACACTTGTCTATAGCCTAGATCTGCCCTAACAGTCTTGTACAACATCTTGTACAACACAGTTCTGAAAATGTTTGGAAGAAATGAGTGCAGTCTACTGATTGTAAAACGGCTGTCTTCTTGGATATTTGTTTCAGTCCTTGCTCTGAGTGCCCCAGTCACTTCTGAGGGCCAGCCCGAGCAATCTTCGTCGTGAACATTCTCCCATACGCCATTAAACATGATACACCACTTCCGAACTGCGCTCCGTTCATCACATTAGCAAAAAGCGCAGTAATCTGTCCACGAGGGTTGGAACTTAAATAGTGGCAGCTATTTATTCACAACCGATACAAAAGAGTTACATGTTTGCACCTGTTACTGTCCTTCAGAGTAGCCACCAGCGTTGTGTAGAACCCATTGTCAGCGATGTGGAAGGTGTAGTATACCGCTAGCAGAGTCTGTTCTCTTGATGGTGCGAACGGAGCGGTCTGCTGCCTGTCGAATCTCTGGAACAGTTCTGAAGCGAATGCCACGAAGTGGTTCCTTCATCTTCAGAATCAAATCAAAGTCACAACGACTTACATCCGGGGAGTATGGTGGATGGTACAGTACTTCCCTGTTCCAACGAGCGAACAGAGCAGCCACAGCTTGCGCTGTATGCGCCCGCGCATTGTCGTGCAAAATGATGGGTGGGTTGAGCAGAAAGTGTCGCCGCTTCTTTCGCAAAGCTGGTCGCGTGTGATGCTCCAAAAACGAACAGTAATACTGTTCTTTGACGGTCTGCCGTGGAGGAACGTAATGCGTTAGGATAACACCATCACAGTCGTACGTGAGAATCACCATAGCTTTCACCATACTGGGGGTCTGACGCACTTTCGACTTTCGCGGCGACCTATAATGACGTCATTCGTTGGATTGGCGTTTCAGTTCAGGCTTCGTGGCATTCACTTCAGAACTGTTTCAGAGATTCGACAGGCAGTAGACCGCTCGATTCGTACCATCAAGAGAACAGGTTCTGCTAACGGTATACTACGCCTTCCACATCGCTGGCAACGGGTTCTACACAACGCTGGTGACTACTTTGAAGGAGAGTAACAGGTGCAAACATGTAACTCTTTTGTATAGTTGCCACCATTTAAGTTCCAACCCTCGTATAAATGTTGATTGGTCGAACTTAATTCCCAAACTGAAAGATGTTTTGAGTCTACAACCTTACAGAAGTGATGATGAACTTAAAGAAGCCGTTGGTCACTGGTTCAGCAACATGGCGGCAGTTGAGTATGCAGAAGCCATAGAAAAGCTGGTAAAACGGTATGTCAAGTGACTACATTTGAACAATGATCATGTACAAAAGTAGCAAGGCTAGCAAATTTTATGTAAAAGACAGTTCCATTTAATTAGATCAAATAAAAAATTTTGCAGAAAAAAACGTTCGTTACTTTCCAAATGACCACCGTATTAACTAACACAATGGCAAACAAGCACCTGGAGCAAACCTCGTAATGTGTGTTCAAATGGTTCAAATAGCTCTCAGCACTATGGGACTTAACTTCTGAGGTCATCAGTCCCCTAGAACTTAGAACTACTTAAACCTAACTAACTTAAGGACATCACACACATCCATGCCCGAAGCAGGATTCGAACCTGCGACCGTAGCGGTCGCGGGGTTCCAGACTGAAGCGCCTAGAACCGCTCGGCCACTCCGGCCGGCCTCGTAATGTGTGTTCGTCAGTCTGTAGCTCTGACCTTACAGAGTCTATGACCACTTGTCATGCTTTCAAGAACGTTCATCCGAGAATGAGATCACGACAACATTCTGTTGAAACCACAAATTCGAAGGGCCGTGTTCTGTTGTCGATAGTTAATCTTGCAATACACGTTTCTATCGCCTGGACGTATTTACCATTTTGACTTACAGCACAATCGATTTTGGATCGTGTAACATATTCCACTTTCGTTGCTGACGGACGTCTTGTGTGTTTCAAAAGCGGATAACACTGCGCATCCCACACTTGGTGGGATCGTCAATTTTGTCACACATTTTTGAGTCGCACAGCTGAGAAGTAAGCAATCGTATTGGATCCTAGCTGCCGCAAAACTGAAGCGGAATGAGTACTAAGGTCAGTGATTCGTTAACTGTGGTGGTGGGGGGAAGCGAACAGGAGGAAAAAAAACGATCTTTACTTTCCGAATGATAGTACTGAAACACCTGAGTCAAAGCAAGGCCCCGGGAGTAGACAACATTCCATTAAAACCACTGACGGCCTTGGGAGAGCCAGTTCTGACAAAACTCTACCATCTGGTGAGCAAGATGTATGAGACAGGCGAAATACCCTCAGACTTCAAGAAGAATATAATAATTCCAATCCCAAAGAAAGCAAGTGTTGACAGATGTGAAAATTACCGAAATATCAGTTTAATAAGTCACAGCTGCAAAATACTAACACGAATTTTTTACATACGAATGGAAAAACTAGTAGAACCCGACCTCGGGGAAGATCAATTTGGATTCCGTAGAAATTTTGGAACACGTGAGACAATACTGACCTTACGACTTATCTTAGAAGAAAGATTAAAGAAAGGCAAACCTACGTTTCTAGCATTTGTAGACTTAGAGAAAGCTTGACAATGTTGACTAGAATACTCTCTTTCAAATCCTAAAGATGGCAGGGGTAAAATACAGGGAGCGAAAGGCTATTAGAATTTGAACAGAAACCAGATGGCAGGTATAAGAGTCGTGGGGCATGAAAGGGAAGGAGTAGTTGGGAAGGCAGTGAGACAGGGTTGTAGCCTCTCCCCGATGTTATTCAATCTGTATATTGAGCAAGCAGTAAAGGAAACAAAAGAAAAATTGTGAGTAGGTATTAAAATCCATGGAGAAGAAATAAAAACTTTGAGTTTCGCCGATGACACTGTAATTCTGTCAGAGACAGCAAAGGACTTGAAAGAACAGTTGAACGGAATGGACAGTGTCTTGAAAGGAGGATATAAGATGAACATCAACAAAAGTAAAACGAAGATAATGGACTGTAGTCGAATTGTCGGGTGATGCTGAGGGAATTGGATTAGGAAATGCGACACTTAAAGTAGTAAAGGAGTTTTGCCATTTGGGGAGCAAAATAATTGATGATGGTCAAAGTAGAGAGGATATAAAAAGTAGACTGGCAATGGCAAGGAAAGCGTTTCTGAAGAAGAGAAATTTGTTAACATCGAGTATAGATTTAGGTGTCAGGAAGTCGTTTCTGAAAGTATTTGTATGGAGTGTAGCCTTGTATGGAAGTGAAATATGGACGATAAATAGTTTGGACAAGAAGAGAATAGAAGCTTTCGAAATGTGGTGCTACAGAAGAATGCTGAAGATTAGATGGGTAGATCACATAACTAATGAGGAAGTATTGAATAGAATTGGGGAGGAGTTTGTGGCACAACTTGAGAAGAAGTAGGGACCGGTTGGTAGGACATGTTTTGAGGCATCAAGGGATCACAAATTTAGCATTGGATGGCGGCGTGGAAGGTAAAAATCGTAGAGGGAGACCAAGAGATGAATACACTAAGCAGATTCGGAAGGATGTAGGTTGCAGTAGGTACTGGGAGATGAAGAACTTGCACAGGATAGGGTAGCATGGAGAGCTGCATCAAACCAGTCTCAGGACTGAAGACCACAACAACAACATATTCCACCTAAATCAAATTAAATGTACATCTTTAACTTACTTTCTCATCCCAGGGTCTACTGTCCGTGGGATCCAGGGAATACAAGTGGTGTAATGTAACAATGTAGCCCTGGCAGCGTCTGCTTACCTGCGGAATTCGTCAGGCAGCGTTCGTCTGAGATGGTCGCCGTCCTGCTAGCCTGCGCAGCGGCCGAGTGGCAGGCGGCCGCCATGCAGACGAAGCTGGCCAGCGTGACAACCACGTAGCTGGTGTCCGTCAGCGTTTCAAACAGGTCCGCTTTCTCCCGGTGTAAGGCAGCCCCGAGAATGCAAAATATGACGTGGTACGAGACGGTCAGCGTCTGGAGCGCACTGGCTACGATCGGGATCCCGTACATTCTGTTGACGGCCGCCGCCACTTTGGACAGTCGCATGTAAGCCAGCCGAACATCTACCAGGATCGGAATGGTCATTAAAGTTATAGATTCTTCCGGAAACCTCTTCGTAGGGTGAGTACGTCTACTTGCCAAAATCAGTCGACGATTGTTTGTCAGCTGGCTGAGTTCATTCCACTGCATGACAGAAATGTTGTCCGACATTCGGAGGATGGTGTCGTTGAGTAAGGAAAATCTGTGTCCTAGTACTGCCACGAGAGCTGTGAACTGTAAAACGATGAAAACTGTCAAACAGTTAGCGACGTACACCATTACAAAAGCGAAACTGTTTGAAGAAATCACTCGAAAAGCGATAAACATACTGTAGTACGTTAATAACGTTACTGCTAGCAGCAACAGACACATATAGGTTCTACTGTTTGCTCGCGAGGCGCGTTTGTAGAACAAAACGTCGACGCGCTCGATCTCGGACACGAGAGAGAGGAACCTGTCGCCGTTTCCGGCCAGTGAGGAGAGAATCGACAGGGCAGCAGTGACTGTTATGGTGATGATGGTGATGAACCCGGAGGCAGAGGCGGCTATGCGCTTCTGCTCGACTTCTGCTTCGGCGACGAAGGCGGCGTCCATGGAGCACAGGCACAGGACAGCCAGTGCGATGGCGAGGCTGTAGGCGCGGGAGGCGGCGCCAAGGAGGCAGCAACAGCGGGGGCGGTGGGGCCCCACCCCCAGCGCTGTGGACACCACGACCAGCGGTCGCAGGCTCCGCCACAGCGACGATGGCGCCAGACGGACGCCCGCCTCTCTGGGCGGCAGCCAACACTGCTTGCGGTGTGCTACTGGATTCAGTAAGGTTGGCTTCATCACTGTGCTCCCAACCAGACTCTACACGTTGAAGCGTACTCCAGATGAGTTGTTCTGTTCATTGATATACGTGTCGTCCTAACACAGCTACTTCGCAAAGGCCGAGTCTGTTCGGGTGGACGTTGACTCTGTTTGGGTGTCTGGTCTCATTACTGCAACCTCCAATTGGACACTGTCTGTAAAAACGAACACTTTTTGGAGTATGCTGGTGGTTCATCCATATCAGGTCACAAAGTGCTCCTCCCAGTTGGACACTTTTGGTAAATATTAACTGATTTTGGACTGCTTTTAGTGATTACATCTGTGGGTTCTCATTGCTGGATCCAACTAGGCACTGAATGCAAAAACTATCACTGTTTGATGTGTTATGGTGGCATCCATGTGTCCGTTCCCATCGCTCATCTTCCGACTAAGTGTCATGTGCTTAAGTCAACACAGTTTGTCGTATATATAGTGTCATTAGTGGTGCTACAACTATATGCTGCCTGAGGATATGTTGCTGATATAATCACTACCTGCACAGTCTATATAAGTATTACAGTAATACAAGCAGCTGTGGTTAGGTCACACAGTAGTCACTTCAGTTCGCCACTTTTAGTAAATATTACCACTGCTTTTAGTGATTCCATGTATATGGTCTCATTACTGGACGCTCTAACTAGTCACTGAAAGCGAAAATCATCACTGTTTGGGGTGTCATGGTGGCATCCACGCGTCTGTTCTCATTTGGCCCTCCGACTAAGCTTAGCCTAACACCGTTTCGGATACGTCCGTATTTGCTGTATATCGAGTGTCATCAGTAGTCCTAGAACTAGATACTGTCTGTGGATACGCGGCTGATATCATCACTGTACTGTAATAATGCAAGCAACGGGGGGAGGGGGGTAACGAAGGCAACGGAAATTGTTAGTACGTAGAATCAGCACAAGTAATCCATTATGACGTCACTCTAGCGATTTATCGACGGTAACAGGAATTGAGCGGCTCGCGTTTTGGTAATCCCGTGCCAGATTCAGTAAGGACCATTAGAAGAAATGTGTTCCTAGACGCCCAAGATAGCAGATAGCAACATTAAGTCACAGGGCAATATCAAAGCAGATGTGAAACAGAGTAACAATTCACACAGATGTTATTACATCCGAATTGGAGCCATCTTGAAAAAAGAAAAAGTTGACAGAACAAATAAAGTATTAATCTGAGAAAACCATGAACGTTACAGAGGATGAAATATCAAACTAGTCGTATTATTTTCTTTTCGCATTTTTCAGAGTTCTTAGTGTCACAAGAAACAAACTCTGGCACATCGACACGGAACACAACTGCACAATGCATTACAGCTTCTCTATCTAGACTGCTTAGAAAAATCTTAACACTCTTTGTTTTTATGTCTCGGTCTGTTGCTCAGACAATATCTACTGTTAATAAATTTACTTGTAACTTTGAAGTTTCCTGTCTGAAGTCTTTCATTCTTTCATACTCCTACGCGTCACTGAACTGATACAACCTCCGATTTCGACAGGACGTTGAAGCAACGGTGGGGGGGGGGGGGGGGGGTAGACACGTCAGCACTTCCGCCTTGACGAGGAGCTGCAGTATGTCGTGTGGTATGCACACAGCATCCTCGCGGCCTCACGAACTGGCCTCTGCGGCCTCGCGTGTCAGACTGATGAACCATCAGCACGGCCGCAGGCGTCAGTAAAAACGACGCCAGTTCCTTCATTAATGACCCGCGTGTTAATTTTCTCTCGTCCGTGGCAATATTGCGTGATGAGACCGCGATAATTCGCTGCACTGCGCCGGGCTGCCAAAGTCCCTCGAGACCGCTGTCAGCCGTTTCTGTCGTCATCCATGCTTCACAGTGTCCATCACCACTTCTCCAACCATCCTTAGTTACGATACCTACAACATTCGCTAGTATAATACAGGGTGTTTATAAATGAATATCGGGGATTTAACCCTTTATAATATTTATTACATTAAACTTACAGTTATAAATGAAAGAGCAACTCAAACAGTTTTACCAAGAACCTTATAAGTGTTCACTGGCATAGTGAAGTACGCGATTGGTTGAGCTCCACTGTACCCAAGCACTGGATAAGCCGCAAGGGCCCCAATGACAGTATAACATCCACGATATATGTATTTTTTATTACGAGTGGAATATGAACGTGTGGAAAATTACGTAACTCAACAATATTCATTCAATTATGTGATTATTTCTTAAAAAAGTAATTATTTAAAACAGAGACAATATTTGTCTCACATTCTTTGTTAATCTATGTCATTCTTTTCTTTTGTTTTGTACCCTTTTGTCATCTTCTGATGTACGTCGCCGACGCAAGACGCGAATCGATTTGAGGTCTGTTGAACGAAAAACATTTAACGTAAAATTATTGTACTTTTATGTTCATTTGCTGGTAAAAAACAAATAGAGCGAACTGCGTTAAAACTTTTTATGATTAATTATTGAAAAATCACTTCCTCTTTTAATTATAATTTTGTATTACTTGTTTTATCATAGCTGCAAGAAGCGCAGCCATTGTTGGTTGCGATTATATAGCAACTTCAACTGTACTTCTGGTCGAAATATCAAGGGTTTGTGTTAAACTAATTTGCAAAACAGTATTAATAATTTTCTTTGGTGGCATCAATTTAAATGATTAATTATTTATTGAGCAAAGGAAAATCTTAATTTAAAAAGGAATCCTCTATCTTTTGTTGGCCACCATCTTAATCTTTATCTCAGCGGCAAATTTAAATTACTTGAAACTGCAAACAATATTCTGATGTGTAAGAAATAAATGTGCACCGGTGGTACTGAACTCTATTTATAAAAAAAAAAATTAATCAAATCAGACTGCATTTTCTAAGAACAGTGCTGGTGGTATTTATTGTTGAACAAGATTTCATAGCTGATCTAAATCACGGAGAAAAATATTTCTGGTAGCATACGTCAGTGTTGTGTGTATTCTGTGGTTCCTTTTCATGATCAATTTGCTAAGAATAATTAAATCCATCGAAGACAAAAATTATAAAAGCTCTGATGTACGATCTCTAATTTTAGTGATATGAACACAACTTATAGTCAACATTATTACACTACGTCAGGTGGAATTCTTGTGTAATTTGAACAAAATAATTATCCGGGAGAAGTTGTAGTATGAATATTGCATTATACATGTGTATAATATTGTCAGTATCATTTACAAAATCAAATCAATGCAACTGCTAAATATTAGAGTGAATTCAAACCGCAGAAGACCATATAGTATCGTATCATCCATATTCATTGCATTTGTCCATGTTGATGATACGCAAAACCGCCACAACAGGGCTTGCTTTGCATGCCCTCCACGTCCACCCGACCTAACGCCATGCGATTTTTTTTCCTTTGGGGCTTCATCAAGGATCGTGTGTACGTGCCTCCGCTACCAGCAGACCCCCTGAATTAAGAAGCCGGATTGAAGCAGCTGTTGCTACAATCACGAAAGACACACTTATCAACGTTTGGGAAGAACTCGGCTATAGACTTGATTGGTGCCGTGTGACAAATGGTGCTCACATTGAACGTTTATAAGGTTCTTGGTTGGTTGGTTGGTTGGTTGAGCTGCTCTTTCATTTGACATATCATTTATAACTATAAGTTTAATAAAGTAAATATTATAAAGCGTTAAAACCCCGATATTCATTTATAAACACCCTGTATTATCTTTAATTTTAACTCAAATGTGGCCGGGGATTAAATAAATAATTAACTATTGTTACTTGCTTGACTACTCCTACAACTGAAGGAAAGAATCAACTGAAATAAGTAATTATGAATTTAACTAATATGTAAGCCACTTAAAATTAAATTTTTCTGAATGGGAAGGTTCTTATTAAAGTTCAATTGAGTTAAAATTGTTCGTTATTATCTATACAGAGAAAATACAGATTCCCTTCACTGTCTCGAATCTCTTGATTACACTCCTTCCTGTATGTCGTTGAAAATTCAGCAGTCCCTGCGAGAATTGTTAAGACATTAACTAACGGTGCTCGATGATCTCGTTGTGTGGGAGCAGCTACAGATATTGCCGGTCGCCTGTAAATTATTTACGTCTTTGTATAGAAGCTTCGGAAACTGATCCAGTGCAATTCAGTTATCATTTGGTTCGACGATGCGTAGTCAGACAGCAGATTACTTCAATCATCGGTAAAAACACCTCCCGATGTATCCTAAGAGTGTCATGCAGATTCGTCAGCAGACATCGCAAACCAAATGTCCGTTGGTCCTACAGAAGCCTTGCACATAAGTTCACTCTTGGAAATCCACCGTTTATAAAACGAAACTCGTTCAAACACCTTTTCAACGCTGTGTTGTATCCTTAGTCTCTTCTCTTCGGTACTTTTAACACATCCGGCACAATATCAGAGTAAAATAATATTGCCTTTAATGACGGACAACAACGAGTTACAGTTCTGTTCAAGTTTTGTACGCGTTTATTATCGATCCCATACCTTAACACAGTGTGCCCACTATCTTTGCTTTTGATTTAGCTCTCCAAGGAAAACTACAGTCCAAAGAGTAAACCCATCTCTACCACAGGTGGAATACGGCATATAGTCGTGTTTCTCAATTTAAAACGATTGAGCGTTCGTTGAACCCAACAGGTGATCGGTTTCCTGAACAGAAGTGAAACAAATATTCTAGCACAGTCTCGGGGACCGGGATGAAACACCAATATTCGTTACTATCTTTATTTATCAGGGATGTACACCAATATTCGTCACTATCCTTATTTATCAGAAGCGACCTACGTCCATCGTCTCAGTCCTTTTCAACGAAGTATACCACTCATTCTCTCAACTGAGTTACGGGCTACTATTTTTCTTCAAAGTTCCGTTATAAGGTCTTCTCGATAATTTTCAACTTCTTTCAGCACATTTTTCTGTTTCATAGTATACCCTGCTAGAACAATACAGGAGCGCAGCATATTGATAGGGGAGAGGGTTATATCTAGATGGTAGTGTAACTAGGAATTCCTGATGTTTTTGGTTAGTACTTCAGTCTATTGGTTGGTTTTAGAATGACATGAAGGAATGCACGCTAGAGACCGACATAAGCACTTTCCACCATTTTCTCGAGCTTTTTTTGTTACTAGACATTAGCAGAAGCTAAATATTTCGTGCTCTACATATTAACTGCTGTATAATATGTTAAAGCTATTTGGAATATGTTGTCAATTCTTCAGTCACAGAATTTTTTGGCAAGTAATTTCCCCCATATTTTTAAAACTGCCATGAAATAGAACAACATCTGCTACCATAGAACATGTGTATTTGCAAATTAACTGAGTTTTGTCAGTGTCTTAACAATTTTACTTACTTGCAAGTGCAAATGTGAGTTATTTTCCAAGAGCTTCAGTAGTAAAATGTATTTAACTCGTAACTTTTTTTATAACACTTCTGCTTAATTTTGCTTCACTTGCTTATTATTGATGTGCAATGAAGTAATAATGAAACAAACAGACGACTAAATACAGTACGGACCAGATTTTCTCGATTGCAACGCTATTGCAATTTCAACAAAATATTTATTCTAGGTACATGACCATGATGTACCTTGCAACACGTTTTCAGATTTGAAGAAGCCTTAATGTTCCGGAGCAATTTTTTTTCTCTGAAAAACACTGCAGCATAAAAGAAGTGAATGGAACCATTTAAAAACGGAACAGGAAAATATAGTATAGTACTGGCTAGAGGCGAAAGTCTGAATGTTTCGTAATAGAACCCTCCACCCTATTCGTACATCGCTTACTTGTTCTAGATCAGGGGTGTCCTACCCTTTGGCTTATTTGGGCCACATTGAAAGAAGACGAGTATTTTTGGACCGCGTTTTACTTTTCACTAACAAAAGTCACTGAGCAAGAAATAAATAAATAAACAAGAACTGGGATGGGTCAATGAGAGAAGAGCGTCGTGTGAGAGGAGTTTCAGAAGCAAAATATTCAGTTTATCGTTACTTTACATTAGCGGAATTTTATGGAATTTTTTTTGTTTAATTACCGATTGCCTGATAGATGCTCACTTCTTGTGCTGCACTGAAACGTGTTTGGGCCGCATGAGAGTCGCGGGCCGCGTATCGGACACCACTGTTCTAGAGGATAAACAGAGGGCATAATTTTTTGCATTCAGCGTGCGTATGCAGAAGTCGAAAAAATTGATTCTTACTGTGAAGCATAACAGCCTGACACGTCCGAAAGCAGGTCGATACCTCATTCCGCAAAGTGTACAACGTTATGGGTAAAACTAAAATAGTTCGATAATCCACTTGAGAACAATGTTATTGATTACTGCGTTTCTGTCTGCAGTCGAATTGTGTGGCATGAATTTACGACTTAATCCACTGAAAACATCAAGCATTGAAAATGTTTAAGGCGGGTCTGGCAGACGGGCGAAATGTGAAGTATCATAATTATGTACTTTCTGTGTAATTTATCCGACGTTCATCTACCACCATAACATTGTCCTACAACAGATGATTTAATTAATAACTTGCTGATTAGCAATTAACTATCAAAATATTTTAGAAAAACATGTAGCAAAGTGCCCTTCCACTTCCCTCATGCCCCATGCTTACGCAGTCAACACTTCTCGTCGCCACTGACAAATGCTATTGTTGTGTATTCGCATTCATAACACTCCATCACAGTTTATTACAAATGAAAGAATTTGTGCTTCTACTTAAGCACAATGCTATTTACGAATAATGCCTATCGGCTGTGGCAATTATGTTCAGTTCACAATATTTTCAGTGAACAGAAAAACTTGGTACGTTCTTATCAGTACTGAAAAGATTCTATATTTGAATATCTGCATCTGTTCTCTGCAAACATTGTAATGCGTGTAGCGAAGGGTAATGTTCGTTAATTTTTCCTATTGTTGTCATGGGTGAGCCACAGGAAGAAGGATAAGAGATGTGAATATAAGCTATTAGCTAGGTTTGTACATTGCGGTAACGAAAGTCATGGGAGAGCAACTTGCCCATATAGCTACAGATGGCATTAGCATCACGTACACAAGGCATAAAAAGGCAGTGCACTACGGGAGCTGTCATTTGTTCTAGGGTGATTCATGTGAAAAGATTTCGGATGTAATTATGGCCTCACGAAAGGAATTAACAGACTTTCAACACGGAATGGTTGTTGGTTCTGGACGCATAGGACATTTCATTTCGGAAACCGTTACGGATCTCAATATTCTGTTATCCGCAGCGTCAAGAATGTGCCGAGAATACCAGATTTCAGGCATTACCTCTCACCATGGAAACTCATTGGCCGATAGTCTTCACTTAACGACCGAGAGCAGCAGCGTTTGCGTAGAGTTGTCAGTGCTAATACGCAAACGACACTGCCTGAAATAACAGCAGAAATAAATAGGAGACGTACTACCGAACGTGTGTGTTAAGACAGTGCGACGAAATCTGGCGGTAATGGGCAGTACGATATCGCCTGCAGCGCCTGTCCTGGGTTCGTGACTATATCGGTTGGACCCTAGACAACTGGGAAACCTTGGTCCTCATCACAGTTGGTAAGAGCTGATGGCAGGTTCGAGTGCAACGCAGATCCCTCGAAACCATGGATCCAAGTTGTCAACAAGGTACTGTGCAAGCTGGTAGTGGGTCCAAAATGGTGTGGTCTGTGTTTACATACAGTGGACTGGATCTTCTGGTCTAACTGAACCGATCATTGACTGAAAAGGGTTATGTTCGCGCACCTGGAGACCATTTGTAGGCATTCAAGGAAGGAATATTTATGGATGATAATGTGCCAGGTCACTGGGCCACCATTGTTCGCGATTGGTTTGAAGAACGTTCTGGACAACTCGAGCGAATGATTCGGCCACGCAGATCATCTGACATGAATCTCACTGAACATTTATGGGACATATTGGAGAGGTCAGAACGAGAGATCAGTTCTTGAAATTGTGCGAGTAGATTTTCCGGAGATGTTATGCATGCGTCTGTGGTTGTTAGCCAGTTGAGCTTTTCCTGAAGTCCGATTACGCAGAAAGCAAACAAGCCTGTGACCATTCGCATTGCCCCTAACACGTAAGCTCTGTGGTGCTATGCGAGTGTTAAAATCTTTTCCAAATCACGCACTGGCAGAATTCCAGTACAAGACATACATTTATTTTATATAAGAGGTCTCTTTTGTAAAAAGAAAAAAATACATTTGCTACCAAGAAATCTAAGCCTCCCATTTGATGTATAGAGAACTGAATCTAATGGCATCATACCACTTCACATACCCACACCTTCCCAGTATTTACGAAATTTGGCTGATTCCAGCCGTGACTCGTTTATCGAGTAGCCAGAGAATAATAAATTTTTATGTTTCGTAAAGGCCACAACCTTACATCTATCAAGATGAAGCGCCATTTCTGACGTTTAGCATCAGTCTGGTACAATGTCAGGATCTGACTAGTTATGACTACAACGTCTACGGGACATTGACCTTGAAAGAAAACGTCGTCGTCTGCGGGAACCAAGAGTTTGTAACTAAAGCTGCGAGCACTTTATCATACTTCTCAGGAGCATGCTTAAAAAATTTACGATAACAGAACGTATCTCAACCGACGATCAGCTCTTCCAGTGACGAACGAGCGAATGTCTTTATACGAATCGTCACGATTTCAGATAAAGTATTCTCCTAGTTAGATTGATTCAGAATCCTTCACAAGATTTCTTTCATGGCGCGTGATTTTCATATCGGTAAAGGAACTATACAGTGGCGGCACGTAAATATGCATTATGGGTGTTCACAAATTTTTAGATTCAGTTAAATATGAGAATATGAAATTAATAGCATCTGCTGTATAACAGCTATGCATATCAACTTATTCATACAACTGCCGTCACTGCCAATAATAATAAGAACATTAATAATTACAGTAATACACATAACTTGTCTGAAAAAGAAAGAATTATTTTTGTGGAATTTTGTTGTTTGTACACAATTAAGTAGAGTTTAGGGCAAGAACGAATAGTGTTTAAGGTTTCGCTAATCTTCGTTTCGCATTTATGTGCAAATGGGTGTTTTCGTGCTTTTTTATTTTTTCTGACAAATGTACAAGATCCTTAACACATGTATTAGTCAACGAACCAGCTTCCGGGCTGAAAATCAGACATTCTTACGTTGCATCCACATTACAACTTACGCTTATTATACATTCCTTTGTTAAATATTTGCTTGTAATCATTCTTATTTCATTTCGTGGCTTTCTCAGTCGACGGGTCTGGTCTGGGAGGCCCTAGTTCTTTTGTGTCTGAATTTTTCTGGTAATCTTTTCCGTGAGAATTTCAAACAGATTCAGCAGAGATCACGTTGACACTGCACACGACTGCCGATTCCTGTACGGTAAACAATCAACTCAAAACAGAAACTACCGTTTGTGGAAATGATTAAATACAAGTAAGCACTGTCTACTAACAAAGTCATTTGACTAGAACACAAACGAGGTGCTGAGAATCATAAAGGCCAAAAAGAACACCGTCGTTGACCCCGCATTTAAGTGAATGTCAGAGAAACCAGTGAGACAGCTTTTCAGGAATGTTCATACATACAATGTACGCCTAAAGCACAGATAAATCTGTCGCACCGTAAGACCATCCGATATCACAAGCATGAATAAATGCTGGTCTTACACTCGACGATGATACACCTTATGGTTCTCAGCGCCTTGTATGGATTACTGTACGATAAAATCCAAAACTGAATACACTATATCTCATTCAGAAACCAGAAAATAGATTTTTCTATCAGTATATCTGCAACATATACTGATGTTCGATCATGTAGTGAGTGAACAGGCGTACCTGAGGAGTGTGCTGTCATCTACGAGGATTTATTGCCAAGCGAACAGGGATAAAAGTTCGTTCCAGTGTGCTACCACTTGGTGGCATTGACATGAACTTGAAGTTGAGTGGTAAGGACTACCTTTGCACGCCGTGGACTGTGCACATTGTTTATTAAATCCGTATATATTTGGCCCTTAAGCCAGTCGCGCATGTGCAAGAACTCCTTAAAATGTGCACAACTGAAGGTGTGCTCGCGACCCTGATGTCAAGTTTCATAGAGTCTAGGAGGAGTTGCAAAGTGGCACAGTGCGGTAGATTTAGTGCCGTATATTTCAGATTACTGCATTTACGTTACGTTTAACAGTATTCAAAGAAAAATAACCAATAAATTCTGTCAAAAGCTATCGTGTTCACGTGCTCTTGTGCTCCAGCCACAACTGGATTTATGCCAATACTGGGAAACCCAGCAACGCTTCGCAGCTGCTAACTATGTATGGAAATTGGATATACATCTTACTCTCCTTCTCCCCCCCCGCCCCCCCCCCCCCTCTGTCGGACCTATCACGTTCTCTGCCATTTCTCTATCTCCTTCTGGCCCCATCTCCCTCCACCACCCACCTCTCTTTGTCCATCTCCATCTTCGCCTTCTCTGTCCATCTCCCCTTCTCTCTCTGAGCTTGAGCCTCGTTTATTGTTATTGCAAATTCGTATTCCGTAGTACTGTTCTAATAACAAGCTCATAAGCCATGTACACAACTTTTCCCCTTTCTGTGGAAACCGATTTCGAGGAGGAAAACAAAATTATACATTTTTGTGTATACATTTCTTTTAAAAATATGTATAATTAGAAAGAACATATATGAGAGAAACAATTTGTCTGACTGTGAGAATGAAAACATAACCGCGCATTTTCTAGTAGAACACAACACAGGATTTTCTTTCACGGAGTCTATTTTAACAGAAAATCTGTACATCGTTGTTTAAAAAATATGTAACACGTGTCCGTCCGAATATCCGTTAGAGTGTCATGTAAAAGTTCGAAGTAAATTGGTCAAGAACTTTCCGAGAATTTTGGCAACATTTCTTCTTCATGTATTACACATACAATCATACATTAGAAAAGTGTATAGACTATGTCCGTCTGAATGTTCATTTGACTATTATGTAAAAATCTTAAGTAAATCGATCAGGAACTTCCCGTGATTTTTGCTAAAAACCCCTCTCTTTTATAAAGTATATACCGGGTGATCAAAAAGTCAGTATAAATTTGAAAACTGAATAAATCACGGAATAATGTAAATAGAGAGGTACAAAATGACACACATGCTTGGAATGACATGGGGTTTTATTAGAACCAAAAATATACAAAAGTTCAAAAAATGTCCGACAGATGGCGCTTCATCTCATCAGAATAGCAATAATTAGCATAACAAAGTGAGACAAAGCAAAGATGATGTTCTTTACAGGAAATGCTCAATATGTCCACCATCATTCCTCAACAATAGCTGTAATCGAGGAATAATGTTGTGAACAGCGCTGTAAAGCATGTCCGGAGTTATGGTGAGGCATTGGCGTCGGATGTTGTCTTTCAGCATCCCTAGAGATGTCGGTCGATCACGATGCACTTGCGACTTCAGGTAACCCCAAAGCCAATAATCGCACGGACTGAGATCTGGGGACCAGGGAGGCCAAGCATGACGTAAGTGGCGGCTGAGCACACGATCATCACCAAACGACACGCGCAAGAGATCTTTCATGCGTCTAGCAATATGGGGTGGAGCGCCATCCTGCATAAACATCGTACGTTCCAGCAGGTATTTATCAGCCAGGCTGGCGATGATGCGATTCTGTAACGTATCGGCGAACCTCTCGCCCATGACGGTAGCAGTTACAAAACCAGAATCACGCATTTCCTCGAAGAAAAAAGGCCCGATAACGGTAGATGTGATAAGTCCAACCCATACCGTGACTTTCTCGTCGTGCAATGGAGTTTCCCCGACAGTTCTAGGATTTTCGGTAGCCCAAATTCTGCAGTTATGGGCCTTGACAGACCCTCGGAGCGTGAAATTAGCTTCGTCGGTCCACAACACGTTACTCAACCAATCGTCATCTTCCGCCATCTCTTGAAACGCCCGCACCGCAAATGCCCTCCGCTTCACTAAATCGCCAGGTAACAGTTCATTATGCCGATGGATTTTGTACGGATAGCAGGAGGGTACGCCTAAGTGCCAACCAAACGGTAGTGTATGGAATGTCGGTGCGACGTGCGACTGCACGAGCGCTGACTTCCCCGTGCATAGACGAACCCGTTACAGTCTCCATTTCTTCCTGAACTGTTTCAGCAGCATTACGCCTTGTGCTCGGTCGGTCACTACGGGGTCTATCGTCTAAACAACCCGTGGCTTCGAACTTCGAAATCATTCTCGCCACAGCTGTATATTTGTCAACGGACCTTTACCCGTTCGAATCCCCTTCCTATGGCGATAGGATCGTAACGCTGAACTAACACATTCCCCATTCTGATAATACAGCTTCACTAAAAGCGCCTTTTCGGATAACGTCAACATGCTGCGACTGCTGTCGCATCTGATTCTCTCTCACATTACAGCTCCTTTTATATACGATTGCCATGCGCAATCACTGAAGTTTTGCAGTCCAGCGCCATCTGTCGGACATTTTGTGAACTTCGTTTTTTTTTCTTTTTTTTTCTAATAAAACCCTATGTCATTCCAAGCATGTGTGTCAATTTTTACCTCTCTACCTACATTATTCCGTAGTTTATTAAGTTTTCAAATTTATACTGACTTTTTGATCACCCGGTATATTTTTACATATCGTATATATTTAAGATATGCGTAGCCTACGTCCACCTGAACGTTTATTGGAATATCATGTAATAATTTGAAGTCAATTGGTCAACAACTTTTTGATATATTTGGCAACAACGTTAAACTCAGACTTGTTTTTATGTAGTTATACAGATACCTCACCGCTGTCAGAAATGCTGCACAGATATGTCACTTATCAACAACGATTAATCGAAACAGCTATCGTCACTATATTTAAAAATACGTTTATTTTCAATAGAGACCAGCCATGTTGTTCGGAGGAAGCAATCGAAAAACTGGAAGCGAGAGCGCAGTGCCGTGTGTATTTCTCTTCGTATCGCACGCGATCTGCGTAAACATTGCTGCCCACCAGCTACTTCATATTTGTAGGCAGTGGCTGCCACACACGCAGTTTAACTGGTGTGCCAAGGGCGACCTCACACACTGCGTGACCCGCGGAGCGCATCATATTCTGCGATAAGTGTTCACCACTCAACGAGCTGATCGTCAGCTGAGACAACGTTCACGCATTAAGGTACCTGTATAAATCCCCAGGGGGTTTCAACTAGCATGTGCAACTTGAAACGGCACGTAGCATGACAGAGATGGTGCATTACTAATAACAACTCATACATTGGCGATAGAGCAGCATGTGACAGAGCGTACAGAGCAGTGTCGGAGAAACTGTTTTGTCCAAGAGCAAGCACTGTCACTGTGAGGAAGCACCTCGGACCACATATGTATTGGTTTCATTATTAACTGGTATCCTACATAAGTAAGGTCTCCTATTTTTTTATAAGTACATAGACCTGTTTATTACTACAAAGGTTTACATCAGTTTACAGCTTGAACATTCAGCTACATCTACATCTACATGATTACTCTGCAATTCACATTTAAGTGCTTGGCAGAGGGTTCATGGAACCACAATCATACTATCTCTCTACCATTCCACTCCCGAACAGCGCGGGGGAAAAACGAACACCTAAACCTTTCTGTTCGAGCTCTGATTTCTCTTATTTTATTTTGATGATCATTCCTACCTATGAAGGTTGGGCTCAACAAAATATTTTCGCATTCGGAAGAGAAAGTTGGTGACTGAAATTTCGTAAACAGATCTCGCCGCGACGAAAAACGTCTTTGCTTTAATGACCTCCATCCCAACTCGCGTATCATATCTGCCACACTCTCTCCCCTATTACGTGATAATACAAAACGAGCTGCCATTTTTTTGCACCCTTTCGATGTCCTCCGTCAATCCCACCTGGTAAGGATCCCACACTGCGCAGCAATATTCTAACAGAGGACGAACGAGTGTAGTGTAAGCTGTCTCTTTAGTGGACTTGTTGCATCTTCTAAGTGTCCTGCCAATGAAACGCAACCGTTGGCTCGCCTTCCCCACAATATTATCTATGTGGTCTTTCCAACTGAAGTTGTTCTTAATTTTAACACCCAGGTACTTAGTTGAATTGACAGCCTTGAGAATTGTACTATTTATGGAGTAATCGAATTCCAACGGATTTCTTTTGGAACTCATGTGGATCACCTCACATTTTTCGTTATTTAGCGTCAACTTCCACCTGCCACACCATACAGCAATCTTTTCTAAATCGCTTTGCAACTGATACTAGTCTTCGGATGACCTTACTAGACGGTAAATTACAGCATCATCTGTGAACAACCTAAGAGAACTGCTCAGACTGTCACCCAGGTCATTTATATAGATCAGGAACAGCAGAGGTCCCAGGGCGCTTCCCTGGGGAACACCTGATATCACTTCAGTTTTACTCGATGATTTGCCGTCTATTACTACGAACTGCGACCTTCCTGACAGGAAATCACGAATCCAGTCGCACAACTGAGACGATATCCCATAGGCCCGCAGCTTAATTAGAAGTCGCTTGTGAGGAACGGTGACAAAAGCTTTCTGGAAATCTAGAAATACGGAATCAACTTGAGATCCCCTGTCGATAGCGGCCATTACTTTGTGCGAATAAAGCTGCGTTGCACAAGAACGATGTTTTCTGAAACCATGCTGATTACGTATCAATAGATCGTTCCCTTCGAGGTGATTCATAATGTTTGAATACAGTATATGCCCCAAAACCCTACTGCAAACCGACGTCAATGATATAGGTCTGTTTTCGACATAATCACCATTTCTGTCGATGCAATTTTGTAGACGCTGTGGCAGTTTTTGTATGCCCATGTCATACCAGCTCGCCGCCATGCTGTTCAGAAAGTTATGAACCTCTTCTTTCACTTCGTCGTCGGTGCTGAATCGCTTTCCGGCCAAATGTTCTTTTAACCTAGGGAACACGTGGGCGCCAAGTCAGGACTATAGGCTGGGTGGGTGATTATGTTCCACTGAAACTGTTGCAGAAGAGCAACGGTTTGCCGAGCAAAGTGTGGGCGAGCGTTATCATGGAGAATTGTACGCCCTTGCTCAACATTCCTCTTCTCCATTTCTGAATTGCTCGTTTGAGTTTTCTCAGAGTCTCACAGTACCTGTCAGCGTTAATTGTGGTCCCAGCGATTCAGCTCCGATGACGAGGTGAAAGAAGAGGTTTATAACTTTCTGAACAGCATGGCGGCGAGCTGGTATGACATGGGCATACAAAAACTGCCACAGCGTCTACAAAAATGCTTCGACAGAAATGGCGAGTATGTCGAAAAATAGCTAAATTTTCAAGCTGTAATATGAAGTAAACCATTGTAGAAATAAACAGGTCTACGTACTTATAAAAAAATAGGAGACCTTACTTTTTGGGTTACCCTCGTATGTTATGAGCCACCCAGTAAACCTGGGTATTGTAAGTGCACAGTAAGTTGGTTGCCGGCCCCCAAAGTACTGATCGTTAAAAGTCAGTACCATATGGAACACTTCGTGTTGACTGTTATGTGTGCCAGACTGCTCCCACCATCACAAACCCCAAAGTTGTGACACTGTAATCGTCTGCCGAAGTGTTGTTGTGTTGGTTGTGTAAGCATATGATTAACTCATTCATAACGGAAGCTATACTTATACCTAAATGCATTCTGCAATTTGAGACACGACACGTTTACTAAATGTTTTAAATGCCACTTTCCTTCTACGCATTGCTTTGTATTATAATTTAATTTCATATTCCTTGCTACAAATCAGCACCGCATTGAAGATGATTGTCTCTGTAATGCGCATACATCAATCAGTTTTACTCCCGTCTGAAATTTATTCCATAGCAGCTGACATCACGAGTTGTGAACGCCTCTGAGTTGCCAATACTGAAAAACATACAATAATACATTCCCCCTCTGACGTCCCACGGGTGACAATTATTGAACTATATCAAGTAAAATTGTCATAACTTCTGAACGGTTTGCGTTATGACGTTAAAACTACACGGTTGGCTGCGGGGCATGATGGGAATTAGTGTAATTTGGTTTAGTGGCGAAGCCCACTTACATTTGGATGAGTTCGTCAATAAGCAAAATTGGCGCATTTGGGGACTGAGAATAAGCGTTTCGCGATCGAGATGTCTCTTCACCCTCAACGGGTGCCTTTGTGGCTTATGCAAGACGTAGCTCGACCCCATGGAAGCACAAGAGTGACTGATGTCGTGAAGGAGCACTTTGGCGACCGCATTCTGGCTCGGGTACCCAGAGGCCACTGGCATGGGCCTCGATCGGCCACCACATTCTCCGGATCTGAACACATGCGACTCCATTTTGTGGGGCTACATTAAAGGCAAGATGTACAGTAATAACCCCAAAACCATTGCTGAGCTGAAAACAGCCATTCAGGAGCTCATCGACAGCGTCCATGTTCCGAGACTTCAGCGGGTCGTGCAGAATTTCGCTATTCGCCTAAGCCACAGGCATATCAGACATGACATAACCTAAATCCGAATATCTGTAGTGACGTTTACATGTTGAATAAAGTGTGAGCACGCCGTAGTCTGTCACTGATTTAAGTTTTTTTTTTCATATAGTTCAATAGTTGTCACCCTGTATAAACAGCAGTGGTCGCATTACTAACCCTTTTGCCCTTGAGGTAAGCGGCCAGTTTTACTTACATCTGAAGCCGGATTCACCAGCGTCAATTAAAATTAAGCACGTCTTAAAATATTGCTGTCCCAGTAAGTATTCTTATTTGTTGCTGAGCTGGGAAAGTACACTCTTAAGGAGGGACGTTGATGAAAACCACACACTATTTCAAAAATGCACCAAATCCGCAGTTTTGGAGATACGGCAATGAAATTTTGTACCAAGCTTTACATGAAAGTAACATATTTACATATAAAATCCTTTGATTATACAGGGTATCCCAGCTATCTTGTCCACCCAAAATATCTCTGGAACAATAACAGCTATTGGAAAAAGACTTTCACCGGTATCAATGTAGGGCTGGGGCCCATGAATGTACATATTTGGAAACATTCTAAAACGAAAACATGTGTGTTTTCTAACACAAACTTCCACCCCCATGAACCATGGACCTTGCCGTTGGTGGGGAGGCTTGCGTGCCTCAGCGATACAGATAGCCGTACCGTAGGTGCAACCACAACGGAGGGGTATCTGTTGAGAGGCCAGACAAACGTGTGGTTCCTGAAGAGGGGCAGCAGCCTTTTCAGTAGTTGCAAGGGCAACAGTCTGGATGATTGACTGATCTGGCCTTGTAACAATAACCAAAACGGCCTTGCTGTGCTGGTACTGCGAACGGCTGAAAGCAAGGGGAAACTACAGCCGTAATTTTTCCCGACGGCATGCAGCTTTACTGTATGATTACAGTAATTACCGAATTATCAGTTTAATAAGTCACAGCTGCAAATTACTAACACGAATTCTTTACAGACGAATGGAAAAACTAGTAGAAGCCAACCTCGGGGAAGATCAGTTTGGATTCCGTAGAAACACTGGAACACGTGAGGCAATACTGACCTTACGACTTATCTTAGAAGAAAGATTAAGGAAAGGCAAACCTACCTTTCTAGCATTTGTAGACTTAGAGAAAGCTTTTGACAATGTTGACTGGAATACTCTCTTTCAAATTCTGTAGGTGGCAGGGGTAAAATACAGGGAGCGAAAGGCTATTTACAATTTGTACAGAAACCAGATGGCAGTTATAAGTGTCGAGGGACATGAAAGGAAAGCAGTGGTTGGGAAGGGAGTAAGACAGGGTTGTAGCCTCTCCCCGATGTTGTTCAATCTGTATATTGAGCAAGCAGTAAAGGAAACAAAAGAAAAATTCGGAGTAGGTATTAAAATTCATGGAGAAGAAATAAAAACTTTGAGGTTCGCCGATGACATTGTAATTCTGTCAGAGACAGCAAAGGACATGGAAGAGCAATTGAATGGAATGGACAGTGTCTTGAAAGGAGGATATAAGATGAACATCAACAAAAGCAAAACAAGGATAATGGAATGTAGTCTAATTAAGTCGGGTGATGCTGAGGCAATTAGATTAGGAAATGAGGCACTTAAAGTAGTAAAGGAGTTTTGCTATTTGGGGAGCAAAATAACTGATGATGGTCGAAGTAGAGAGGATATAAAATGTAGGCTGGCAATGGCAAGGAAAGCGTTTCTGAAGAAGAGAAATTTGTTAACATCCAGTATTGATTTAAGTGTCAGGAAGTCATTTCTAAAAGTATTCGTATGGAGTGTAGCCATGTATGGAAGTGAAACATGGACGATAAATAGTTTGGACAAGAAGAGAATAGAAGCTTTCGAAATGTGGTGCTACAGAAGAATGCTGAAGATTAGATGGGTAGATCACGTAACTAATGAGGAAGTATTGAATAGGATTGGGGAGAAGAGAAGTTTGTGGCACAACTTGACCAGAAGAAGGGATCGGTTGGTAGGACATGTTCTGAGGCATCAAGGGATCACTAATTTAGTATTGGAGGGCAGCGTGGAGGGTAAAAATCGTAGAGGGAGACCAAGAGATGAGTACACGAAGCAGATTCAGAAGGATGTAGGTTGCAGTAGGTACTGGGAGATGAAAAAGCTTGCACAGGATAGAGTAGCATGGAGAGCTGCATCAAACCAGTCTCAGGACTGAAGACCACAACAACAACAACAACAACACAAAGTTATGTTTTTTCATATGGACCTCCTATATTTTTTCTTCAGCAATCCATAGCATGACAAAGCACATACACAATGGCGTTGATTGCATCGCAATATTCCCATTACATCCCGAAATATTGAGACGCGAAGTTGACGCTTGAAACACCCGACATGCGCTGCTAGCGCACGTCCTGAGGCTCGGGCGTGAACCCCGTGCTGCCCGTTCAAATGGCTCTGAGCACTATGGGACTTAACATCTATGGTCATCAGTCCCGTAGAACTTAGAACTACTTAAACCTAACTAACCTAAGGACAGCACACAACACCCAGCCATCACGAGGCAGAAAAAATCCCTGACCCCGCCGGGAATCGAACCCGGGCGTGGGAAACGAGAACGCTACCGCACGACCACGAGATGCGGGCATGCTGCCCGTAATCGCGATGTGATTGACATGTGTAATCATACCTCCATACTTATCAAGAGGGACACTTACTTGTCAATCACATTGCGATTACGGGCAGCATAGGGTTCACGCCTGAGCCTTAGGACGTGCGCTAGCAGCGCATGTCGGGTGTTTCAAGCGTCAAATTCGCGTCTCAATATCTCGGGATGTAATTGGAATATTGCGATGCAATCAACACCATTGTGTATGTGCTTTGTCATGCTATGGATTGCTGAAGAAAAAATATAGGAGGTATATTTAAAAACACATAAGTTTGTGTTAAAAAACACATACGCTTTCGTTTTAGAATGTTTCCAAATATGTACATTCATGGGCCCCAGTCCTACATTGATACCGGTGAAAGTCGTTTCCCAATAGCTGTTATTGTTCCAGTGATATTTTGGGTGGACAAGATAGCTGGAACACCCTGTATATATTCAACTTTTTTGAATGAAATTTGAAGTTTTATTTTCAAAAAAAATGTATGTCCCTTGTTTTTCAGAAGTAGAAGAATTTTCATATTTTTTAAATTATAATTCCACAAGTACAATTTTAAATTCATGCAAAATTCCAAGCACTTTACCCCATATCTCAGCTTGCAATCAGAATTTCAAAATTTGCTCTTAAGACAACGTTTACTAGGTTTGCAGAAATATATGTACAAAAATTCATAATTCTAGCATTCATAGAATCTGAGGAAAAGGTACATAAACTTTAAAAAGAAACTTGTCAGGAAACACAGTGTAAAGTTCAACCTAACTTTTTTTGCTTACGTCACTTCTTCAGAAGGCACCACATTTGTACTCGGGGTCGTCTTTCCATTCAAGGTTTCTCTTCTGGTTTCTTGTTGTCTGTCTTCTTTCCTTTACCAGGTCTTCAACTGGCTTTTCAGCTGCAGAGACGCGCTGTAAATTTATTTTTCTCAGGATGTCTTTAGTAAAATTTCCTATCTTGAGGCCCATTCTTTCTAATACCTTCATCCTCCCGATGTTCCCATCATTAAATACAATAACTGAATGAAGGAAGAATCGGACACTTGTATAAATCTCCGTAGGTATCACAAGTCCAAAAAAGAATTGCTTCGTCATAAATGATGCAGCTAGTTCGTTTCTGTTTATAATACACAGAACAGAGTCAAAGATGATCTTTAAAACCAAAGAGTATGTATCGCGGCCTTATAGAAGTGTCCCTCACACGTTTGGTTGAAAGTAATACACAGAATCGTTGCTCACTGAGCTGGTATTGAAGTGCTGCGTCAAAACGTGGGCGTGGCAAGGAGGCCGCGTCACACTTTTAATTAATTTTCAGGCACTTCGGATGCGATTTCAACATTGACACTATGGGAACTTATTGTCCATGAGTTGTACTGTTTGTTTGTTGTGGTCTTCAGTCCTGGGACTGGTTTGATGCAGCTCTCCATGCTACTCTATCTCGTGCAAGCTTCCTCATCTCAGTACCTACTGCAGCCTACATCCTTCTGCATCTGCTTCGTGTATTCATCTCTTGGTCTCCCTCTACGATTTTTACCCTCCACGCTGCCCTCCAATAATAAATTGGTGGTCCCTTGATGCCTGAGAACATGTCCTACCAACCGATCCCTTATTCTAGTCAGGTTGTGCCACAAACTCCTCTTCTCTCCAGTTCTATTCGGTACCTCCCCATTAGTTATGTGGTCTACCCTCTCTAATCTTCAGCATTCTTCTGTAGCACCACATTTCGTTAAAGTTTTTATATCTTCTCCATGGATTTTAATACCTACTCCGAATTTTTCTTTTGTTTCCTTTATTGCTTGCTCAATATACAGACTGAATAACATCGGTATCTCCAGGCTTCTTCCATGTATACAACCTTCTTTTATGATTCTTGAACGAAATGTTGGCTATGATTAAGTTATGCTCTGTGCAAAATTCTACCAGGCGGCTTCCTCTTTCATTTTTACCCCCAATCCATATTCACCTACTACGTTTCCTTCTCTTCCTTTTCCTACTATCTAATTCCAGTCACCCATGACTATTAAATTTTCGTCTCCCTTCACTACCTGACTAATTTCTTTTATCTCACCATACATTTCTCCAATTTCTTCGTCATCTGCAGAGCTAGTTGGCATATAAACTTGTACTACTGTAGTAGGCGTGGGCTTCGTGTCTATCTTGGCCACAATAATGCGTTCACTATGCTGTTTGTAGTAGCTTAGCCGCACTCCTATTTTCTTATTCATTATTAAACCTATCTATGCATTACCCCTATTCGATTTTGTATTTATAACCTTGTATTCACCTGACCAAATGTCTTGTTCCTCCTGACACCGAACTTCACTAATTCCCACTATATCTAACTTTAACCTATCCATTTCCCTTTATAAATTTTCTAGCCTACCTGCCCGATTAAGGGATCTGACATTCCACGCTCCGATCCGTAGAACGCCAGTTTTCTTTCTCCTTATAACGACCTCCTCTTGAGTAGTCCCCGCCCGGAGATCCAAATGGGGGACTACTTTACCTCCGGAATATTTTACCCAAGAGGACGCCATCATCATTTAATCATACAGTAAAGCTGCATGCTCTCGGGAAAAATTACGTCTGTAGTTTCCCCTTGCTTTTAGCCGTTTGCAGTACCAGCACAGCAAGGCCGTTTTGGTTAGTGTTACAAGTTAGTCAATCATCCAGACTGTTGCCCCTGCAACTACTGAAAAGGCTGGTGCCTCTCTTCAGTAACCACATGTTTGTCTGGCCACTCAACAGATACCCCTCCGTTGTGGTTGCACCTACGGTACGGCTATCTGTATCGCTGAGGCACACAAGCCTCCCCACCAGTGGCAAGGTCTATGGTTCATGGGGGTAACAACTAACAAATAAAAAATAAATTGAAAATTGGCATTTTTGGTCAATTTCATCAACGTCCCCCCTTAAGGAGCACGTAATGTTAATGACGTTTTCGGATTTCACTTACTTGCTACAGCGATTGCAACTTGGAACCATTTCTTCCTTGAAACAGGCCCTTGCCTGAAAACTGTGCAACATTAAACGTTGCAAAATTGGCATAAAAATTCGCTCATTAGTCAGAATATTATAACGGGTTATTTAATGTTAACCTTTCATTCCCTAGCCAGGAGACTGAAGTAGACTGTTTGAGATAAGTCGAATTCTAAGGTGCAGAGGGTTTCCCAAATGGAAAAAATTGCTAGAGGTTTTCCAGTACCGTCTTTTAAGTAACAATTAAGAAAAATCTTCCAAAAACCTCAATTAGAACCGGAAGGTTGGAGGTATTTTTATTATGTGACTGCAAAAAAGTATCACAAACAACTATGTGAAGGAATGGTCTATGCACTGATCTCTGTACTACCTGGATGCCGAATTCCAGCTGTCTGAACGTGTCGACCAAAGACGTTCGTATTTCGTTTTTTACCTAATTACAGTATGGTTGCTACGAAATGTCACGAAAACGCAATATGAAAACACTTTTCAATTTTGCTACCACATCAGCCCTTTACACTGGATATTGACACAAAATTTAAAACCAGAAATAAGAACGTAATAAGGGAAGTTACCGACTTTTTTACTTTTACGAGTTCCTAACCAGGAAGTGGCAGGGGTCAAATACAGGGAGCGAAAGACTATTTACATCGGACGCGGTGGCCTAGCGATTCTAGGCACTTCAATCCGGAACCGCGCGGCTGCTACGGTCGCAGGTTTGAATCCTGCCTCGGGCATGGATGTGTGCGATGTTCTTAGACTAGTTAGGTTTAAGCAGTTCTAAGTCTAGGGGACTGGTGACCTCAGATGTTAAGTCCCATAGTGCTTAGATCCATTTGAACCATTTTAAGACAGAGGAAAAAAGAAAAGAATGAAAAAATAATAATAATATGTTACATTACAAGTCACAATTTTAATAACTTGTTACCTCACATTCACATTGAAAAAGAAGACACAAGTATGCGAAAATTCCTGGTTGGTTGGGTCATTTGGGGGAGGGGACCAAACAGTGAGGTCATCGTTCCCATCGGATTGAAAATTTCCTTTCTTCTGCTTGGACCTGTAAGAGTCACGATAAGAGGTGCACTGCTCTGGGTAGCAGATGTTGCAGGACGTTGTCAAACGTGTCAACAGTTTGAGCAAGCCTTTTTAGACAAGTTTTGGTTCACTGGTGTTCAAGAATTATTGCAGTGAGAAATGTTTGACCTGCAAAGGTTCAACAGCAAAGACGGAGGATTTCGAAAATAATTAAAAAATACATACACAAGATGACATATAACGGAGTGAGACAGGGTTGTAGCCTCTCCCCGATGTTATTCAATCTGTGTATTGAGCAAGCAGTGAAGGAAACAAAATAAAAATTCGGAATAGGAATTAAAATCCATGGAGAAGAAAAAAAACTTTGCGGTTTGCCGATGACATTGTAATTCTCTCAGAGACAGCAAAGGACTTGGAAGAGCAGTGGAACGGAATGGACAGTGTATTGAAAGGAGGATATAAGATGACCATCAACGAAAGCAGAACGAGGTAATGGAATGTAGTCTAATTAAATCAGGTGATGCTAAGGGAATTAGATTAGGAAATGAGACAATTAAAGTAGTAAAGGAGTTTTGCTATTTAGGGAGCAAAATAACTGATGATGGTCGAAGTAGAGAGGATATAAAATGCAGACTGGCAATGGCAAGGAAAGCGTTTCTGAAGAAGAGAAATTTGTTAACATCGAATATAAGTTTAAGTGTCAGGAATTCTTTTCTAACAGTATTTGTATAGAGTGTAGCAGTGTATGGACGTTAAACATGAACGATAAATAGTTTAGATAAGAAGAGAATAGAAGATTTCGAAATATGGTGCTACAGAAGAATGCTGAAGATCAGATGGGTAGATCACGTAATTAATGATGAGGTACTGAATACAATTGGGGAGAAGAGGAATTTGTGGCACAACTTGACCAGAAGAAGGGATCGGTTGGTACGACATGTCCTGAGGCATCAAGCTATCACCAATTTATTATTGGAGGGCAGCGTGGAGGGTAAAAATCGTAGAGGGAGACCAAGAGATGAATATACTAAACAGATTCAAAAGGATGTAGGGTGCAATAGTTACTTGGAGATGAAGAAGCATGTACAAGAGAGAGTAGCATGGAGAGCTACATCAAACCATTCTCTGGACTGAAGACCACAACAACAACAACCAGGAGCGAATTGTAAAGTTTCATCTGTGTGCTTTGTTAGTTTAGTTCCTTGAATTTCTGCTTGTTAATTTACCATTTAATAAGCACAGTTCTCGCGTCTTCGTTTGTGTCGGGAAGTAAACCGACTTCGTGACATATTACGAGCTCCTAATCAGGAGCGAATTATTTAGTCTCACCTGAGCACTTTGGTAGTTCAGTTTTTGAATCTCTGCTTGTTAATCTAATTTATTAGACACAGTTCTTGAGTTTTCCTCAGTATCTACAGTAGAGTTCCATAGTGCGTGTCGATAGTCCCTTGTTTGTCTTTGTAGTTGAGCTTTCCACTGTCTTTAGCGTGGATAGTGCCTCCGATTGCCGTGTGTGGACGCGAGCCGAGTTGGCGACACTTTAGTCTCAGCTCCAGGTTGTGATGGCGTCGGTTACACTGCTTGAAGCTGCAGTGGATGGACATCACCATTGAAGTAGGGCTGTAGGGCTCTAACGGACGTCCAGCACGTCTTAGAACACTGTCGTTCCGCAGCAGTGGCCAGCCCAGTTACTGCTGGTCGCCTCAGTACGTGGCAAGCGGCGAAAAACTTTCCAGGGGGACGAACGTAGGGCCTCCCCAGATAGTCTGACAAACAGATACCATATGCTGTCTGTGGCTGACACTGTACCTCAGCCAAATGCAGTCGCCAGCCGGTGTGATCGAGTGATTCTAGGCGCTTCAGTCCGGAACTGCGCTGCTGCTATGGTCGGAGGTTCGAATCCTGCCTCGGGCATAGATGTGTGTGATGTCCTTAGGTTAGTTAGGTTTAAGTATTTCTGAGTCTAGGGAACTGATGACCTCAGATATTAAGTCCCATAGTGCTTAGAGCCATTTGAACCAAATCCAGTCGATTGTCCTGTTTCAAAGAAAGCCTCTCAGCCTACAAGATCAGGGCTATCACAGAGGATGGGATTATTGGTAGCTGGGACATCAATGTTAGGTGCGCTATGGGGCCCCTTAGGGACATGACTGCCAAAAAGGGGAAAAAGCCAATATACACTCCGTGTGCATACCAGGTGCAGTCATTCCAGATGTGGAATGGCTCCTTCCAGATGACATGAAGAGCACAGAGTGCAGCAAACCGCAGGTGGTGGCCCACGTTAGTACCAATGGTTCAAATGGCTCTGAGCAGTATGGGACTTAACATCTGAGGTCATCAGTCCCCTAGAACTGAGAACTACTTAAACCTAACTAACCTAAGGACATCACACACATCCATGCCTGAGGCAGGATTCGAACCAGCGACCGTACGGTCACGCGGTGGCGGACTGAAGCGCCTAGAACCGCTCGGCCACACCGGCCGGCTTTACCAATGATGTGTGTCACTTTGAACTGGAAGAGATTCTCTCTGGTTTCGAGCAGCTATCAAAAGTGGTAAAGACCGCCAGTCTTGTTTGCGAGACGAAAGTAGAGCTCACCATTTGTAGCATAGTCAACAGGACAGATTGTGGTACAGAGCCGAGTGGAGGATCTGAATCAGAGGCTCAGACGGTTCTGCGATCGTGTGGGCTGCAGATTCTTCGATTTGCGCCATAGGGTGGCGGGGTTTCTGGTTCCAGTAAATAGGTCAGGAGTCCACTATATGCGGCAGGCGGCTACACGGATACCAGGGGCTGTGTGGGGTGAACTGGGCAGTTTCTTAGTTTAAGGGTCTCGCAGAAACACGATGTGTCAAAGAGTGCACCTCGAAGTCTGGAAGAACGCAGACACAGGAACCATCGGCATAACAGCTGTAAATTGTCGTAGCTGTGTTGGGAAAGTACCAGAGCTCCAGTCCGCCCCCGGTAGCTGAGTGGTCAGCGCGACAGAATGTCTATCCTAAGGGCCCGGGTTCGATTCGGGGCTGGGTCGCAGGCTTTCTCTGCTCAGGTACTGGGTGTGGTGTTGTCCTAATCATCATCATTTCATCCCCATCGACCCGCAAGTCGCCGTAGTGGCGACGGGAGGCCCTAGTCACACGACATTTATTTTACCAGAGCTCCAAGGGCTAATAGAAAGCACTGATGCTCGAACGTTATAGGCACTGAAAGCTGATTAAAGCCAGAGATAAGTTTAGCCGAATTTCTTGCTAAGAACTTCACGGTATTCAGAAAGGATAAACTAAACACAGCTGGCGGTCGCGTGTTTGTTGATGTTAAAAGCAGTTTATTGTAGCGAAATTGATTTAGATAGTTCGTGTGAGTTAGGAAGGGTAGAGGCTATTCTTGGCAACCGCAGTAAAATAATAATTGGATCCTTTTACCGACCTCCCAGCTCAGATGATACATTTGCTGAAAGGTTCAAAGTAAAATTGTGTCTAATTTCAAATCCGTATCCGACTCATACAATTATAATTGGTGGTGACTTCCAATTTACCGTCGATATGTTGGCGAAAATACGTGTTTAAATCGGGAGGTACCCATAAAACATAATTCGAAATTGTGCTAAACGCTTTCCCTGAAAATTATTTCGAGCAGTTAATTCATCAGCCCACTCGAATAGTAAGTAGTTGTGAAAACACACTTGATGTCTTAGCAATAAATAATCCCGAGCTAATAACGAGCATCAAAATGAATACAGGGATTAGTGAACACAGGGTTGCCGTAGCGAGACTGAAAATTGTAATCCCCCAAATCCTCCAAAAAGAAAAATGTACCTGTTCAAAAAGCAGATAAAAATTCACTTGACGCCTTCCTGGGAGACAATCTCATTTCCTTCTGAATTAACAATGTATCGGTAAATGTAGACCACATGTGGCTTGAATTCAAAGAAATTGTATTGACAGCAATTGAGAGATTTATACCAAACAAATTAACAAACGACAGAGCTGAGCCCCCTGGTACACAAAGCGGGCCAGAACACTGTTACAGAATCAACGAAAAAGCATACCAAATTTAGAAGAACACAAAATTTACAAGATTAGCGATCTTTTACAGAAGCTCGAAACTTAGCGCGGACCTCAATGCAGGATGCTTATAATAGTTTACACAACGAAACTTTGTCTCGAAATCTGGCAGAAAATCCAAAGAGATTCTGTTCGTGTGTATGTTAGCGGCAAGACACAATCAATGCCTTCTCTGCGCGATATCAATGGAAATACTATTGATGACAGTACTGCTAAAGCAGAGTTAGTAAACACAACCTTCCGAAATTGCTTCACCAAAGGAGAGGAAATAAATATTTCAGAATTCGAATGAAGAACTGCTGCCAACATGAGTTACTTATAAGTAGATATCTTCGGAGTAGTGATGTAACTTAAACTACTTAATAAAAACTAGTCTTCCGATCCAGAATTCATACCACTTACGTTCCTTTCAGATTGTGCTGATGCAATAGCTCCATACTTAACAACCATATACAACCACTCGCTCGACAAACCATCCGTACCTATGACACTATTTGTTTATGGTATATCTAAATTTTTTATAATTGTTGGCTTTAAAATTCTCTGGTATTGGTACTATATTTTCTGTATATGTAAAGTGAAGTGTGCTATACTGGAGGTTGAAGTTCTTTGCACTGTATGTAGGTAAAGTATATAAAATACTATGTAAATTGTTTGTTACGTTAAATAACTTTATGATGACAGTTTATATTCAAAAATATTTGTGTGTATAAACTGTTCATGTTGATGTAAATTTAACAGTTGTAAGCAATGGTCACGCTTGGGAACAATGTAAGAAATAGATGTTATGTAAAAGCCATTGTGATTTTGTTTGAAACAAAAGTGGCTCTGGGGAGTGGAAAAGGCGGCAAGAGCGTATTGGTGCGCAAACTAGAGCAAGCGCGGGAAGTAAGATACACAGTCTGCAGGCAGCAGTGATTGAGACAATACCATCGTGGAGCAGGAGAAGCTTTGCCTGAAAATTTGCACAAAAATGCCTCGGATGAAGACTGAAAACGGCTTACGGCATAGCTGCGAGTTGTTGGGCCACTGTATGTAAAACTGAACGGCGCCAAGAAGAATAATTGAGCGCATAGAGCAAGATATTTGCAGGCCGTACTGTGGGTAGTGTAGCAATCATAATTGTTCGCCACACCCAAGCCTTCAGCCACCAGATACGATATTTTTTTTATTTTACTTTTGCACAGCGTAAACCATTAATTTAAACTGTGTGTTATTAATGAATAATCATTCTTGAACTTTCTACATCTACGTGATTACTCTGCTATTCACGATAAAGTGCCTGGCAAAGAGTTCAACGAACCACCTTCAAGCTGTCTCTCTACCGTTCCACCCTCGAACGGCACGCGGTAAAAACGAGCACTTAAATTTTTCTGTGCGAGCCCTGATTTCTCTTATTTTATCGTCATGAGCATTTCTCCCTACGTAGGTGGATGCCAACACAATGTTTTCGCAGCCGGCCGGTGTGGCCGAGCGGTTCTAGGCACTACAGTGTGGAACAGCGCTACCGCTACGGTCGCAGGTTTGAATCCTGCCTCGGGCATGGATGTGTGTGATGTCCTTAGGTTAGTTAGGTTTAAGTAGTTCTAAGTTCTAGGGGACTGATGACCTCAGATGTTGAGTCCCATAGTGCTCAGAGCCATTTGAACCATTTGAGAATGTTTTCGCAATCGGAGGAGAAAACTGGTGATTCAAATTTCATGAGAAGATCCCGTCGCAACGAAAAACACCTTTGTTTTAATGATTGCCACTCAAATTCACGTATCATGTCTGTGACACTATCTCCCCTATTTCGCGATAATACAAAACGAGGTGCCCTTCTTCGATGTCATCCGCCAATCCCACCTGATGCGGATCCCACACCGCACAGAATACTACAGAATAGGGCGGACAAGAGCGGTGTAAGCAGTCTCTTTAGTAGATCCGTTGCACCTTCTAAGTGTTCTGCCAATGAATCGCAGTCTTTGGTTTGCTCTATCCACAATATTATCTATGTACTCCGTCTTCGGACCACGAGTGGCCTACCGGCACCATGCGACCGCCGTGTCATCCTCAGCGGAGGATGCGGATAGGAGGGGCGTGGGGTCAGCACACCGCTCTCCCGGTCGTTATGATGGTGTTCTTGACCGAAGCCGCTACTATTCGGTCGAGTAGCTCCTCAATTGGCATCACGAGGCTGTGTGCACCCCGAAAAATGGCAACAGCGCATGGCGGCCTGGATGGTCACCCATCCAAGTGCCGACCACGCCCGACAGCGCTTAACTGCGGTGATCTCACGGTAACCGGTGTATCCACTGCGGTAAGGCCGTTGCCCATATTATCTATGTGATCGTTCCAATTTAGGTTATTTCTAATTGTAATCACTAAGTATTTAGTTGAATTTACAGCCTTCAGATTTGTGTGACTTATCACGTAATCGAAATTTAGCTGATTTCTTTTAGTACTCATGTGAATAATTTCACACTTTTCCTTATTCAGGGTCAATTGCTACTTTTCGCACCATACAGATATCTTATCTAAATCATTTTGCAAGTCGTTTTGATCATCTGATGACTTTACAACATGGTGAATGACAGCATCATCTGCAAACAATCCAAGACGGCTACTCAGATTGTCTCCTGCGTCGTTAATACAGATCAGGAACAATAGAGGGCCTATAACACTTCCTTCGAGGACGCCGGATATTACTTCTGTTTTACTCGGTGACTTTCCGTCTATTACTACGAACTGTGACCTTTCTGACAGGAAATCACGAATCCAGTCGCACAACTGAGGCGATACTCCGTAGGCACGCAGTTTGGTTAGAAGACTCATGCGAGGAACGGTGTCGAAAGCGTTCTGGAAATCTAAAAACATGGAATCAATTTGACATCCCCTGTCGATAGCACTTATTACTTCATAAGTATAAAAAGCTAGTTGTGTTTCACAAGAACAATATTTTCTGAATCTGTGCTGGCTATGTGTCAATAAATCGTTTTCTTTGACGTACTTCATAATGTTCGAATACAGCATATGTTCCAAAACCCTACTGCAAATCGACATTAGTGATATAGGCCTGTAATTCAGCGGATTACTCCTACTTCCCTTTTTGGGTATTGCTGTGACTTGAGCAATTTTCCAGTCTTTAGGAACGGATATTTCTGTGGGCGAATAGTTGTAAATAATTGCTAAATATGGAGCTATTTTATCAGCATACTCTGAGAGTAACCTGACTGGTATACAATCTGGACCGGAGGCCTTGCCTTTATTAAGCGATTTAAGCTGCTTCGTTACACCGAGGATATCTACTTCTATGTTTCTCATCTTGGCAGTTGTTCTTGATAGGAATTCAGGAATATTTACTTCGTCTTCTTTGGTGAAGGAGTTTCGGAAAACCGTGTTTAATGACTCTGCTTTAGTGGCACTGTCATCACCGACTTCACCGTTGTTATCGCGCAGTGAAGATATTGATTGCGTCTTGCCACTGGTGTGCTTTATGTATGACCAGAATCTCTTTCGGTTTTCTGACAGATTTAGAGATAGAATTTCGTTGTAGAAATTATTAAAAGCATCTCGCATTGAAGTACGCACCATATTTCGAACTTCTGTAAAACTTTGCCGATCTTGGAGACTTTGGGTTCTTCTAAATTTGGAATGCTTTTTTCTTTGCTTCTATAACAACGATCTGACCCGTTTTGTGTACCATGGGGGATCAGTACCATCACTTACTAATTTATGTGGTATATATCTCTCAATTGCTGTCGATACTATCTCTCTGAAAACATTCCAGAACTTTTCAGCCGGCCGGAGTGGCAGAGCGGTTCTAGGCGCTACAGTCTGGAACCGCGTGACCGCTACGTTCGCAGGTTCGAATACTGCCTCGGGCATGGATGTGTGTGATGTCCTTAGGTTAGTTAGGTTTAAGTAGTTCTAAGGTCTAGGAGACTGATGACCTCAGCAGTTAAGTCCCATAGTGCTCAGAGCCATTTGAACTATTTTTTTGAACTTTTCTACACTTACATGATCAGATCGGAAGGATTAAAGACTGTCTCTTAAAAAGGCGTTAAGAGCATTTTTTCCAGATTTTTTAAATAGATATACTTTAAAGAAACTGGTTCACCCTGTTATTTCATCCTAATCATTCACATATATGGGGTTCCTTCCTGGTATTTGATTGATCCAACTATCCTGTTTTAGAGACTTATGAAGTGCCAACTTAGTAAAAAGAGGTGCCATTTAAGTTGTTTTTGTGTAAATAATGAGAGTAATAACTTTTGAAAGTAGATTCCAATAAGAATGAGGTTTTCTTGAAGTGAAATGTTCAGTATAAAAAGTGTGTGCTTTAGTATCTAAGTATTTTAGTATTTAAGTTGGTTAGTTATAAAAAGTTCTTATCTAAAGGTCGTTTAAATTGTTTTTGTGTAAATAATGAGAGTAATAACTTTTGAAAGTAGATTCCAATAAGGATGAGGTTTTCTTGAAGTGAAATATTCAGTATAAAAAGTGTGTGCTTTAGTATCTACCTATTTTAGTATTTAAGTTGGTTGGTTATAAAAAGTGCTTTTCTAAAGGTCCTCCCCCCTCCCGGCCAAATTTTTTTTAGCTACCTTGAAGTTATCTATTGGTCTTTTCCTCTTTTAAAAACGTTATGTATAAGGGTGTAGTAGTCAAAAAGAAATTCCAGTGTCTGTACCAACATAGCTTATGTGGGGCAACATTTATTTGACGAAGTTACTTAAACAGTTGCAAGAAAGTAGGCAGAACTTTTACTTCCGCTTTTCCAATACTTCACTGTTCCATTGCCTGGATAGGCTGGCGACCGTTAGTACATACTTTAAACCACTAAATGAACTTGGAATTCAGTTGGCCTAGCTTCAATACTATACTATTCATACTGCGTTTCTTTCTAACCGCTGGGTACAATCTTGGGAAGAGAATTGAATAGTCTGATTTCCGTCAGACACAACACACAGTCAAATCCTGAACTAAGAGAGAAAGAACCATCATATTAAAACAAGGAAAATCGGCGCTCGCATGGAAAGATACAGGTGTTCGTTTTTTTCCGCACGCTGTTAGAGATTGGAATGATAGAGAATTATTGTGAAGGTGGCTCGATGAACCCTCTGCCAGGGACTTAAGTGTGATTTGCAGAGTATCCATGTAGACGTATATATATATATATATATATATATATATATATATATATATATATATATATATATATATATATATATTTCTCCCTTCGTATTCGGGAGGACGACGGTTCAATCCCGCGTCCGGCCATCCTGATTTAGGTTTTCCGTGATTTCCCTAAATCGCTTCAGGCAAATGCCGGGATGGTTCCTTAGAAAGGGCACGGCCGATTTCCTTCCCCATCCTTCCCTGATCCGAGCTTGTGCTCCGTCTCTAATGACCTCGTTGTCGACGGGACGTTAAACGGTAATATCCTCCTCCTCTCCCTTCGTGTCAACGATTTTCTGTTTGTTCTCCGGTATTATCGATATGCTTCATCTTTTTGAAGCTTGTTATTCCTGTTTGTCACGTACCTTGCTAAGATCTTGTTACAAATTTGGCATATGTTCTAACTGTTCTCCTATCTTATCGACCCTTATTGTCAGTTTCGACGGTTTCTTGCGTGTTCCTTTTATTGCTTTTCTTTTTGCTTCTCTCGTTTCCCTGACTTCCTTCCTAGCCTCCTGCGCCTCTTTCTTCGACTCCCTTGTTTCCTTTATCAACTCCTTCGTCTCCTCCGCCTCCTGATGCATCTTTCTCAAGAATTCTAGCATTCCGTGATTTACATCCCTTGTGTCAGATAGCTTATCACATGACGAATACGTGAACTCAGTTGAGTGTTCATTTGATATGGTATGCCTGTCCTGTCACTCTCCTGTACTTCATAATTCCTAATTTCTACTATCGCGTCAACGTGTTATGAAGGGTCCGCATCTTCTTCTTCGCTGTTATAACCTCTCGTACCCTCCAATTCCAAGCTATCTGTTGCACTGTTTCAGTCTCCATCATGTTCGGATCTGATAGCTCCATGGAAAAAGTTACCTGTTCCTCTTCCCTCTCAGTCCGCAGCTCGTAGCCCCGGGTTCGATTCCCGGCGGCGTCAGGGATTTTCACCAGCCTCGAGATGACTGGGTGTTAGTGTTGTCCTCATCATTTCATCATTAGTCATGCAAGTGGCGAGATTGGACCGAGCAAAGGTTGGGAATTTGCACGGGCGCTGATAAACGCGCAGTTGAGCTTCTTACAAAGCAAACATAATCGCCATCATCATCTTCCGTCTCAGTTCCTTTCCTATTTTGATTTTGTTCCATTACTGCAAACTAATTAATTCTATATGTTTCCGTTTCCAATCTTGTTTTGCTTCTCGTTCTCATTCAGTTAATGAACTAACCCAAAATATTCGTGAAACCTGTGGCAAATACCCGAACAACACAATATCCTATCTTATCACAGATATAAAAACAAGAACAAATTTTCAACGCTGTTGGCAACGCCGATAATAATCAACAAGTGAAACATAATTCACAGAACATTTGATTAATCTGTAATACATATATAGCGATTACTTGCGGCAGGAAGTGTTATAAGGTTCCACGCTTGTAACGGTTCACGACCAAACATTAAAAAGAAAAATAAACGAAGTTTACTGACTGCGTCTCAGAGCATCTAGTGAAAATTCATACTCGGGCCAAGTATTATGCGAAGTCCCAACTGACCAGACTGATCTGTGTCGTAAATTTCTGTAATGAGACAGATCGTTCCTCAGGATTCAGTGCTTAATTAAAAATTTAGCAACCGACTGACTAACGCTATAAATGAATTTTGACTCTTAGAACTGTATCCTGAGTGAGAGTATTCACATATTTTAATTCTCAAACACTGACTGAGAAAAGATTAACTATCTACGTACTTAAATACATGATTTAAGGTTGAATAACGAGTATACTGTTTTCGTTTTACTGATTTTTGTTATTTCAAATAAGGTTTTGGTTTATTGAGCCATCTTCAGGAAACAACTGACTAGCGTCTGAAATGGACACTAGTTCTTAGGTAACCTACCATTATAAGCAAACAAAGAACTATGTAAATGAGAACTAGTAACTTACGTTGTGCTTGAAAACTTTGTAACTGAGAAGTGTACCTTATGTCACGACCTCACAAACTATGGCATCATAACCATATTACCTGGAATACTAGACTACAAGATTGTGAATTTTAAGTATTGTGTGTAATACTCTCCATTGCCTAAGGTTTAGTTCACAATGTTAAAAAACATGTTTGTTGCACAACATATATGAAGAGTGCTCAGTTAAACAATTTCTCAGTCGATTTCAAGACCCCACAAAATTTAGCATTGCAACTATTTAACTTGCAATATGTGTAGTTTAATCATGTACTGTGCTTAACCTTGTCCATTATGTGAAGTGTAATTTCAGCGTTAAGAGACAAGTTTCATGTACAACGCTCTATGCAAGTGGTCTGTGTCTTTGCTCATAATGTTTGGTTGCCTAAGAACAAGACTCCCTTTCAGATGCTAGTCATTTGTTTCGTAGAGATGGCCCAATAAGGTGAGAACTAGTTTGAGACAAACAAAATTTAGCAGAGGTCTGACTGACTGCCTCCAGCAGTGCCACTAGTAATACTGTGCTGCAGACTCGAGCATCAGACGTCCCCAAAGTGGCCCGTTGTGCCATGAGGAGTCGTCCCCTGATGTGTATCAGTGGCTCACCAGCCTCAGTGCAAAAGGTTGCCATAGCTCTGGTCCACATAATAGAGTGCTGCTTCACCTGTAGATAGTCTGTAACGCTCTGTTTGTTCACGAAAGCCAAGTTTCAGCAGATACCAGCGCTTAGTTTAGTTCTGTGCTCTTTGACTTATGGAAGGTATTTGATCCAACTCCACAACTTCGACAAAATATGGGCGTATAAAACTGGAGATTCGCTGTGTGACTGGACTAAAGAGTTCCTAGCAAATGGGGCACAACATGTCACTCGTAACAGAGAGAAATCTTTAGACGTAAATATAACTTCTGGCCTACCAAAATATTAGCGTATAGAATTGCAGACTAGCTTTGTGACTGGTCTGAAGAGTTCCACATAATTGGGGCATAGCATGTCATTCTTAACGTAGAGAAATCTTTAGACAATATAACTTCTGCCGTTCCCCAAGGGGGTTTTATAGGACCATTACTGATCACTAAGGCACGGATTTTATTTACATAAAAAACAGTGATATATGCAAGCAGTTATGACCTAAAACTTACATAAATATAGCCTTAAAAATAAAATATGACTTAATAGAAGCTTATTTAAAGCATTCTTGTTTGTTTATTTAATTTTTTATTCACCATAAAGTAATACAAAATTCACTTTTCAAAATATTGTAAGTATAGTTCTTTCTTTCTGTAGGGTTTGTGTCTAATTTGTGCTTATTTTTTGAATGTCTGAATGTTTTATTTTCTAAACACCAAGTACAGTGAAAAGATCAACTATCGAAACAGTAAAACAATGTTTTTATTTCTACATAGTATTTAAAGCGTTTCGCATTATTTAATACCGTATGTCAATCTTCAGTATCTGCAAAGTTGCACTGGATCACAAGGTGGATTTTCAGGTTTTCCATTGTCAAAGATCTACGGTTGTCGCAGGGGATAGTTTTGTACTTGGAAAAGCTCCTCTCCACTTCACAAGACGTCACTGGAGCGTATTTGAAGGCAGCCAGGTCACTGGAGTTCAGCTTTGTTTCAGTATCTTCAAATGTTGCAACATTCCCTGAACGACTGTCACTAATTTTGCACAGTGTAGAATATCCAAGATTCTGTTGGAGAACACTTTGCAATTTGATTTTCACAGCCACATGACCACGAGCTCGACCCAACTCACCGTGCACATGTTGCACAATACTCAGGTCCTCATATAGCTGAGTGCCAACAGCTTCCAGTTGTTTGATGGCTTTTGGTATCACTGAAAAATTGGCGTTGATGTACGCCAAGTTTCGAGACAATGTATCTGTAAAAACTTTTTTCACAATTTTGATAGCACTTGATTAGTCGCTATCAAGCTCACAGAAGATAGTCTTTATTTGGGTGTAGTTGGTGCAGTAATACTTAGCACCATTAAGCCAAGAACCCCATCGTGTAAGAACTGGTTTAGGTAGGAGGGGTGTTGAAGGTGCTTGTTCCTTGAATTTCTGCACCCGTAGTGGAGCCTTCACATAGATTTTCTTGCCGCAGGAAATTAATTTGTACACGTCAGGGTAATCTGATCGCACCTCTTCGGCAACTCTGTGCAACGCATGTGCAAGGCAAGTGGCGTACACCATACTGGGGTAGAGACTCTGAAGCCCTTTGGCTGCTTTAGCCATATATGATGCACCATCTGTTACAAGCAGCAAAACGTTGTCTCTTTTCACATCATATGGCCACAGTAGCTTCAGAGAGTTATCAAACAAAATAGCAATCGACGAATTGTTTACTCTATCGAGAGCTTCACACGTTAGTAGGAACATATCTCCAGGGCCATCAACTTTTAGAACACCAACAACAACATTTGCAATATATCACCCACTAATATCCGTAGTTTCATCTATCGACAGCCAGTTGTTTTGCTCAGCAATAGTAATTCGTATTTTGTTGAGTACACCTTTGTAGCATACGGATAAATAGTTCTTTCTCAGTGTAGATTCATCTGGAACTGGATGTGTTGTGTACTTCTCCAAGAACCGTCTGAAGCGTTGATTCTTCAGCTTTTCCAATGGGATGTTGCAGGACACCATCATCTCACACAAATCCTTGCAGAATGATTGCACAGTTGACGATTGATCTGTCTGTTCAAATAACAGCGTTTGCCTGCTGTTATTTTCAGCACCTCGTTTCACACAGCTGCTGTGTTTAGCGGTATTACAGTGTTGTTGCACATTAAAGAATTTTTCTGCACTAACTTTAACTTGACACAGTTTACAAAATAATATTTTCCCATCAGTACTAAAGAACTTCTCTCTAAATTCTCGAACATATCCTCGCAACTTCACGCTGTCGGAGCACTTTGCTTTAGGCATGTAGAACAAGTCAAAGACTGTATTCAAACTGGTTACTGAGAACACCTGTGCGACTGCGATGATTATTACGGCAGAAGCCGCCTTTGTTGGCTCTGAGAGCGTATTGTCGACTCTGTGCAACAGTGTTTTATGTTCGCGAAACGGCTGTTGTGGTATACCGATTTTCTGCTACAGTTCTGAGAAATAAAACTGTGTAGTAATTTATCTGTTTATCTTTCACAATTGCACGTTAAATATTGTCTCGTGAGCAACATATTCATTTTCTTATTCGTGTGTCCCGTTAAGATACAAGAAAAACGGTATATGCATTTTTGGTAAAAGTTGACGGAAATATGACCTAGCCGCAGTATGACCTATTACTAAAATTTGCTGAAATATGACTTTATATGCACAATCAAAATACATTTTTCGACGCTAAAATGCCTAGATTTGTGTATAAATTGTTCTAAAATCCACCCTATAGTTCAGAAAAAAATATGACTTGTCATTAAAATCCGGGCCCTACTGATCACAATATATACGGGGTGTTCAAAAAGTCTCTCCGCAGTGCCGTATGATTGCCGCGCGTGCCGTATGTCGCAGTGAATATACCAAAATGGAACTCACTGCAGTATCGTTGTGCGTTTATCGTTTCGCTGAAAAGTATGGGACCCACAATCCGACGTCTAGAAATTGCAATGCAAACTCCTATTTTCACAAAATGAAGTAGTTCCTCATGAATACACAATGGATTTGCAGTACTCCACATACGAGACATTTGCGAGTTCCTGTACCCGGATAAATGATACCGCGCCTTATCAGTGAAAAACGTTTCTTTAAGAATATCCCTTCCATTTTGTTGAACGAGATTTTTGAACATTGACAATAATGCAATTTATTGCCATGATCAGTATTTTTCAGTTCTTGCACGACTGTCACTTTGTATAGGAGAAGTTCTAATTTTTTCCCTACAGCTGCGTGGGCCGTTCCGACACTAACATCGATTTCCTGGGCGAGTTTTCTTACTGACTTGTTCGGACTCATGGACATTTTATCGGAAATATCGAGTAATTTATCCTCAGACAAAACGCAAGGACGACCACTGCTCGTTGCATCTGTCACTGAACCCGTACTTCGAAATTTGTTAATCATATCTCGCACAATATCGCGATGTGGGAGTGTTGTCTCCGGGAAAACTGAATTAAATGAAACTGTGTATTTACCGCTAGCTTTGAACACTTGTTCGACTAAAAACACACGTTCTTCAATGGTTAGCATTTTAACACTGACAAAAACAAAACAAACGAACAAAAGAACTAAATTTAAACGTTCACGTCAACACGTAAGGACACACATCAACGATACTACTGACGCTGGCTGACATAAACGAAACAGTGGAATGTTGGGAGAGTCCACTTGAAGGGAAGTAACCCAGACAGGCGAACAATCATACAGCACGCACGCCTAACAATCATACGGCACTGTGGAGAAACTTTTTGAACACCCCGTATAAATGCCCTAGTGTGATGTCAGAAATTCCACGAGGCTTGCGGGAACACCTGCAGTGGACTGCTTGATGCTGGTATTGGCAGTTGACCCTCAACATAAACAAACGCAACGCAAGGCATATAAATAGGTGCAAACCCCAGTTATAGTACGATTACACGATTGTCGACCATTCACTCGAATCCGTTGGATCCGTTAACTATCTACGTGTATGCGTAAAATTTGAAGCGGAACATCCACATAAAATTAATCGTAGAGACATCAGATAGCAAACTGAGATTCACTGGAAGAACTCTAGCATATTTTTCTCACTTTCTTTCCAATACGACATGTGGAATTATTTTTTGGCGTAACTCATCAAGTCAAGTCAAAGTTTTCCGAGTTCACAACAAGCAATAAGAGACACTACTTGTGTGAACTCCAGAACTTCCAGCAGAGGCCTGTTCAGGGAACTAAAGAAACTAACTACTGCTTCCCACGTATTTACTCCTTAACGAAATTTTTCATTACAAATATATCTCTTTTGCAAACCAATAGTTCAGTTCATGGAATCAATACGGGAAATTTGAATAATTTTCGCAAATATTTAGTGATTTCAGTTGGTCCAGATAGGTGCCTGTTATTCAGGAACACACTATCAATAACTTGCCAGTAGCCACAAAAGTTTAACTACTAATAAATCTACAAATTTAGTGCAGTAACGCAATCATTGCAAATAAGTCTTATAAAATGGTTTTTTTATTTGATGGTGCATGGCTACAACAGCTTAGGAATTACATTATTAACTCAGTGTATTGAACATTTACACGTTTTGTGACAAGTTTAATTTTACCCGTTAAAAGTAAATATGAATAAGATTTTTTGAGTTATTCCTTATCTGTGAGGACACTTCACTTGATAATTGCGAAAAGTGCATTAGAATATTTGTTTCTTTTTGTTAATATTTATTTCGTATTCTTATTTCTCTGACATGCTCTACATCCTGAAAGATCTCCTCACTATGGCTCTATTGGAACGTAAAGTACATCTAATCTAATCTAATTTAATCTAATAAACTTTACGGTGCGTGGCAGAAGTTATTTCTTGTGCCTCTACGTTTATCTGCACCCTTCTCCCTTCCATCCGCTAGTGGGACACAGAAAGAACGACTGTTAGCAACGCTCGTTCTGAACATGAATTTCTGCGTTTTCATTGTCGTAGTCATATGACTGAAATGTGTGTTTTCTTAATTATAACAGTAAATCCCTCCGTGACACGTCGTCTGTCGCTAAGATTAGATGAACAACCTCATAACACTCTCGCACATACTAAACGACTCTGTGGTGAAACGCACTGCTCTTAGTGGAAATCCTCATATCTTCTATTAATCTGTTATTAATTATACCTCTTGAGGGCCCCAGAATGACGAGCGGTTTATAATCGATTCAAAAACAATTTTTGAGCTACCTCTTGGAATGAAATGTCGTAAATCGGTTCATCACTAACTCGTCGAGCTGACTGTACGACATATGATAATTTATATTCATCATTTATTTGTATTTGCTAATGAATTTATAGTAATAACACTTTAATATGAGTACAAAATGTTTTGTGCATGTTTTTTTCTTTACATGAGCGACGCAGCGACCGAATGGGAGCCGATGGAAGTTTTCCGAGCTGCACGAGGAGTTTTTTCACCACTGGATAAAATTTTTACTGGAAGAGTGCACCATGCGAGGACGTCGGACTCAGCATTCGATTACTGTGTTCACTATTCCAATAATGCAAAAAATGAGTGATATACTGTACTGTACGTAATGGAAAATGTTCAGCCTATGTTCAGTTGTTGTTCACGCCATGCTTGCATTACTGACATATAGCAAACTGACGTCAAGTTTTTAAATACACAGCTTAGTCTGTAAGCTGTGCTGGAACTTTACCCCTTAATGTTTCTGTGTGAGGATAAGTATTTCAGTGTTAAATTTTATGAAAGCACATAGCATCCTGAACATTTACTATCTTTTATGCTATCACGAATGTTTGAAAGAAAATTAATTGATCTGAAGCGAGAGAAGTTTAAATAGTGCATTCTTTTGTAAGTACAAGTTTACTAGCGTTATTTGATATGCAATGTTACGTTGAAATAGTGTTATTACACAATAACTGACTTTCTCTGAATAGAGAGAACATATGAATGATATTTTTGAAAGTGGTCATAGTGAAAACCAAATATTTAAATTGCAATCATAAAACCATGGAGCTGAACACAGACATGAACAACAGTTGTCGGACATCAGAGCTATACCATGTTTGTTCTCTGGTTATGAAAGTCAACTGCACTAACTTTAACCAGAATGACAACTGAAATTTTTGCCTGCATTATCACAAATGGTTTTGTGCCCCTTTCTGTTGCAATAGTGAACGAAAAGTATCTGCTGAATTACAGATTATGTTTGGATAAAAAGTGAAGTACGATCTGGAGAGGCGTAATAATGGAGCAACGAGATTTAACACACTGAATACACAGTTTCTATTTGCAGCTTTGCAACGCTCTTTTCTCGGATGTAACGACTGTGGCAGGATTGAGATACTGCGCATGTATTGGGAAACAAACTCATCTGAAGAAAAGTTGTAACCCTGGAAAAAGATGTACCTCCTAAAGATACAAGACGCAAGACACACGAGAGAGAGAGAGAGAGAGAGAGAGGAGAGAGAGAAAGAGAGAGGAGAGAGAGACAAGAGAGGGAGAAAAAGAGAGGGAGAGAGAGAAGATAGAGAGAGAGAGAGAGACAAGAGGGAGAGAGAGAGAGACAAGAGGGAGAGAGAGACAAGAGAGAGAGAGACAAGAGGGAGAGAGAGGAACGAGGGAGAGAGAGAGACAGAGAGGAAAGAGGGAGCGAGAGAGACAAGAGGGAGAGAGAGGAAAGAGGGAGAGAGACAAGAGAGAGAGAGAGAGAGGAAAGAGGGAGAGAGAGAGAGACAAGAGAGACAGAGAGAGAGAGAGAGAGAGACAAGAGAGAGAGAGAGACAAGAGGGCGAGAGAGGAAAGAGGGAGAGAGAGACAAGAGGACAAGAGGGAGAGAGAGACAAGAAAGAGAGAGAGACAAGAGAGAGAGAGAGAGAGAGACAAGAGACAAAAGAGACAAGAGGATGATACAAGATGAAGATACAAGCAAGAAGATGAATAGACAAGAAAAGAAGAAGAAACCATTTGGGGGTGAAAGGGATTTTCTTTGTCCAAGTGGCGATATTAAGACGACTGGGCGAGGTTGCTAGTTGTCCGCTCACTAACGTTGATTTATTGCTGGTAAATCAGAACAGCTCTAGCTGTGGGGCTTTACGGTTTACAGCTCGGGATATGCTCTGACCAAAGCGGTTGAACCGCGATAATGAACATATTTTGTTCTTTACAACCAATACTTGACAGTAATTAATATCTACTGCCAAAACACACGACGGCAAAGCTCAATCCAGATATTAACGAACACAAATCAACAACTGAAAACAGATAAGCATACATGCGTGGAATCAAAATCAGTGTGAGGAATACCGCCAACAAGCATAAAAAAAGTTCATAAAATGCAACCAGTCACAACTCAACGCCACTATCACAAACCATGCGACCTCAGACAATCAAACAAGGACGCATCCTACCGAGCGACAATTTAAATAGCAGTGATGCAGCTGGTCCTAGTTAGGATAGTTGCGTTCAGTTACAATAGCTTAAGATTTTTGAGTACAACAAGTGAGACTGATTGATCATTTCCTCCCGAATGACATGCAGAATTCATCACCCCTCCCCATCAATAAACTCATTGATCGAATCATGCAGTCACTGGTAAAGGGAATCAGCACAAGGATGCATTTCACTCCACAACTCAAAGACCACAGGAGAAAATCGATAGTACAAAACATCAGACTGAGACACTATAGATGACTGGACCTTCACGCGGTTCGCATGCGAAAAGAAAACGTCAGTGTCCAAAATCACCAACGGCACGTTATTCAGGAAACCTCACATGCGAGCCAGAACCAATTTCTCAGGACGTCAATTTCCCGTATCGACTAGGAACTCACAGAGGCACTGATTCGCCGCAACCCTACGTGGAAGTCAGTTTGTCGGTCCACGCAGCTGGAAACAAACTCTGAAGTACAGCTGGTAGAGAAAGACTAGCTCCGACTGATGCTTTTATAAATCACAGGTGAGTAGCTACACCTTCGGACAACTGAAAAAAATACTCAAAACAACTCCGCTTCCATGAGAATACTGAACAGTCTGTTACTCCACTCTCCTGCACCCGCCAGTACGATGGGACCCTATCATAAAAGCATCTAGAAACACCACTTCTCGCCTCAACGATTCAATCCATCACTGCTACCAGTAGAGGAGGAACAGACTGCTGGCGTTTTCCGGTATACTCCACGTCACTAGTTGGAAGACCTCGTCCCTGGAACGCTGTACGTCCAAGGCGGCAAAAACAGCTGCCGGGCAGAGCCAATTCAAGAGAGCGCAGTGCGCATAGGCGGCGGGATTATAAAATCCTCGAAAGCCAGTACCACTTAACTGAGATTATAAATTACATTCTAACTGTCTATAGTTTCCATTATTTCCTAGAAAACTATGTGGAAGTTGTTAGCACAAATTACAACAAACATGATATTAGTATTACACATAAGAGTTATATCAAATAGGAGAAACATATTACTTTCAGTCTAGGACACTGTTCTCCACAATACCATGAGGTATAGATATTACTAAATTAGGGAAAAAGAACCAACGCGTCCTCATTTCCCACTCAAGATATTACTCATTTAGGTGCAGATAATGTGTGCACACGAAAAAGAGAACAAGAAATGGTAAAAATTGAAGTAAGTAAATGAAAGGTGGAGTATTTGGCAGTAAGAATTATCATAAAGGAAGAATGTAAACTACTACCAGGAAAACAACAAACCAGCCAGGTTTACAAATTATGTACTTTAAACATAGTGTACAGAAATATCTGTTTATGACTGGGGAATGCAAGATATTGGAATTTAGTGTAAAAAGCAATGAACAATTGTCACTTGTTGGCGTACTCACAGCAAATGATGTATTTGAGGTCATTTATCGTATTGAAGGACATGGAAGAAATCCGTTTTAAATCTGAGTTCACGTCTGGATTCGCTTATAAAGGATATTTTAACTGTATTTAAATGCGGTGGATTGGACATAGTACCGTCTAACAACTGAAAAGCCGTTTACAGGGTTTAAAACCGACGAAATAAGTACTTTAGAAAGACATTCGTTTCCAAAAGTTACAAAATCCTATACAGAAAATCCGCAAGAATAAGGAGGATGAGAGTTTGTAGCATACACTCAAGTATCTCTAGAATGTTCTCAAAATGGTGTAGTGCTGAAAATGAAGGCAAAATAGGCAGTATTTGAAAGCGGGTAGTTGGGCGGCCTAGAAATGTTGCTTGAATAGATAGCTGAAAGCATTGCAACCTTCTTTGTTACCAATGTGAGCTTGATGAAGGAACTACACCACTATTTGTTGGAAATGATTTATAAAATTATGTGTTGTAGAGCTGATGGTTCTCTGAATGTTTTGTGAATGCTCTGACACTGCAACTATTAATAGCCTCACATCAGCACATTCAGTGTGCGAGACTGACTTGTAGACTGAGGCAACCTGTCACAGCGACCTCTGCCTCGGCCTGCAGTCGCAGGAATCCTGTTGCCCACAGTCAGTAGCATGGTGCGGCACGAGTATTTAATAAAAACATCACGGTCTGAAGAGCTCCCCAAATGTTTAAATACACAAAATTATTCTTGTCCTACTATGTAGATGGTGGTAATTGTTTAAACATCGCAATTTTATGGTGAATCAGCAGGATGTGAGACCTCGGGTGTACCCAATTGTTTAAACATTCAATATGAATCATTTCACACAAAACACAAGCGCATTAATTCCAATGTCTTGAATTGTGACGTCAGAGGGGTAGGGAATGAGGTTTTAGTCATTAAAATTGCAACATCATGAAGACAGTATTGCCCTATGTGTCGTTATAAAAAATTACCTCCACACTATACCATGAAATGGTATGGAGAAGTACAGTGTTTTTTGTTTGTTTTGTTTGTATTTACATTTGCCGATAGGGTTGATGCCCTTTATTGTCGACTCCTTTTTTATTTATGGAATGGATATGTCAGCTTATCCCATGTATGTCAAATTTCAACAAGAAATTAAAAGATTATATACATAATATGACAGTACATTACATATTTGAATTTAACGTCCTAACAATAATGTTCAGTTTGGCTCATTCTCGCTGCTGGGTTTCGCGCTGGCGCACTGGCCGATTTGGCGGCTAAGAGCTAGACGCTAACGGTCAACATGCTAGATGCTACCGTCGCACGTGCGTGCACTCGCGCTCTTACTGTAGATTTCACGTTGACTGTCACACTTTCAACTGAGTGTTACATATCGAAGAATTACCGTGACGTTGTCTTCACTAGGTGCAGTGTGTATTTGCTTATTGTTTTGTAACACCGCACCCGTCACTTATGTGGTTTTGATGTGTGTTCACCCCAGCTAATTGACTAACAGATCAACAAAAGAGAGCGCAAAACTGCCGCAATATTGGATAACGCAAAGAAAGTAATAAGGCCCTGTGACTCCTGATTGAACTACGGTGTCAGTGTTGACATTAACTGATTCAGAATTGATCCCTTTTAATCAAAAAGGGGTGCACATTGATGTTATATTCATCTATTGAACACCAGATGCAAGTGTTGAACATTAAATTAATTAAGAAAGTGACTTGGGATTTCAACTACCTGATTGAAAACAGATGTAGTAGATTAGCACAAATTTATTTTAACTCACGACCTTCAATCATCACTTTCCATAACTCTCCTAACAGGCAGTGGGAATAAATTGCGTTTACGTGGAGTAAACCACGATAAATCAAAATTAATTCCTATCAACTGACCCAGGCGTAATGCGAAGTGCGAGAAGAATTCTACAATACACGGCCCATGAAACCCCTGTGGAAACTTTGCCGGCGTGATGCAACGAATTAATCAGTGGCCTAACTCAAGCCGGAGTGGGCGCAATATCACCGAATGCAGCGTAGTGGGGCGGCGTCATTGTGCGGACGTCGGCCGGCCTCTTGGTGCTGCAAGGCTGCGCTCATCGATTCACTCCTAACTATCTTGCTCAGTACATAGCGCAACGGAAACATTCTATCTCCAAGCTCAATCGTTACGTTTGCTAAGTCATAGACTGCAGAGATGCTCACTCTCTCTCAGGCAAGCTGAGTAAAGAACGCCACGTCCGCATTCTAGGCAAGCTGGGAACAGAAGACCTCTACAGTGACTTCTGCCAGTCCGCTCTTCGCCTCAGTTTCCCCTCCAGCAAAATCACCTACGCCAATTGCCCGACCAGTGCCTGCTCTGGGAAGTGAACAAATACGCACAAAATTTCCCTTCCTCTCAATTTCTGCTATTTAGCTCCTCCCAGGACACCCATCAAGGTTAGCTCTACATAAAACACCATCTTTTCCGAAATCCTGACTCCCAGGAGAGTACTTCAAATTCCTTGGTCCTACATTCCCATTGGAGGCTGGCGTATTTCATTATGTCGCTCTTCACCTGATTTACTTCAGACTCTGCGGACCGTGAATTCAGCATGAAGTTGCCATAGTCATGAACACGCATATTTCGGCCTCTGTTGACCGCTCCACCGTAGCTTTGTGTGGCTTTCTCGCATGTTTCACTGAAAACAGAATGACGGACATTTATCAACAGGCATACAAGTTCTCCGTCTGCTTTCCGATACACCAGCATGGGGTCAACCACCCCCTCACTGTCACTCATGTTAAGGCAGCTGGAGGCCGTGCCCTGTTACCACTTTCTCAGAGTTTGAGCCGCCCTAAGCTGTATTATATCTCTTTTAAAAAAATGATGTAACTATTTATTTAGAGGAAACACTCTCCTAGTAAATTGGTTTGTCCTTTGATTTATCGTGATATGTTACTGATTTTTAGTGAAGTTAGTTTTTGCGTTTAACTTTCAAAAAAATACAAAAGAGATATAATAAGCAAAATAATAAATTTCGTAGGTTGCCAATTACGTATTATATCTGGTTTTATCGAGTGCCGGGCTCCCTACAAATTACTGTAAATGCAATAGCGTAGTATTACTCAGCTCTGAAATTATTACTATCACAGAAAATAGACAAGTTTTGATAAAATTATTTCACTGTATTCTTTCAATTAATCTCACTGAATATTTTAACATAATTTCTTCCGCTCCGGCTATCAGATATTGTGCTGTGAAAAAATATTTTTAAATGTACCACATAATGGTGGCTAATTGTTAACAGTCAGAGATCACTGTTACTCGCTCAGCAGCAGCTGGAAACATGCTAAATAATTTTCATTAAATATTCTTTTCATAAGATAAATGTGGTGTAGGTTCTTGAAATAACACACGGAGGTCACTTTATACTAATATATTCTTACTAGGACACAGTTTACACCATTAAATATTTGCAATTACGTTACGACAGAAACAAATGCTAGCGCAGCACAAAGCTTGCGTACCTTATTCCAGCTAACACCAGAACGAACAGAACAAAACCGACTAGACAGAAGAATGAGCACTGCATTGTATTTTATACTCTTACAAAGATAATATTTATTTTAATTACTTACACATTATAATCTCATACAATAAAAATAACGTCTTTTCTGCATCTATCGATCTATATTGTATATTTTTACAGTTAGTGTTATTACCTTTTGCAGATAAATCGATGTTTGCAATTCATTTTGAGTCACATACAGTCATTTTTATTTATGTTTCACCTCGATAATAGTGAATATTGCAAAAGGGACACTACACGGCCCCCTCAGCTACAAGGAACACACTACTTAATGTTTGGTCCTTGTAGACCACGAGTGTCACTTCTCTTTCGTTTGTTGGTCACTTTCAGTTCACTTTACCGTGCATTAGGCCATGGGTACACATTCATTTTGAGTCTTTTTACATAACATGGCTGGGGAAAGTTACTATATAACAAGCTCTTCCATTTGGACGAGGGCCACAGGGAAACTCCAGAAAAACCTCGGCAGAGCTGACAGATTTAACCCTTTGTGTTACTTACATAAGTTGGTTCTACATGTTTTGGTATTACAAGTATTTACATTAAATATAAAATTTTCTGAAAAAGAAAAAAACATATAGCTTTTATATGAAAGTGTTCATCAATTTTTTTATATTGTGTTGGTAATGTTTTGAGTTTTTTTATTTTTGTTGGCGCATTTCTCGTCGTGTGGTGTGGATGACGCTGTATGTCTCTACCGCGATGCCTCGTGTCCGTTGCCATGGAGCGTCGGCTGGAAACTGTTGTCTTCTTTCTTGTCCGTAGCCGGCGGTCAGGATGTAGAGTACGGATCGACGTTATTTTGTCTGTGTGGTGCGTCTGCATTGTTGCGCTCCGCTCGTTAAAGTTTTCAGCACGGGAGAGGATGTTGACTCGTGCAATTCATGAAACAAATGCACATATGTTATAGAACGGATATTGTAAGATGTTATGGCTGTGGGTAAGAATTGATTAGTCAACATCATTGCATCATCGAGGCATAGGCTCAGTTACTTGGTATTTTCGTGTTCGTTTGCACGTACTGGTGCTGAATGATGCAGGAGATATGATGCTTAAGTAAGCACTGCACATCCCTGTTGTCATCACTTCGTATGGAATATTTATGTTTCACAATTTTTGTTTGGCGGCGTTCCACCGTAGTTGCCATTGCAGTAACGCCCTACTACGTGGTCCGTGACGTCATATTAATTGTTGGCGTACAGGAAGTAGCGTCCAAACTAAAAATGTTGCCTGTACAGTTTCGAACACACACTGATCACAGTTTTGTGTCACTGCACACAGATATGTTTTGTTAATGTTTGAACCTCGCGTTTCTTTTTTTTTTACAGCACATAAGTGTTCACTGTCCAAGTTGATCACTAATACAGTTCTCAAAGTTCACACTTCCTCCGCGAATACCAACACACTATTATAGTTCCTGTTAGTATTGCTTACAGCATGACTTCGATACAATTGTATTACATGATTACTGTTTTTTTATATATATATCACATAGTGACACAGATGTCTGTTCGTTTACACAATATGTTACAATGAAATTACACAGATCAAAAGCACTTTTGTTCTGTTATTGCATACAATTAAGTGTTACATCATACATGCAACGGATTCTGGCCTGACTTGCAATACTTTTATATTTGAGCATTAATAAATTTGACATAGAGTATATTCATTTGGGGATTAGGACTGCTGCGCATGTGCTTGTTCCGTAAGCTGTTAGCGTAATCGCGTATCCTATAAAAGGTTTGCAACTGTCAAAAACAGGCTCTAAAGTGGAGCTCTCATTTAATCTCAAATATTGTGGCTAGATGCTTATACCTTCTCTTTTAAGGTCAAAGCACAGCATCACAGATGTCACATGGTATGTACACAGTCTTTTGCATACACCTTTCTGTTCATTTTTCATGTGACAGATTAGAATATTTAGTGCATTCCTTAAATAAATATTTATCACACAGCATAATAAAATTTATAGTTACTAACTCTAATAACAACTGAAAAACATCTTACACTTACTGATTATGTTTATAAACAAATTCTATCATTGGACTGATGGTCCTTTAGCTTCTTTTTACTCATTTTTGAAGGCTGATGTGTAAATCATTCCTTGACATAAAGACCAAACATCTTACATACTAAGCACAAACAAAACATCAAATTCTTACAACTACACAAAAATATATATACCGTAAAATGGGGTGACTTTGTGACAAGTTTTGCATGTTTTCACTCGTACACTGATCAATTTTTAACATAAACTGAAACGGATGGCATCATAAGATAGCTACAACCTTCCTTTACAAGATTATGTCTTCAAAAAATTTGTATCTTTTTTATGAACGACTATATAAAGGGAAAACTCTGTCACAAAGTCACCCCACCCTGTGGGGTGACTTTGTGACAACATTGTTTTTGGGTTACAAAGTATGGGAAAAAAATAATGTCACAATTTTGACCAATCAAAAAGTATATTTAATCAATGTACATGTGTTTGATGCTTTGGTAGAGCTACATCATTTTTACAAGTGATGAAAAAGGAGCTCCCTAATCTAGATTTTTCACCTCAAAGAACCCTCGCTTTCCTACCGGTCTTGGGGGGTCGATAGTGTACAAAACTTCTTCTTTGGAGTACAGAATAGCATCTTCTTTAGTAGGCCACATCCAGAACATCTTGGTCCTCTCCATAACGCTGACAATGTAGCCCTCTTGTTTTTCTTCAGTCACCCTTCCTGGAAAAAGTTTCCCTTCAAAGTTCACACTACAAAATCATCCACTTTGAAAACGTTTTTTTCAGGAGCCATGCTGTCGATTCCCAAGACGTCTTTATCATTTGGAATCACTTTTGTGGGAGACATTTCAGGTTCTGAATCCTCCAAACAGCTGAAAGATTCATCCAGCACGTCGGGGTCACTGGGATCTTCATCCATCCAGTTCCTCTCTCTGCTGTTGTCTTCATCTGAAGAGCTTTCTTCAGACATCTCACCTGCCAGTACAGCCTTTTCCTTGGATCCGCTGGGTCTGGAGGAAGTGTTGGCTTTTGTGTTCTTCCCTTTCGGCTGTTCCGCCCTACTGGCTTCGATTTCGGCACTGGAGATACTTCTGCCTGCTGGAACAGTGAGCCTTCTCCTTCTCTTGGGGGCCCGGCATCCTGTAACCTCTTCTCTCTTCTTCTGCAGTTCTTCTATGAAGATCTCACCAACCACTCCTGATAAGGACTGTAGGCTCTCTTCCAAGACGGCCTTCGGGAGTCTTTGGAGGACTTCCATTTTGTTAAGCGGAAAAATCCCAGTCTTCCTAAATCCTGACTGGAGATTTTTTATGATGTTCTCCTGCAGCTTGTCCATCATTTTCTTTAACAGACCAGGCAGTTCATCTTTTGGAACTGATGTGCACCGGCTACCAGATGTCGATTGCTTCCAATCTGACAAAATTTCATGCCAAATCAGTTTTAGAACTCTGAATATGGCAACATCTAGCGGTTGCAGTAGATGTGTCGCATTTGGTGGGAGTGCGATAAATTTTATCCCATACTTTTCGCAGAGTCGAATAACCTCTAGGTTAATATGCGAACTCAAATTATCGCCAATAATAACTTTTTGGCCATCTTATTGTTTCAGTATGGGGAGCATAAGATTGATGAACCAGTCCTCAAACACTTGGTGATCAAACCATCCAGATTTAGTACGATTGTAGCGGGCTCCTTCAGGTCCATTTTCGGTCCAGGTCGACCACATGTTCTCGGCCTTGTAATTTACGTATAGTGGAGCCAACTGTCCTGCGGCGTTCCCACAGACCATAATCGAAGTACACGCTTTGGAACAATTTTGTATCCGCTCTGGATATTTTGCTCCTCTTCTGACCAACACTTTTTTGCTTCCCAGATCGTCCTGGACGTTCGTTTCGTCGTAATTCCAAATTTTTTCTGGCGGAATACCCTCTAACTCCTTCTCTAAATGCTCAAAATATGAGTCAATTACTTCAGTACCAGTCGCAGCTCTTGCATATGTGATATTTTTGGCGACACGTTCGGAGAGAACATACTTATGCCGCTTCATAAATGACATGGCCCACTCTCTCCCAGGAAAGTTTCCATTTCCAAACACGGGAACTTTTCTTCCGGTTCGATCTACATATGATTTGACGACACAGCGCAAATCAAGTAATGTCATTGGGAAACCATAAGATGCCATTGCAATGGAATGAGCAACGAATGTATCCTCTTCTTCTTTTGTAAAAATATGTTGACCCCCATGCTGTCTTTTAGGTTTGACTGTCTCTGAGTTTGAGGTGGTCGAACGTTTTATCTCTTTGGTTTTGTTCCACAATGTGTTTCGATGAATATTGAACCTAAAAGCAGAGAAAAAGAACGTATAAAACATATATACCAGTATGGTATAATTCAGAAAAAAATACCATACCTTTTAAAAGATGTTTAATAGAAAAAATGCCAAAAATATCAGAATTTTACGAAGGTAGGTTTAAAATTTGCATAAATGCTTCCTTTACAAATGCCAGAAGTTGCAAATTGGTGTAAAAACCCGTTTTATGACAGTTAAGTTTGTAACAAAATAAAGGAATGTAGGTAACTTCCTGGTGTACATAGCTGTATTTTGCTCCCTATTCAAGCAGAAGAATTTGCTTAAAAACGCCAAACAAATGGTCATCTAAACGTCTATTTTAGCCTTACAGTATCCAATAAAACGTTTACTTCCTGTGTGACAGTGTATGAAACATTAAAGAACTGCCACTAACCTTTCAGATGCTGCTCGCAGGGTCATTTTCCCTGTTAAAACCAATTTAACGGCTTTATCTAACGTCTCTGGAGAGTAATTTCTATAGGCTCTTGCACCCAACTTCCTTTTATAAGACCTCATCTTCTTTTCAGTGCTTGAAAGACAAAAAAACGTGATAAAATATAACCTAAAACCATGGTGGGGTGACTTTGTGACAAGTTGGGGTGTCACAAAGTCGCCACACAAAGTGCGTGCATTTCAGTTTTTGTCTCATATCTTCAAGAAACATGGCTTGATTTAATCGATATTCTACAATAATTTGCCCAACATATCAACAAACAAATGTACATACCTGTTTTCGTTGCGTCCTTAACATAAACGTTTTCACAATATAAAGTTTCCCTCGTTTTACGAAAACGTAAATAACAGCGTTTCTAAGCAACGGCGTCGGAAGGAACTACGCGTGTGCAGAAGCTTCACCCTGCTGCCGCTACGTGGCGTGGCATGTCTGACAAACGAAATGCGTGGTTCAGCTCTTTCCTGAGACGAGCGGTCGCGGCGCGAGATTTAAAATACGAAAACTCGATCCCTTGTCACAAAGTCACCCCACCAGTCACAAAGTCGCCCCATTTTACGGTATTGAAGTCTGTGCAAAACCATTCATGTCCTATTGTCAGGTACCACAAATTTCTTTAAGTCCTTATAGGGATACTATCCTTTGATCTTCCCGCTCATCACATCAGCATAAGGTAGCTACAACCGTGCGGTATTTGTATAATTTTAAAAGGTCCATTATACAGCATTTGCCATTTCTTGTTCTTCTTTGTTATGAGTGACGACTTAGGATGGTTTCTTATCAAAACTAAGTCGTTTATCTGATGTGGGACTGTCCGTTTTATTGACTTGTCATATCGACTCTTTCGTTGAGATTCAGTTAGATAACATGATTCTTGTGCTTTGTTGTTAAGGGTTTCGGTCCAGCGAAGCGTTTCGTTATGAGCTACGTCTGAATAATATTCACCCCGGGCCCCTTAAATTGCTGTTTAATTTAAATATGGGCATCTCTTCGCTTTTTACTCGTAAGGTCGGGTAATCTTTACTGGGTGTACTTACTGTTCGTGTTAAATTCAGTACAATCTGCTTATTTTCATTCAGTAGGGAGATCTTCCCGCTGGAGAAATCAATTTTTGCTTTCTTCTCGCTCAGGAAACCTCCCCCCAGGATGCAGGTTACTCTCAATCCTTTGGCTACGAGAAAGATACATTTTACGTTATCTTCCCCTAGGCATAAATCTACCAGCACCTGATACTGAACATTCTGTGCTTGTGCTCCCAAGGCTCCAATGACACAGCCGTTTTGTACAGGAAATGTCGGTAAGTTGCGGATTTGGCTAAAGGTTTTGAATAGATCATAGCTCATAACATTAGTAGTGGCACCTGTATCTATGTATATTTCTACTGGCAATTCATTAATTCTTGCTTTTATGATGGTTTGTACTTCAGTTATTTCTTTTTTGTTACATTGGTTTGATTCCATAAGTAAATCATGTTATGTACTGTTTCCATCTTGGTACCTCAGTAATAATATATTATCTTGTATGTTGTTTATAGGTGTGCCCCTTGTTTTTTCGCCGACCATCAATTGGGAGCTTATTGTGGCCGTTGTTCGTTTGACGGTCTTGCACTATGGTGGTTTCCGTCAGTGGGCATTTCTACTATCCTTACGCTGCTATTCGAGTCTGTCCATGTTTGTGGTATTGCATTAGTATTCTGCATTGAATTCCTATTGTCACACTGGTACTGGTTACCGTTAGGAGGCGGTGGTGGTGGCATAGAAGTTTGCATCCACTGCACCGGGTAAGTGCGGTTGTTGGCACTACTGATTTGTTGCGACCATTGACCTTCATTTCGACGTATGTTATTGTAATTATTATTACTGTTACTGTAGCCGGGATGTCCTCTATCTTCCCACCTACGTTTTTGATTGTAAGATGGTTGACCGTTTCCGATCTTCCTGTTTTGTTCTGCGGATTGATCTTCCTTTCCATTTCCGTGGCTTCCAAAATTGGAATTGTTGTTGCCATTTTTAAACTTACGTGGTGAACCATTACTGTTCTCCCGGTCTTTATTTATCCTATTTTCTTCCTGTGAGAGATTGATTTCGTCCATCACAGACAAGTACCGTTCCAGGGTATTTTCGGGTACATTTATTAATTTGTCTCGTATATAACCGGGCAATCGTAATTTTAAGATTCTGATCACATTATGGGCTGATATAGGGTCATCCCAATATCTAGTCTTGTTGATATATTTTTCAAAATATTTACGGAGTGTACCCTGTTTGTGATTGTACATTTGCGGGCTGCATACTTTCAGTCCTCAGGCGTTCTTGAATAGCATTAGACCAGTAACTGTCTAGAAAAGATTTTTCAAATTGTGCCAGGATATGGCAATTTTTTATGACTTCATTTGCCCATAAGGCAGCGTCGCCTTGTATGTGTGCGATTATGAACTAAATTTTTTGGCGTTCATTCCAGGCACTCGGCAATACATTTTGGAATCCTTTTATGAAGATTACCGGATGCACTGTCTTCTTTTCCGTGTTAAATACTTGGAATTGTCTGTGTTTTATTAAGCCTTCATCAATGTAATTGCTTGTGGAAGTAGAAGCTGCCCCCACGAGGTTATGAATAAGAATGCTTCCTGTAAATTGTATGTTTTCTCTTTCCAGATCGCTTTTTTGTTGGTGTGAACTGTACGTAATGCTCTCATTACCGTACACGTTCCTATCACGTGTGCCACAGCTGTTAAGCATTTGCAAATGTGCACACTCGAGTTCAGCAATTCTGCATGTCATTTCTCGCCGCCACAGCGGTACTGGCAATTTGTATCTTGCTTCGTGTTTTTCACCTGCGAGTGGTAGCGTGTCTACTGTGGGTTGTTTACTTACAGCTGCTCCGTTAGTTACTTTTTGCAGAGCGGACTATTTTGCTTTCTACACGTTCTGTGATCTGGGTTTCTTTTTCAGTGAGCCAGTCATGGAACTCTTTTTCTATTTTCTGGGCTTGATCATTTAAATGCGTTTCTATGGTTTCTTTTTGTGTCATTTCCAAATTGTCCATTCGGTTCGCAAGCTTCGTCCCGGATGACTGCGTGTGCCGTCTGAAGCGTTTGCACATCTTGTCCTATGTTGCTTACAATGTTCGGCAGTTCGGCATGGGCTTTCTTTATTTCTGTCATTTCTGAATGTATCTTTTCGAACATTGTACCTATACTTTCTATTAACACGTTCGCTGCGGTCGCCAGTGCGAGCCGCTAACGCGCGAGGCGGACGCTTGTAAGCGCACGTGCGCTGAGAGCTGAAATCATAGCCCTGCGAAACCTGTAAGTTTGTGGCGAATAAACTAGATGCCGCCAGCTGATTCGTTTGGAGTTCGTACGCTGGCTACCAGAGGCGCAGCGTTCCACTCAGTCAAAACAGTTCGGGGCTAGCTGCCAGGAGCGCTGCAATCACTTCTCTTTGCAGCCGCACGGCCTTCTACGATTTTTATTTCGAGGAAATAACTTTACATAGTTACCGACTTAGCTCGCCACTGTATCTTTTCATAATTCTTATGGATGAATAAAACTTTGTTCTGCAAGGGAAGTCAGCAGTTTCAAGTTATAATAAGATACTGCTGGAATTTATATTTCGTAATCCATACCTGGCTGAATACAAATTATGAACACGCCTAAATTTTGATCGCAAGACTAATGTCTAGTTTTGCGAAAAATTCATGTTGTGCACGAACGTAATATTGGCAACGAATATAACGTCTGCGGAAGAGGTGCTAGATATAGAAATACAAGTACACTTTAGCTGCATGCCGATCATGTGATAAATGCTGCCTGCTGTCTGTCGCTTATAAGCGTTACATGCATTTATTGCAAACAATTCTAACAAAGCCCCTTATTTATTTATTGTATTGCTAACTGGACAGAAAATGCAATTCACACAAGTGACAAATCCACTCCATTGAAAAAGAATTAGTCGGAAAACACCAAAAGATTTATAAAACGAAGAAAAAGAAACAGGACTCGTCTGCAATGTGGTGCTATGGAAACCCAATCACAAATATATACATATTATAAAAATGACTGTATGTGTATGTATGTATGTTCCACATCTCCTCCTACTGGACCGATTTCAACGAAACGTGGTACACATATTCCTATTATCGGAAAACTATCACTGTAGGGGTAAGAACCACATACGACACATACGTCAGGAGATATGACGTCATGAACAATGTAATTCGTCAAAAACGGCCGCATCATGTGACGATATTCCACATCTGCTCCTAAACTAGTACACCGATTTCAATCAAATTTGGTACAAATCTTCTCTAAGGTAATGAATCATTTGCTATGGTAGCAAAAACTACTTACGATATATAGTTCAGGAGATATGGCGTCATAAACAATTCTGTTCTTGAATAACCGCAACATCAGGTTTGTGATTTCTATTTATTATGTCATTACTACTAAAGCTATTCGCGAAGAATTTTGCAGAGGATATGCATATATACCACTAAATGTAGCTTTGAAATTATATCATAGTATGACACGTAGTACAGGAGATATGACGTCAAAACTATGAAACGCACGAAAATCCGTCCCACTATGCATGTGGTTGTAATGTATTACGTCTGTAATACCAACTCCATTCGCACCTCATTTTGCAGTTTCCTAATATTCTTCCCGGGGAACATGGAAAATTATATTCTTGTGGGACACATAGTACAGGAAATATTATGTCATGAAGATTGACCTGTGTGAAAACGGAACTGAGATGAATGGAAAATAGATAGCGATAGAACAGGAGGCGATGGACAGAGAGAGAAGAAGCAGATGGACTAAAATAAGACAGGAATGAATACACACCCGGGCAACGCCGGGCACTGCAGCTAGTAACAAATAAGTTGTCAAGGTGTAGAGGTGATGTTTTTATAGCAAACCACAAATAAGTCCACATACGGTACTGTACAGAAACATCATATTCTGAGCAACCAATGTAACTATATTTACATGGCTATCAAATAAAACAAACACTTTACAAATCAAACACAAACAGATCTTCCTCTGTAGATACGACGTCCCATTACATTATGGATGTGTAATTGTGCAGCAGTTCAAACAGAATCCAGGTTGGTTTGGACACGTTATACACACGTATGGTGTATCCGTACGCTTGCCCCGTGCCGCGCACGTTTTACATCGCTTCCGCATAACTTGCTTCGTCCCTTCCGTTGCGTCCCGCTTTTGCACAACATGTGTGTCTTTACATTTGTTACGCACACCTTTTGTAACGTCCATTGGTGGAAGTAGTCCCTTTATTATTTGTATTCTATAATCATACAAAGTCATATTATGCCCTGAGTATTTATTATATAGGTGATGTGCATTGAACATTAGCATGTCAACTACATGGAAGAATAGTTTCTTTGGCCAGCGGATTGTCTTTCGTTCACATAAATAATAAGACAACATCTGGTCCTGCCTATCGGTCCCAGACATACAACTATTATATCTGATAATTGGCAGTGGTTTCGCGACTATTTGCTGGCGTGCATTCTGCACACGTTCCATTGTATTGGGGTATTCTGTGGAAATATAGGAGACCTCTCGTCTATCCTTCCATTTGCCGATCATTACCCCGTCCGAATATCGTGCTATGGTGTCCCCTTTCCCCAGCTTGGCGCATACCACGTCTTTAGGGGTATTTTTCCTATTTACCCTTAGTGTCCCGGTGCAATGTGTTTTTGCATTCAACAGGGTTTTAGCTAAGGCAAAGCTGTTGTAAAAATTGTCCATGTAAATGTGATGGCCAACATTCACCTTCTCTTCTAACAAATGCAATACTATCTTTTCAGCATGCCCTTTCCCCCCCATATCACCACGCATCCCCGTGTACACAGCGCATTTATTGATGAAGCCGTCTGGGTTATTTAGCATGTACAATTTGATGCCATACTTATTTCTTTTGTTTTTTATGTATTGTCTAAATGACAATCGTCCCCTCCAAAGAATCATTGATTCATCTAAAGAGAGATCCCTACCTGGATAATACACATTACACATTTTGTTGTTGAAATAATTCAATATAGGGCGTATCTTATACAGTCGATCATTTGGTTTCGGTTCGCCTGACTCTGGATTTTTTGCAAAATGCAATGCGCGTAAGATAAGCAAATATCTGTCTCTGCTCATACTCATCGTTATTCCTTTATTTTCGAACAGCGGATCCCTCTTCCAGTAGTCTTGTAGTCGGGCACATTTGACATTACCCATATGTAATGAAATCCCCAGGAAGACAAGTATTTCTTCTATACTTACGGGTTTCCAATTACTAATTCTAGAGCCCTCTTGTGTATTTGCGCTCGCAAATATATTCCGTGCGTTATCATTTGTTTCGTCAACTATGAGCTGCAGTATGTCATCTGTAACCAGTAGCCTAAAGAAATCCATTGGCGTATTGCCAGCAGGCTTCATCAGCAAACATTCTGCTTTCGTAAACGGGTGATACTGCATCCCATGTGGTTCTTCATGCCACGTAACACCTGGTTTGCTTACCTCTGCGAGCGCTGGTTCTTTATCGTCGGCGATTTCCTCATCATCGTCGCCCGTATCGTCCGATTCCGAACTGTCACGAAACATACTGGACAGTTCTGCTTCCACACTGTCATCACTGTGGTCTGTTTCTGCAGTCTCCAAATGCCAGTCACCCTCATCTGGTTCGTCCTCTCTGAACTCTACATCACTATCTTCTAACACACGTAGTAACTCATGGGCAGTATATTGGTCACTCTTCCTACACTTTTTCGCGTTCGAAGGCCCCGGTGTCGGTTCATTCGCCGCCATTGCAAACAATGCACAACACAGACGACAAAAAACGAAAACACACAACTGCAGACAGGAACACGTTACGTGATATGTCGTTGGTTACTTGAACTAACACGAGTGCACAGCCGAACAAACTAAACTGAGAACTCTGCTAGTGAACGCGCCGCTTATATGCGTCAGCCGCAGCGAACATGTTGACGGCGTAGCGTAATGGTCAAGCGCAATGCTCACGAAACAGTCGACCTGGAATCAATCCCAGGTGCTTCCTAATTGTTTTCATTCTTATTTTCCTTGGTTTCGTCAGATTTTTCAACTATTTACCGTAGAATTTAAATACATTCAAGTCGTATATTTGTATAACTAGGCGAAAGTTTTAATGAAAATAAAGATTTTAAAGATTCTTGTGATTACCTGCGCTACTTTTTATTCATTACGACAGTAGAAGTTTTGCCATTGTTATGGTGACATATCATAGAAACATGTGAAACATATATGTTTCACTCTAGGCACATTTTATGAAGGCATTGTTTGAGCAGTTACATTTCTCTGCAACATGCTTCATTGGAAAGCACACTTAATTCAAGTTTTAAAACTAAGGTGTTTCCTCTAATAGTTTGGATGCAAACCAAGCGTACTAGATCATAGGGGTGTCCACAAGAGCACTGAATTGATGCAGCACGGTCGAATGTATTTTAATTGCATCTTCTCTTGATGATACCTCTCGCTGTTGTTGGAGTTATTCAGGGGCACTTTGTAATCGTTTAATTAGATTTTTGACTTGACGATAGAAATATACATCTACCGTAAATAACCGAACACTCTGAAGATACGAAGTAAAATAAAAATGAGAAAAAAAAAATCAGGACGGACCTGGGATTGATCCCAAGTCGCCTGTTTCGTGGGCAATGCGCTTGACCATTACTCTACGACAATAACGACGAACAGAGCGCTAAATAGGGTATAGCCTCCTATAGTGCTATCGGAACAACTTTCGAGAGCATGTTCTCCTTTCCTATGGCCAACTCAGGCGAAATATTTCGGGCACGTTATGTGGAGTCCCACCTCTTTCTAGAAACAATTCGGACGAAATCGGCGTGTCCCAGTTGGCGACCTCCCCTAGTGAGAACTCAGCTAGCGAGCGCACCGCTTATAAGTGTTACCCGCACTGGCTTGCTGATCGCGGCAACGCTTATGAGCGTCAGCCGCTCTGGCGTGTTGATCGCGGAAACGCTTATGAGCGTCAGCCGCTCTGGCGTGTTGATCGCGGAAACGCTTATAAGCGTCAGCCGCAGCGAACGTGTTAAGACCTTTTGTCTTCCTTCGTTTTGTTCCCTTATCTGATTGACTAGCTGTTCATTCCTCTCGTCCCTCAATCTCTCTCTTTCTTCTAATTTCCGTAAAAATTCAGCAAATGGATCCGGTATTGGTGAGCATACCGGTGTGGTAGTTGTTCTAATCATTGGAAAATTATCACTAGCCCAACTAGTAGCATCTATCGGTTTTACTGTTTTCGTCTGTTGGCTACTTCCTGGCATATCACCTGAAACCATAGTGTTTACATTTTCTCCCCCCCGATCGCTATTCATATTTAGTAACTCAGTATCACTATCCATATCGCTCAATAGTTGCACATTATTTGTAACATTGGACACATTATCTGGTTGCAAATCTAACACACGTCCAACTTTTCCCATAATGACGATAACTTTCACTGCGCTAATTACAAAAATTGTTCCAAACTACAAATGCGGACTAAGTTCACAAGTCAAACTGCTTATTGTTTCCAAAATCACAAAATATTAATATCTACACCACTGTACACCATGTACCATCTATGGTACTATACTTTGATGATACGGGCCTTTGTAGCAAGCTTTTATGCATAGTGGTCCTTACCTTGATTTCTTTTTTATTTTATTTTCTTTTTGCTATCTCGTCCTCTCAGGGTCTATACAGTTCTCCTCCACTTTCCTCGTTTAAGTTTATACATGAAATGGTATTTGATAGACATTAGAATACATACAATACATGTTAACAATTTCATACATATAAACCCTAAAAAAATATTTTATCTCTTCGAGCCCCACGTAGCAGGGCGCTATTTATTATATCTCTTTAAAAAAATGATGTAACTATTTATTTAGAGGAAACACTCTCCTAGTAAATTGGTTTGTCCTTTGATTTATCGTGATATGTTACTGATTTTTAGTAAAGTTAGTTTTTATGTTTAGCTTTCAAAATAAAAAAATACAAAAGAGATATAATAAGCAAAATAATGAATTTCGTAGGTTGCCAATTACGTATTATATCTGGTTTTATCGAGCGCCAGGCTCCCTACAAATTACTTTAAATGCAATAGCGTAGTATTACTCAGCTCTGAAATTATTACTATCACAGAAAATAGACAAGTTTTGATAAAATTATTTCACTGTATTCCTTCAATTAATCTCACTGAATATTTTAACATAATTTCTTCCGCTCCGGCTATCAGACATTGTGCTGTGAAAAAATATTTTTAAATGTACTGCATAATGGCGGCTAATTGTTAACAGTCAGAGATCACTGTTACTCGCTCAGCAGCAGCTGGAAACATGCTAAATAATCAAAATATCCACGGGTGTGCTGCCGGTCTATAGTGTCCAACGGGCACAATATTTCGGCGATCATACATGATCGAAATATTGTGCCCGTTGGACACTATAGACCGGCAGCACACCCGTGGATATTTTGACTATCAAATACGCCGGGAGAAACTCAAGAATCACATGCTAAATAATTTTCATTAAATATTCTTTTCATAAGACAAATGTGGCGTAGGTTCTTGAAATAACACACGGAGATCACTTTATACTAATATATTCTTACTAGGACACAGTTTACACCATTAAATATTTGCAATTACGTTACGACAGAAACAAATGCTAGCGCAGCACAATAGCTTGCGTACCTTATTCCAGCTAACACCAGAACGAACAGAACAAAACCGACTAGACAGAAGAATGAGCACTGCATTGTATTTTATACTCTTACAAAGATAATATTTCTTTTAATTACTTACACATTATAATGTCATACAATAAAAATAATGTCTTTTCTGCATCTATCGATCTATATTGTATATTTTTACAGTTAGTGTTATTACCTTTCGCAAATAAATCGATGTTTGCAATTCATTTTGAGTCACATACAGTCATTTTTATTAATGTTTCACTTCGATAATGGTGAATATTGCAAAAGGGGCACTACAGCTGCCTATTGTCGCTTCCCTTTGCCGCTCCCCAGCCGCCAACCCGCCGCAATCAACTCTGAATACTTCCCTGGGATAAACTAGCCTCCAGTAAATCGACGCGTTTCCACAAAGTTTTCATGTCGTGTGAGTTACTTTAAAACCATCACCCAACATTAATTATTCCAATACCTCCATACTATACCCTCTACAAGATGCATTGTGCCTTGTCAGTCATTTTTGTTCAGCCCTACTATTCACTCAACGTGAGTTCAGTGATCTTCAATGACTTCATGTAAGGGGCATAGTTCTTGCCATCTTGCAGTTCAAAATCCGACACTGTGGCAGAAGATCTCCATTTTTAGGCCCCGGGCGTTATTATTACACATCATACTCGCATTTTCAACAGAGAGAACCCCAACCAACAGCATCCGCCGCTAAGGTGAATACCTGCTCTAACAACTATAGTTCACTTAAAGTGTCAAGCGTTGTGAGCTGCAATACTCAGAAATTATTTCATTGCCCACGCATGCTATTGTCACCGCACTTGACGGTCCACTTATTGAAAGACACATATAGCCACCCAAAACGCCGTATAAACTGCTTGTCTTTAAAGCTCATTTCTTCATATAGAGTTTGGTTTCCAATGAAAATTGATGCAAGTATTAAGTTAGAACAGTATACGTAACATGATAGCTTACACCTATGGCTGACATTCCATCCATTGCTTATATTACGAACATAAATTTCTTAAGTTTTAAAACGTCATAAATTTTTCAGTAACTTTGTTCTGTTACTACAGTTTGTTTGTTAGTTTCAACTTCCCTTCATTCATATCACATCCACAGATTAATTACATATCACATCATTATGACACAACACAAGCATATGATTATACTTCATTTTATAGATAGGCTTTTATCACTTATGGGAGCTCATTCCTTCCTTACGTAGAGGAGGGTAAAAAACATTGGAAATAAGACTAAAACATTGCGCACTGCTGGCGTAACTTCACTTGGAGCCACCCACTTGTTTGGGAGGGAAGAAAGGAAATACTCATCTACTGGTTCAAGATGTTGGAGGAAATGTTACTCGTACAATGACGGACTAGTTGCCAATGAACTTTTGTTTCATTGAAATAATGTGTACCGACTAATCGCCCATGTAGTTTAACCTTGTTTCTTCATGTGTTAGTGCTGTTTACTTCAATTCACGTGTAGCTTAGCGTGAAATCTGATGTTTTAACTATCGTAGATTTATCTTTCTCCGATACCTGGAAATATCATTATTCAAGCTTTCATATGACACAATAAAATTAACTCGTTTTTGTAAAATCTCATGCTTAAATGTTATTAATGTTATTAAAGTCTTCTAGACACTTATCAACCAATAACCAAAGCCTATTTTTTCGTAACAAGTTGAGCAATGCATCACTGTTCGTCAGCTGTTGTGGTACGAACTTACAAAAAATCGAAGCTAGTCCTAAAAAGCTTTTAGTTGATTTTTATTCCTTGGAGCTGTACAATTGCGTATGGCATCAAGTGTTTTCGGATCAGGCAATATACCTTGTTGTGATACAACATGTCCTAAAAATTTGACTTGTTCCTTACGAAAACTAGACTTTTTTTAATTGGCTGTTACTCCGTAATCTGCAAATCGTTGAAGCACCTGTTCAATGAGCCTGAAGTGTTCTAACCAAGTGGGTATAGCCATTAGCACGTCGTCTAATAAAAGTGACTTTGCTAAGTGATTCTGGTCCTAAAACCTTGTCCAATGCATATATAAAAACTCCTGCGCTAATGTTCAGTCCAAAAGGTAGAACACGGAATTCGTAACTTCTGCCACCACAAACAAATGCTGTATATTTTTTTACTTTCTTCGTTGAGTTTTATTTGACAATAGGACAACTTGAGATCGAGTATACTGAAATATTTTGTACTGTAAAACTTTAGAAGCTGTTCATCCAAGTTGTCTGGTCTTATGCATGCTGGTATTATAATCTCTAGCATCGAGAACTAATCTTACAAAGCCTTCTGGTTTTCTTACTTATAATATTGGACTACAATAGGGTGAAAATGAAAGTTGTATAATTCCCCATTTAATCATACGATTGATCTCTTTCCTTACTCCCTCTCGTTTTGCCCATGGAATGAGATATGATATTACACAAAATGTCTCATGCAGATAGACTTCAAATTTATATTCATAGTCTTTGATTACTCCTGGCTCCTTACTGAAAACATTTGCATATTTAAATAACAAGTTAGAAAGTTCTTGTCGTTGCATGTCATTAAGGACATGTGATTCACTTAGTTTCTGCTCTACCATTTCGTAACTAACCTCAGTGTTTGCTTCTTGTTCAGTATCAAAAATGGCTCTAAGCACTATGGAACTTAACATCTGAGGTCATCAGTCCCCTAGTCTTAGAACTTCTCAAACCGAATTAACCTAAGGACATCACACACATCCATGCCCGAGGTAGGATTCGTACCTGCGACCGTAGCAGCAGCGCGGTTCTGAACTGAAGCGACTAGAACCGCTCGGCTTTGGGTAATGAAGCAATGTAGGCAGCGAGGACCAAAAAGGTAAGAAAGGGCCTAGCACAAAAGTTTGGATAACACAGAAGATAGTGAATTTAACTGACGAAAGGAGAAAGTGTAATAACGCAGCAAATGGACATGCAAAAGGGAATCAAGAAGCTTAAAAAAAGAAATTTACAGAAAAAGCGGAACATTAGGCTAAACAGTAGCGGCTAGAGTACAAAAGTAAGGCATGTCTAACCTGTGAAAGAGACCTTTTAAGAAAAGAGAAGCAGCTGTATGAATGTCAAGAGCTCAGATGGAAAACTAAAACTAAGCAAAGAAGGGAAACCTGGAAGTTGGAAGGAATGTACACAAGGCGATATAGAGAAGTAAGACTTGAAGACAAGATTATAGAAAGAGAAGAGGAAGCACATGAAAGTGAGATGGGAGATATGGTACTGTGAGAGGAATTTGACAGAGTACTGAGAGACCTAAGCAGGAATAAGGTCCCTGGAATTGACGACATTCCCTCAGAATTAATGATATTCTACGGTGGACCATGACGAAACTATTACACCTGGTGTCCTAAATGCATGGGACAGGCGAAATACCCTCAGACTTCAAGAAGAACGTAGTAAGTCCAATTCAAAAGAAAACAGATGCTGCCAAGTGTGAATATTGCCCAACTGTCAATGCACTAAGTCATGACTGCAAAATACTGAGACGAATTATTTACAGAAGAATGGAATAACTGGTAGAAGCCGACCTTGGTAAGACCAGTATGAGTTCTGGTAAAATGTAGGAACGTGCAACGCTATTGTGATTCTATAAATTCTCTTAGTAGATATGTTACGGAAAGTCAAACCTATGTTATTTACAACTTTTACAGTAACTATACGGCAGTTATAAAAGTCTAAGGGCATGAAAGGAAAACAGTGACGGAGGGAGACAGTGTTGAAACCTATACCCGCTGTTAACCAGCCTGTGCATAGAGCAGGCAGGAGAGAAAACCAAAGAAAAATTTGGAGAAGGATTTACATTTCAGGGAGATGAATAAAAACTTTGTGGTTTGCTGATGGCATTGTAATGCTTAGATAACACAGGAGATGCTGAATTTAACTGACGAAAGGAGAAAGTTTAAAAATGTAACAAATGGAGCATGCAAAAGGGAATCAAGATGTTTTAAAAAAGAAATTTACAGGAAGAGCGAAACAGCTAAACAGGACCATCTAGAGGACAAAAACTTGGAAAAGAGCATGTAAAGTTATAAGATGACCACAACGAAAGTAAATCGTGGATAATGGAATATTCTCGAATTACATCACGCGATACTGAGGGAACTAGATCAGGAAATGAGAAAATAAAAGTAGTAGATTACTTTTGTTATTTAGGCAGTAAAATAAATGAGATGGCTGAAATTGAGAGGGCATAAAACGTAGGCTGTCAACAGCAAGAAAAACGTTCCTGGAAAAGAGAAATGAGATACCATCGAATATAGATATAAATGTTAGGAAATGTTTTCTGAAATGATTTGTCTGCAGTGTAACCTTGCATGGAACTGAAATATTTACAATAAACAGTTCAGACAAGAACAGAATAGATGCTTTTGAAATGTAGTGCTATAGAATAATGCTGAAAACTGGATGGATAGATTATGCAACCAATGAGAATGTACTGAATAGAACTGGGGAAAAAGGAAATTTGAGACATAACATGACTGAAAGGAGGGATCGGTTGAAGGGCCACATCTAAGATATCAAGTGATCGTCCATTTAGTACTGTAGGGAAGTGTTGAGGATAAAGTTATAGAGGGACACCAAGAGTTGGATACTGCAAGCAGGTCCAAATGGATGTAGGTTGCTATAGTTATTCGCAGATGAAGTAGGTTGCACAGGATAGAGTAGCATTGAGAGCTGCACCAAACCACACTTCAGACTGAAGACCACAACGTCAGTAATGTGAGTTGATATGCAGGAAGTGAACAAAATCCCAGCACTTGACACGTATCTGCTGTTTTGTGTAGGTGAAACCTTAGATAGACTGAGGAACTGAAAATATTTTCCTGTTCTGGATATAAAATCAGGCTGTCAACAGATTTCTATTGCACGCACAAGATAGGCCAAAAACTGCTTTTGTAATGCCTTCCATGTTATGTGACTTTCAGGGGATGCCTTTTGTTTTGAGAAACACACCTGCTACATTTCAGCTGTTTGCCGATCTGTTGTTAAGAGGACTGAAACCAACAGTTGACTGGTTTATTCAGATTGTATGAGCGTCTTTTAATGGACAATTGGAGAACATGTTGAACACTTGAGATGTGTGGTGTCACTATTACAAGGAGCACATTTGAGTTTGAAGTTAGCTAAATGTCCTTTTGCAGAGAAACCTCTTCAGTACCCGGATCATACCATCAATGCTGCTGGAGTGAAACCCAAGCCACAACCTACAGCAGTGGTAGACAATTTCCTGCACCAAGCAATGTAAAAGAATTGCACTTGTTTCTCGGTTTAGGGCATTAATGTAGTCGTTTCATAAAGGATTGAGCAACAGTGAAACAGCCATTGACTAAATTGTTGAAATAGGGGTATCTGTTGAGTCAACAGTAGAATATGTGGCAGCCATACAGCAAATGAAAGATGTTGTAATGATATATAGTTTACGATATATCCTGATTTTGAGAAACCTTTTACACTAATGGCCATTAAAATTGCTACACCAAGAAGAAATGCAGATGATAAACGGGTATTCATTGGACAAATCTATTATACTAGAACTGACATGTGATTTACATTTTCAAGCAATTTGGGTGCATAGATCCTGAGAAATCAGTACCCAGAACAACCACCTCTGGCCGTAATAACGGCCTTCACACGCCTGGGCATTGAGTCAAACAGAGCTTGGATGGCGTGTACAGGTACAGCTGCCCATGCAGCTTCAATACGATACCACAGTTCATCAAGAGTAGTGACTGGCGTATTGTGACGAGCCAGTTGCTCGGCCACCATTGACCAGACGTTTTCGATTGGCGAGAGATCTGGAGAATGTGCTGGCCAGGGCAGCAGTCGAACAGTTTCTATATCCAGAAAGGCCCGTGCAGGACCTGCAACATGCGGTCGTGCATTATCCTGCTGAAATGTATGGTTTCGATGGGATCAAATGAAGGGTAGAGCCACAGGTCGTAACACATCTGAAACGTAACGTCCACTGTTCAAAGTGCCGTCAATGCGAACAAAAGGTGACCGAGACGTGTAACCAATGGCACCCCATACCATCACGCCGGTTGATACGCCAGTATGGCGATGACGAATACACGCTTCCAATGTACGTTCACCATGTCGCCAAACACGGATGCGACCATCATGATACTGTAAACAAAACCTGGATTCATCCGAAAAATGACGTTTTGCCATTTGTGCACCCAGGGTCGTCATTGAGTACACCATCGTAGACGCTCCTGTCTGTGATGCAGCATCAAGGGTAACCGCAGCCATGGTCTCCGAGCTGATAATCCATGCTACTGCAAACGTCGTCGAACTGTTCGTGCAGATGGTTGTTGTCTTGCAAACGTCCCCATCTGTTGACTCAGGGATCGAGACGTGGCTGCACGATCCGTTACAGGCATGCGGATAAGATGCCTGTCATCTCGACTGCTAGTGATATGAGGCCGTTGGGATCCAGCATGGCGTTCCGTATTACCCTCCCGAACCCACCTACTCCATATTCTGCTAACAGTCATTGGATCTCGACCAACGCGAGTAGCAATGTCGCGATACGATAAACCGCAATCGTGATAGGCTACAATCCGACCTTTATCAAAGTCGGAAACGTCATGGTACATGTTTCACCTCCTTACACGAGGCATCACAACAACGTTTCACCAGGCAACGCTGGTCAACTGTGTAAGTTGGCTGTTTAGGTTTTCTTATTGGCAACGTTACGTATCGCTCTGTATGAAAATCACTGGCTGTGCTGTGTGCAGTCTGTGGCTAGTTTGCATTGTTGTCTGCCATTGTAGTGTTGGGCAGCGGTAGCTGGATGTTAACAGCGTGTAGCGTTGCGCAGTTGGAGGTGAGCCGCCAGCAGTGATGGATGTGGGGAGAGAGATGGCGGAGTTCTGAAATTTGTAAGACTGTCATGAACTGTTATATATAATATGACTATTAAGGTAAATACAGTGTTTGTTCTCTATTTAAATCTTTCATTTGCTAACTATGCCTATCAGTAGTTAGTGCCTTCCTTAGTTTGAATCTTTTTTTTAGCTGGCAGTAGTGGCCCTCGCTGTATTGCAGTAGTTCGAGTAACAAAGATTTTTGTGAGGTAAGTGATTTGTGAAACGTATAGGTTAATATTAGACAGGGCCATTCTTTTGTAGGGATTATTGAAAGTCAGATTGCGTTGTGCTAAAAAATATTGTGTGTCAGTTAAAGCACAGTCTTGTATAATTCTTCAAAAAGGGGACGTTTCATATGGCGACCCTGCCAGGATACCTAACTGGAATCTTCTGATTTTTTTCCTTGTAGTTTGTGTAATTAGCGTAGATTTTGTTTATTGCTAGTGCGTAATTGTAGAGAGAATCTCCTTTGTAGTTGCAGTCTTTCATTGTTGTACAGTAAAACAGTTGTGACGTGTATGTAGATTTGCACCAAGTATTTAAGTAGACATTATTTCCATTTCTATGTTAATGTGTTATCTTATTTTGCTCTTCAAATTATGCTTTTCTGTGTTATCGTGTGAAATATTGTGACAATAATGGCGTGTGAAAAACGTAACACTAGGCTCCAAAGTAAACTGAGAAATGAGAGTGAAGACGAAAGCAGTGTGTTAGCGCCACCATGTAATGAATTAACTAATGTTCAAAGTAGTAATTTGGTAACTGTGCATAGGGAAATGGAGCGGGCATCAAATAATGGTGTAGACAGTGAAACAGGTTGTGAACAGGGAAGCATTATCGATCGATCGGTCGGCAACAGCTCGCCTCAGGAATCGGGAATGACAGAACACAATATTGCAAATACTGTAGACTCAGGTTTTGGGTTCTCACCGTTTTCTCAAATGAGTCAAGACACATTTTCCGCTTGTCAAAATGTGAATGTTGCCGGTGCAAATTCACTGCCGAAAAGCAGTGAGGAACATGTTTCAGACACCAATGCATTGTTATTACAATTAATACAACAAATGGGACAAACACAGCAAAAGCTTCAAAAGTTAGACACGATGGAACAAAATCAGAGACAAACACAGCAACAGCTTCAAAAGTTAGACTCATTGGAACAAACTCTTGAACAAACACGTGAAGATTTAACTACTGAGTTACATAACATTGAATCGAAATGTCAAAAAGTCTGTAATGACGTAAAAACTCAAATTTGTGAGCATTTTCAACCTATTTTTTCGCGGCATGAAAATCCATTACAGAATCACGAAGCAGCCATAAAAGAACTGCAAACTATTGTTCATGAAAATCATGAGACCTTGCAAGCTAAATTTGACTCAGTTGCATCTACCGATTCTGTTACGCAACTTGCAAAAACTCAGGAAAACTTAAAGGACACAGTAGATACTCTGAAACCTGGTTCAGAAAAACACACTGAGGAAATAAGTACACTATCGGAGAAAGTAGCCGAACTTTCGGATCAGTTCACTAATTTATCTACGAAGGTAGATGATAATCTGAATGACACAAAACCGGTAGTCTTTAATGACACAGAAGAGTGCGAACAAATTAGGAAATTCAATCAAAATCAAATCAATATACAGTACAAAAGAGAAATCCGGGAAGTACAAGATCAGTTGGCACAAGTAATACAAAAGTTACAAATTTCAGAGGACACTCGCGCTCCAACACAGGAAGAGGGACTTAGAAATACGGAAAAGCCGCAAAATAATAACGCAGGGCATTTCGGAAGTTATGAAAGAAATTGGCAATGTGCACCGAATTTTGAGATGGAACGGCCGACACGACCTAACAATGACCGATATGCGACTCGCCGACATGATGATTTTGACTATAAGCTGCTCATTACTACACGTAAATTCAAAACATTTAAGAATTCTGGCAACGACATTCATCCACAAGCATGGCTCCATCAATTCTCTCATTTTTTCCCTCCCAACTGGTCGTTAGAACACAGATTAGAATTTATGTGTGGCTACTTAGAGAATGAACCAGCTGTAAGAATGCGATCGGTCATTCACGATTGTCACAGTGAAGGAGAATTTTACCATGCCTTCCTCTCAGCATATTGGTCTCAAGCTACACAAGACCGAGTAAAACATAGCATCATGATGATGAAACACTTTGAACAATCTGAATTTTCCAGTCTTGTCAAATATTTTGAAGACATGTTGCGTAAGAATCAGTATCTTTCAAACCCATACAGCCCCTCAGAACTCATCCGCATTTGCTTAATCAAATTACCTGAACATTTACGGCATATTATTTTAGCAGGACGTTGCAAAGACGACATTGAAGCTTTTCAGAGACTGTTACAAGAACTGTAAATTGACACTGACAATCGCGGAACGCGAAAACAGGAACACAACAATTACAGGTCACATCTGTCACAATTCCGTGATGACAGAAATAATACATGACAAGGCTATTCTTATAACGTATATCGTGACCAAAACAGACACCACCCGTATGACAACCGTTGGCAGAGTAGTAATAATTACAGGGAAAGATCACCTCTTCGCGGTAATGACTTTGACAGAGACAATCATAGAAACAGACAATATGGCAAAAGAACTATTATTATCACGGGAGACAGAATAACTTCAGACGCAATGGTCCACCGTGCAGTGATAATTCAGGGAGAAATTCTCCACCACTTAAGCGACAAGAAAGAAACTACAGGAACTACCGACATGATGGCAGACGAGATGATCGTAACGACAGACCTGAATTGCATCAGAACTGGCGGGATTTAAACAGGGCTGGGCCCTCTCGGCAAGGCGAATTTGAAGAAGTTAGGTCTCCAAATCCCAATAACGACGCACACCAACAAAGAGATAGCAGACAATGACTCGCACCGCAGGCAGTCGCATGCGCCGGCTGGCTCAGAGAAAAATAACATAGACGCTAACCTTGAGAAAAATTTTAGCATTCTTTACCGACGTATACCACATGATAATTGCGTTAAAATTGAAACTCTGCGTACTAGGAAGAGCAAAGGGTTATACCACATTTCACATGTAAAACCATTTATTGAGAGATAATCCGTTTTTTAACTTGGTCTTTGCCATAAAACTTTTCACTTCACGCTACTAGTACAATTTGTCACTCTGAGAAACTGTTAACATGCAACAATGTTTGAAGTTAAATATCCAGTCAAGAACCACAAGAACTTATTTAAACAGAAATTACGAATGCATTGTTATTGTGAACAGACGACACAGTGTTATTGTGTGTGTGCATTCTTGCTTGTTAGTTGCACAATTACGTAACGACCATAAGGTTCACATACTTAGAACATATACCGGCACTGCTAATGAGATTTTCATGCAACATTTTGGTTTACTTGAAAAGACATTCTTTATTTGAAGTACTTTCTGTGGGATTAAAGATGACTTAGCACTTGGTTTCTTTGACAGCTACACAATTATATCACGACGTTACTAATATGTGACACAAATTACATTGTTGCTTTTGTGCTGTATCTGCTTTATATCTGCACAGTTTTTCTGAATTCTTCTGGAAAGTAAAACATGTTTAGTAGTAACTTTTGTGGTATAGCTACAATGAGACAGCCTTTTCCGTAGCACAACAATACGTTACAGCACAGTACTTTCTTCATCACGGAAATAAGCATAATAACTAAGATATCTATATGCAAAGATTTTCACTTTCGTTTATGATGAGGTAAGTACATTGACTTCTGCAGAACTTAGCTTTTGGAGGACGATAACTACGACACTTCCACAGAGATTATCTTACAACAAGACGCTACAGTCCACGTATTTGAGTGATTAATTTTGTACTTAAAACATTTACTTTTAAAGATTTTTGAATTACAAAGAAAGTTTTCCGTGATACATTTCATTCCATTGCTGTAATTTGTAACACCTGAGGGTATAATTACATTAATCCTCAGGGGGGTACACGCCTACTTTGTGTACCATGTGTTTGGCAAGCACAAGGAGCCCTAGCTAATATGGTATTTGCTTATACAACTTGACATATCGGTACCATATTTCTCTAACACATAAATTACACAGCTATCTGATTATTTAACAGAGAAACAAACATTTTTTTATTACATCAGTGACAGATGTTTACGCATTTACACAGTTGGATAACTTCACACTTATGAAACTGTATTTTGTCTGTACTTTGTAAACTGTTCATATTTTCTCGGAACCATTGTGATACTATGAGAGCTTTGAATTATGTATTTGGTATGGGATCATGATTGTTGAAGTGCGTTTGAGGCAGATGACACTTTTGACATGAGCAGTGAATTTTTTAGGTTTTGAAATTATTGGAGGAAGCTACGACGATTTTAAGAGTTGACTGAGGTGTTATGATGTTATTATTACGATGACTATGTGTATTATGCTGTTATGGTATGTTTATGATCAGTAAGCTGATGCTATATGAGTTATTTGATTATGCTACATATCTGTAATGATGAAATATTGAAGAAGTGTCGACGAATAAGGTAAGGAATAATGAGTAGTGGTTAGGGACTCTGGTTTGTGAAAAAGGTTGTTGGAAATCAAGAATCGTACTTTAAGAGTTATGAAATGTGTGTATATGCGTGAATGTATCACAATGCTGGTGAAAATTTTTTGGATGCTGTTATATTTATAGGATTTTGTTTCTACAGATGTGTAACCCAAATTCTTGATCTGTGAAGCGCCCAGCTGAGAGGTAGACGTCTGACAAAAGAAAGCCATTAGGTGCAAAAAAAAAAAAAAAAAAAAAAAAAAAAAAGAGGCCATTATCCTCGCTATTGACATTCCTTTGTAGAAAGCATCGCAAATACGACACGCTCGAACTAGAAAACATATGATTACACTGTGGAGCTCTTAATTTATGATATTTACTAAAATGCCTAATGAAATGATGAGAAACATTTTACATACATTGTCTTTCTAGTTGAGAGATTGCTCATTTTGTTTAGTATCTAGTTTCTAGCGGCACTGCAGCATTGGTTAAAATAAAATTTTATAGATGTACTAATATAAATATTTTCTGTCTACAGATCGAGTAAATAATAAATTTTTCAAAAAAATGAGGGAGCACAAAAAGACATTTACCTTCACAGGAACTGCATTCATAATTTTCTTTTCAAGTACTTGGTAACATTTTTGGTAGAATAACTTCTTGTGGTGCACCACTTTAATTACATAGACATTAAGATGTGATTATACATTTCCCTTATCTGCATTGTTATCTTTAGTGTACTATTTTTTCTGCTTGAGCTATGTCATGTTTAGGTATAAGTTATTTCATTTTCTGCTGCTGTTTGCCAGGCATAGTGCTACTGAATTTTAATTTGTGTTACTCTGCTAAGCCAGATTTATTTTTCTTGTTTGCTGCACATTGCCTCATATTAGTTGTAATATTCCAATTGCTTTGCTAATTTCTGTAATGCTGCTTCCTTTGCAAATCTACATTTTTTTGTCATTGCTGTTTGTGTTAATTGTTTTGTGCTGCTGCATTGCCTCGCCCCTTAGTTTAGCATCTGAGCTCAGTAGATTTAAGTTAGCTTAAGAGGGGGTAGACTATATAAGAGAATGAGTTGCGATGAATTGGAAGAAACGCATTGAGAAGTTAAACGAAAAAAGTACAGAAGGCAGGTATAGATAGGACCTTTTGGGAATAACGTAGAACGAAGGGAGATCTCCGAGAAGTAAAGAAAGTGTTTGTGGACCCTTGTGTATTTATGTTCTTCCTGTCTTAACATGTTTATCTGATAAGACTTATGTTGTAGAATGTTTCTAATACTCAGCTACATGAACTATGATGAGGAATTCTGTTATCCTCAAATATAATTTGCATTAATAATATGTTATTTACTTTGTAAAGATGTTAGACATTATTAATTCTGTTCTGTTTCAATGCTCATGTGTGAAGTCGATGTTTCAATAATTATTCTGATCTTTTACGTATGTTCTTATGACATAATTCCTGTAACACTGATGTATATGTTATTTCGATTCTTTTGTAAAGCCCATATTACTACAAATGTTATCTGTACTATTATGTTCTTTAATGATGTATTTTGTACCTTTGTAATTGTATTTTCATGTTGTAAATTTATAATTGTATAGACACCAGTTCTTCAAATGAAGTTACATTTCACTGCACACGTTTCTGTTGGTCATAGTATATGGACAATATGTGAGAAGTAGGAACTGATAGTGTTTGCACGTGTGTTAATGATTCAGTAAGGGACTGGATAACAGCATTGCTGGTTCTAAGGACAATTCCAGAAACTTTGTGAGTGCACAAGTGGTGGTTTATGGACTTGCTATATTGTCCACAAGACTCTTCGATGGTGATTGTGCACTTGCACATTTGCAACAGATGGCTGCTGGCCGTCTCTACAAGGACTACAGTGGGTCTGCACCTTCGATGGCCCACCAATACCATTATTTCTACAAGGACTGCACTGGGTCTGCATCTCTGGTGGCCCACCAATACCATAATCTCTACCAGGACTACAGTGGGTCTGCTCTGTGACGACCTACCTACTAATATCCTTCGAAACGTCGAATGACTCTGCTGTGGGTTTGCTCTGTTGTGGCCCATTACCTGTCTGCATGTCAAGAGTCAGCACTGCTTTTCCGTTGGAAGGACAACATTACTTCTTCAAGACTCCTTGGAAATCCACTACTTCAGTGTGCATTTTCTTTTACTCCTTAGACTTTGAGAAAAACACTGCAATTTTGCTGTGATGGATGATCAGGACTGTCTTTATGGACTGTGAGAAAATTTTAGCTTTTGACCAACATTGTATCAATAAGTGTGTGCATTTGATATCTTTGTTATTGTAATTATGAAAAATTTTATCAAATCATTATTGGCCACTGCCCAAAACAATTTGTAAAATTTTTTGTGGGGAGCATGGGGGCTATGTAAGTTGGCTGTTTAGGTTTTCTTATTGGCAACGTTACGTAGCGCTCTGTATGAAAATCACTGGCTGTGGTGTGTGCAGTCTGTGACTACTTTGCATTGTTGTCTGCCATTGTAGTGTTGGGCAGCGGCAGCTGGATGTTAACAGCGCCTATGTAAGTTGGCTGTTTAGGTTTTCTTATTGGCAACGTTACGTAGCGCTCTGTATGAAAATCACTGGCTGTGCTGTGTGCAGTCTGTGGCTAGTTTGCATTGTTGCCTGCCATTGTAGTGTTGGGCAGCGGCAGCTGGATGTTAACAGCGCGTAGCGTTGCGCAGTTGGAGGTGAGCCGCCAGCAGTGATGGATGTGGGGAGAGAGATGGCGGAGTTTTGAAATTTGTAAGACTGTCATGAACTGCTATATATAATATGACTATTAAGGTAAATACAGTGTTTGTTCTCTATTAAAATCTTTCATTTGCTAACTATGCCTATCAGTAGTTAGTGCCTTCCTTAGTTTGAATCTTTTATTTAGCTGGCAGTAGTGGCGCTCGCTGTATTGCAGTAGTTCGAGTAACGAAGATTTTTGTGAGGTAAGTGATTTGTGAAACGTATAGGTTAATATTAGACAGGGCCATTCTTTTGTAGGGATTATTGAAAGTCAGATTGCGTTGCGCTAAAAAATATTGTATTTCAGTTAAAGCACAGTCTTGTATAATTCTTCAAAAAGGGGACGTTTCAACTGCTGTTTGTGTATGAGAAATCGGTTGGAAACTTTCCTCATGTCAGCACGTTGTAGGTGTCGCCACCGGCGCCAACCTTGTGTGAATGCTCTGAAAAGCTAATCATTTGCATATCATAGCATCCTCTTCTTGTCGGTTAAATTTCGCGTCTGTAGCGCGTCATCTTCGTGGTGTAGCAATTTTAATGGCCAGTAGTGTATTTTGTCCTGTGGTGCCAGCGATCATGTTGCGAACATTGTTTGATTTCAGGAACATGATGATTAAGAAAAACCAACTGTAACACCTCTCACCAGCTCAGTAAGACAGAAATTAACTATAACGCAACTGGGAAGGAGTTACAGGCCTTGGTGTTTTCGGTCATTATGTCAAATGCTGCCTATGTGATAGATACTGACCATGAAGCCTTACTGTAGCCTTACTGTAGCTACTAAATTGGAAGGAGACAAGCAGTTGCCTTACGTAGCGGCCTTTGAAACTCATTGAATATGACTATGACAAGCACCACAAGCCAGGAAAGTTGCATTAAAATGTGGATGCATTGAGCAGGAAGGTTTGTGAACTACAATCAGATGAGGTGCTTATCAGAGAGCTGGAAGAAGCTCAAACGCAGGGCACAGAATGACAACAATGTGTTGCTCTTCCGGATTTCGAATCAAAGACGGCATTCAGTGCTGTAAAACTCCCATTGTGTACTTATTGGTGGTACCAAATTCGCTTCAGATATGCGGGATGTACATAAAGTCCGGGAACACTTTCAATTATTTTCTGCATAAGAACCAAACATTGCACAGATATCATACATATGTCATTTTGAAGAGAGAACCTGAAAATTTTTTTCATGTATACCGCCACAGCGTAGTTTGGTAATTTGCCGATAGTCGGCGCTAGTCGCAAACATGGCGAGTTCAGGTGCAGAGTGAACTTTCTGTGTGTTGCAGTTCGACAAAAACAAGTGTGCTACAGCTGTTCAACGGATCAGCAATGGCTGAAGCCTCAAATGCAATCGGAGTATCTGTTCATCTTTCAGCAGGATGGTGCTTAACCCAATTTTCATCGTGAAGTTCGTGGGTACCTGAACACGGAGCTGCTGCATCAATGGATCAGCCGTGGTACAGAAGGGGGCAGCCGTTTGATGAAATGGCTTCCCCAATCACCAGATCTCACTCCGTGTGACCTTTTTCTGTGGGAGCACATTCAAGATCTGGTGTATGTCCCGCCTCTACCACGTGATGTAGCGGAGCTCCGGGAGAGAATACGGGAAGCGACTGCCACAGTTGACGATGCCATGCTGGGATGGGTATGGGGCCATTCCACATCAAATCACCCAATAAAAAATAAATTTTACACCCACCTCCTTAGATTTTCATGAAATTTGGCTCAAATGGTTCTAATACCATCCTGACAACACCTGCAAATTTTTTTTGCTGTATCTCTTATAGTTTTTTTTTTTAATAAATTTTTTAAGGTTTTATGTTTTGCGTATTCCGAACCTTCCAAAATGGTAAATTTAATTTGTATTCAAAACTTTAAAATTGCTTATCTTAAAAACTCTTCTAGATAACATCATGAATTTTTGCAGCAAGTTTGTTTATTATACATATTTGAAGATAAAAATGATACTATTAAAATATATTAATATTTTCTATGAAAAAAATATATATATGTATTTTTTTTCTTTTCTTTTTTTTAACGGATATTTTGTTTTATAAGAATTGCAGTATCTAGAGTCTCAGACCTGATAGAATGCTCAAATTTGTTTTAATTTACTCTTAAACATATAGGCTACTTGACAAAACAAAAATAATGATGGCTTTTTAACATGTTTATTAATTACAGTAGATTACATTAGAATTATGTACAGAGATATTGTACTTACGACACTTATGTATAACCCAACTGATTGCTTGAAACATTGATGAATTTTTTGAGTAATTTTGTCTTTTTAATAAACATTAATGCTGATTCAACTTGTTTTTCCACTTCATCCAAGAGCTTTCAGTTCTTTTGATACAGTCTTTATTGAAGTAGTACATTCTTCCAGTGCCACTTAACTGAGGTGCGTCTACTACACAGACTATGTGCTCCAAAGGCACTATGCAAGAATCTTCTCTTTCAGGCCAATAAAATGATGCAGCTGGTCCTGAAGGATGTAGAAATAGAATTTCTGCATCTTCTTCATCATTGAATATTGTTTTTACCAGTCCAAAGTACCAGTTACCATCATAATTTACAGCCACATAGCTATTTATGGATGGGTCAACACGAACCCAATCAGAAGATGAATGGAAAGAAAAGAGTAAGGAGGGTTTTACACTATCTGTAGTCCTTCTAATTTCAAGGTTGTTTGTTGCAAGTGGTTTGAAGTTATGAAAACTTGTTGTTCCAGGAATGGTTCGGGTTGCTGAAAAAGGATTTTCTAATTTTAACCATAGCAAATCAGCTTCTTTTTTGTCAATAAAGTGAAAAGGAACACACATCGATTACTGTCATTATTTGTTCTTTGTCTGAAAGCTGTAGACCAGCTTTCCTTAAAATTCTTTTAATAGTTCCTCCTAGGCCATCACAAATTGATTTCCCATGACTTGTTGCAAAAAAAGAGTGTTGGGCCTTCAACTTAAAGTCTCAAGTGTTCAGTCAAACTTTTAAAACTGTTTCTATTTTTGTACTGCCCAGCACAACCATCTGTAAAGTAGTGAACTGAGTCAATGTCAGTATGATGTGATGACAGACACTTTGTAATTTCTTTTTGTACAAACTTAACAAAACCAGTATCACGTTCTTGGTCATCACTAATAAAACATTGGTTGGAAGCAAAAACATTGTTTTCATTTCTTAGAAAAACTCCAACTGGGTGTAGAGTACAACCACCTCTATTCCAGTGGCAACTTTGGATCTCATTTTGTATAACGAAGGAATAATTTTCACTGAAACGCATCACAATAATTGCTGTTTTAGGTGGTGGATCTTCTTTCAATCTTTTAAAGGCTGCTGATTGGGATTTTGCTATAAACGAGTGCGGGGTGAGCTTTTCCAATGACGTAACCAATAAAGAAATGTAGTCTTCAACACTGATAGACTGTTTGATCGCCGGCCGAAGTGGCCGTGCGGTTAAAGGCGCTGCAGTCTGGAACCGCAAGACCGCTACGGTCGCAGGTTCGAATCCTGCCTCGGGCATGGATGTTTGTGATGTCCTTAGGTTAGTTAGGTTTAACTAGTTCTAAGTTCTAGGGGACTAATGACCTCAGCAGTTGAGTCCCATAGTGCTCAGAGCCATTTGAACCATTTTTGAACTGTTTGATCATTTCTGCCCTGTCTGTGTTAACCCACTGACTGATTACAATTTCTTCTTCTAAATCATAATCTTCACTTAGTTTTTCAGATAAGTACTCAGTTAGTACAGTATTTGCAGTACAGCTGTCGCAATGACGTAGCTTGCAGTTTTGGTTTTCCGTGTTGCACACAAGCATATTAATTAAGTCTTTATAAGATTCTTCAATTTTCACAGCATCCAGTAATAGTTTAACATTCTGGTGGATACTGCATACACATACAGTGTGTGTGCCTGCAGCACCAGCAAGGATACACCATTTAGGTCTCAAGAAACAAAATTTTGAAAATCCTACTTCTACCTCGGGATTCTCCCATTAGAAAGAATAATAGAGTTCTCTCAAGTTACACAAAATGAGTCTTTTTTGCATGTACACATTTTTTTGAACACTTACTTTGTCTTTTGTTCCAGGTAGCACTCTGGAACTTTCATCCTTTTCATAAATATCTGTTACAAGTCTTACTGTATTTTCAGAAAGAGTTTTACCTTTTTTTGAACCAGGAGTTTCCAAAATACCCTTTTCAGATTTTAGCTTTCTAGCTTGTCGCACCATGTACTCACTTACATTAAATTCTTTCATCACTTTATTTTGACTCCAAGAATCTGGAGCCAATGTCAGAATCTGGATTTTTCTAGACCTCCCAAAAGATGAAATCTTCTCTTTCATAAGAGAAATCATTACATCAAAATCCTTTAATTCAACCATGACTTCATCATCTGTTTCACTTTCATTGACTTCAACTCTTTATTTTTCCTCACAAAAGTTACGGCATGTTGAGCAAAACTTTTGTCCAGGTTTTATGCTAATATTTTTTGTCAGTAATTGTTTAGAAAGATCCACGCCTACAATTCTCAATGATTTTTTGATGGGCTTTTTGCGTTTTTTTAGTGGGTCTACACATGTTGTTTGATACTTTTCAAAAACATTTAAAAAGTAGTAGCTGTGGTATGAACATATATTCTTAAATTCACACAGATTAATTCCAGATCGTAAGTGGATCAAATCTTTTTCTTCCTCGCTCAATTCAGATACCGGCTGTAACTGTTTTGAAGGCGTGTAGGTTGTTTGGAAACAGTCAGATTTTTTAAATAACCCTACGCTACAGGTTTAAATATCTGACATACTGATTTCACTTTTGGTCTGATTACTGTTCTGGTTACTTTTATAGGATCTTGGAAAAGAATCTCTGTAAACTAAGTAACAGTACTTACTGAAAGTTCGAATAAACTTAATGAAATACTATCCAAGCACTATTTAACACTGTAATAATTTTTTACTTCAAAACACAGGAGTAACAAAACAAAATCCAAGCGTACATTGTTACTCGAAGAAGACAAAAACTTATTTTCGGTGTCTAAGTCACTTGATACTTTTTATTTTTAAAATATAATTAATATTATTTTAAAAATTAGATAACTATTAAACAGGTTAAGAAGCCAACATAATTTTTCTTTTATCTAATAGCCTATACAATTAAGAGTATTTTAAAACAAATTTGAGCTTTCTATCAGGTCTGAGACTCTAGATATTGCAGTTTTTGTAAAACTAAACATCCGTTAGCTAAAAAAAAACTTGTAAATTTTTATTCATTTGGAAGGTTTTAATATATCTTTATGATAATTTTTTTTAACATTTAGATATAATACACAAACTTATTCCAAAATTTCATACTGATATCTTGAGTATTCTTTAATATACAATTTTTTTTAGTTGTGAGGACACGTTTAAGTTACGATTTCCGACTGCTGAAACAACGCCAAATCTATAAACTTTAAAAATTTATAAAAAAAAAACTATAAGAGATAGAGCAAAAAAATTTTACAAGTGCTTTCAGGATGATAAAAGAAGTAATTGTACCAAGTTTCATCAAAATCTGACATGGTTGGTGTCAAGGCCTGGGTGACTTGATTACCCTATGGCAAGAATTCAGTTTACGTATTGACGTCTGCCAGGTCACTCATGGTTCGCATATCGAATGTTTCTAAAAAAAATATTACCCGTGCAATAAATAATTGAAAGTGTTCCTGGACTTTATGTACACCCAGCATATCATTGCCAACACTCAAGCCTATTGCTGCACCAAGCATGTCACTAATGCACTCATTGCCATGTGCATTTGGTAGGAAGGTCGCCAGGGTGACGTTGTCAATTAAATCCACTCATGTATTCCATGTGTACATAGAGCACAACAGACCAGACTATGAATCCCACTGCAAACCTTACCTGAAGTCTCTAGGCCATTTGAGATGGCAGCATTAAATCTCAAGGGACTGTTTCTGCAGACACAACAGGAGAACAAACAAATTCTATCAGTTTTCAATGATTTTTGTAGCATCTGCTTCTGGTACCAACTTCTAATATGAAGGCAGAGACAGTGGTACTTAGTACTGCCTTTCGGAAGCCGTGATGCCATTCTGGTGAATCAAGGAACGAAATGTATTCCGCTACATTTGTAGAAATATGTAAGTTGTTGAGAATTAAGAAGTGGAGAACTAACCACATTCATCCGAAAACCAGTGGCTGTGTGGAATGGGTTCATAAAACTGTTGTTGAAATATTGTCTTATTAGGGGAACAAGACACATAACAATTGCGATCAATATCTGCCATACATCTTGTCTTCTTGTAACACTAGATTTCATGAGTCAATGGCCCCCCCCCCCTTCCCCAATGAGTTGTAACATTATGTGATTTCCCTGCCATTTTAAATCATTCACTAACCGTGCAGTCGCTCGGCAACAGCTACAGTTAGCAAATAACGTCCTGTGACATGACGTGTTTATTGTGGAAGCGCCGTCAGACATACAGTGAGCTATCGACTTTGAAAGCCGCTGCGCTAAAGGTGGACAAAAGGAGAGCATTTTTACACATTCTTTTCATGTACGAGATATTCTCGATGAACGGTTACTCATTCTTCTGTCTCTCGTAATTTGTGTCGGACACGCATGTTTTGCCACCGTATTATTATTATTTAAAAAATATTATTTTAGTGTAATGTGAAAGTGCCATACTGCTTAGCAGTAGATTCATGTGAGAAGCTATACTGTGTGACGTGTATCTGGAAATGTCAAAAGATATAAGTTCGTTATATAGCGACTGCCATAAATTCAAAGTTAAATGGAACTTGTGTATGGAATAATTATTTAGCATAGAACCTATGTCTCTCTACTTCATGACCATACGCATTTAATTTCCTTTTACGTTTCTGCAAATTTTGATGATTCACAGTCACAAATTGTTTCGTCGAAATCGGACGGAAGTTGCATACGGCGAAATAGTTTCTCCGCACCTTGTTCTGCTGGTAAATGCATGATAAACTTCGGTCCCTTAGGAAATTCATGTTGAACTATCCAAAACCAATTATATTTTCAATAGTCATTTAGGCCTGACCAGTAAAGGCATTCAAAACCACTACAATAACTAGTTCTGTCTATTGGCCTAAAATACAATATATATCACTATGTGCTTTTCTCTGAAAATATATTTCCACCGCCGATTATAGCTGTATGTTAACGCACAAGAGTAAACATATTGTTATAGAGTTCACCTTCAGGCTGGCGCACCACAGACGGGGTGACGTGGTTTTATTGTAAAACCCAGTGATCAAAAAAGGGAAAACTAAAAACTTCTCGCCAACTTACGAAATTCAATAACAAATTTTCCATCTGACATCCCCAACCGTGCATGAAATACAATTGGCAGACCGCTCTGTAATCGTCCACTTCAGTAGACTGAAACCTTATCGCAGGCAAGCCTTGGTGATCTCATCCGTAGTGCCGCTAGGACCACTGAAAGTCAAACCTGATACTGCAAAGGGTGCATGGAAGTAGAAATATCCTCCACCTCCAGTAACACATAGGTATACCCTACACTCCAGGTATCTGTATGCCTTGTGATCATGATACTGAGTGCAGTACTAGCTAGTTGTTTCTACTGAGACGCCATGACCGGCCTCATTTGAACACTTCTGTTGGGAGAGATAATTTGGAGCTGGAACGGCTGCTTGGGTCGGGTGCGGGGGCTCATATTGGTGTGGTTCCTGTTGATTCTCTCAGTAGGTGGGACTATACCAGGCACGGCCTACATCTCAACAGGAAAGGGAAGGGGAAACTGGCTGGGGTAATAGCAGGAAATTTAAGGGGGGAGGCACTGCCATGAATGGTAAAATACCAGTGGTTACAGGTGTTGGAGCAGCACCTTTTTTAGGATAGGTAAGACAGAAAGATGTCAAGTTCTACGAGAGGTCAGGATTGAAACAAATCTTCAGTTTAGGAAAGAAATTAAACAGCACAATTCTAGCACATTGGATCACCAATCACAGCTGTCAATTATAAATTTTCACCAATCACCAGAAATTTTATCTCCACCAAGTTGTATCTCAGTCCTAGGTAATTGCATTGATGAATTTAAGTCACCCAACCCAGTTGACATAATCTGCCTCTCTGAACACCATGTGACCACTGGCATAGGAACTAGGCCTAAGTACAATGAGAAACTCAGACAGGAGAGTACTGCAAATGTTAGAATAAGGAAAGGTTCTCATAAAAGTATAATTAAAAATAATGTAAGTATATTTCATCAAAATATTGGGAGTTTAGAGAATAAAATAGACGAGCTTCTGGTTTGTTTAGAAGATTCAGAAGCTGAGGATGAAATAGATGTACTATTCCTGTCTGAGCATCACATTGTTACTGATATGGATAAGGTAAATGTAAGTGGATATAAGCTCTCTGCACATGTAATGAGAGAAAATATGGAGAAAGGAGGAGTTGCCATATATGTCAAAAGTTATCATTGTGCAAAAAGGTATAGAAACAAAAAAGTTTTGTGTAGAGAAACATACAGAAGCATGTGCCTGTGAGCTTAAATTAAATAAAGGCACATTTATAATTGTAACTGTACATAGGTCCCCATCAGGAAATTTTCATCTATTTCTGAAAAATTTGGACTCCTTGTTGTGTTATCTGTCAGACAGGGGGAAGCAAGTTATTATTTATGGGGACTTCAATGTAGATTCTCTGCAAGATGGTAATAGGAAAAATGACCTTGAAGTATTACTCGGTTCTTTCAATTTGACACCCGTTATTGATTTTCCTACTCGGGTGGTAAAGGATAGCAGCTCACTGATAGATAACTTCTTTATAGGCCAAGATAAGTTTAACCAGATAAATGCTCAGCCTGTTGAGAATGGTCTTTCTGATCATGGTGCACAGCTAGTTACAATATATGACATAGCTCCATTCAGCAATACTAAACAGTCCTCCAAGGTCGTACGTTCAGTCAACGATTTAACAATTGCAAATTTCAGGGAAAGCCTGCAGCAGTTAGACTGGGATGAGGTGTACCGTGAACCTGATGCCAATTTAAAATATAGTTTATTTCATGACATTTTTGTAAATGCATTTGAAAACTGCTTCCCCAAGAAAATAGTTAAATATACTCGTAAGAAACCTTGTAACAAACCATGGCTTACTAAGGGTATAAAAATATCTTGTAACTGGAAAATGGAAATGTATCTGACAGTAAGAAAGAGTAGTGACCCAGAAACTATCAAACATTATAAAAACTACTGTGTTATATTAAGAAAAGTTATTAAAAAATCCAGAAGTATGTGTATCATGTCTGAAATCAGTAACTCTGATAATAAAATTAAAACAATTTGGAATATTATTAAAAGAGAAACAGGTCAGCCCCCCAAGAGCACAGGAAGACAGTATTACCATCAAATTGAATGAAAACTTTACGAACAAAAAGTCAGAAGTTGAAAATATTTTTAATAATCATTTTCTAAATGTTGTGGATATAGCAGGATCCAGGTGTTCATTAGAAGATGCCAGGCTGTTATTGGAAGAGGCCATACCTATGCAATTTGATACGATTGAAATCTCACCCACTTCTCCCTCTGAAATTCGGAAAATAATAAACTTGCTTAAAAGCAAAAACTCACATGGAATTGATGGCATTTCCAGCAAAATACTAAAAGTTTGTTCTCAACAGATAAGTAACATTCTCAGCCACCTGTGTAATAACTCTCTGGAACAGGGCATTTTCCCTGATAGACTGAAATATGCTATTGTTATACCTTTGCATAAAAAGGGGGATAGATCTGATGTCAACAATTACCATCCAATCTCCCTTCTAACAGCTTTATCCAAAATTTTTGAGAAAGTAATGTATTCAAGAGTAGCTTCACATATCTGTAAAAATGAAGTACTTACAAAATGTCAGTTTGGTTTCCAGAAATGTTTTTCAACAGAAAATGCCATATATGCTCTCACCCATCAAATTTTGAATGATCTGAATAAACGAACACCACCCATTGGGATTTTTTGTGATCTTTCAAAGGATTTTGATTGTGAAAATCATGAAATTCTGCTACACAAGCTCAAGTATTGTGGCATGAGTGGGACAGTGCACAAATGGTTTAATTCGTACCTAACTGGAAGAGTGCAGAAAGTTGAAATAAGTAGTTCTCATAATATGCAAAGATCAGCACATTCCTCAAACTGGAGAACTATCAAGAATGGGGTTCCACAAGGGTCAGTCTTGGGTCTTTTGTTGTTCTTAATGTATATTAATGACTTGCCATTCTATATTCATGAATAGGCAGAGTTAGTTCTCTTTGCTGATGATACAAGTATAGTAATCACACCTGACAAACAAGAATTAACTGATGAAATTGTCAATAATATCTTTCAGAAAATTACTAAGTGGTTCCTTGTAAACGGACTCTCACTGAATTTTGATAAGACACAGTACATACAATTCCGTACAGTGAACGGTATGATGCCATTAATAAATATAAACCTTAATCAGAAGCATATAGCTAAGATAGAATATTCCAGATTTTTAGGTGTGTCCACTGATGAGAGATTAAATTGGAAAAAACACATTGATGATCTGCTGAAACGTTTGAGTTCAGCTACTTATACAATAAGGGTCACCGGAAATTTTGGTGATAAACGTCTTAGTAAATTAGCTTACTACGCCTATTTTCACTCATTGCTTTCATATGGCATCTTATTTTGGGGTAATTCATCACTGAGGAATAAAGTATTTATTGCACAAAAGTGTGTAATCAGAATAATAGTTGGAGTCCACCCAAGATCATCCTGCAGACATTTATTTAAGGATCTAGGGATATTCACAGTAGCTTCTCAGTATGTATACTCTCTTATAAAATTTGTTATTAACAACCAAACCCAATTCAAAAGTAATAGCAGTGTGCATAACTACAATACTCGGAGAAAAGATGATCTTCACTATTCAAGATTAAATCTAACTTTGGCACAGAAAGGGGTGAATTATACAGGCACTAAAGTCTTTGGTCACTTACCAAATAGTATCAAAAGTCTGACAGATAACCAACAAGTATTTAAGAAGAAATTAAAAGAATTTCTGAATGACAACTCCTTCTACTCCATAGAGGAATTTTTAGATATAAATTAAGAAAAAAAGAAAAAATATTAAAAAATTAAAAATAAAAAATAAAAAAAATAAAAAAGTTGTTATATTAACTTAAGTATGTTGTTAAATTAACTTAATTATGTCATGTATTGGAAAATTTGACTCGTTCCACATCATTACGAAATATCGTATTCATGATCCATGGAACTAGTATTAATCTAATCCAACCTAATCTAATATTGTGAATAGCAACGTTCCTACGACACTCCCCTGCGGCACACCTGAAATCACTCTTACTTCGGAAGACATCTCTCCATTGAGAATGACATGCTGCGTTCTGTTATCTAGGAACTCTTCAATCCAGTCACACAATTGGTCGGATAGCCCATAAGCTCTTACTTTGTTCATTAAACGACTGTGGGGAACTGTATCAAACGCCTTGCGGAAGTCAAGAAACGCGGCATCTACCTGGGAACCCGTGTCTATGGTTCTCTGAGTCTCGTGGACGAATAGCGCGGGCTGGGTTTCACACGATCGTCTTTGTCGAAACCCATGCTGATTCCTACAGAGTAGATTTCTAGTCTCCAGAAAAGTCATCATACTCGAACGTAATACGTGTTCCAGAATTTTACAACTGATCGACGTTAGAGGTATAGGTCTATAGTTCTGCACATCTGATCGACGTCGCTTCTTGAAAACGAGGATGACCTGTGCCCTTTTCCAGTCTTTTGGAACGCTACGTTCTTCGAAAGACCTACGCTACACCGCTGCTAAAGGGGGCAAGTTCCTTCGCGTACTCTGTGTAAAATCGAACTGGTGTCCCATCAGGTCCAGCGGCCTTTCCTCTTTTGAGCGATTTTAATTGTTTTTCTATCCATCTGTCATCAATTTCGATATCTACCATTTTGTCATCTGTGCGACAATCTAGAGAAGGAACTACAGTGCAGTCTTCCTCTGTGAAACAGCATTGGAAATATACATTTAGTCTGTCATCCTCGGTTTCAGTACCATTTTGGTCACAGAGTGTCTGGACATTTTGTTTTGATCCACCTACCGCTTTGACATAAGACCAAAATTTCTTAAGATTTTCTGCCTAGTCAGTACACAGAACCTTACTTTCGAATTCATTGAACCCCTCTCGCATAGCCCTCCTCACACTACATTTCTCTTCGTGTAATTTTTGTTTGACTGCAAGGCTTTTGCTATGTTATGTTTGCTGTTAAGTTCCCGTTGCTTCCGCAGCAGTTTTCTAACTCGGTTGTTGTACCACGCCGGCCTCGGTGGCCGAGCGGTTCTAGGCGCTTCATTCCGGAACTGCGCAACTGCTACGGTCGCAGGTTCATATCCTGCCTCGGGCATGGATGTGTGTGATGTCCTTAGGATAGTTAGGTTTAGGTAGTTCTAAGTCTAGGGGACTGATGACCTCCGATGTTAAGTCCCATAGTACTCAGAGCCATTTGAACCATTTATTTGTTGTACCACGGCGACTCTTTTCCACCTCTTACGATCTTGCTTGGCACATACTCATCTAATGCATATTGTACGATGGTTTTGAACTTTGTCCACTGATCCTCAACACTATCTGTACTTGAGATAAAACTTTTGTGTTGAGCTGTCAGGTATTTTGAAATCTGCTTTTTGTCACTTTTGCTAAACAGAAAAATCTTCCTACCTTTTTTAATATTTCTAATTACGGTTGAAATCATCGATGCAGTAACCGCTTTATAATCGCTGATTCCCTGTTCTGCGTTAACTGTTTCAAATAGTTCAGGTCTGTTTATCACCAGGACTAATATGTTATCCCAAAGTTTAATTCCTCCTGCAAAATTTGCTTAGTTTCCTTCACTACGTGCTCCATTCACGGACTGAATAACATTGGGGATGGGCTACAGCCCTCTCTAACTCCCTCCTCAATCAATGCTTCCGTTTAACAGCCTTTGACTTTTATAACTACCGTCTGGTTGTGTATAACTTTCGCCTCCTGTATTTTATCACTGCCACGTTCAGAATTTGAAAGAATGTACTCCATTCGCCATTGTCAAAAACTTTCTCCAAGTCTACAAAAGAAAGCCATAAACATAGATTTGCGTTTCATTAACCATCTTCTAAGATAAGTCGTAGGGTCAGTGTTGCCTCGTATGTTCCTATAGCTCTCCACAATCGAAACGGTCTTCCCCAAAGTCGGCTTCTACCAGTTTCTCCCTTCTTCTACAAACAATGTGTGCTAATATTTTGCAGTCATGACGTATTAGCTGAAAATTCTGTAACATTCACATCTGTCAGCACCTGCTTCTTTTTGAAATTATACTCTTCTTGAAGTCTTAGGATATTTCGCGTGCCTCATACATCTGGCATACCAGTTGGAATAGTTTTGTCACAGCTAGCTCTCCCAGCAGTTCTGAGGGAATGTTGTCTACTCCAGGGGTCGTGTTTCGACATAGGTCATCTTCATCTACGTCCTCCCATATTCTCCTTGTAACTTTCGGATATCCGTCCTTTGCTTGGTACTGGTTTTCCATCTTAGCTCCTGATAGTCATAAGGGAGCTTTTCCTTTCTCCAAACGTCTCCTTCATTTTCTTTTAGACGGTGTCTATCTTTCCACTAGTTGTATATGCTTCTATACCCTAACATTCACCCTCTACACATTCCTGCTTATCCATTTTCAATTTCCTGTCATCCTCATTTTTATATATTTGTTCGCAACTCGTGGTCGTGCGGTAGCGTTCTCGCTTCCCACGCCCGAGTTCCCAGGTTCGATTCCCGGCGGGGTCAGGGATTTTCTCTACCTCGTGATGACTGGGTGTTGTGTGCCGTCCTTAGGTTAGTTAGGTCTTAGTTGTTCTAAGTTCTAGGCGACTGATGACCATAGATGTTAAGTCCCATAGTGCTCAGAGCCATTTGAACCATTTTTTTATATATTTGTTTTCCCCCCACTTGCATCATTTACTGCATTTTGGTGTTTTCTCCTTTCATCAATTAAATTCAGTATCTCCTGTGACGCATTCACTGTTTCATCTTTCATAGATACCCATTCGTCATCTACTGTTATACTTCCCCCATGTCACAATAACACGAAAAATACCATAACCACCCAACTTCAATAAAACACCAGCAAGAATTATTCTACCTGAAATAGGGGCCTGATGAATGCAGAATCGTCCCCGTTGGGAGCCAAAATTTGTCAGAAAAGCTGCAGGCAAACTGGTTAACATAAGCAATTCTTTCTTGTCAGGTTCGTGTCTTCCTGTGGGCGTGCTGAGGTCTATAGATGTTTTGGGAGACAGGGAAGACATGTGGGGATTTACGCACAGTCCTTCATTTTATCACTCAACCCTCCATGAACTTGGACATATGTTTCATTATTCCATCTAGCCAGGATACTCAATCAAGTGCATTTCCTTCTTCAGGTAACATTCAACACTGAGCAGCAGAGAGGCGAGCTGCTTACTTGGTTGAATGTCATCCCGGTGCACTGACTCAGCGGCGTTGATACCGACAGTGCAAAACTCTGCATATGGCTGCGGTGCAGAGCAAGACCAGCCAGCAGATCTTCTGCCTTTATGGCCGGCCATGTCTTTCCTTGCAGCGCGGCGATGGCATTGGCTGGGGTCGAGCTCTGGACCGACAACAGGGGAGCAGGGGCGGGTGGCTGTCATGGTGTTGGCTGCTTGGGATGGGAAGACAGTCAGAGGTTCCACGTTCACGAACAGGTGGCTCCAGAGTTACGCCGATTTACGCAGACTGGGGGTCATGTACCGTCCAGCTGCCCAAACGATGACGAGGTGGTTCGGCAGTGGTTAAATACTGTTTCATCCTACTGATTCCTTGGTAACACTGGTGTCTTTGGGTCGTGCAAAGTACCTGGAATGTGCCGATATCCAGAAGGTGTGGCGTAACCAGCAGTAAGTCGGCCAAGCAGTATAATTTGCATGATGTCAGGCTGGGGCGTGAGTCTGATGCGCGTGATACGATGACGTAGGAGCTGATCACGCAGTTCAGTAAGCCGCGCCTGCTGTCTGGCTGTAGCCTCGTTACAGTTCTGGATGCCAACTTCTGCTTCAAGTTCTCCAATAACTTTATTCCTTTACACCCTGTTTCAGTCAATTGTTACCTAATGCTCCCTATGAAACTCTCAACAATCTCTGGCTCTTTCATCTTATCCAGATCCTATCTCTTTAATTTCCTACCATTTTGTAATTTCTTCAGTTTTAATATACAGTTCATAGCCAATAAATTGTGACACAAGGGAATTACAGATGGCGGCTAGTGTAAAAATTCGTTGTGCGTGTCCGAGAAAATGTGTGAATTTTGCCGTGAAAAAGAAAAATTGTGACAGTTGTAAGGATGAAATTACAAAGCTCAGCGAACGGGTGTCTAGTTTACAATTTATTATCAGTTCCTTGAAGATGGATATCAAGAAACTTAAAGAAGAAAAAAGTGAACGGAACATGAAAAACTCGCGCCATGAAAGTACGAATATGTCGGAGAATTGGACGGAAGTGAAGTACAAAAGACGCAAACAGATAATACAAGATACAGAAAACGGCGAAAGAAACATAAATATAGTGAACGAAAATTACTTTCAAGCTCTTTCGACTACGGATTGTGAAAGTGAAGTTAACAATGCGAGTGTACCATGTGGAAAATCAAACGACTTTGTGAATAAGGTAAAACATGGAATATTTCAGCAGCAGTTAAGTAAAAGATCATATGCGAAAGTGCTCACGAAAAATCTTCCACCGCTAAGCTGCTCTACTGAGACAATATCGACATGTGTTAGCAAGAAAGACATAATAAATAGTGCCAAACAAGACTTCGCTTACTGCAAAGATAGGCAGAAAACAGGCAATCTCGGAACAGCAAGTACCGGTAAAATTGAACTGTATGCCGGCAGCCAAGGACGAAATACAGCCGCTGAATTTCGGCGTACAAGTAGTCAGAATTTTAGTTTTAACTGTACAATAAAACCAGGAGCAAAATTCAGTGCTGCTACGTCAATGAGTCAAGAAAAAATTTCCTCATTGAGCAAAAAGGACTTTTCCATCTTCCTGGCGGGATCAAATGATATAGCTAGGAACGAAAAAAACGATCTCTTAATCTCGCTAAAAAGAAAACTGTATGAGCTGAGAGGAACAAATGTTATTGTTTTTTCAGTGCCACACCGTTACGACTTGATAGAATGGTCTTGTGTAAATAAATAAATTGAAACTGCAAATAAAGAGATGCAAAATATTTGCAAGCGGTTTGAAAATGTAACATTTGTGAACATCAGCAACTTAGGGAAAAAATTTCACACAACACATGGTTCCCATCTAAATGTACTGGGAAAAAACGTAATAGTAACGAAAATTTTAGAACTTGTAAATAAAATCTCAAATGTGCAGTGTGATGATAGAAAAGTCATACCTCTCATGGACAGGAAGTGTGTGTATCCTGTAGAATCCAATGTGAAATCTGCTATCAGTGAAGCTACACCTCTCCAAGACAAATGTGAAATTTTATTAATGCAAGTGAACACTCCAAATGTTAATAATTCACAGAAAGGCACAGCAGTTATGGAACAACAAACACCAGAAATAACTGAAACAGCAGCAGCACCATCATTATCAGCAGAAGCAGCAGCAGTAACAGAACCAACAACGACTGGAGCAGCAACACAGCAATGCTTAAGGAGGAGCCAAAGGAAAAATACATCTGTGTCATTCAGTGATAATTTTTTATGGTTTCAAGCCAAGAAGAAAATAAAAATGTGAAAAACCAGCCTGCTAACTCACAGATAAGTCACAACAACATCCTATTTTTAAACATTCAGGGTCTTGAAAATAAAGTTGAAATTCTGGATGAGTCATTACCACAGAATAAGTATTCTTTCTTATGTATATCAGAACATTGGCTTAAACCAGAACAAATACAATACTATGTACCAGAAGGTTATAAATATGGAAACAGTTTTTGCAGATCTCAGTACCGTAATGGTGGTACTGTTATCTATGTTTCAAATGAAATAGAGTGTAGAGAACTAGATCTTGGTTGGGCATGTGTAGAGAAACACTTTGAAATTACCGGGATCATATGTGATATAATGAAACTTATCATAGTATGTATCTACCATTCCCCTGACTCAGATGATAAAACTTTTTTAGATAATTTAGACAGTGTACTCTGCTACATAACGAAATGGAAACAGTACGTAACTGTAATTGGGGGAGACTTTAATTCAAGCTTTGATGTAACATGTAACAAACCCAGTGTAAATAAGTTACTGAATATGCTGAGGCAGCACAACTTCCATCATATAAATTCAGAACCAACAAGACTACAAGCGTGCTTGGATAATGCTTTTGTCAACTGTGCTCGTGATATGTACTCCACCAAGGTAAAGGAGTTTGTTTTCTCAGACCACTCCATGTTAACAGTAAAGTTAAGACATTTTATAAAAGGAGATGAGAGCAAGGCTGGACAAAAGTTAACAAAATCTAATACCTTAATACTAACAAAACACAATCTCATAAAACTAACACACCAGTTGAGCATAACAAACTGGGACAAATTATTTCAAAACTGTGATTCCAGTCCCTAAACAGTTTATGAAACATTCCACAATTACTTAACAGGTATTTTAAAAGCCCATCTTGTTCAAAAGAAATACCATAAAACAAGAAAAGGTAAATTTTGGTACACCAAAGAACTGGAGAATCTAAAAAATAAGCTACTGCTGTTGAAGCGCCTTGCCAAAGTAAACAATTCTAATGAAATTAAGGATCTTGAAAAAATCACTAAGAAACTGTATAAGAAAGAGTTGCAATTAGCGAAACTAAGATACAACACAAATTTCATAAAAAATAGTAAAAACCAATGCAAAACAGCCTGGTCAGTAATTAATACTGTTAAAGGTGAAGTCAGAAACTTCGACAAGACAGTCCCAATACCAGCAGATACATTCAATAAATATTTTGTAAGCTGTGCTGATGATATCAAAAAGCTGATCAGTAAACCCAATGTAACATATATAGATTATCTGAAGAGAGCAAACCTAAATCATAATAGGGCCGGATCATCATTGAAACACTTCAGAGAGGTATGCCAACATGAAGTTCTTAAAATAGTCAAAGAAATGAAAAATTCATACAGTACAGATATTTTTAATATGTCAAACAATCTATTGAAAGAAATCATACATTACATTGCAGCACCATTAACATATTCTATAAACCTGTGTCTCATAGAAGGGTTTTTTCCTGATCCTCTCAAACTATCCAAGGTAACTCCAGTCTTTAAGAAGGGTGTCAAATCAGATCCTGCAAACTACAGACCAATTTCACTAATTCCAGTACTAGGAAAAGTCTTTGAAGGCATAATATATAAGCAGATGTATGAGTACCTAGAACTAAATGGTATGTTAAGTGCATCACAGTTTGGTTACAGAAAAGGAAGGTCAGCTATACATGCCATAGAGCTCTTAGTCAGAGACATTCTAGCAGCATTTGAGGACCATGCGCACGCACAGGTAACCTTATGTGATCTGAGCAAAGCTTTTGACTGTGTTGACCACTCACTTCTGCTCTCTAAACTTGAGTACTATGGAATATGCGATAAAAGTTTAAAACTCATCAAATCATACCTCAATAAAAGGAACCAGATGGTGAGTTCAGGAAGTCATCTGTCAAACATACTCGAGGTTCAACATGGAGTGCCACAGGGATCTAAATTGGGACCACTTCTTTTCCTTGTACACATAAATGACTTACCAGGAAATATAGATGTAAAGACATATATGTATGCAGATGACACAACTTTTCTATCTGTAAACCATGTACTTGATAACCTTGTAAGTGATATGAAATTAGCAAAAGAAAATGCAACATCATGGTTTAATGCCAATGGTCTGCTATTAAATGAGGAAAAGACCCAGAATATGTGGTTCAGTCTATCAAAGTCTACAAAAATAGAAAAACAAAAGGCAAAGTTTTTAGGTATTGTACTTGACAACAGTCTAACATGGAACTCTCATGTTGATCACATAGTGGTTAGGTTGTCAAGAGTTATATATTTGTTGAAGAGACTGATGTGCTGTGTGACATTTGAGTACGTAAGGACAGCGTACTTTGCCTTTTTTCAATCTGTTTTAAGGTATGGGTTAATACTCTGGGGAAACAGCAGAAAAATAAATGAAATTATGGTGATCCAGAAGAAAGCAATCAGAGTAATGGCTAAGGTAGATAATAGAACACATTGTAAACCATTGTTCACTAAATATAGAATTTTAACAGTAATTAATTTATATATTCTTGACAGTGTTAACTACATACTTGCTGAACTACCTAATTTAAGTGTAACAAATGAAAGACATGGCTACTATACAAGAACGTGTACTTCTCTGCTGTTGCCACAAAATAGATTAGCCAAAACTAACAATAGTCGTAAGTATATGGCAATTAAAATATATAACAAATTGTCTAAAAATGGGTCAATCAAGCCTGACAAATTATTTAAAGACAATGTTCATAACTTCTTGTTAACCAATCCATTCTATTCATTAGAAGAATTTTTAGAAATGCCTAATATCAACTTAAATGTGTAAAAAATTTTTTTTGTAAAATTAATAAGTTAAGTGAACTGACGAAGTCTATTGCATGTAACAATGCTGAATGACTAATAAAGAATCTGAATCTGAATCAGACATTGGCTGAGAGCGGGCACTGATTGAAATCAGCGGCGCAAGGTTAAAATTTGTACTAGACTCGGGTCGAACCTGGGTCTCGTGCTTACTAGGCGCTCTGACCGCTAAGCCATCCGGACACAGCCGGCCGCGGTGGCCGAGTGGTTCTAGGTGCTACAATCTGGAACCGCGCGACCGCTACGGTCGCAGGTTCGAATCCTGCCTCGGGCATGGATGTGTGTGATGTCCTTAGGTCAGTTAGGTTTAAGTAGTTCTAAGTTCTAGGGGACTGATGACCTCAAAAGTTTAGTCCCATAGTGCTCAGGGCCATTTGAACCATCCGGACACAATGGTCATTGCAACTGCGCGGATTACCCTGGTACACATCCGGTCAGACCCAAATTGTCAACGTATCCAAACACTACTAATGTAGTGCCAATTGCCCATTATTAGTCACACTATTCTGCCTATTTTCATAAGAGTTAGAGCCCGCTGAGCATCCGCACTGAAGAGGTCATTGGCCATCCTCACCTTAATTATATACAGGGTGGACCATTTTAATCCATAATGGGGAATTATTAACGATACAGATGAGATACAGCAAAATGTTTCAGATAAAAATTGTAGGTGACAAAGAGGTCCACGCATTGCTTCTAGTGGCCATGATCTTGAACGTGATTTTCAGGTTGATTTTGAGGTAAAGTGTTTTCTTTTTAGATGACAATCCTGATATTTGATTTAATATTTAAAAAGAACACCAAATTTTATGTATGAAATGATACATTATTCAAGGTCGTGGAAAGGTTAAATGAAGGTCAAATAAGCAAATACGTATTCAGTTCTAGTAGGGATAACTCGGAAGAGAGGAAGGGTACAGCAAAATAAAATGTTGGACACAAACAGGATAGAGCATAAGGGGTCACATATCATTACCAATAACCATGATCTCAGAGGTGGTTGGGTTTTGCTTTGTGGAAACCCCTATTTGTGACTTTGGATTGGGAAAAAGTAAAGACAGTTTTGAACTTTAAGTTTTAATTAACGTGTTTATTGACAAAAATAAATACATCACATTGTATAAATATTATTTTGACATTTTCAAGATAGAACAAACATAAATAAAACGTACATCATTGATATTCAATTCACTGAGTGAGTCCCCTTGCCTCTCATTCCTTGGGATGTCCCTTCCAATTTCTATCTAACATTGTATTTTTCTGCATCCCTCTTTAACTCCGAGTTAATCCCTACTAGAAATAAAAATGCGTTTGCTCATTTGACTTTCATTGAACCGTGTCACGACCTTGAATAATGTATCATTTTATATGTAAAATTTGACGCCCCTTTCAAATCTTAAATCAAATATTAGGTTTCTCCTTTTGAAAAATCACTTCAACCTCCAAAACACCTTGAGAATCACGTTCAAGGTGACAGCCATTAGTATCAATGCATGACCCTCTTTGTCATCTACAACTTCTGTCTAAAACATTTTGCTGTATCTCATCTCTGTCCCAAGTTATTCCCCATTATGGACTAAGATGGTCACCCTGTATATGTGGTGGCTGTTCTTTTGGACATGTAATAAATCGTAATCAGAGACCACACATTAACATGGTTCTGAATTTGCGCAACTTACAGCTGTAGTTCTCAGAATGTTTTTGAATGCTATGTAACATTCATTGGAGAACCCCCTTTGTCGCAATTGTTTTATTACGCAAGATGTAGGACAAAGAAGTCTGTGTTAAGAAACAGCATGCAGTGTTCCTGCCAATGGCTGGGCATTCATCCTACCGCACACCGCATTGATAAGCGTGCTCGTATAGCAGCACCATTCTGTTCGCTAGATGCGCTAGCCTTGGAGAGACCAACCAGCCTTGTCCTGTCTGTCCCACCATGAGACAATGATATCAGTTTTAAATGGAGCAAAATAATCGGAAATAGGGCCCAATATTCTCGATTTGTTTTAAAAAAATTACGAAATGGTCATGGTCAAATCCCTTCTATTTCCATTGGCATCTTTTCCCTTCTCCTGCCTAAGTGTGTGGGCGTGCGGGTCGTGCACATAGAACCCCATGCGACTGTTACTTCTCCCTTCCCCTCCAGATTTGCTGCCTGATACTTACGAATGGTCATCCATTATGTGTCTCCTCTCCTGAGGGACAGATCCTGCTGTGTTGATGTGTTAACCAGGGAGCCACAGCTGGACATTCTCTGACCTAGTGTCACGTGAATCTTGCAAGTAGATGCTGCGCTCCACCTAAGCTGTTCTATTCCCCATTCAAATACAGCAGTCAGTCATTTAACCATTCCTAGGATTATAGGGCCACACATGTGTTTAAACTTTATCTCAGTCAGAGTGCGTTTGAACCTAGTTTTGAACCCACCCTTGATGAACGTATGAAGGTTACCAACTGCAGTGCATCACTACACAAAATGATTGACGCTCCCCAACTTCGCTGATATGCATCAGCCGATTGCTAACCCAGCTAATGGACCATGTGGACAGCCAAATTAGCTTGGATCATGATGTTTCACATATCAATGACCAGCCTCATCAGACCTATAGCATGACAGTAATGCTGCCTAGCTTTGCTTCTTCTCTCCTATTTTTGTTTCTAGTATGGGTACTGCAAGTGAACTTAGGTCTATGATCAGCATCAACTTTGTAGATAATAAACATTCTTTTAAAAAACACAAAACATAATTATGCTACAAGTGCGATCATTCATATGGGCTCATGTGTGAAATTAAGCTGAAATACAAAAATCTTGTGTTTTGTGTGACTGACAGACATATCTTGTCTTCTCAAGTGCCACATGAATGAGTGTCACTTAGTGTACCATTCATTCATATTTTAATTCTGTCTTACAGTGTACAAGTGAAGCTGTAGAAGGAATTGTTAAGCTATATTCTATTGTGAGATCCACTGAAAAACACTTTGATTCATGGTCGACCCTAAAAAGATGACCCATGACGTCGTTAAATTTGTATACAATACTGAATCATGCCTTATTGTATACTCATACTGATCTCCTTAGTGTGTGAAGTACATATTTCTAAAAGTGATTCACTGTACCATATCAGGACACTAGAATTTTGTAAGTGAAGCACTGCACCTGCACACTAGAATAGGGTTTTGTGTTTTACTGCCCACATTTGCGTACTCCATGAAATAGCTATAGGACAGTTAACTAAGCTGTCCACATGTTTCACTGGCTAGTCAATGGACTTATTTTTATAACTGAGCAGTAACTCGTGAAGTTATATTTAAGAAGCAAGGAACTAGGTCTTAAGGTAGGTTGAATAGCCATTTACCTAACAGTGAAAAAGAATTTTGCAACAGTAACCTTAAGCTTGGAGCAAACCCACTAACTTTTCTTAAGATATATGACGAACACAGCACTGGTTAGTTGTTCCTGTATTATATATACACATCTTACAGGCAGTCGATGCCAAAGCTATGGTTGTAGATCGTAGAGAAAAATTTATTACATTTATAGTTGAATTAGGCAAAGGATTAGAGTTTACAACACTTCACGTTTATTTATTTAGAAATTAGGAACTAAGGGATAATAAGATTTCATAAACTAAGAGATAAGGTGACGGTCTTAATATTCCTGCTCCTGTTTTCATTTGTTTGGCGTTAAAGACACTTAAGTGTAGAAAATACTGAGAGCGTGAAGCAGTTATTCTAGTATCACCGTGGAAAACCAAGCATTGTGTCCAAAGACTGCCCCACAGGCAAGAGCATAACGGCAGTGTAAATCACCAGTTCACTAAGTAGAACGTCATATTATTTTAAGTGTTCTTTAATAGTGGGATTCACACTCTTATCTAATAACTGGATGAACTGTGAACTATTTTGTTAAACGATTACATAAATTTACCGGTATCATATTGCATAATTAAGTTGGTATTCAGTTTTCTTCTTGACTGTGGACAGAATATATATTATATGTAAGGTACTAGCCAAATATTATTTCCTCAAGGGCAACTATTTTTTTGGACCATAATGTTTGCTTGCACTGTCGAGGAATAGAATCTCAAATCAGGTGCCAACACCAGCGCCTTCATCATTTCGACAGTGAATTTAATGCTATGATTTGGGTAAAAAGTAATGGCAGCAGAGCTGTAACAAGAAGGATGGGCTTCATACGACACGCCTGCTATCTGCAGCTGATAGCAGAACGTGGGCTGAAGTACCGCAGTGAGCAGCGAAGGCTTGGTTTCAATTTGTTGCTGTGTGTACTGTCTGAAAGTACGGAAGGCCAGTTAGAGTGCCTTAACGGTCTGTTTACGATACACGAACAACATGCGGGTATCAAGATTGGAGTGGCACGTTGTCGGACCGCACAATAGTGTTTCCTTCTGGCGCTACATTCCATCATCCTTCATGACAACGCACGACGCTACATGGTGAACCCCGTGCAGGAGCTCCTGCGTATGTGGGGGTGGGTGACACTAGAAAATCCACCGTATTCACCCGATGTGAGTCCGTGCCATTACGAACTGTTTGCTGTTTGCCAAATTGAAGCAACACAAAAGAAGACATTGTCCTTGCCATAAAAAGGTCCTTGTAAGACATCGACAGAGATGGCTACGCTGACAGTGTACGACGTCTTCCATCTCTGCGGGGGAAGGTGATCGAGATGTAGGGCACGAAAAACGGTGAACGTCTGTCAGCAACGTCTGATATGAAATATAAGCGTATTGCCACTACTTTCTATCCAGTCCATGTATTTTGTTGTTCTGTCAGGACCCTGAGCCTTATAAGAGAAAATATTCACTCTGTAATGCATCTGGGTAATACGTGTTATTAATAATGAATCCTGCAACAAAAGCTAGGCCTGCATTTTAATGTTGCTATTATTTGAAATGCAATGAATAAAACGTCTTTCACATTACTTTCACTTTATATAGGTGGACTGGACAGTTATTTGCAGATAGTTTCAGAATGTGCGAAAATTTCGTGTTATGAGAGTGAAGCAGTCGCGTGTGGCATCTGTGGAATAGCTGACTTATGGCAATGATAGTAGTATCTCTATATTTGAGTATCTTTGGCTCAGGTGTAGAGTGGAGAGTAGTCGACTATTGGACATGGAGTAACTTTCAATGTATTGCATATTGGAGGAGGATTTTGCTGAAGACAGTTGTCAGGAATTATTGATCTGATGGAGGGTCTTACAGACGCAGCATTTATGGAATAGAGAGAATGGATTTGCATCAAGTTTTAAAATAATAATTTTTTCTGGTGCGTTCTGAAAATATTAGCGATTCTTACAACAAAATAGTCCACCTCCGCACCTCAGTTTAGGTCATTTCAGTTTAATGAATCTCAATTTGCATAATCGTAAGATTTATGTAAAGAAAGTAAAGTTTTTGGTTTCCTGTGAGTTTATGTTCTTGTGGAATAAGCATTTTCATTATAATAAACGGATTAATATTGTCATTTCAAGTAAGAAGGCTTTTTTCTTTAGTATGAGAAAATCATCCCAATCTTTCTCCTAGTAGTTTAGTTTTACTTTAGCATGTTCTAGCTGGCGCGATTTCTTCATGCTGTGCTTTTGCTGCTGATTGTGCTGTAATTTTTCAGGTGAGATTCTTTTTATATTTTGTTGGTTCTTTCGTTTCTCATCTCACGCTTCCACTGCGCAAATTCTAAGCATTTTATTTGGAATTCAGATTTTTAATGGGCCAATTAACTACTGCGTGTATTTCATAGTGTTGCTACGTAATTTCAGTGTTTCAATTTTTTTTTTATTGCACTGTTTGATTTTGGTAATGGATTTGAGCAACAGTTTTGATTTAATTTCGTGCATAGTGAACGACAGTTAGTTTTGTCTTTATGTAAAGGCACTGGAATTGTAGTTTCAGTTCAACCTTTTATAACAGAGGACAGTACTTTCACTTTTGAGTTAAAAAGCAGATAAATATTTTAATGCTTATGAACAAACGATCGAGTTGGAGCAAATAACTCTCAACATAATCTCAATTTCCAAGACAAATTCTTTTAAACTGTCTCAGAAATTTTGACTAGAAGTCGAATAACTTTGTAACTTCAGTGGGGAAAAAAGCACTCTTTTTTCAGGCCACGAGTGGCCTACCGGGACCATCCGACCTCCGTGTCATCCTCAGTGGAGGATGCAGATAGGAGGGGCGTGGGGTCAGCACACCACTCTCCCGGTCGTTATGACGGTATTCTTGACCGAAGCCGCTGCTATTCGGTCGAGTAGCTCCTCAATTGGCATCACGAGGCTGAGTGCACCCCGCAAAACGGCAACAGCGCATGGCGTCCTGGATGGTCACCCATCCAAGTGCCGGCCACGCCCGACAGCGCTTAACTTCGGTGATCTCACGGGAACCGGTGTAACCACTGCGGCAAGGACGTTGCCTGATTGGAGAAAGCTCCTTCTAAATTATACCTTTTTTATTGTGTTATGTGTCCCCATGGCCGCCACACACAGTGTCGCCGTGTTGTACCATCGATTTCTGAGGCACTCACCGCAAGGCAGGTGACGCCTCGTTCAACCACCACAGACTGATTTCCCCACACCGTCATCGCAGTCCTACACCTCACCACACTGCTCCACCGCTCTGTGGGTCGACGAAGCCTGGTCTGCACAGACAAAAAATCCCATCTCAAGCCCAATGCAAATCACTCTGCCCCGAAATTATCGCTTAAAATATCATCGTAAATTTACGTTCCTATCACGGACCAAAAATTTTTCATTTTATTTGACACTCACTTTCCTTTGCAAGTATTAGCAAATGTTTTAATAGTGATTTTGAGCTTTCTCTCTCGGATGCTCAGAGCAGACATAAGCTCAAAGAAGCGGTACCCCGACTTGTCCTCCAGAAAGTGTCTATGTTGCAGGTAGTATACTTCTCACAGCTTGGAGACTGCTGACGAGATATACTTTCGGAGCATTGGCTGCAGCAAGCCGTGAATAGGAAACATGGGAAGAAAATCACCTGTGTTTCTGGATGTTGCTGGCAGAATGTGGATTCCAGACTTGTTTCTTCCTTTGCCTTCTGCCTCTTACCTAACAAGATGCAATCTTCTGCTCCTATACCCTCACTCCTGTCGGTTCCTCCAAGAAGTTGACGGTCTGTTCACCTTCCTTAGGTGCACATCGTGTTTAGTATACACGAAATTGTAACACCCTGGATTCGGACGTTGTTTTGGCTGATAGTTGAAAATAGGTCTAACAAGGGGAGGCCACGACGTTTGGAACGCGGATTTACTTCAGACTTCGTACACTCGTAGTGCTCCATGAGGACAACAAAATGTGTAAGCAGTAGCGCGTACTTCTTAAGCGTTATTGAGAAAATCGCTAGATAATTTCGGTCGTCAAATATATACCTGTGCGTGGCCGTTTTTACCATGAAGCGGCGGCACCCGAGTGGGTAGCGTTCAAGCCTCGTAATCGCTGGATCGACACCCGGTCGTTAGTTTTTTTAATTTCTAACACAGTCGTTTTCTTTACTATTTACATTACAATTGATATAATGGGAAAAATACGTGTAATCGGATGAACTTTTATTAAATTTACAATGTTATTTAGCAGTCTACAAATTTTTATTACCACAAATAATATAATATTAATAACTATCGACTAGTAAACGACCAAACGCATAAAGTGATACTAGTCGATAGTTATGAATATAATATTATTTGTGATATTAAAAATTTGTAGACTGCCAAATAACATTGTAAATTTAATAAAAGTTCATCCGATTACACATATTTTTCCCATTATATCAATTGTAATATAAATAGTAAAGAAAATGACTGTGTTAAAAATAAAAAAAGTTACGAAAGGGACTCGATCCAGCGATTACGGGGCTTGAACGCTACCCACTCGGCTGCCGCCGCTTCCTGGCAAAAACGGCCACGCACAGGTATATATTTGACGACCGAAACTATCTTGCGATTTTCTCAATAACGCTTGAGAAGTACACGCTACTACTTACACATCTTGTTGTCCTAATGGAATACTACGAGCGTAATAAGTTTGAACTAAATCCGCGGTCCAAACGTCGAGGCCTCCCCTTGTAAGAATAGTGAGGACCAGTACCACAGGATATGAGTGAATAGTGGTTTGGTGAGATGATGCCTGTCTGACGCCCGAGTGCGTTAGTAAAACCGTGTTGAAAAACCAATCGTTTATTGTTCAACAATGTTGCAATGACATTCCAGGCTGCCTGCAGCATCGACGCAGAAGCAGTGTATTCCTGCCGAGAATGCCCCAATCTCAGCACACAGTCCGTGTGGGCGTTGCGGTGATGGCACGGAGAGCACGAGGCCGCTAAGGACAGCCAGCAGCCCTGCGTCAAATGTGTGAGGTCGCGCTGTGGCGTCCAGTCAGAAGAAGAGCCAGCAGCAGCCGAGTCAGCCCACAGAAGCAGGAGGTGAACAGAGGAAACTGCATTGAGAAATACACTACTGGCCATTAAAATCGCTACACCAAGAAGAAATGCAGATGATAGATGGGTATTCATTGGACAAATATATTATACTAGAACTGACGTGCGATGACATTTCCACGCAATTTGGGTGCATAGATCCTGAGAAATCTGTACCCAGAACAACCACCACTGGCCGTAATAGAGGCCTTCATACGCCTGGGCATTGAGTCAAACATAGCTTGGATGGCGTGTACACGTACAGCTGCCCATGCAGCTTCAATACGATACCACAGTTCATCAAGAGTAGTGACTGGCGTATTGTGTCGAGCCAGTTGCTCGGCCACCATTGACCAGACGTTTTCAATTGGTGAGAGATTTGGAGAATGTGCTGATCAGGGCAGCAGCCAAAAATTTTCTGTATACAGAAAGGCCCGTACAGGACCTGCAACATGCGGTCGTGCATTATCCTGCTGAAATGTAAGGTTTTGCAGCGATCGAATGAAGGGTAGAGCCACGTGTCGTAACACATCTGAAATGTAATGTCCACTGTTCAAAGTGCTGTCACTGTGAACAAGAGGTGACCGAGACGTGTAACCAATGGCACCCCATACCATCACGCCGGGTGATACGCCAGTATGGCGATGACGAATACACGCTTCCAATGTGCATTCACCGCCATGTCGCCAAACACGGATGCGACCATCACGATGCTGTAAACACAAACTGAATTCATCCGAAAAAATGACGTTTCGCCATTCGTGCACCCAGGCTCGTCGTTGAGTACATCATCGTAGACGCTCCTGTCTGTGACGCAGTTTCAAGGGTAATCGCAGCCACGGTCTCCGAGCTGATAGTCCATGCTGCTGCACATGTCGTCGAACTGTTCGTGCAGATGGTTGTTGTCTTGCAAACGTCCCCATCTGTTGACTCAGGGTTCGAGACGTGGCTGCACGATCCGTTGCAGCCATGCGGATAAGATGCCTGTCATTTCGACTGCTAGTGATACGAGGCCGTTGGGATCCATCACGGCGTTCCGTATTACCCTCCTGAACCCACCGATTACATATTCTGCTTACAGTCATTGGCTCTCGACCAACGCGGGCAGCAATGTCGCGATATGATAAACCGCAATCGCGATAGGCTACAATCCGACCTTTATCAAAGTCGGAAACGTGATGGTACGCATTTCTCCTCCTTACACGAGGCATGACAACGACGTTTCACCAGGCAACGCCGGTCAACTGCTGTTTGTGTATGAGAAATCGGTTGGAAACTTTCCTCGCGTCAGCACGTTGTAGGTGTCGCCACCGACGCCAAACTCGTGTCAATGCTCTGAAAAGCTAATCATTTGCATATCACAGTATCTTCTACCTGCCGGCTAAATATCGCGTCTGTAGCACGTCATCTTCGTGGTGTAGCAATTTTAATGGCCAGTAATGGCTGTTTGTAAGGGACTGGCACGTGCTCGTTATGCTGCAGTGCTGGTTTCTTTGCCCCAACTTATAACATCGCTGTGGGCTGAGCATGGGGAAAACAGGACATCTGAGTCATCGCTGCTCCTTCTTTTCGCTGCGTTCGTAACATGGCGGCCTGCCCAAATTGGCTATCGTGTAAGGTAATCGTTTGAGGTGCGCCCGTAATACTTGTAAAATCAGCAGACTTCTCTTGCTGAAATTCCGCCCTGCTCTTAGGGCTTGCCCGCTTTCGTTGCTTCTTGCCTTTCCAGCGAAGATGTCTGAATTTTTACATGGCTGCACCAGGTACTTTATTTCGCGCTGCAACAAAATACGGAAAATTATATTCCTCTCTAATTTTTCTGTTTACATTTCAAACCAACTTTCTTAGTTGCCCACTCCTTAGCCCTGCCCTCAGTCCCTGTACACTTCAATGATATATACTGGGTGGTCCATTCATCGTGACGGGGCCAAATATCTCACGAAATAAGTGTCAGACGAAAAAATTACAAGACGAAACTTGCCTAGCTTGAAGGGGAAACCAGATGGCGCTATGGTTGGCCCGCTAGATGGCGCTGCCATAGGTCAAACGGATATAAACTGCGTTTTTTTATTTTTTTAAAAATAGGAACCCCCATTTTTATTACATATTCGTGTAGTACGTAAAGAAATATGAATGTTTTAGTTGGACCACTTGTTTCGCTATGTGATAGATGGCACTGTAATACTCACAAACATATGGCTCACAATTTTAGATGAACAGCTGTTAACAGGTAGGTTTTTTAAATTAAAATACAAAACGTAGGTACGTTTGAATATTTTATTTCGGTTGCTCCAATGTGATACATGTACCTTTGTGAACATATCATTTCTGAGTACGCATGCTGTTACAGCGTGATTACCTGTCAATACCACATTAATGCAATAAATGCTCAAAATGATGTCCGCATTTGGCAATACGTGTAACGACATTCCTGTCAACAGCGAGTAGTTCGCCTTCCGTAATGTTCGCACATGCATTGGCAATGCACTGACGCATGTTGTCAGGCGTTGTCGGTGGATCACGATAGCAAATATCCTTCAACGTTCCCCACAGAAAGAAATCCGGGGATGTCAGATTCGGTGAACGTGCGGGCTATGGTATGGCGCTTCGACGACCAACCCACCTGTCATGAAATATGCTATTCAATACCGCTTCAACCGCACACGAGCTATGTGCCGGACATCCATCATGTTGGAAGTACATCGCCATTCTGTTATCCAGTGAAACATCTTGTAGTAACATCGGTAGAACACTACGTAGGAAATCAGCATGCATAGCACACGCCCGTTGGGCGTTTTGATCACAATAGCCATGCGTCAACATGATATCGACCTTTTCTGCAATTGGTAAACGGTCCATTTTAACACGGGTAATGTATCACGAAGCAAATACTGTCCGCACTGAAGGAATGTTACGTGATACCAAGTACTTGAGAGGAATGTTATGTGATACCACTTACTTATACGTTTGTGACTATTGCAGCGCCATCTATCACAAAGCGAAAAAAGTGGTCCAACTAAAACATTCATATTTCTTTACATACTACACGAATATGTAATAAAAATGTGGGTTCCTGTTTAAAAAAACGCTGTTGATATCCGTTTGACCTATGGCAGCGCCATCTAGCGGGCCAACCATAGCGCCATCTGGTTTCCCCCTTCAAGCTGGATGAATTTCGTTCTTTGTGGTTTTTTCGTTTGATGCATATTTTGCGGGCCGGGGTAGCGGAGCAGTTCTAGGCGCTTCAGTCTGGAACCACGCGACCGCTACGGTTATAATGTATAACGCAACTTCAGATTCGTTGTTCAAACTCAGTTTTATAAAAATGTTCAAATGTGTGTGAAATCTTATGGGACTCAACTGCTAAGGTCATCAGTCTATAAGCTTACGCACTACTTAACCTAAATTATCCGAAGGAAAAACACACACACCCATGCCCGAGGGAGGACTCGAACCTCCGCCGGGACCAGCCGCACAGTCCATGACTGCAGCGCCCCAAACCGCTCGGCTAATCCCGCGCGGCTCAGTTTTATAATTCTACCAAAAAATATGATACTGTACTTTTGTATTGTACACAGTGTTTATCATCAAATTCCCATGTTTAATGCTGATTCTGTTCAATGTACTAACATAGCAGCATATCGCTTATATTATAAAAAATCATAGCACGATTTATATTACAGAATAAAACCTTAGATTTGATGTTTACATTTCATAACAAAAGGAAAGACATGTTTTATTGTGCTCTTGTGCTTTGCACAATGTTGGTTATCTATTGCCCATGTTCAGTGATGGGTCTATTAATTGTACAAATACTTTATCTGTTCACAGTGTAACACATATTTGATATTATTAGATAGTTCACACCTATAAACCTTCCATTCAACAGAATGCCATATTAGAATTTATTGTACATAACTTTACTTCTCCTTTCGACTTTTAAGTTAGTTTCATCGCTCTAGCAAAAACATATTTCACCGTGTCCACACACTCTATACTGCATTTTGTTGTTGAGATAGCAGTATAGCGGAACTCAAAAATTGACGGTTTTGAGTTAAATGTTTCTGTATGTTAAGAAATGTGTTCCACATGAGATGAAAAAGCCCATATCTCAATACAGGTAAGCTTAGCTCTTCTGTAGAAAGTATGAAATCTCATATCTTATAAGACGATCTTAAGAGGTGAGACGTCGTATCAGAAGATGTTTCTGCTTAGAAATTTACCCTGCTTCTTTCTCTCTTGTGGCGACATACTAATGATTTAGAGTTTCCTGAGTAATTTAACAGAGTTATAGTTTAGTGATTTATATGCAATAAGTTATTAATTGTTCAAGTAATATGTGCAGAAGATAAAACACACTGTCCAAAAATGGTAAGTACACAAACAACGAAGTATGCTATTTTCAGTAAGAAAACAATCAAGTGTAGGCCTATTACAAAACAACTTTTAACAACAAAGATAAGGTTAGCTTGGATTTGAATTGTGTGATTCTTTCCCCATCTTATTATATGTTATAGTATCAAAGCTTAGCTTTAATTTTGCAGATACTTCTCTGTGCATGCTGGTAGTAATATTATGCTACAGTTCTATAATAATCATACAAAGTGGCCCAGTCATACACAAAATACAAATTTAACATCGAATATGGAAATTTTCTCGAAGTTTCTCTTGGTTCTATAGAAAACTCTAATGCAGGTAAATAATTACGAATCAAAACAAAATTGAATATTGAAGCTGGCCCTATAATTACCTGAAATTTCCCATTCAGGAAACCAAAGTAGAGGAAACGAGAAGAAAATGTCATCGTGAGCACAAAACCACAATATGATGTATTACCTGTATACAAAGAAATGACCTTTTCAACATTAGGATTGGTACAAGGTCAGTCAGTAGTTGGATTAATCAGAGAAAAGAGGCTACTGATTTCAAAACAGAAAAGAAACAGAACGAGGAAGGTAATCCACTGAATGAAAAGGTACGTAAATTTTTACACAAAATTCCCAAGATGCCATCCCATTATCACGAAGCATATCCTTACAAATTTTATTTGGAGTCACATTTTCCGTAATTTAGTGAACTGCAGAGAGCGTTCAAAAGTGATGGGATTATTAATAATATTGAACCAATTGCTGGAAAAGATTCATTTGTAAAAGAAATAAAAGAACTTGACATTGCTTTATATCGTCTGAAGAAAGATGAATGTGATCTCTGTTTTTCTTGCACATGACATAACATTACAGAGAGTCAGTATAATGGTCACTAGATGAAGACAGGGAGGGCAAGACAGAAGAAGTCAAATGATAAAAAGGTAGCCGAAGCAGGAAAGTGTCGTGTATTTGCCTTGAATGTACAAGCAGTGAAGTTAGTGTCTGGAACCCTGGTCAGTTGTCTTTACTACAAAAAGAAGCTGGCATGTCGCAATTTTACTGTTTACAATCTAGAGGATGGTGCAGTGGTATGTTACTACAGATTTTTAAGACACAGAAATGAAAGATTATGGTAGAAGTGAAACTAAAATACTTTTTGTGATGGCTGTCATTCACATAATCTAACTGTGATTTTCTGAAATGTGTTACAACATTACAGCATAGCAAGAGGTACGACAATCATTCAAAAATATTTACTTACAGGATATCCTGAAATGGAGTGCGTTAGTGTGCATTAAAAAACTGAAAGCAAAAAGAGAAACAAGGGGTCTGTTCTACAGCTAATTACGTTGTCGTGATGAAGCAAGAAGGTATGGCAAACATGAGCAGTATAAGTAAAGTACACTCCTGGAAATTGAAATAAGAACACCGTGAATTCATTGTCCCAGGAAGGGGAAAATTTATTGACACATTCCTGGGGTCAGATAAATCACATAATCACGCTGACAGAACCACAGGCACATAGACACAGGCAACAGAGCATGCACAATGTCGGCACTAGTACAGTGTATATCCACCTTTCGCAGCAATGCAGGCTGTTATTTTCCCATGGAGACGATCGTAGAGATGCTGGATGTAGTCCTGTGGAACGGCTTGCCATGCCATTTCCACCTGGCGCCTCAGTTGGACCAGCGTTCGTGCTGGACGTGCAGACCGCGTGAGACGACGCTTCATCCAGTCCCAAACATGCTCAATGGGGGACAGATCCGGAGATCTTGCTGGCCAGGGTAGTTGACTTACACCTTCTAGAGCACGTTGGGTGGCACGGGATACATGCGAACGTGCATTGTCCTGTTGGAACAGCAAGTTCCCTTGCCGGTCTAGGAATGGTAGAACGATGGGTTCGATGACGGTTTGGATGTACCGTGCACTATTCAGTGTCCCCTCGACGATCACCAGTGGTGTACGGCCAGTGTAGGAGATCGCTCCCCACACCATGATGCCAGGTGTTGGCCCTGTGTGCCTCGGTCGTATGCAGTCCTGATTGTGGCGCTCACCTGCACGGCGCCAAACACGCATACGACCATCATTGGCACCAAGGAAGAAGCGACTCTCATCGCTGAAGACGACACGTCTCCATTCGTCCCTCCATTCACGCCTGTCGCGACACCACTGGAGGCAGGCTGCACGATGTTGGGGCGTGAGCGGAAGACGGCCTAACGGTGTGCGGGACCGTAGCCCAGCTTCATGGAGACGGTTGCGAATGGTCCTCGCCGATACCCCAGGAGCAACAGTGTCCCTAATTTGCTGGGAAGTGGCGGTGCGGTCCCCTACGGCACTGCGTAGGATCCTACGGTCTTGGCGTGCATCCGTGCGTCGCTGCGGTCTGGTCCCAGGTCGACGGGCACGTGCACCTTCTGCCGACCACTGGCGACAACATCGATGTACTGTGAATATCTCACGCCCCACGTGTTGAGCAATTCGGCGGTACGTCCACCCGGCCTCCCGCGTGCCCACTATACGCCCTCGCTCAAAGTCCGTCAACTGCACATACGGTTCACGTCCACGCTGTCGCGGCATGCTACCAGTGTTAAAGACTGCGATGGAGCTCCGTATGCCACGGCAAACTGGCTGACACTGACGGCGGCGGTGCACAAATGCTGCGCAGCTAGCGCCATTCGACGGCCAACACCGCGGTTCCTGGTGTGTCCGCTGTGCCGTGCGTGTGATCATTGCTTGTACAGCCCTCTCGCAGTGTCCGGAGCATGTATGGTGGGTCTGACACACCGGTGTCAATGTGTTCTTTTTTCCATTTCCAGAAAGACTTCTCTCACATTCTGCTCTACAAATCAGTTCATCTCAAGAATAAAGTAAGGGATCAGTTTGTTCCAGACATATTAGGTCTGATGTATGGTCCATCTGTGGATATAACTGAAACTGGAAGAGGATTGGAAATTACTCCCAAGACGCCATAATACAGTAATCAGGAATATAAAAAAGACTATAAACTCTACCACAAAATAATCATGATTTAATGGGCTAAAATCAGTTATTCCAAGAGATTAGGATCGTTTTTATGTAGGTTTTCTTTACAAATAATGTCAATCAAATTATGGGAACAACAGAAAGAATTTTTTTCGTAAGTATTATTTTGTACGAAAAGAATTCAATTTAAGGTTTATATATTTGTCTGGTCGGTTCTGTTTGTAACATGAAAAGCTATTTGAATGCAAAAACTTACAACTTGTGGTATGTTAACAACTTTTTGTGAAAACTTCGTATCTTGTTAAATAAGGTAATAAATAGCATAAAACTGCTAAACACTATGAGCAGTCGATATTGTTACTTTAGTTTATGGCTCAACACCACTTTAAAGTAGTATGACTTGTATCAATTAAATTGTATTTATGAGAAACTTGACTTAGTCTCCTGCAAACACGTATTTATGAGATAGGAGGTTTTGCTATCTCAACGACGATTTTACCAAACTAAGAGAATCTTCGGTTAGCAACCGAGTAAATAGGACTGCAATAGTTAATCTCCCAATTGTTATTATTTTTTGCGAAAGAAGCAGGGAAAAGTGATTAGGATACATACACGTCGAATGTGTTAAATAAATACAGCACGATCAAACAATAAATATGGACTGTGGCTCATTCGGGGAGGGAGGAGGTCTCCCTTCCCCCTCCCCGACGTGGAGTTATACGACCGGGAATCACAGGGAGCGGAAGCTCTCCCGAACATGAGTATGGACATCGAGCAAACGACGAGTTCTGCAGCAAAACGAATACTGGAGCGAGACGAAGAACTAAAAGAGAAGAGACGACCAGTCGCCATTCAGCAACACCAGTAACAAATAACAGAGGAGGAAAAGAATCCAACAGCGCTCATCACAGGTATGTCTGACAATTTTAACTTAAATGAAGGGTCAAGTTCCCTTCCCCAAGGGGGACTTTAGGACGGCACTGGGCGGTAACACATTTAGCACTCAAGTTGCACAAGAAAAGAGTGATAAACCAAGGGAAAATCTTTCGCAAACAAATGTATAGGTAATATATGATCAAAACAAAGGTAACAGACATCTCAGTGATGCAGTAGGTCCATTTTATGTCTTTGTTGTCCGCCTCCGGTAACTGAGTGGTCAGCGTGACAGAATGTCAATCGTAAGGGCCCGGCTTCGATTCCCGGCTGGGTCGGAGATTTTCTCCGCTCAGGGACTGGGTGTTGTGTTGTCCTAATCATCATCATTTCATCCCCATCGACACGCAAGTCGCCGAAGTGGCGTCAAATCGAAAGACTTGCACCAGGCGAACTGTCTGCCCGACGGGAGGCCCTAGTCACACGACATTTATTTATTTATGTCTTTGTTGAGGAATGTAATGGTAATGTAGGTAAATTCCACCCCATCGCCTTGGGGAAGATACTACCATATGTACCTCAGATCCTGAGTACCAGCAGAAAATCACAAATCTCAAGGTTGTGGGGAAAAACGGAATTCGAATTGATTTATCAACAAGTGAGACTGCAAATAAGTTTGCGGAGGACAACCCACTACGTCAGAAACAGATGGTAGCATACATACCAAACCACAGAACACATCGGTAAGGAGTTATTAGAAACGTAGATCCCGAATTAACAGAGTCAGAGATGAAAGTTGCTATTCAGTCTACAATTACAGTCACCCTTGTGCGCAGAATGATCAAGAGAATAAGTAATTTAGAAACAACGAACTACATACCCTGGCAAACGTATGTGGTCACATTTGCATCGCAGTTCCTACCAGAATATGTGACATTATATGGCGTGAAGTGTAATGTTAGACCGTACATACTACTAGTGAAGCTGTGTTTTAAATGTCTTTAGTAGGGCGATCTCAATAATCACTGTCAGTCACAGACTCGATGCAATCAATGTGGAGGGAACCATGAGACAGCTCAGTGCACAAGTGATATATTGTGCTGCGCCCACTGTAAAGGAAACCACACCTCGAGAGATGTCTTGCCCAGTATATCTCAAACAACAACAGATCAAGGAACCGTCAGCAACATGCAATATATCCTTTAAGGAAGCTGAAGAATATGTAAACCAAAGAGCTTGTGCTGCTGTGGCAGGGAACCTTGGTAGGAGTAAACTGGATTGGGAGAAAGAGTCCAAACACCCATAAAAAGTATTCAGCACAGATTTACAACTGTTCATCACTGTAGGCCAAAACAAATAAAGACTACGCCAACTACCAGTCCTCTTTTTGCAAATATAAATTTACCAATATCTCCTATTAAAGAGAATCCATATGCGCTACGACCACATACTTCTGAACCACAAAAGGCAACTATATCAAGATTGTAGGATAAGAATAAAGCGATAATCGAACAGTTGGTGGCTGGAATAACAAATCTAATAACACAGTTTACCTCATTAAGCAAAGATAGTCTAGATCAAGCTAATATATGCAATATGGTTGCTTCGATAGTATCAAAGAAACAGATATGCATCAGGACAGAAATTGGTTATACTTATGCTCTACTCTTATAAACAGAGTAACGGATATTAAAGTTCTCCAGTGGAAGGCCAGATACTTATATGCTACTAGAGAGTAGTTCATTCATTAACTTTATCCTAATGACTACTCTATAGCAACTATAAGTAAAACCTGGATTAAACCAAACATGTCTATTAAATGTTGAGGATATCGAATAATAAGATCGGATCGAGGGGATGGGAAAGGTGGAGTAACCATATTGATTAGTACAACGCAACTATAAACCAATTACCATGGCACTACCTAACCTTGACTTTCAACCAATGGAAGTAGAAGTACTAACAAATGCTAATTCTCAATTGCATCTATATGCCGTCCCCCAGCATGTAGGAATTTTGAACAACACGTGCACACAGTGCTGCAATATGTGCCAAAACCCTTCCTATTATGTGAGGACTTCAATGCCCACCACACAGCATGGGGATGTCATATGAATGATAAGCTAGGTTAGTACATAATGTCTTGCATTGACGGTTATAATGTCTTGCATTGACAGTTATAACATGATCATATACAATGATGGATCTGTAACATTAAACCAAGGACCGTGGATGAGACCAACTGCAGTGGGAATAACATTAGCTTCTCCCTATATGAAACAAATCACAGCATGGTCAGTTCTGCAGGTTACCATGGGATCAGATCATTTTCCTGTAACTATGAGCATACAGTGGGAGAAAAGTAACCGAGAACATATTGCCAACAAATTGACTTGGAACATGAACAAAGCGGATTGGTGCAAATATCGTCAAATTCTTGAACTAGAAGTAAAATCAATAGGAAAAACCATCCTCTACAGAGGGCCTATACGCAGCTACAGAACAGTTATATCATGAAGCAAATGAGTCCATCCCAAAACGACCTTTATCAACAAAAGCAAGGCGACTGGGTAATCCCTGGTGGAATGAAGACTGCAGTAAAGCAATAGAGGACAGAAGAGCAGCGTATGTGAATATGTTGCACAGTCTAACGTGGACAGCTTTTTTCTCTATTAACAAATAGCAGATAGAACCAAGAAAAAACTGAAATCCATTAAAAAGAATAGTTGGATAAAATATTGTAGTAGTTTGACCAAGAATACTAAATCATCAGAGCTATGGCAGAAGGTTAACAGATTTGGGAATATCGCCCCTGCAGTCAATAATATACAATCATATGAGTGAACAGAATAATTCTATGACCTTATTACCTCACCAAGTGTTCGCAGTAAGCTAATCAGGAGACAAAGGAAAACTCCTGCTAACTACACAGTTCAGTATTGACGAGTTGACATCAGTCATCAAAGAGAGACCTAACACAGCCCCAGGAATGGATCAGACCATATATATTCCACGATACGAAACATGCCTGACAATGCTGTAGAATTACTTCTTCAAATCTATAATGGAATTTGGATGCCTCGAGAAATGGTACCAGAATGGAAGACACAGATCATAGTTCCCATATGAAAAAAAGAAAAGATAAATTATTAGCCACTTTCTACAGACCTATTGAGTTGTCGTCATGTATTGCTAAAATATTGGAAAAAATAATAAAAAGGCGTTTGGAATGGTGGGTAGAAACTTCATCCTTAGTAGCTGACTCGCAATTCGGGTTTTGTAAACGTAGAAACTTCATGGTCAACATTTCAATATTAGTCTCCGTCATGTTAGCTGGCTTTGGTGAGAGCAAGTACACAGCGGCACTATTTTCGTATACTGCAAAAGCATATGTTGATATTCAGACAAGTATATTATTAGATAAGTTACCACTTTTAGGAGCTCCACCTCCGTTTGTAGAAGGTATGGCGTCATTAATTAGTGAACGTACTGTATATGTTAGTGAGTATACTGGATTCAAGGACCCACACTTGGTAGACAATGACATACCACAAGGATCGGTAATCAGCCCACTATTATATGCAACATATACCTATGATGCGGTAAGAACATTAACTCAACCTCTGAGAATAATACAGTTTGCAGAAGAGATATGTGTATTTACTTCCCATCTTCTTTTACAGGAGGCTATGAACAATCTTACATCATCAATAAAGAACCTGAGTAGGTAACTTTGTGGAAACGGCCAGATGATGGCACCTGAGAAATCTTGAGTAGTCATATTCACCGGGAATGGTTATATACCAAGAAATTGCTTAATTCATATAGACAATAAAGTAATACAAGTTCAAGCACTTATTCGGTTCTTAGGAACCACACTGGGCACCAAGCTTACTTGGACGGCACATATTAAAACCTTAATCGGAACCAGTGAGCAAATGCTTAAAGTCATTCAGCCACTTACTACAACATCGTGGGGAGCGCGTTCTTCAGTGCTGCTGCTCCTACATCGCTCCCTCATTAAATCCAGATTTGATTATGGGTGTATATACTACAAGTACGCGACAAACAATACGTTAGAAAAAATGGATAGATTGCAGTACCGGTGTATATGTACCTGCTTAGGAGTGATGACTCCTACACCAACAATTGAACTCCTGGTTGAAGCACAAGCGATGCTTCTCCATATTAGGAGGAAGATGCTCATGGAACGATACATAGTAAAGAAATTATAATGCTCACAGCATCAAATCCATCACATTTTACGATTGTGCCGTCCTTCTCCACGAAACCGGAGCGGAAAACCTATTGAATTCATTTCGGCATACAATTATTTGGCAGATGAGTGCAAAGCTATTGCCACAAGTACACTGTGGCTCTTTACCAGTATAACTATTCATAATCAAACGACAGAGGGAAATTCTGACTTCTTGTAGGCAATTACAAAATTGCAAAGACAAATGGAGGAAAGAGGACAATGGGTAACCCACATACACAGATGGATCCAAGACAGCAAGAGAGGATAACACAGGATGTCTTATATTTAGTCCACAACTGCACATGGCCCGAAAATATAAATTATCAGCAGTTACTATCTGGCTGAAACAATCGCAGTGCTGAAGGTGATACGGTGGTGTACGAGTGAGAAATGCACATCCTGTGTAATATTATCAGACTCGAAAAGTCTACTTCAAGCAATATCAAATACAAAAATCTCAAAAACCACCAATGAGTACCTACTCAAAGTTCGTGATTGGTATTATGAAATGTCTCAGAAGGCGGAAACAAATTACGTTTATATGGGTGAAAGTCCATTGTGGAATCCCATGCAATGAAAAGCAGATCAGTTAGGAAAGCAGGCACGAGCAACGGGACAGAAGTAGACATAAAGCTTCTCCATACGGAATATGGACAACTTATTCGGAAGAGGACATTCCAGTCTTGGTAGGAAGAAAGGACGCAGATCTCACGATACAAAGGAGGGGTCTATGAGCAAATACAACCACGAATTTCGAAACGACCTTGGTTTAAATACGTTCGTGGACTCCGAAAAGCAACATCCATAGTAAGTAGAGTAAGGCTTAATCATGGGACATTTCCAGAGCATTTATTCCGACTGACTATTAACCACACACAAGCCTGTGATTGTGACGATACTTCACAGGGAAACAGGAACTACGTACCATTTCCATGCAGAAAATATAGTTACGCGTGGAACAAGTTTTTAGCGTTTTTTATCAAAAATAAAATCCCGCAACAAATGTCAATCAAGTCCTTGCTATCTGAAGCCAACATTAAAACCTACAAGAAGATAATCGAATTTATATGTAATCGACAGATAAAGATATAAAGTTTAATCGTAAATTATTAGGAACAGGAAAAACCAAGCTACACTAAAAGAAGCGAACATTGAGTGAACCAAGATATTATTATTACGCAGCAATTACTAAATGGTGTGTAACCGAAGTAAAAAAAATCCTCATTAAGATCTTTGTAACTATTCTTTTTGTTACTCATGTGAGAATGTACCACGTTTTATAGATGATAAGTGTGCATGCTGCCATAAAACATAGAGTGGTATGTGTTGAAGCAGTTTGCAGAAAAATAGGCAGCACTCACATAGCGAACGTGCAAGAAATGTTAACTTTAAAATACATCAAACAAACATAGGACGAATTCGTCGCACAGAAACACTCACCATCTAGGTTTACACCACATTTCATGGTTCATTAACTTTAAAATCATTCCGTGGATGTTTGAACGTTTACGGCTCCCGGTTGGTTGGTTGAGGACCAAACAGCTAAGTCATCGGCCCCATCGGATTAGGGAAGGATGGGGAAGAAGTCGGTCGTGCCCTTTCAAAGGAACCATCCCGACATTTGCTTGAAGCGATTTAGGTAAATCAAGGAAAACCTAAATGAGGACGGTCGGACGCGGGTTTGTACCGTCGTCCTTCCGAAAGCAAGTGCAGTGTGTTAGCCACTGCACCGCCTAGCTCGATCTTGGATGTTTCTGTGAGGATCAAAAAGAAAAAAAAATCTCAAAGGTTTACCGAAATCCGTACGAAAAACTTTTTGTTTATCTTAATAAATCTAACTACTAACGTGTACAAAACGAGTGCTCAACAGGAGGCAACTGTTAAATGGTGTCGCGCTTTACATCACCTCAAGTGTCGCATAGCACTGACGACAGAAATGCGTGGCGTATCAGGAGCTGCTCAACACTGTACTCCATTCTTTTTGACTCCACATGTATAGTCGGTGTGCTAGCTGCACTGCTGATAGCGCATGGAAACCTACGAGTGACTCCTCCCGCAAATTTTCACAACCAACGTCCACAATGCTCAACATGTCTATCAGTACATGAGATCAATCTGGTTTTCGTTTAGCTGTGGTTGTTTCTTCGAGTTTCCACTTTACAGTCACATCACCAACAATCTACTTGGTAGCTTCAGAATGGCTGAAATGTCCGTCATGAATCTGCAACTAAGGTGACATCCAGTGACAAGTCCGCACTACCAGGCACTGAGCCCTGGTGACTGACCCATTTTCCTGTTAATACACATTAAAATTGCTACACCAAGAAGAAATACAGACGATATACGGATACACATTGGACAAATATATTATACTAGATGTTGTGGTTGGCAAGAGAGCCAACACCGTTTTACTAAAGGAGGCCGAAAGGCACGCGTTTTAGCTCATGCAGGCTGGCGTGAGGTCTGGAACAGGACAAGGAAATTAGACTTTAGAAAAACGGACGTAGCTGGTGGAATACTTAACTTTAATCCATTAATGATGAACGTCGGTCTTGACGGTACATGATTCACAATATCAATAGTAACTGATAATGGCGCCTTGCTAGGTCGTAGCAAATGACGTAGCTGAAGGCTAGGCTAAACTATCGTCTCGGCAAATGAGGACGTAAGTAGGCAGTAAACCATCGCTAGCAAAGTCGGCTGTACAACTGGGCCGAGTGCTAGGAAGTCTCTCTAGACCTGCCGTGTGGCGGCGCTCGGTCTGCAATCACTGACAGTGGCGACACGCGGGTCCGACGTTTACTACCGGACCGCGGCCGATTTAAAGGCTACCACCTAGCAAGTGTGGTGTCTGGCGGTGACACCACATTCCTCCCCCGCAAATCGGCGTACGGTTGTGGTATAAGGCTTCCACCCGCCGTGGGGAGGACCCCATGTTGACGTATGCGACGAGGTGGGGAGCCTAACAACAGGCGAGGCTGTGCCTCCCGCACCCTGCCATTCGGACCGCGGGGAGCTAGGAAACGCCTGAAAACCTGCTCCAGGGTGCACGCTAACATGCGGTGTATGCGCCCGCAGAGAGACAGGAGGGGCCGAAGGGCCGACTCCATCGGGCCGGGGCACCCGACGGGCGAAGACGACATATGGTCCGGAGCGGGCAAGAGTTCCATGTCGGAGGACAACTGGTCACGGGAAGCGATCGACGGTTGCAGCGACGCGTCCACTGCGGGCGTCGCCGGCGGGAGAACAGGCGGCGACGGCGGTGGCGGTGGCGGCGGCTCGTCGCCGTGGGGCAATATGGAAGGCAGCGTCGGTAACACCTGGGGCTGAGGCGAGCCAGTAGATGGGTCCCCAGGGCGCTGACCGGACGGCACCATCGCTCCCGTGCGACGACAGAGGCGCAGCTGGTTGAGATGCCGGCGCACCTCACCAGAGGCCCCCAAAACCAGATACATAGCGCGTCCGAGGCAGCGAAGAATGTGCCCTTCGAGCCAACGCCGTGAACCTCGGTAGTGGCGGTAGTAGACAACGTCGCCTGGGGCAAAAGCAGGTGTCTGCCGCTGCACAGGAACCTGATGCGGCGGATGTAGCAAAGACGTCAAGGTTCGATGAGGGCGACCGTGGAGCAACTCAGCCGGCGAGCGACCATCTCGGGGCTGAGAGCGATACGAGGACAAAAAGAGCAATAACGCGTCCTCCCGAGAGTGCGACACTTTCAAGTTCAACATCTGTGACTTGAAAGTCCTGATCAATCGTTCAGCGGCACCGTTTGACTGAGGCGAAAACGGCGCGGACGTCAGATGTTGAATACCATTGGCCTTGCAGAATGACTGAAATTCTGCGGACATGAATTGTGGGCCATTGTCGGAAACAATAGTCTGTGGAAGACCTTCAATGCAAAAGATAGCAGATAACGCTTGGATGATGGCAGATGACGTCGTGGAAGACATCCAGACAACAAAAGGAAAATTACTGAATGAATCTCCCACAACCAACCATCGATCATTCCAGAATGGACCAGCAAAATCGATGTGTAAGCGGTGCCAAGGGGAAGTGGCTTTTGGCCATGCAAAGAATTTCCGCGGTGGTGCTGATTGTTGTTCGGCACACACCATGCAAGAAGAGCACATATTCGTAATCGCGGCATCGATTCCGAACCAAGTACAGTGTTGACGAGCAAGTTGATTCGTTCTCACTATACCCCAATGTCCTTCGTGGAGAAGCTGTACGACAGAGGACTGTAACGAACGTGGGACCACGACCCTGGACTGATCATTATCAGAATGCAACAGCAAAACACCACGTAGAACAAAAAGTCTCTCCTTGTGAGCAAAAAATCGGCGAACCAACGGGTCCCCGATCCGTGACTTTGACAAGGGCCATTGCGTAGCAACAAAACGCAGAACGGTAGCAAGGACAGGGTCGGCAGCTGTGGCTGTAGCTACACGACGAAAATCAATCGGAAACGATTCGACCACGTCATCGGTTTCCGAATCAATGAACATGCAAGCAAGTTCGGAGGAATCGAATGCTCTATCCTCAGCAACAGGCAAACGGGACAACGCATCGGCGTTTCCGTGCTTAGCAGTGGACCGATACAAGATATCGTAGCGGTACTGCGAGAGGAAAATAGACCAGCGAATGAATTTCTGCGCTGTACGTGGAGGTACAGGCTTGTTCGGATGAAAAAGCGATGTCAAAGGTTTGTGGTCGGTGAGGATGGTAAAGTGACGACCATACAAGAAATCATGAAACTTTGTAACACCAAATACGAGGGCCAATGCTTCTTTCCCGATCTGTGAATTATTTCTTTGCGCAGACGAGAGCAATTTGAAAGCAAAGGCAAGAGGGCGATCGTGCGATCCATCTTTGTGCGCAAGCACAGCACCGATACCGAAATCCGATGCATCCACCATCAACAAAAGGGGCTTCTGGGGATCGAATGGCGTAAGGCAAGTATTGGAAAGCAACGCTAATTTCAACTGGCGAAAGGCGCGTTCGCATTCCGTCGTCCATACGAACGGAACACCTTTACAGCATAAGTGATGAAGCGGGGCTGAAATGGAAGAGGCATGTGGCACATATCTGTTATAGTAATTTATTTTTCCCAGCACACTCTGTAGCTGTTTCAAATTCTGCGGCGAAGGCAAGTCTTGTATGGCACGGAGGTGCTCGGGACTGGGATGTGTGCCTTGGGCATTGAGTACATGTCCCAGGTATGGCAAGTCACGAGCAAAACACACACATTTGTCCTTCCGTAAGCGAAGACCATTTTGTCACAAGACCTGAAATAATGTTCTGAGATTGGCCAAATGTTCTTCTTCCGTCTTTCCGGAGATCACAATATCGTCCAGATAATTTGCTGCAATAGGGACCGATGCACAAATAGTTTGTAGATATTGCTGAAACAATGCAGGGGCGGATGCACACCCGAATGGCAGTCGTTTGAATTGATACAAACCAAGATGCGTGTTAACCACTAAAACGCGCTGGGATGCTTCATCCACCGGTATTTGCAAGTACGCATCTGCGAGGTCCCACTTCGAAAAATATTTGCCTGGGCACAGTTTGTCAAAAAGATCTTCCGGGCGGGGTAAAGGAAAAGTTGCGATCACTAGTTGTGGATTCACTGTTGCCTTGAAGTCCACACAAAGACTCAATTTTCCCGAAGGTTTTGGCAAAATTACTAATGGTGATGCCCAGAGAGAAGCCTGCACACGTTCAATTACACCTTGTGAGTCCAAATCGTGTAATGTTTTTGCGACCTCATCACGCAATGCGTGGGGAACATTGCGCGCTCTGAAATATTTTGGTTGCGTGTTTACTTTCAGTTCCAAATGTGCTTTATAGTTCTTAGCACAACCAAGGCCCGGTGCAAGGATGTCTGCAAATTCTTCACATAGACGAGAAACACTGTTGGAAGGCACAGTCTGGTTCACTGATAGGACCTGATTTACTATAACAAGTTAAACAACTGAAATAAATCGAAACCAAATAAGTTTACTGCAGAAGAAGAACGAAGGACGTAAAATGACACAAGTTTTGTTTGTCCTTTGTATGTTGCAAGAAGGCTGCACTGTCCTAACACAGGGATCTCTTGACCTGAATAGCTAGTTAACTTAACATTCGTGGCACGCAACGGAGGTGTGCCCAGCAGTTTGTAAGTGTCTTGATTGATCAGTGAAACTGCAGCCCCAGTTTCGAGCTGGAATGGTATCACTTTGCCGTTAATGTCCAAGTCCACAAAAAGTTTATTGTCCTGCTGATGACAAGAGCGACTGTCTCGTGGAACGTGAACCGACACTGGTACAAAATCACTTGCGACTTGACGGGATTTCCGATGATGTCGATGCACACTATTTGTGGGACTAACACAGTCACTGTAAGAGAGAGTGGCACTGGACAGAGTGGAATGAACTACATGAATTTCCATGGGCGAAGTTTCGCGAGCCTGAGTAACTTTGATCGACTCCGATTCCGGCACGCAGCAAAGGGCCTGGAATGGTTTTGAGTTTCCGATCTGAGCTTTTTCTGGCAAACACTCTGAATATGTCCTTTTTTATTGCAATAAAAGCAAATAGCTTGGCGGGACGGGCAATTCGCACGCGAATGTTTAGTAGTGCACTGTGGGCATGATTTGATCACTGCATTTGCTTGCTGGCGCGGCACACATGGCTGAGAGCCTGGCGGCAGCGGCGCGGCTGGGCGCGAGGTCTGTTTACTGCTCCGTGCAGCTCGCCTGGCAGGCCGGTTAACCTGACACACTGCTGGCAAAGTTTCAAATGATTCCTGAGCAAAGTCAAGTGTGTCCTGCCGATCCAATATGTCCATCACTTGTTGAAGGGAGGGATTGACTAGTTTCAAAATCTGCTCCCTTATACGAACATCAGAAACGTTCTGTGCAGTTGCATCACATTCCATACTATCTGAATAAGGGAGTCCACATTGACACTCAAAAGCGCAATCCCTACTAAGGCCTTGCAAGGTTGCAACCCACTCCCGATTAGTCTGACCTGCCGTACGTTTTGTACGAAAGAAGGTATACCGTTTGGCAACTACATTGACTGTTTCTTTGAAATATGCATCTAATGCAGACAAAATTTCGTCGTAGGACAGGGTTGCTACGTCGCGTCGGGAAAATAATTTGACTATCACACGGTAGGTCTGCACACCGACGGACGACAAAAGAAAAGGCTGCCACTCGTTACCTTCAATTCTGTAGGCGGCGAGATGGAATCCAAATTGGCGTGACCAGTCCGTCCAGCTTTCCAGTGCAGCATCAAAAGGTCGAAATGTTGGTGCAACAGTGTGTTGTGGCTGCGTTAGCGGTGGAGCGGCGGCTGCTGCATCGTTTTGCATTGTACGTTGACCCTGGACGAGCTGCCCAAGGGCATCCAGTAATGCCTGCGTCTGCTGATTCTGTAAGCGATAAAATTCGGACAGTACATCTGGAGATTGTGGCGACCCATTACACAAGTAAATCAGGGCAATATCGATAAGAACGCGGTTTTGCCTCGTCGCCAATTTTGTGGTTGGCAAGAGAGCCAACACCGTTTTACTAAAGAAGGCCGAAAGGCACGTGTTTTAGCTCATGCAGGCTGGCGTGAGGTCTGGAACAGGACAAGGAAATTAGACTTTAGAAAAACGGGCGTAGCTGGTGGAATACTTAACTTTAATCCATTAATGATGAACGTCGGTCTTGATGGTACATGATTCACAATATCAATAGTAACTGATAATGGCACCTTGCTAGGTCGTACCAAATGACGTAGCTGAAGGCTATGCTAAACTATCATCTCGGCAAATGAGGACGTAAGTAGGCAGTGAACCATCGCTAGCAAAGTCGGCTGTACAACTGGGCTGAGTGCTAGGAAGTCTATCTAGACCTGCCGTGTGGCGGCGTTCGGTCTGCAATCACTGACAGTGGCGACACGCGGGTCCGACGTACACTACCGGACCGCGGCCGATTTAAAAGTTACCACTTGGCAAGTGTTGTGTCTGGCGGTGACACCACACTAGAACTGACATGTGATTACTTTTACACGCACTTTGGGTGCATAGATCCTGAGAAATCTGTACCCAGAACAACCACCTCTGGCCGTAATAACGGCCTTCATACATCTGGGCATTGAGTCAAACAGAGCTTGGATGGCGTGTACAGGTACAGCTGCCCAGACAGCATCAACATGATACCACAGTTCATCAAGAATAGTGACTGGCGTATTGTGACGAGCCAGTTGCTCGGCCACCATTGACGAGACGTTTTCGATTGGTGAGAGATCTGGAGAATGTGCTGACCAGGGCAGCAGTCGAACGTTTTCTGTATCCAGAAAGGCCCATACAGGACCTGCAACATGCGGTCGTACGTTATCCAGCTGAAATGTAAGGTTTCGCCGCCATCGAATGAAGGGTAGAGCCTCGGGTTGCAACACATCTAAAATGTAACGTCCACTGTTCAAAGTGCCGTCAATGCGAACAAGAGGTGACCGAGACGTGTAACCAATGGCACACCATACCATCACGTCGGGTGATACGCCAGCATGGCGATGACGAACACACGCTTCCAATGTGCATTCACCGCGGTGTCGCCAAACACGGATGCGACCATCATGATGCTGTAAACAGAAACTGGATTCATCCGAAAAAATGACGTTTCGCCATTCGTGCACCCAGGTTCGTCGTTGAGTACATCATCGCAGGCGCTCCTGTCTGTGATGCAGTCTCAAGGGTAACCGCAGCCACGGTCTCCGAGCTGATAGTCCATGCTGCTGCAAACGTCGTCGAACTGTCCGTGCAGATGATTGTTGTCTTGCAAACGTCCCCATCTGTTGACTCAGGGATCGAGACGCGGCTGCACGATTCGTTACAGCCATGCGGATAAGATGCCTGTCATCTCGACTGCTAGTGATACGAGGCCGTTGGGACCCAGCACGGCGTTCCGTATTACCCTCCTGAACTCACCGATTCCATATTCTGCTAACAGTCACTGGATCTCGACCAACGCGAACAGCAAGTCGCGATACGATAAACCGCAATCGCGATAGGCTACAATCCGACCTTTATCCAAGTCGAAATGTGATGGTACGCATTTCTCCTCCTTACACGAGGCATGACAACAGTGTTTCACCAGGCAACGCCGGTCAACTGCTGTTTGTGTATGAGAAATCGGTTGGAAACTTTCCTCATGTCAGCACGTTGTAGGTGTCGCCACCGGCGCCAACCTTGTGTTAATGCTCTGAAAAGCTAATCATTTGCATATCACAGCATCTTCTTCCTGTCGGTTAAATTTCGCGTCTGTAGCACGTTATCTTCGTTGTGTAGCAATTTTAACGGCCAGTAGTGTATTAAGACGACCGAGTCCCTCTAGAACAGATAACTAAACTGAAGGTCGGGGATGCACGTGAGAGTTTTTCGCTCTCAGGCAGTTTGATACGCTCAGATAATACTCGTAGAACTGTCAACATTAGGGGTTAAGTTTCGTAGGTGGTTACTTTTTGACAGTTCCTCGCGAGTACTTTCTGTAAGTGTCTGTGAGTCCTGCGAGAGCTGATGTCGGTAGTGTTTGCATACAGCAGGATGACAGTGTCTGTGAGAGCTGGGAGATCACTCTCCGCGAGATTTTACTGTCCTAGTTCTGTGCGTGATAGAAGAGGTTACAATGGAAGCATCGGAGTGCAGCTGCACTTTTAATCATTTTAGTGCCGAAGAAAAAACGTAAACGGCAGTGTTCGTGTTTGATATGAAAGCAGGTTAGGCAGTAGGATGATTTTGGAGCACGCAAGAACCGCATTGTAGACGGGAATGACAGCAATAGCAATGGAAGGCATACTCTTTATAATTGGCCCCAAAACTGCCAATGTAGATTTATGTGTAAATCCATTAGTGTTAAAGAGATACTGTTTGTGACACTAATATTTCTAGAATCAGCTACACTTATTCAATTTAATAATTAGTAAAGTGGCAATTACGACGAAATAACATAATACCAATTTAATCTTGATGCTCACAGACGTTCAAAGGCTAGAGTGAATATCTCATAAATAAAAGTTTCCATACATAGATTAATTTGAACATTTTTACTAGTATCGGCGTAAGGAACCACTCGAAAATACCTGAACGTCCGTTCTTCAACAACCAGTACAATAATATAATCAATAAATACCATGTCATATAAAATTATTGATATCGATAGATATGGAAGTTTTCCAACTTTCAAAATGATTACTTTCAAACGTCACTTCATTTTTTTCTATATTTTAATCAATCTGTATTATAGAATTGCCTTGCCCGATTCCTTTAATTGTGGATAGTCTGGTAAATTTCTTCTGTGGAGGTGTTTCAAAGCGTAGCTATTTCAGCCAACAAACTTGGCTTCTTATTTCAGTTCCTCTAAGCCAGTAACTGTACATTCCATAACACTAATCTTTCCTCGTACAAACAAATTACACGTGCAACTTCGTCCTGAGTCCCCTCCTGGCAGCTTCCTTCTTTACTTTTTTTGCCGGCACATCGCTGACATTCGGTCGCAGTGCGTATCAATTGCGGCAGTAGTCTCAAATGTCCCTGCATGGCATTTATAGTAGAGGCTGTCGTAATGTTGATGTAGCGCAGTGCGTAGCGCCCTAATCTTTTATTCATATTTTCGTATCAACGTGGTATTGATTCTCTTTAGCGATTATTCTTTATTTTCCGATGTTCATTCTATATAATATGACTCTGATGTTTTTGTATGTTATTTGCTGCCTTCAAGCCTACAACTCCTGAAACAGGCTAACTGCTCGTGCTGTTCATTTAGGAGGTAAACCTGGCGATTTCTTCGCTCAGAAAAACTGCCCGGCCGCGTATCATAGTTCAAAACGCGCAGATTCGTGGGTACTTTCATTTAATGTGCGCATGAGTACCGGAAAATGTATTAGTAAGTTGTGGTGGTGTACAAACTGTGAAACACGGCGCACATGTGGGACGCAATATGAGCGCTCAGCACTCTCCGAGTACTCGCAGTTCTCCCGACAATGCCGGTACAGTTTACCTTGTTTGAGACATGGAGGTAAGAATAAGGGGAGGTGGCGCTACGTATCCCAGCCGTACTACGTTTTGAAGCCATGGGGGCGTGGCTTGCTGCCATGACACTCTGACCAAAACATTGCCAGTGTGCTATAGCGCTGCGAGTATTACAGTCGCTAATTGCACCATATACGCATGTAACGTCATCAGATTGGTTGTTTCAAAGTTTTTGTTTAAAATAAAATCTCGTAAAGGCGAAATTCCGCGTCTCTTCTGACTAAAAATAGTTTTTAATGTAATATTACGAATAGCTAGACTTCAATGTAAACGATACAATTTTGTTAATTCAGTAATAAACGTGTATCACAAACTAAATAATAGAAACTGAACACTAAGTTAGCTATACCCTCCCTCCAAAGCCCCATAAATACATTTTGTTTGTAATACGTACTGGGACATTTCAGTTACGTTACACTAATGGGAAACACTGTTCATTACCACCAATATTTACTGAAATACGGTACATAGAATGGCAAATCTACACAGTGTCCTGTTTAGGCCTGTACTTTACGCCAGTTAATGTAGTGTTAGCTTTTAATTTGGTACATGATGAAGACAAAGTGAGTTACTCAACACTTCGATTATCGACGATACGTACGTATTATACTGAAACGTGAACTTGAAAACTAAGAATTTAATTCTTTGAATTAACATACCTTTTGCAAATGTTTTGGGTGTGTAGGGAAAACTGATGGTACAGCATTTTCTCGGAACCTTACTGTTGAAAGGGAAGTTCGGTCTATGTCCTCTTCTCGGAAATGCTGAGAACATATAGTGCTCCATTTAGACGCACGTCAATTCTTCCTCCTCACGGCATTCTCCCACAGAGCTTTCCGACTTTCATTTTTAGGAAATTAAAATCATACAGGAGAAAAACACGCTATAGTACAAGTACCGATGTAGCACACGTTCATTCACAATGAAGTTGTAAAATCACACTTAACGAGACAACTTACACCTGAAATGTTATTCCCCTCGATTTCGCATCACTATCAGAACGATTCGTACATCCGAACACCACACAAGTCACCATAATAGCGCAAAATCCTTCCAAAAGCGAGCGACAAGCCTATGCACACAAGCTTACAGCAGCAATGTTTTGGTCTGACTGAGATGGCTACCCTCGGCTTCACATAGCTTCACAGCTGTGACGTCACGGCGTCTCCCTCTATTCTTACCTCCATGGTTTGAGAGCTACGGCGAGCAGCCCTCGTGAGTTCGACGTTGCCGTCTACAAGAGAGATGTAAATTCGCAGATCCGGACTGTCTGATCTCTTTCCCCCTTTCTAGGACACTGACGGGGAGCCGACGCTCGGCGCTGTTTACACGACTCATATTTCTTGCGATACCTCAGTGAGATGAAAAACTGGTTCAAATGGCTCTGAGCACTATGGGACTTAACATCTGAGGTCATCAGTCCCCTAGAACTTAGAACTGCTTAAACCTAACTAACCTAAGGACATGACACACATCTATGCCCGAGGCAGGATTCGAACCTGCGACCGCAGTGGTCGCGCGGTTCCAGACTAAAGCGCCTAGAACCGCTCGTCCAGAAAAAAAACTCTCACATGTATACGTAGCATATGCAGTAATCATGCCATATTCCTCCGATCCTTCGACCAAAGACTGTCGTACAGCAAAGATGAATTTTAGAGTTATTTACACTGATGTAAACATCTACTGTGATATCCGCTGGATACAATAAAAATACAACTCGTGTATAAATGTGTAATGTAAACAACAATGTAAGGAAAAGATAGATTTCTATTTTCTGTTAAGATGGCACGTTAAGTTGCTGACAGGCACAATCAAAAGACACTTGCACACTAGCTTTCGGCCACAGCTTTCGTCAGAAAAAGAAACACCCACACATTCACTTACATAAGCAAGCACACATCACACACACATGACCGCCATCTCCGGGGGTGATTACACGGTAGTTATTACTCGCGATTTTCTGACGAAGGCTGTGGCAGAAAGCTAAAGTGTAAGTGCCTTTAATTGTACTTGTCTGCAACTTCATGTCTCATCTTAACGGTATGTAGCAATCTATCTTTTCCTTGCATTGTTGATATTCCAATGTGGAGCTTCGTTTGTTTAATGAGCAGTGTAATATTGTTTCAGCTCTCAAAATTTATATTATTGTTGTTGTTGTTGTGGTCTTCAGTCCAGAGACCGGTTTGATGCAGCTCTCCATGGTACTCTATCCTGTGCAAACTTCTTCATCTCCGAGTAACTACCGCAACCTACATACTTCTGAACCTGCTTAATGTACTCATCTCTTGGCTTCCCTCTATGATTTTTACCCTCCACACTTCCCTCCAGTACTAAATTGGTGATCCCTTGATGCCTGAGAAGGTGTGCTACCAACCGATCCCTTCTTTTAGCCAGGTTGTGCCACAAATTCCTCTTCTCCCCAATCCTATTCAGTACCTCCTCAATTGTTACGTTACCTACCCATCTAATCTTCAGCATTTTTCTGTAGCACCACATTTCGAAAGCTTCTATTCTCTTCTTGTCTAAATTATTTACCGTCCATGGTTCAAATGGCTCTGAGCACTATGGGACTCAACCTCTGAAGTCATCAGAATTCTAGGGGTAGAACTTAGAACTACTTAAACCTAACTAACCTAAGGACACCACACACATCCATGCACGAGGCAGGATTCGAACCTGCGACCCTAGCGGTCTCGGGGTTCCAGACTGTAGCGCCTAGAACCGCACGGCCACTCAGGCCGGCTATCGTCCATGTTTCACTTCCATACATGGGTACACTCCGTACAAATACTTTCGGAAAAGACTTCCTGACACTTAAATCTATACTCGTTGTTCATCTTACATCCTCCTTTCAAGACACTGTCCATTACGTTCAACTGCTCTTCCAGTTCTTTTGCTGTCTCTGACAGAGTACAATGTCATCGGCAAATTCAAAGTTTTTGTTTCTTCTCCATTGATTTTAATTGCTACTCCAAATTTTTCTTTTGTTTCCTTCGCTGCTTGCTCAATATACAGACTGAATAACATCGGGATAGGCTACAACCCTGTCTTCTCCCTTCTCAACCACTGATTCCCATTCATTCCTGATTTATTTTTATTTAGCTGAATCGCAAAAGTGCTAGGGTAACTAAATTTCTGAGGTATTTGTATATTTGCTTTCTGAACATACGAAACGTCCCTACCAGCACCAAAAAGCATAACTGTAAGAACTGAAACGTACGTTAATAACGAAACTCGCTTGCAAAAGCTCATAATTGGGCAAAAACAAACAAAAATGGTATGGGGAGCATCAGCAGACTTTTGAAACCAGAGTGGGTGGGGTCTGCCGCCATCTTAACTAGCCCAAAATATTAGCAAACTACTGTTTCCAGTTGATTCTTGTTCGTTATTTCTGTAGTGTCCACGCAACAGCTTTTTAAAAGAAAAGAAAAACATTTCTTGACGCCTATGTTTATATGCTGCTCCATGACTCTTCTGTCAAAATCTTTATTCTTGGCTTGTGTGTAACTTCTGTGTTTTTTTTTCAGTAAATGTGTTTTTTCGTATCCATGGTGTAATTATAAAGTTAATAAAGTGTTTTCTTGCCTTTGAAATAATATTTTTCATCAGGTTATGGACCCAGTACACGTGTAAAGGCAAACAACATAGTTTAATTAAAACAATATTTGAAATGAGCCTATGTCTGTAAAGAAACATGACTGCTAGCGGCGATTATAAGATCAGCATTGATAAGCTTGAAGGACCTGAGGACTGGGCCAAATGGAAATGGCATATTTCTATGGTGCTGCGTTCATATGGACTAGAAGGTATTATTAACGGTACGCGTGAACGTGTAGAGTTGCCGCAAGATGCGACAAGTGCACAAAAAGAAGCGTATGTGGAATGGCACAAGGACAACGCAAAGACAGGAAGTCTTATAGCAAGTGCGCTAAGTAAACCTGTCGCAGAACTCGTCTTAACGTGCAAAAATGCTAAAGAAATCTGGGACAAATTACGCGCCCGATTTGAACGTAGCAGTACTCAGCGTTTGAATATGTTGATTGAAACATTTTTCCGTGTTAAACGTGATGAAACGGAAGATATTAGTGCACATGTGGCCAAACTGCAAAAGTTATTTGTGGAACTGAACGATGAATTAGCAAAACATGAAGAAAATACGCTATCTGAAAGAATCTTAAATGGTCGAATTTTGTCTACACTGGGAAAAGACTACGACAGTTTTAAGGATCTCTGGGATACGATACCGACAGAAAAGCAAAGCTTGAATTTATTAATTGAAAAACTCTTTACTATTGAAGTGCAGCTTTCGTCGTTTCTAAAACAAGAAAACGGCAAACAAGTAATCAGCAAGTAAAGATGACGAAGTCACAATTAAAACAGAAGTTTCCGTGTAATATATGCAAACAATTAGGTCACTGGGCAGCAGAGTGTCCACAGAACACTGGTGACAACGGTAAAAGAAAAGAGAAGAAGCGAGAAAGTGAACACGCTGCATTTACTTCATACGCTATGGGTGTGTGTACCAGTAATCACAGTGACCCAAATAAATGGTATTGCGACAGTGGTGCTACAAATCATATCACTCCCAACAAACAGTATTTTGTTTCGTATAGTGAATTTGATGCTCCTCGAGTAATTTCATTGGGAAAACAAGATGTCAAAATGTGTGCGTACGGTCAAGGAACAGTTTACATCCAAATTCGACGAAACAATAAATGGTACAATGCTAGAATGGACAATGTTTAGTGCGTGCCTGATGCAAGTGCCAATCTGTTCTCTGTAAGAGCCATTGCCTGCAGAGTCTACAGTACTAATTTTAGTTATAATAATGTCTGTGTTCGAAAACAAGTCAATGGAAATATTGTTATGACAGGTTATGTGAAAAATGGACTTTATGTGTTAAACATGCGTGTTGTTAGAAATGTAAAAATGAATCATGTGAACTTGATGACTTCATCCGAAACATTGCAAGTGTACCATGAAAGGTTCGGTCATCAAAATAAACAACATGTGAAGAATATTTTAAAAGGAATGAACATTAATGTGAAAGATGCCAAGAGTGAATTTTGTGATGACTGTGCGGTTGGAAAGATGCATAGGCTGCCATTCAAAACACGAACAATACGGTCTACCAGTACTGGTGAATTAATCCACACGGGTGTCAATGGACCAATGAGCACGAAATCTTTTGAAGGTAAGCATTATTATGTATGTTTCAAAGACGGTTTTAGTAACTTTCGTCGAATTTTCTTTTTAAGACACAAAAGTGAAGTGTGTACTGTGCTTAAGCAGTTTTTAAATGAAGCACGAACTAGTGGACATGTTGTCAAACAATTTAGATGTGATGATGGCAAAGAATTTAACGATAAGAATGTCAGTGAACTGCTTGCAGACAGGGGAATAGAGCTTCTGATTCCTCCTCCTTACACTCCTGAACAAAATGGTGTGGCTGAACGGGAAAATAGGACCATTGTTGAAGCTGCCCGATCAATGCTAAATCCCAGTAAATTACCTAAAAGTTGTGGGCAGAGGCATGTACCACAGCAGTCTACCTAATAAATCGTACTGGAAAATCTTCAGTTGAAAATAAAACCCCTTACGAACTATGGTTTAATCGACCAGTAGGACGACTTGATCATCTCAGAATTTTTGGCACAGGCTGCTATGTTCACATTAACAAACAATTCCGTTCCAAGTTTGATGATAAGGCAGTTTTTGGACGACTTGTTGGATATGTTAATGACAAGGATGGGTTTAGACTTTGGATTCCATCTAAAAGAAAAGGTGTTGAGTCACGATGTGAAATTTAAGCCAGAAATTGTTTGTGATTTACATAGTGATCATGTTGAATATAGTGATCATGTTGAATTTGAAGTCCCTTAGGAAGAATTTAATGATCTGAATTCATCTAAAGATGACCAATGTAAATCTCCTAGGCTGTACACTTCTGGAGGAAGTCAAACTCAAGAAAAAATTGGCACTCTCGATTCTAGAAAAAGTCAAGAGTCGAGTGAATCTCATGAAAATAAAAAATTAACAGAATTTCTAAAAGCAGAAGCTGCTGAACCTTCTAATGAAGAGAAACAGAAGAATAAAAGACAACGAAGAAAACCAACCTGGATGGAAAGTGGTGAATTTTGTATGGCAACAAAAGTTGATGCACTTGAACACAAATATCCAAACTGTTTTCAGAAATATTGCAGTCAAACGAGAAGGAAGAATGGATGCAAGCTATTAGTGAAGAACTTCAATCACTAAAGAAAAACAATACCTGGGTGCTGGTTGACCGTCCGAAGAATGCCAAAGTATTGCAAAACCGCTGGGTTCTACGGCGAAAGGTCGCAGTCAATGGAGGTACTCGCTTTAAAGCCAGATTAGTTACAAAATGCTGTATTCAGAAAGCAGGAATTGCTTATGACGACGCCTTTAGTCCTGTGGCTCGTTATGACACCATACAAACTCTGTTGGCTGTAGCTGCTTCAAAGAAAATGCTGCTAGAACACTTCGATGTAAAGACAGCTTTTTGAATGGAATACTTGAAGATGAAGTATATATGGAACAACCAGAAGGTTTCGAAGATGGTACAGGTCGAGTGTGTTTCTTAAAAAAGAGTCTTTATGGGTTGAAGCAAGCACCACGTTGCTGGAACAAACGTTTTGTTGAGTTCATGAAGAAAGCTGGTTTTTCAAACAGTGATGCAAATCCATGCCTATTTTATCGTAGACAAAATGGAAATAGCCTTTATGTGGTAATCTAGTTGATGATGGCCTGATTGTCGGCAGTAAAAAGAAAGAAACTGCTGTTTTTATGGATGTCTTACAATACGAATTCGAAATAACAACTGGCAGTCTTGACAATTTTCTTGGCGTAAAAATTAAGCAATATGAAGATGGAGCAATAATGATAAGTCAAGAGAAATACACAGAAGAAATCCTGCAAAGATTTCGATTGCCAGAATGCAATACAATCTCAACTCCTATTGGACGTGAGGACAATAATCAAAACGAAGAAGTTTCGTCATCTGTACCCTACCGTGAAGCAATTGGTTGTCTCATGTACCTTTCAACAGTAACTCGTCCAGACATCACTTTTGCAGTCAATAAAGCTGCTCGAGCTATGGAGAAACCAACCACTGAAGACTGGAATAGAGTAAAGCGCATTTTGCGGTATTTGAAAGGGACCTTAAATTTTGGAATTGTATATAATAAAAAAGAAGAGTTACAGATTTATGCTGATGCAGAGTTCGCAGGTGAAAACCGGACAAGGCGCTCAACAACTGGAATTCTTGCAAAGTACTCAGGTGGTGCAGTGTCATGGACAAGTCAGTTGCAGAAAGTAGTGGCCACATCCACAACCGAGGCGGAAATAATTGCAGCCAGTGAAGAAGCGAAAGAGTTAGTTTGGTTACGTCGTCTGCTATCAGAATTAGTGGAAATGTCGGGACAGCCTCCAGTTCTTTACATTGACAATGCTAGTGCATTGAAGTTAGCAAAAAATCCAGAATATCTTCGACGTTCTAAACATATAGAAGTCCCACATTTCTATGTTCGTGAAAGATATCTGAATGGTGAGATTTTCTTGGAACACATTGATGGACACAACCAGTTGGCAGATATTTCGACGAAACCCCTTGCATGAGCTCGACTTAATTTTCTATGTTCAGAAATTGGCATGCAAGAGACAAAGCAACAATTTCATGATTTTTTTCTTTTGGAGTAAGTGTTAAAAGAAAAAAAAAGTCCTTGACGTCTATGTTTATGTGCTGCTCCATGACTCTGCTGTCAATATCTTTATTCTTGGCTTGTGTGTAACTTAAGTGTTCTTTTTTTCAGTAAATGTGTTTTTTCGTGTCCAGGGTGTAATTATAAAGTTAATAAAGTGTTTTCTTGCCTTTAAAATAATATTTTTCATTACAGCTCATTTAAATACTAAAAATTACAGTGTTTACATGAATAATGTAGTGTCAGGAAGACAATTTCGAACGTTTTTCTGTTCTTGAATGTGTACTTGCTCTAGTAATACGACACATTTGGCGGCGTCGTTGTAACATGTTTTTTCTTGATATATTTGGAATAACCAAGAAAAGAAGGTTGTTATGTGAGAAGGAGCTTTCGTGATCCATGTAATTCCACTTTTACTGCATTTGTATCGATAGCATTTTCAGCTTTCAACTCGTATGCACAACTTTTGGAACGTTCACTTTTGCAAAAAAACGTAGTAGCCCATAAACGTCTGCAATGAGGAAAGCAGCAAAGCATGCTATCGTAACTTGCGCGTGTCAACGATTATTGAAATATTAATTTTTTATGAAGCAAGTGCCTTTGCACACAATCAAAGTTCCAGTTGTCATTTGGTATACGACAACGAAAGTCGATAGTTATTCCCAATCATCGAAACTGAGCATGGGCACACAGAGTGACGTCACGGGGAAGTATCACTATGGTGAAACATGGAGGTATAAATGCGTTGAACCTAATGACGGCGGACGTCGGCTTCATGTTTGTGACGTAATGACCACTCCCTTCTTTCTTTACTTCCATGGTTACAAACTGACAACTGACAGTCGCTTCCCTTATTTTTCCAAGAGATTCACACGGACCCACTGTTTAGATTATAGAGGATAATAAAATTAAACGTGAAGAAAGTATTATGGTAGATACAAAGATCTTGGTTCTGAAGCACGCCTTAACATTTATTTTATTATCAGCTCCCAAAATGCAGATTAATGTCTGGTAGTGAACTGGGCTGTGATGTGAAACCGATAGCGCGACGGAGTTCCTGTTTACTCAGAAAAGCTTTCTCTATCTATTGAAATTTTAATACGGCGAGTGTTATTTGGGGGCGGTTACAAAACAGTCATGGCCAGCTCCCGTTGCTACAGCTTGTGACGTGCGCACTGAAGTCATCAATTTGAAGGCTTCCGTTATCGACTGAATTGTTTGCTTTGATAATAATCAGCAATAATAACTCTCAAACTGGCTCTATTCTTACAGACTCGTTACGCTACATCGCTTTCCGTGTCAGTTATAGATCTACCATGAAGCAGTACAAGGGATGTTCAGTCGAATTTAGAAACGAAAATGGTAACAAACGGCATCGTTGTGCGAGTGCTGCCATTACTCGTAATATACGGAAGTACTGTTTGTCGTTCTCTGACTCCCAACACAATAGCAAATCTGGTGTCTTCACTCGAAAGTCAGCTACACTTTAGCTGTGTCTACTTGACGCTTTCAGCTCACGAGACAGGTATTAGTGCCCTAATTTGTCACACTGGTAATACAATGTTACGCAAGTTTGTTTCCAACAGTGAATATCTTTACAAAATCGGTTGCACATGTGAAACAAGCCATTTTTGTCATTGCTGGAAATGGCCTCGAACTCAAAACGTTCTGTAAACTACAGGGTGGGCAAATAGAAGTGGCTTGGAGAACCGAGTTCCAGGGTACAAAGAAATACAGCAGAGGTAAGGAAATACAGTACTAACCGACTATAGCAGATGCTGAAAATGATCACCACTCATCTCTCGGCACTTTTGGGCCCTGATCATCAAGCTGCTGGATGCGGATCGAAGCTGAAGGCCTGGAATTGCTGCAATCTCATCCGAAATGTTCTGCTGCAGCTCCTGTAGACTATGAGGGTTCTTGCAATGCATCTTAGACTTCAGGGCTGCCCACACAAAGTTATCGTACACTGACAGATCAGGTGTCCTGGGCGGCCAGCCAGGGCCGCGATCAGCCTGTCCCCTGCTAACAACTCCGTGAGGATTGAAGATCGTGTAAATGTGCTCCTAAGTTCGGCCAGCTGTATGGGCACTTGCTCCGTCCTATTGGAAGTAACTGTAAGTCTTTTTTTCCTCCGTTAATGATGCCAAAATTCACGTCCAATCGTGTCCACTCGGCTGACCCACTTTTATTTGCCAGTCCATGTCCTTTCCTCTTGGGAATAAGAGGTCAGCAAATATTCAGGTTGTCCCATCGATAGACATGTAGTCATAGCTGCACGAGGAGAGATAAGGGACACTGAACAGTTTCGTAAAGATATTTTACCCTTCATGGCAACACTGTTTCGCAAAAGGTCTTTACTTTCACAGTTACGAGTGTCACTCCAAAATAAATGCACACCATTTTTTTTTCAAATCCATCTTTTATTCTACATGTTTGAAAGTTTTACGGTGTGTAGATACATCATTTAGGAACAATATTTTCATTTCTCCACATAATTTCCATCCCTCTCAACTGCTTTACGCCATCTTGGAACCAGCACCTGTATACCCGCACGGCAAGATTCTGCACCAACCTGTTGGAGCCACTGTTTGGCAGCGTGCACAAGGGACCCATCATCTTCAAACCTTGTTCCACGAAGAGAGCCTTTCCATTTCCCAGAGAGATGACAATCTCATGGAGCCAGGTCAGGACCGTAAGGCGGGTGTTTCAGTGTTGTCCATCCGAGTTTTGTGATCGCTTCGCCGGCCGCGGTGGCCGAGCGGTTCTAGCCGCTTCAGTCTGGAACCGCGCGACCGCTACGGTCGCAGGTTCGAATCCTGCCTCGGGCATGGATGTGTGTCATGTCCTTAGGTTAGTTAGGTTTAAGTAGTTTTAAGTTCTAGGGGACTGATGACCTCAGATGTTAAGTCCCATAGCGCTCAGAGCCATTTTTTTGTGATCGCTTCCATGGTTTTTTGACTTACATGTGGCCGTGCATTGTCGTGCAACAGCAAAACATCCTGCTTTTCCCAATGTGGTCGAACACGACTCAGTCGAGCATGAAGCTTCTTCAGTGTCGTTACATATGCATCAGAATTTATGGTGGTTCCACTTGGCATGATGTCCACAAGCAAGAGTCCTTCGGAGTCGAAAAACACCGTAGCCATAACTTTTCCAGCAGAAGGTGTGGTTTCGATTTTTTTTTTTTTCCTTGGGTGAATTTGCATGATGCCACTTCATTGATTGCCTTTTCGTCTCTGTTGAAAAATGATGGAGCCATGTTTCGTCACCTGCCACAATTCTTCCAAGAAATTCATCTCCACCATTCTCGTACTGTTCCAAAAGTCTGCTGCATACCGTTTTTCTTGTTTCTTTGTGAGCCACTGTCAACATCCTGGAAACCCACCTGGCACAATCACTTTTTAACGCCAACACTTTCAGTATTCTGCAAACACTTCCTTCCCCTATCCCAGCGTAGCGTGACAATTCGTTAACTGTGATGCGTCTGTCAGCAGTCACCAATTCGTTCACTCCCTGCACATTGTCTGGAGTGTGTGCAGTACGAGGCCTGCTGCTGCGAGGACAATCCTCAATATTGCCGTGCCCGCTTTCATCACCTAACCTGCTTGCCCACCAACTAACTGTACTGCGATCGACAGCAGCATCTCCAAACACCGTTTTCAACCACTTGTGGATGTTTCCCACCGTCTCGTTTTCACAGCACAGGATTTCTATGACAGCACGCTGCTTCTGACGAACGTCAAGTGTAGCAGCCATCTTGAAGACATGCTGTGACGGCGCCATTCACGGGAACAGGTTGAACTAAGTTTGAAAACAAGCGGGAAGGATGTAACTACACACTGTAAAACTTTCACACATGCAGAATGAAAACTGTATTTTTACAAAAATAGTGTGCATTTCTTTTGGAGTGACCCTCGCATTTGGCGAGTGATAAAGGGTTACTTCACAGACTAAACTAAGGCTCGTCAGTGAAGAGAAGGATCCTCCACTGGTCTGCAATCTAAGGCACAGTAGCACGTCGGTATGACTGCTCCAAACGATTCTCTCATAACATTTGATGTCACTTCGCGTGCATATCGCCTGTTTGGACCATTCTACGTACAGTGGTCACTATTATCAACCTTACCATGGTTCCTTCAACTGTACCCTAAATGGGACGGTATATTATTCGTCGCACGGTCTTCGAAGTGGCAAATAATGAGAAAAGTGATCCCGAAATGGAAAAAGCTAAAAATTCTTCAACGCGGGAAAACCCGTCTGGACCTTAACGGTTTGAGCTGTTCTTGTCTCGCTTGTTGTGTGAAATGAGTCTGGGTTTAGACTTCTCGCCTATGTTCCTTAATGGAACTAAATGAAAATAGGTCGCCTCTGTCTTGCGATTCTTCTCCTTTGGAGAGCTATCCTGTTACGAAGTGCTTTGTTACATAAAACATTTTCTCCTGGCGGTTTAGGCCACACTCTAAAGCTAAAAGGAAAAGGCTTTCTTTATCTTCTGCAGGCAACTAAATGACGAAAGTCTGTCTTCAATTAACCGTCCTATATTTTCTCTTCTCCTTACGTAGTTAAATCTTATACCTTACATAGGTATATGTTATTTCACACTACAAGATCTCAATTTCTGCTACGCCGTAAATTCATCTAATAACATAATTTCCATTGTTTTTATAACTTCTCGCAGATTATTCGTGCTGGCATTCCACGGTCATAGCATATCTTTGGGCTTCACGTTTCGAGAGTAGGCAGGTCTCCCCTTCAACCAGTGGTACTGTTCCATTCGGCATTCTGCCCAGCCGATGTGCTGCGCCCATGAAACCCGTGACATCTGCAGATAACAGCATACCATTTCCCACACAGTGGGTTGTTCTTGCTTTAATTCTAAACTACAACAATAACTTAACTACACGAGCTTCTTTCCTCATCTCGAAGGACATAGGTGCGACCTATCATTTCCCCTGAAACAACTTGTCACACCTCAGGTTGAATATAGATTACGAGAAGGATCTTTCTCCTCTTCTAGTTACAAGTAGCTATAGCAACGAAGCGTTCCCACCAATTAGATAAAGGCGCAGAACATATCCCTTTTCAAGATATGTAGGACGGATACAAATAACTAAGAGCCTATACCGGATCACCTTCATGATGAGACTGAGAACACGAAGGCTGTTTTGAAAAATGTGTAGCGAAATGGTGGAACGCCTGTAAATTATTAATTAAAGCTTTGTGCAGGAACTGTCAATTGGATCTCAACACAAACAAATTGCGTAAAATATGTAGACATGCCCATTATAACAATAATAATTGTTCGCTTACACAATTCTTGATCAGTCTCTGAAAACGGTCACAACTTGGAAAGAATATGCGACAAGAGAAAACTGTAGGAGAATGACAATATAAAACTAATCGTAGGAAAGGCAGATGCAAGACTAAGATTCATTAGAGAAATTATATTAGCTCACCCACGGAAGAGGTAGTATATAAAACCGTTGTTTGGCCAATTTTTTAGTGTTTCTGGTCAGTCTGGAATTATAACCAGGTACGATTAACAGATGGACAAGATCCGAAATGGAGCTGTACGTTTGCTCAAGAGTCTATTCGGTGAGCGCAAGATGTTCACCCAGCAGCAGGAACACACCCTGCAAAAAAGCTGTCTCATTGTGATATACTATCAGAATTCAGAAAACGTACGGTCTAAGAAAGAATGAAACAACATAATTGTTACTTCTTCTACTTCTCCCCACATATAACTTTAGAAATGACCATGGCAGTGAAATCAGAGTAATTCGACTCATGTGGAGTCTTTTCGACATAGGTTCTTCAAGCAACATACGCGAACGGCTCGTGGAAGATTGGATATGATAGTGGTACACGTCTTATCTTGTCGTGGATTGCGGAGTATAGATCTAGAAACAGACGTTACAGCACTTATCGGCGAATATCACAGGTCTTGGTCGTTATTCGGTATGCCTCATGATTACCGAATGTGTGATTAAGTATTGTTGCTACAGTCAAACGATAGGGGAAGGAACTTTGGCCTCCTCGAAATAACAATTCTTCCTGTAACTGATACTTCAGATATATTCGGCTAATGGCAAGGGAGATTTCTTCCACATATGTGTCAAACATAGGTCTTTGTCAGCTGGAGTAAAAAAAAAAAAAAAGTCATTCACTTCATCTAACGACATATGTTTTCCGCTTTTATAAATTCTGTTATATGATGTTGCTCGGCTTAACCACTTGACACATTTGAGAATGATTTGCAACTCAATAGAAACCTGTTGTACGAGTAAAAACTATAACTTATTTACTTGTATGGAAACTGAGCGTTTTGGTTCAAGAAGCTATGTAAATATTGTTACCAACAGTCTGTCGACGTCAGTGTAATGAAACAGTGGTGCAAATATGGGTTTCGTGGTATGTACACTGACAGAATTGTTCAAGCCTCCAGTAATACATCTAAACTAAGCACCGCCCGAACATGCCAAGAAGGCCCAGCGGTACTGACCGGCCGCCGTGTCATCCTCAGCCCACAGGCGTCACTGGATGCCGATATGGAGGGGCATGTGGTCAGCACACCACTCTCCCAGCCACATGTCAATTTGCGAGACCAGAGCAGCTACTTCTCAAACAAGTAACTCGTAAGAGTTTGCTTCACAAGAACTAGTCGCACCCCACTTGCCAACAGCGCTGGACAGACCGGATTGTCGTCAGCCATCCAACAGCTAGCCCAGCCCGGCAGCGTTTAACTTTTGTGATCTGGCGGGAAACGGTATTACCACTGTGGCAAGGCCGTTGGCAATAGTACGTCTAGCTCAGGAAAACTTTATTTTTTGTTGAGTTTGATCTAGATAATGAGCTGTTTTGTGCGCCACTATACTGACTTCGTAAAGAAAAGCTCAAAATACTCCAAAATTCGGTGCACAAGATTTTCAAAAATAACGGCTAATACGAACTGTTTAGAGCAGTATATAGTTATGAATATGGTGTGATGGCTATCTAAAGATTATAATTGTCTGAAAAACGTTTAAACACGACCAGATAATTATGTACTAGATATGCTTGTCAGTACTCTAATAGTTATTGCCTTCAGTTATTTCTCTATGTATCGATTCCCTTCTACGTCTTAAAAAGATTAATTGCCTGGGACAAACAGATAGTAAATCCCTTGGCAACTGTGTAAATCAATACAGAAACCTCTGTCTAAGCTATCAGAGCTCGAGTTTCACTAAGCCAGTGTCTTACTTGAATTTAAAACAAAATTTGAAATGAGTTAATAAGTTATAGCTTTTCACTAATTTGAATCCTGAAATAATCTTGAAATAAGATATGACGTCTTTAGGCTTTGCTTTCGCTATACGCAATTTCTCAGACTTACGCCCACGTAAATCTAATTACGTGCAAAGGCTTAAGACCTCATCGGAATATATCTGAAGCGCTATAAACTTACTGTTGAGATAAGTAGAATCTACTCACGTAATTAAGTTAAGATAGTAAGTAAATATTTTCTTTAACATAAGTTTCTAGTTTACCGTTCAATGAACACCAACTATCTCGCAACACCTGATTCAGAGATATTACGAAAGTTCGCTAATCTGTCACTAAGTACATAGGTGACATTAACTTGTTACTACATTCTCTTTTAAAGATCAAGTTATTTAGAAAGATGTGAATTATCGGTATTCTTTTCCTCTCAAAGCAATATCAATATATTTGAGATCAGTTCATTCTCTATCAAATCGCTAACACAAGCTGACTCTTTAATAACTGAATACTACATACTATCCTTCTTGAAATACTGCTTCAGGCACTACACTTAGGGCTATAAACACTTGTGTGATGACTTTTATTAGATGCTTTCTCACCAAACAGTCGGTAAGTCTTTTTAATACAAAAATAAATAGAAAATCGAAACAAAAGCTTTCTTTTGGAGCCTTTTCTTCTTCTTTTTTCTTTGTAGCCCTTTATTTTTTTACTCATAGACCTCACCTAATCAAAATAGAAATCTTTTACGCTACAGTTAATTATAACAACAAAAACTATTTTCCCTCTTCAGACCTTGTCTGCTAGCCTATTCAAAGTCCCACTATCACTGCTGAAGGAAGGACACACCTCATAAAGTTGGATAACGGCACAGAAAATGTTATGTTCGAGTAATGGCCAATAATCATAATTTTTCTCAAGAATGCCTTCCGTCACATGATTCCTAGAAAATAGCTTGGAATCCACGTGAATCAATATTCAAGATTCCACAAAATAAGGAAAGGATCCTGCATAAAGAATGACAAGTGTTATTAAGACATCAGCTTGTGCTCTGTGCATCTATTCACAGTAACAATAACCCAGAACTTAAAGCGGTCGCACTAAATTGCCTTAGAGCGCTCCGAGCAGATCTCCCCTCCTAAACAATCGGAATTATGTACTGTATCGATCTATACTCCGATCCATAAAAACTCTCTATTGGATAACAAAAAGAAAGTACACTTTCCAGATGAGGTGCGTACCTCACTTTCCATACAAAATGATCAGGATTTTTCTGTGTACAGAGCAGCAGAGGTAGGATTTCTGGAAGAAGCAGCAGTTTCAAATGTGTATAAAACCTATGTCTAAAATTTTATCACCTATATTAAATGAGCAACATAGACTAATATGTGAATGAAACTAAATACTTACTGTGGGTAATTCCTTAGGTGTATACATCTTGATATACATCTTGATATCTGTTGGTAGTGGAGGAGGTGGAGGAGGATTAAGATTAACTGGATAGATACGAAGTTATTATGCAAAAAAGGTGAATCGTATATTAGTAACCCAACTTAAAAAAGTTTGTACTTTATCTAATGCACACGTATGAACACTTTTGTCTTCACCACACGCTTGCCTAAGTCTTTGAACTGATAGCCAGTTGCACTCTTCGAGATTCTGAATAGACATGCATCTCCGTGCGGATGGAACGCTTTCTCATGGTCTTTGATATAAACAATCCTGTCCGTATGATCATAGTTCGGAATGATGTCACCATATCTTCCTCGTTCGTCGTTTCACCGTTTGCCAAGATGGAATTGTGTCAACCATGCTGCAGTTCCTCGAGTCTTGGCACATATTACTGCACTAAACATTTTAGGAGAAGCGACGATATTGAAAACATCATTACTATGAGTCCAATGTTGGTGAATTAACAAATCCAACAGCCTTAGGCACAAATCGTCCACCCTCTTTGCAGGAGCCTTATGCATCCCCAGTGATGTTTGCAGTTGGAGACGCCATTGTGGAATGGCTCTGATATGACATTTATACAGGACGCTGTAAGATCCCAGTCAGATATGAATAATTTATCACGCAACAATAATGTCGATGCAGCGATGCTTGGAGCGAAATTCTTTGATGACTGAAATTCACGAAAGGAAATGACTAGTAGTGGTGCATGGTACCCTCCACCACGCACCGTACGGTACCTGCCGACTATATATTTAGATGTAGATGCAGATGTTTTGGATGCTGCCAGCCTATCGCACATCAAGCCTGATCAGTTCCTTTTTAGCATTCACAATGAACTGCCTATTATCCTCAAAGAACGCTATAATCATTTTAAGCTGGATACATACACTAAATTGGTTGCTTATCAATTTGTCTGTGACTTATCCTGCATTTTATAAAGCTTCCAGATCTGAAGTTGATGTGAAAACGTACGTTTTAAGGGTTGATGTAATACCAACATTTCTTGTGCGGTAGACATCAACATCATAAAGTTCGTATCTTATTTGTTGACGCAGACAGGTGAAACTTCACATGTAAGTCTCGACGGTGCTGCTGGAAAGCTTCCATTCCTCTTCATAAATGTGCCTTCTAAATACAGGAAACTGTTGCTAGGAACTGTTAAATCATCTTGAAGTTGAATGAGAATTTTTATCGCGTTACTATTAAATGTCACCGGAGCAAAACGTTTGTAGGAAAAATACACTACTGGCCATTAAAATTGCTACATTACGAAGATGACGTGCTACAGACGCAAAATATAACCGACAGGAAGAAGATGCTGTGATATGCAAATGATTAGCTTTTCAGAGCATTCACACAAGGTTGGCGCCGGTGGCGACACCTACAACTTGCTGACATGAGGAAAGTTTCCAACCGATACCTCATACACAAACAGCAGTTGACCGGCGTTGCCTGGTGAAACGTTGTTGAGATGCGTCGTGTAAAGAGGAGAAATGCGTACCATCACGTTTCCGACTTTGATAAAGGTCGGATTGTAGCCTATCGCGACTGCGGTCTATCGTATCGCGACATTGCTGCTCGCGTTGGTCGAGATCCAATGACTGTTAGCAGAATATGGAATCGGTGGGTTCACGAGGGTAATACGGAACGCCGTGCTGGATCCCAACGGCCTCGTATCACTAGCAGTTGAGATGATAGGCTTCTTATCTGCATCGCTGTAAAGGATCGTGCAGCCACGTCTCGATCCCTGAGTCAACAGATGGGGACGTTTGCAAGATAACAACCATCTGCACGAACAGTTCGACGACGTTTGCAGCAGCATGGACTATCAGCTCGGAGACCGTGGCTGCGGTTACCCTTGAGACTGCATCACAGACAGGAGCGCCTGCGACGGTGTACTCAATGACGAACCTGGGGCCACAAACGGCAAAACGTCATTTTTTCGGATGAATCCAGGTTCTGTTTACAACGTCACGATGGTCGCATCCGTGTTTGGCGACATCGCGGTGAACGCACATTGGAGGCTGTATTCGTCACCGCCATACTGGCGTATCACCTGGCATGATGGTATGGGATACCATTGCTTACACGTCTCGGTCACCTCCTGTTCCCATTGACGGCACTTTGAACAGTGGGCGTTACATTTCAGATGTGTTACGACCCCTGGCTTTACCCTTCACTCGATCCCTGCGAAACCCTACAATTCAGCAGAATAATGCACGACCGCATGTTGCAGGTCCTGTACGGGCCTTTCTGGATACAGAAAATGTTCGACTGCTGCCCTGGTCAGCACATTCTCCAGATCTCTCACCAATTGAAAACGTCTGGTCAATGGTGGCCAAGCAACTGGCTCGTCACAATACGCCAGTCACTACTCTTGATGAACTGTGGTATCGTGTTGAAGCTGCATGGGCAGCTGTACCTGTACACGCCATCCAAGCTCTGTTTGACTCAATGCCCAGGCGTATCAAGGCCGTTATTACGGCCAGAGTTGGTTGTTCTGGGTACTGATTCCTCAGGACCTATGCACCCAAATTGCGTGAAAATGGAATCACATGTCAGTTCTAGTATAATATATTTGTCCAATGAATACCCGTTTATCATCTGCATTTCTTCTTGGTGTAGCAATTTTAATGGCCAGTATTGTACTGGGTGACATCATTGTATGGTTTCTAACCTATCAATTTAAGGAACTCGTAATTTTCAGGTGTTATCATGTTGCTCTTCTGCTGTGAAGTGCGGGTACTTACAGTTCTGGGCATAGTCGGATTCTCCCCATCTGCTTAGACCCATGACGTCCTATGTGATATCACGAGCTACCCGGCCAATGATGGAATTGTTAATTTATCAGTGGTTGTCTTAGTTACTGGTGTAAACATGGTGTTTGTAAAATATGCTTTTTATTCCAAATATGTCGTAATTTACGTGGGTGTTGTTAGGATGGAACCTGAGAGCACAGCTTAAATTGTTGCTAGAGAAATTACGTAGCGGTGATTATATTTAGAGTCCTGTTTCTCACAAATATTTGGCTGTTTCTTTCAGTACTTGGCAAGATTTCTAAGGCTAAAGTTGGGCAGGAATCTAAGGGCACGAGTTAAATTGTTGCAAGTGAAACGATTAGCGACTATAATTATAATGTTTCTTAAAATTATTTAGCTGTTTTTGTAACGTGACGTGTTTGTTGTGTGTTGTGAATTGCTGGAATGTTTGAGAGGGTAATGAGTAGTGAATTTATTAAAATCTTGGTTTTTTTTAAATATTTGGCTGTTTTCTTTCGGATTTGACGTCATGAAGGCATGCCATATTTGAAATGGATTCTTTTTTTGCGGTGGGGGTTGGGGGGGTCATGTTGTTAGCAATGTTACGACACAGAATAGTAAGGGGTTGAAAATTAGAAAATTTTATTAAAACTGAATCACCTAGCTAGACGCAATGTGCGATCACGCCGGAGGCAGAGACAGAGCCAGGAAATAAGCGATATATCGCAAGTGGGTCAGACTTCAGCACAATTCACCACCACGCCGAGAGAGATAGCGGACGAGCTCAGCAGAAAGTAGCACAGGACAGAAAACCAACGGAAACGTGACACGCATAGTCGTTGGTCCGTAAGAGATGTCGGAGGAAATTGTACCTATTTGATAAGAACCAGTATCAAAGAACCTACACAGCAGTTAAGAACCTGCTAAACGAATATAACAGAATAAGAAGAACACTTGCTGTCATTAAAAACCAAGCATCGCGTCATAGTCTCATGTTAAATCCCTTTAAATTCTCGAGCTCTCCAGTTCTCAAAAAGTTGTTCATTTGGATCGATGGCGTTCGCAGTAATAGCACTCGATTCCACGATTACGAAACTGTAGCGAATATGTGTCCTAGACATTCCAGAACAGTCTATGAAACAGTGGATGATGTACCAGAGATGGTCTTTGGCTGTTGAACTTTACACCATTGCTGATGAAGGAGGTGACTGTCTTAGGATAACACTACATCACGGACTGCTGACAGCACCGAACTTCAGGGCGGAAAATGGCAGCAGGGCCTCGTGGTGTCCACATTCCTGTTCAACACTTAGGCGCCTCCGGGTGCTGAAACCTACCTGGCCGGTAGGGGGGAGATCGACCGACCACACAACTACCGACAGGTGCCTCCAGGTGCTGAAACCCACCTGGCCGGTAGGGGGGAGATCGACCGACCACACAACTACCGACAACATCACATTGCGGATATGCCATCAAGGGTCAACATAGGATCTCGAGTGGGATCGAGCACACTCGACTAGCTAGTACGAGATCATTTGTGCTGGACCACAGCCGCGCTGGCAGAGCGCTGCGGCATGAGGTCAGTCACTCTTCGCTTGGGCCTACAGATGAGGAGCTGACTCGACAGACCCCAGCGGGAACCCAGCTCGCAGCTGAAAGAGGCATTGGCTACAAGGCCAGCGTGGAACGAGATGACTGTAAACATGGTTAATAAATAATTGAACTTTGATAGTGTTTTACACAGGTACCCAACTGCTATCCTGACTTCATGCAGAGGAGTCTCCGCTTGGTCCCTCTATAGCAGTAACTTACTCATGTGGTGGATGTTTGTGTTTGTGGAAATGGTTCAGTTGAATGTGATCGACTCTCTGTTAGTTATTGGTTATTTATTTGTTTTTGGTTTAGAGCTGTTAGTTTTCATTTGCATGTTTTTTTGAACTGTCTATGGTTTGTAGGTTTGTTTTTATGAGTTATTTTTTCGTATATTGTGAGACTGTTTGCCTCTGTGAAATGAATTTTTTTCAAATTTGTGTTGGATGTTTGTGTTTGTGGAAATGGTTCAGTTGAATGTGATCGACTCTCTGTTAGTTATTGGTTATTTATTTGTTTTTGGTTTAGAGCTGTTAGTTTTCATTTGCATGTTTTTTTGAACTGTCTATGGTTTGTAGGTTTGTTTTTATGAGTTATTTTTTCGTATATTGTGAGACTGTTTGCCTCTGTGAAATGAATTTTTTTCAAATTTGTGTTTGGGAGTGGAGGCTTTGTATTGATATCTGTAGTTCAACTAAATAGGTCTAGTTAAAACTGCTATACTGTTCTTTATGGATATGAGTGGGATTTGTGGCATCGCTGTCTTCGTTTGAGCTATATATTTCGAGTGAAATATTCAGTTCCAGTTTTGAGTTTGTGGATGTTTTTGTTAAGTTTATTCTGGAGGAATTTGTGTGTGTTATTTAACGATTATCTGTTTTTTTTGGGCAGGGGTGTCTGGTACCATATAGGTCAAGTGAAATATTAGATTCCAGTACTGTGTTTGTTGCATTTTTGTTATTGTGGTTTTTGCGTTTTTGTTGTTCTGTTTATTCTAGGGGAATTAGTGCGTGCCGTTTGTCGATTATTATGTTGTTGTGTGAGGGGGATGTCTCGTTTCATTGACTTCGTTCGACCATTAACAGTCAGGTGAAGTATTCGATTCCTATTTTGTGTTTCTTGGAAATTTTCTTGTTCGGTTTATTCTGAAGGAACACATGTGGGTAAGTTTTCGATTTTTTGGTTGCTTTGGAACGAATTTAGTTTCACTGTCTTCATTTTAGTTTGTCCCCCGCCAGTGACCCCCAATTCCAGCAGTTATCGTATTAGTTTTACTTCATTAGTTGACTAAAACGTTTCACATGCTTCTTTGTACTTGTTTTGATCTGGAATGGTCCGTCTTGTGGACGCCATTTTGAAGGATGTAATCAGCCTGTTATTAAATGTTATCTTTGGCTGCCTCAATAACTCACTTAAGCTATGCTGTTTACTCAGTATATGATGTCATGTTAAAGCAGATGGTTGGACTCGGACGTTGTTCAAATTCCCACTGGTTTTATATTTTATGTCCATTGTGCAAATATTTTATGTCCATTGTGCAACTGTCTGAGATGGAGACGTACTACGATTTCCCCTTCTTGAAATTCGACTAGATTCTCGTCCTACTACACAATGCTCAACTTGAGATGGTCTAATGTCTGAACTGTCAGTGGGAGGCATATCAGACAGCTCAGCACTCAACAAGTTGTGTCCTGGTCCCATTCTAGGGAAGAACTCACGTATGGCATGTATTAATCTGTAGTCTGTTGCACTGTTACACTAGATATGGGTCATGCTAACTGGTAGAATATTCACTAACTACCGGGACTCATAAACTTTATCGGTACTATTCTCCAAAACTTGGCTCCTCGAGAACCCGAAAACTAATCCTACTGAACATTCATCGCTAAAGTCGACTGTCTGTTTCGTAGTTTATATCTCTGTTTAAACGTACACCACTCAAGCCCTTTCACTGATAATTTTATAATTTAAATCGTCAATATCGTATGAATCAGAGGGTATTTCTGCAAGTTTATCTCTTCCTAGATGCAGATCATTATTCATCTCGATGATATTACGAATGCTGTTGTATGTTTCCAGAAAAATCAATGCAGTACTCCATTCCCGCTCGCTTAGATCTATTGGGGCAAAGTAGGATCAATTTAATAATGATGACCATTCTTTTAGCGTTAGAATGTACAATATTACATCTAAACCTCAACTGGCACAGTGGTGTGTATGCGGCTTGTGTTTATCCAATCATCAGGAGGAACAAAGAGCAGAAATGCCAACAGAGATATGAATCGAAGTTTGGTAGCATCGAAAATTGTAGGACATGCGGTTGTTGTCAAAGTAATGGCGCAATTCTTCAGGTGGGCATAACATACACAACCCAACTCTTGGTATTTTGAGCTTTTTGACGATTTTAAATATATCTGTATCTGTAAATGGTCCGCATGGTAGTATAATTAGGGGATTTTTTAATAAACAATCCAGTTCCTTCCTTGTATAGTTTTAAATATAATTCTTTACCAATACTGATAGCCTCCACCATCCTATTATGCCTTTTAGCCTCCTATAGTTGCTCCTCTGTGTTACATGCATTCTTCAGTGTGAAGTCTATGGCAGCTGCCCCTCCCTTAATGAGTCAATAGCGGATAATCCCACAAGTACTGGAATTAGAAATAGGTTCATTCCAACATGTCGTAGGTACTGGAAAAGCCGTAGGTGTTTTAAACGCTTTCTTCTTTCCTTCTTACCCCTTTCTATCTCATGGAACTATTTGCCACTGCCACTGCTGATATATTATATTTTTCAAATATGCTACAGGTTTTATTTTCTGCTTCTTCATTGCATAACAATCTGCATTCATAATTTGGCGGAAATTTATTCGAGCCCCCAATTTAAATTTGGCATGCATTGCGTTGTCAACTGCAAGAGCTAGAATACATTGTTCTGTATCTCTGTCCTTTATTTGATGAATTTGCTTCGCTTTATCAAGTAAAATTCGATCAGCAGCACGACTTTCAGGCAAACCTTGATTTGCTGCAATACATTGTCCTATACCTATGTCCTTCCTTTGACGAATTTGCTTCGCTTTGTCAGGCAAAATTCGATCAGCGGTGTGATATTCTGGCAAAGCTGATTTGCAGTGTATGCTAAATCATGTTCCTTGCAGATTTCACCTAGCATATTAATCTGCTTATCACCATGAGCTGGAAGTGAAGTTATATCGAGGGATACGCAGTTCATCTGGTAACTTATCAAGGATACTGCTGCCGTCTCTGATGTACTTCGTAGCACTCATGTTGCGCATTCTGTTAAATATCAGATCATGAGCATTCATCAAACTGTTCGGCAACGATGGAAATCCGAGCCATTTAACTGAGGGCTTGTTCCCTCAACATCTTATGATATACTCAGCAAGAAGTTTGTCCAGTTCAGAGCTTTTCCCTTAATCTTCTATGGAAAAACTCACAGAAATATCTTCACTTTCACTGTTATTGAAGATGTAATTCTCAAGGGATTATCCGTTGCCCTTTGGAAACTGTAAATATGTTTTTCGATCAGTTTGACAGGTAAGATTACGCAAAAGCAGTTTTGAAATATGTACCAAAACACATACACCGAATTCCTGTTTGCATGGATCCACCAGTTTAATATGACTCTATACTGTATTTAGAAGCTCATGGTCACAAGCATCAATAGGTCTCATATTGATCAAATGATGTTAAGTTCGATTGTACTTTACAATAATTTGTGAGAGACTACCTAATCACTTCCATGAATCATGAAGATTAAATCATGTCCACATACAGCTCTTTATCATCATGTTCAAATGTTCCACAAGACTCGCTTTTGTGAATGAGAATGTCAACTAGTGATCTATTCTATTTCATTCCATTACCAACTTAAATTTCTATTATAAAATGCGCTCCCATGATAGGTTTGAAGGTTGTCAGGACACCGATTCGACCCCAGCTGCTGTAATTGTTCAAACGCCTGTGCAATCTTGCTTTCATAGGTAGAGCCTTGGCGAATTTTGAATACAGATCAGTAGTCATTACAAATATTTGAAACCTCTGTTTTCTCATGAATACTGTCTCGTATCTATGAGATCAGCCTGCCGCAAACCATTAAAACTTTGTATTATGAGGCGTCTATGCAGGAATGTTTTTTGGGTGGCTTGTGGAGTTCTAGGACCACTGTCTCCATAATTATTATTATTATGGAATAATGTATCTTTCTCAAAGCTCTGAAATGACTGATATAATTTCATTCGTGTGGCCTTTATTCCCTGCAGCAGCTCATGCTGTGGGAGTTGCAGCCGCTCAATTATTTCGTTGGAGTCATTGTAGTATATGTACTTCAGGGGTAGATTGTTCAATTTTTTTGTGCTGGATGTCAATGTCTTCGCCTGTACTACGTACACCAATTGATGCAGCTCTAATAATGTTAATTTATTTCCTTCTGTTTGGACCTTTTATTCGTCTATTTGTTGTGTTGCCTCACTTCTGTGCTTTAGTCACACAAAGTAATTCAGCATTTATTTTTTCCTCTTTCAACAAATACTTTTGGGGTTCGATGTTTCTAAGAATGTTAGCTCCGCTAAAATGTATTTGTCCAACTCCTTCTCTCCATCTTGAATTGTACGGTTCATTAAGCTTATAGGACTGTTTTCTAACATATTCGGTTGATTCAAGCTGACTCCATATGTCACATCGGTTTTGATAGCACAGTGATGGTTAATGAAATCGGTAGTAGAACATCCTTCTTTTTCTTCTCCTTCTCATCCTCTTCTTCTACCGCCATCCAACGTGTGCGAGAGTTGTTTAATACTTTCTGTAACTGGTTCAATAGTTTCAGAGAGAAACTGATCTCAGTCTAGTTCTCCTAATTTTAGCAGTCATAATTTCCGACAAAAAGCCTCACTTGCCTTGATGACTTTAAGTTTTGTCGACATTTTGCAGCATGTTAAACTGACTCTGGCCTATTACACATTTTATATAGTTTCATACATGGCTTTCTCTAAATCTCTGTCACTCTCACGGACCTTTCCAATTACTACATTGATTGCCCTCACGAGGGATTCGTTGCTTTCTTCTGCAATATTTAGAGGAGGAGTTTTTTTATACCTTGTAATGTTTTTTTTTTCAATTTCATAGACCATTACTGTTCACATAGCATTTCGTAATGTCTGTGTTACCATACTATAATGTGTAAAATTTATCTTAGTATTTTCAGTTTCATGGACCTTTATAGTCACCATTTTCATAGCATCACCCAACATTTGCATTTCCATAGCATAAATTTTAAGAATTTCATCGATATTTTCATTTTCCATAGTAGAGCCTTTAAGATTTGCGTTGATTGCCTAGATTTTCCTATCGGTGTATAAACATACGTTTTTCGTGTGCTGCAACCCCTTCGAATGACCATATTGCATTCGTATGAATTTGCCAATAGTCTACAATATACTGACACTTTATATACTGGTATACTACCATCTAAGCAGAAACATCTGGAAGTTTCTTCAGTATCACCCATCACTCTGTTTCCTCATTTTGTCAATAGCCAGAAAATCATACTGTGTGTGATTCCCCCCATGTGGTAATAAATTCATCTAGTGTCATATCGGTTCCTATGTGTGCTTGGTAAACATGGTTCACATTCATATTATCCTGAATGAGATTTTCACTCTGCAGCGGAGAGTGCGCTGATATGAAACTTCCTGTAGATTAAAACTGCGTGCCCGACCGAGACTCTAACTCGGGACCTTTGCCTTTCGCGGGCAAGTGCTCTATCATCTGAGCTACCGAAGCACGACTCACGCCCGGTCTCACAGCTTTACTTCTGCCAGTATCTCGTCTCCTACCTTCCAAACTTTACAGAAGCTCTCCTGCGAACCTTGCAGAACTAGCACTCCTGAAAGAAAGGATATTGCGGAGACATGGCTTAGCCACAGCCTGGGGGATGTTTCCAGAATGAGATTTTCACTCTGCAGCGGAGTGTGCGCTGATATGAAACTTCCTGGCAGATTAAAACTGCGTGCCCAACCGAGACTCTCCTGCGCAGGAGAGCTTCTGTAAAGTTTGGAAGGTAGGAGACGAGATACTGGCAGAAGTAAAGCTGTGAGACCGGGCGTGAGTCGTGCTTCGGTAGCTCAGATGGTAGAGCACTTGCCCGCGAAAGGCAAAGGTCCCGAGTTCGAGTCTCGGTCGGACACGCAGTTTTAATCTGCCAGGAAGTTTCATATTATCCTGTCAGAAAACAACAATAAGATTCACGTTATCCCTTTATCCGGCTGCTTCAGAATCCTGGAATACATATATATAGCTCTAATAAAGATGTCGACCTCCACATGACAGACAAAACAAAAACATTACTGTACCTAAACACAGTTTTCCACTATCATAGAATATAAATACCATGTCTGGCTTTACTTTTTTCTGAATGTTTGATAGGTTTCTCCGTCGATGTTCTGTAATCTCTACTGTAGTAGTTGGTATTTGACCGAAATAACATTTCTGAAAATATACGCTCAAAGTGGATCCCCTCAGGATGCATTAGCAATGACGGAACTACTTCAGTATTCCTGCAGTCAGATGGTCTAACAAATAAAGTACATTTATTATCAGTAAACAGTGATCCACTGCTCTTCTTCTTCTGCTTTCCAGTATCATTGCAGGTCCAATGAGTTATAAAGAGGCTCTTGTGATCGGGGTGTTCATCCACTCAGTCTTGGTGACGACTAGGCATTCACGTTAGCATACAGACGATGTTATAGAGAAATGAAAAACACACACACATTTTTTTTTATTTTTAAGTTCTTATATACAGTAGGGTACAGAAACATCCATATCTATACTAAAAACAAATCTCTAAACTCATTGGATCTTTCTGTTCGTCCTTGAACAAAACCACTAGAAGAATTTTGATGGCGTTTTCATAGGTAACTTGAGCTTAGTTCGGGGCACCGTATGGGCTTTAGTTAATCAAAATCGGATCACAGAAAAAATACATTCATACATATTATAAAAATGTATGTATGTACGAAGATTGTCCAGAAAGTAAAGAACGTTTTGGCATAACTAAATAAAACGAAAGATATCATATGAAACTTTATTTACAAATTTATAGTATCTTACTCTGTTTTTCATTTCAGTCGCCAAAACTATCAAGGTACTTATTCCAATATGGGACCAATTTTTCAGTTCCCATGATGTACATCTAGCGCCAAAAACTTGAGCCAGGACATCATTGTTTGTTTGAGGTCTTCAACGTTTGCCAACTGTTCTCCAACCAAAAATTCCTTTAGTTTCATAGTAAGCGAAAAACACTTGGTGCCGAATCAGAGCTGTAAGCCCTAATGAAGTTCTCGCTGTGTTTGTTCTGATGCATGATGCTGTGCATTGTTATGAATCAAAAACACATTTGCCAACAACATCGCACATCACCGAAGATGCGTTCATTGCACTGTAACCACAAACATTCTTTATTTGCCTAAAAATTTCGATGGGCCGAACATTTTATGCTTTCAGAAAATGAATGACATTATGCACCCCCCACTTGGCTGTATTATCAATGGGCGCCGCTATGTCGAAAGGTCGTAGGACAAAGAGATGTTACCACTCGGCAACAAGACTCGACTGACACTGACACGGGAGAAGGAGATAACTGGCATGCTTGCGATCGCGGTGGTGGGGCATCGGCGCTGGGTGTGGTGCACAATCGATCTTTAATTTGTGGATGTCCCTCATATGTATGACTAGACAAATTTCAACCAAACTTTGTACACAGGTCAGTTACTGTGCGGAAAGAATCGCGTGGGGGTAAGAACCACCTACCTAGCGAACGGGTAAGGGCAAGGGCGAATTAAGTTATTTTTCGCTCCTAATCAGAGAAAAACACTCCCACCTCTCATTACGACGTAAATGTACCACCAAATAACTTACATCTGTACATAATTCAATCTAGGACTGCTGCTGCTAATAATATTAATAATAATAATAAATAGATACATATATAAGTCACCACACTCCAGTCTGGCAAAGCTGCTTACGGTGTGTTTTCTTTGTAGAAAATTCGTCGCTCACGTGTAATAGTATAATTGCTATGTTATGTTAGAATTCATGGAGAGGATGCGGGACTAATGACTTAGTTCCCTTCTGAACAAAACAAATTTATATTTGTAAAAACCTCGGTAAAGTGTTCATAAACCTTTAATTCTACAGTTGTCTGGCTGTTATTTTCCAATCTTATCAAATCGAAATTTATTGGTAGTTTCATTTTAGAGAAGTTGTTAGCCATCGATTCGCCTTCTGTTTATGTAGTGAGCGTTTCAGTCGTGTCCATATGGACATGCTGGGCAATTACAGGGTGAAAAAAATGTTGTCTTTTTTTCTCTTTTATTTCGAAACAGAGTCATTCCGGAATCTTTATAACTAGGTTTGAATTTGCAAGACGGCTTAGGTGACCCGTCTGAGGAAGCAAACGTTCCTCAGGCTGAAGGAATCTACATAACGGCCCTTATTCAACAGCTCTCATGGTTGAGGATTGAGGTGCTGAAGATTCATGTGATGAGGATGAAGTGGAAATACCAGACAATCTTAACCCTAGACAACTCCAAGCCAAAGCTGAAATACGATTGACAGGCATACAAATAGAAACAAATTTGAGAGATTCAGATTACAGGAACAGAAATAAGCAGAAAACTAGGGTTCATGTTGCACTGACTTCAAATTTGAAACCATTTTCTGATTCAAGCTTTTGCACATGTGTTGATAAGTCTACTGCGGAAATTTTCGAGTTATTCTTTAATGATGATCTCATACAATTCCTAGTTGATGTGTCGGCCAACTATGCACTATTCAAGAATTTTCCAAATCCTAATGTATACTGTAAAAACGAGAGCTGTTTCCTTAGCACCCTCATTTTAAAGTAGTTATAACTTCTCTCCAATAAGACGTTATAATGGTATTCAAATTTGCACACAAGAAAGGAGTTTGTGTGCAATTCCATGAGAAGAAATCATTTTGAACTAATTCTTGGATGTCTGCACTATAATGACAATAACAAATTTCATACAAAATTATGCCGTTTATTGAAAGCGTGAGACACTAACGCAATAAACTTTTTGTTCCTCAGAAACATCTGTCTTATGGTAAATTAATGATAAAATATTTTTGGGAGGCACTTTTGGAAGAAATATATCAGTTACAAATGAATGCAATTTGGATATAAAGAATGGTGTTCGTTTACCACTGCTGAATGTCTTGTAAATTTTCCTTTTATCAAGCAAAATCACCAAATGCAAATACACCATAAGAAGAAGAGCTTGGTAAGGCTACTGCCCCACTCATTCAGATGACAGATGATTTAACACTGAAAGTAAAGCAATACTGAGATTCATTTTATCTTTGACAGCCTCTATACAGGTTTTTCTGTTCCGTATTTTCTAAGAGAAGATGATTATGGAGGAACAGGCACCGTTAGAGCAACAAGAGATACCAAATCTTGTCCCATTTTTTCAAAGCAAGAGCTAGTTAGAAAAGAAAGGGGATATTTTGAACTTTCACACTGCGAGGATGACGGCATTATTGTCACAACATGGGTGGACAATCGAGTGGTTGCTGTAGCATCTACCTGTTAACAAGTGGAACCTCTATCACCTATAATAAGATATTCTGGAAAGGAGAAGAAGACTATTCATGCGCAACATACTCAAACTATTGCAGCTTATAATAAATACATGGTGGGAGTGGATAGGATGGATGAAAACAATGCCATGTACAGAATAAATATTCGAAACAAGAAACGGTATTGCGCCCTACTTTATTAACTGATTGACATATCTCCACATAATGCATGGCAGGTGAAGAAAGGAACAAGAGCTAGGACTACTCCCCTTGAACTCAGGAGAGAAATTATACAAGTTTACCAAAACAGAAACGTATAAATCCCGAAAAAGAAGAGGGCAGAGCTTCTATCGGTTCTATATACAGATACAAATGTAGTGTTCCCAGTTATATAAATACTACATAAAGAAAACTGAGAAAAGAGAAGGCGTGTAGAATCAGCGAAACCACTTCCATGTGTTTCAAATGGTGGTACTATGGACTATACAGTTATTAAAAAGCATAACTGTGACCAGTAGATACAGTCCGGAACCGAGAGGCTGCTACGGTCGCAGGTTCGACTCCTGCCTCGGGCATGGATGTGTGTGATGTCCTTAGGTTAGGTAGGTTTAAGTAGTTCTAAGTTCTGGGGGACTGATGACCTCAGATGTTAAGTCTCATAGTGCTCAGAGCCATTTGAACCATTTTTTGACCAATAAATACACCAACTCGCAAGAAATTTAAGAATTTAAACTGAAAAGGACACAGGAAAATCGAAATATGTCGCTTCCTATTAGAAGCTTTGTCAACTCTCAAATGAAACAGTGGACTCTGATACGAAGAGTTGAGTTCTTCGAGCAACGATCTATTGAGGGTCAGTCGATGGTGTCTCCTGGGAGAAGTGGATTTGTGCTGTCCCGTAATTGTACCCAGTGTCTTGGCTGTCTCCTGTTGAAATCCAGGTCATACTTCTGCACAGCTACCATCATCCTGTGTGGTCCTGTTGGCCACCAACAAATACACAAGCAACAGTGAACACGAAGGCACCTTGGTGAAATGGTTCACCAACCTGTCAGCGTCCTGGCTGGATGGGCAACGCCTGTAGACCTCCGGGCCAGCATCCTGTACGACGCCTCCTTTGCTGAGCACTCGGCCCTGACCACAAGTAATGTTAATGACTGCTAAGCCGGGAGTCAGCAACTCCCACCCACTCTGCCTCCACTAGTCAATGCCACAGAGAAGTAATTTTGCATAGTGTAAATCGTGATAATAACTATCTTCATAGCCAACACTTACTGATGCCCTCGTGCATGCCACTGGGCCACAGTCATGCACTCCGAGCTTCGCATCCTCTACACATAGAGACCACAGTTCCCTGGGTCTCCACAGAATTACAACTCTTTTTTGGCTAGTTGAAACGACTTAACTGGTTCTCACTAGGGCGGCAGCAATACAATACCCATATCTCTGTTGCACTGCCTGGTGCAACACAGAGTGCTGGTTGCTACGGGATCAGTTGAGATATCTTGGTTCTGAAGCACTGTCATCCGCACAATGAACTAAAATGGGTCGACGTCTTTCTGTCGGTTTTACGGAATGGAGACAACAACATTACGGTCACCGAGATAATGTAATAACGGAAAGTTGCTGCAGAGGGGGTTGGTGTTGACTTGTGTTTACTCTACCAAACGAATTACACAAGCAGCTGGATTCAGATGGTGTAGTGAGCGGGTAGTGCAATGCAACAACAACGTGACTTACCCGAAGCTATGGCATGGAGAGCCATAGGACGGCTGGAAGCGGGACAGACACAGAGGGAGGTGGCTGCAGTTATTGTAGTGTCCCAAAGTGTAATTTACAGGACCTGGACGCGATTTCAGACAACAGGAACCGTTAAAAAAAGGCAAGGCCAAGGCGTCCACGGGTAACATAAGCCATAGATGACCGTTTTCTCCGGTTAACAGCCCGTCGAGACAGGAGGCTGAATGCAACTCAGCTGCAAAGCACCCTCCAGGCAGCAACAGGACGCACAAAATCAACACAAACAGTCCGAAATCGCCTTCGGGAATGTGATGTCTACGCACGGAGGCCTATGGTGTTCGTCCCATTAAAACCACGACACCGTTTAGCCCGCAGAAACTGGACGGAGGAACATCAGGATTGGAGTCATAACGAATGGCGCCGGGTGCTGTTCACAGATGAGTCAAGATTTTGTGCTCAGCAGGACAATCGTCGTTCCCTCGTCTGGAGAGAACGTGGAACTCCGAACAATCCTGCTTATGTGCAGGAAACATCACCATATCTTGGTGGTAGACGAATGGTGTGGGCAGAAGTCAGTATTGGCAGACGTATGGACCTCTACTCCGTTCAGAATGGCGCTTTGACTGCTCAGAGGTATAGAGACGAGATCCTTCTACTTTTTGTTGTGCTCTACGCTGGTGCCGTAGGAGATGGGTTCCTTCTGGTGGACGATATCGCTAGTCCCCACAGAGCTGCACTGGTGGACAGCATGCTTGAAGCTGAGGGAACTGAATAAATGCAGCGGCCAGCTTATTCGCCAGACTTAAACCTAATTCAGCATGTCTGGCAGACGCATTGCAGGCAGACCAGCACCTCCCATAACGGTTGCAGAGTTAGATATTGCACTCATGGAAGAATGGCCAAATATCTCTCAAGAGCTGATAGATAACCTCATACTGTCCATGTCACGCAGATGCGCAAATGTACTGGCCGTCCGAGGTGATCACACACCTTATTAAAGGACAACGAGAATGACTATTATGGTAGCCCCACAGTACCACACTCTACGTAAACGTCATGTAAACCTCAAGTAAAGAGTTGCGACAGCAAAATACCTTACAGTATCACAAATTACAATTGTAACCGATATCTGAATCAAATACGTTACCATATGACTATTGTGTATGATCCCCTAACTGTTTTGAGCAGTGTGTATATTACAAATCTTTTACGGGCTTTCCTTAAACATGTCACCAACGTTCCAGTAACAGATGAGACCACCTACTGCAGGAGGCCTGTCTGTGTATCTTGTGGCCAAGTTCACAAATTAGTGGACTCATCGAGTGTTAACAACGTGTGTACAGCGCCCACGCTATTTATTGGTGCTGATTCTTAGGAATGGCACCCCCACTACTCGATGCAGCTCAACGGATGGAAAGCCTGCTGGAAGGTGTAGAGCACATTTCAGTGAATGGTTCTTGAATGTTGCAGTGTCCGGGTATTGCTGTTGGCAGTGTCCCACTGAGACAATACGATATGCACTGGAACTCTTGGTACAACATACACTACTGGCTATTAAAATTGCTACACCAAGAAGAAATGCAGATGATAAATGGGTATTCATTGTACAAATATATTATACTAGAACTGATATGCGATTACATTTTCACGCAATTTGGGTGCATAGACCCTGAGGAATTAGTACCCAGTACAACCAACTCTGGCCGTAATAACGGCCTTGATACGTCTGGGCATTGAGTCAAACAGAGCTTGGATGGCGTGTACGGGTACAGCTGCCCATGCAGCTTCAATACGATACCACAGTTCATCAAGAGTAGTGGCTGGCGTATTGTGACGAGCCAGTTGCTCGGCCAACATTGACCACACGTTTTCAATTGGTGGTAGGTCTGGAGAATGTGCTGGCCAGGGTAGCAGTCGAACATTTTCTGTATCCAGAAAGGCCCGTACAGACCTGCAACATGCGATCGTGCATATCCTGCTGAAATGTAGGGTTTCGCAGGGATCGAATGGAGGATAGAACCATGGGTCGTAACACATCTGAAATGTAACGTCCACTGTTCAAAGTGCCGTCATTGCGAACAAGAAGTGACCGAGACGTGTAACCAATGGCACACCATACCATCACGCCAGGTGATACGCCAGTATGTCGATGACGAATACACGCTTCCAATGCGACCAACATGATGCTGTAAACAAACCCTGGATTCATTCGAAAAAATAACGCTTTGCCATTAGTGCACCCAAGTTCGTCGTTGAGTACACCATCGCAGGCGCTCCTGTCTGTGTTGCAGCGTCAAGGGTAACCGCACCATGGTCTCCGAGCTGATAGTCCATGCTGCTGCAAACGTCGTTGAACTGTTCGTGCAGATGGTTGTTCTCTTGCAAACGTCCCCATCTGTTGACTCAGGGATCGGGACGTGGCTGCACGATCCGTTACAGCCATGCAGATAAGATGCCTGTCATCTCGACTACTAGTGATACGAGGCCGTTGGGATTCAGCACGGCGTTCCGTATTACCCTCGTGAACCCACCGATTACATATTCTGCTAACAGTCATTGGATCTCGACCAATGTGGGCAGCAATGTCGCGATATGATAAACCGCAATCGCGATAGGCTACAATCCGACCTTTATCGAAGTCGGAAACGTGATGGTACGCATTTCTCCTCCTTACACGAGGCATCACAACAACGTTTCACCAGGCAACGCCGGTCAACTGCTGTTTGTGTATGAGAAATCGGTTGGAAACTTTCCTCATGTCAGCACGTTGTATGTGTCGCCACCGGCACCAACCTTGTGTGAATGCTCTGAAAAGCTAATCATTTGCATATCACAGCATCTTCTTCCTGTCGGTTAAATTTCGCGTCTGTAGCACGTCATCGTGGTGTAGCAATTTTAATGGCCAGTAGTGTAGAAGCAACTCACATTCGTGGAGCGGACTGAAACGTAATCGATGCAGCTTAACTGGTTAACTTTGGGATGACACCAATACAGCACTGACAAGTATCTCTGTCGTACAGACTGTTGCAACACAAATTACTGGCCGTTCCATGCAACAGTGGCATATTGTGCATGTGGAGGAGAAGGGTGAACCAAATTTCGAGCAATCTAACGTGCCTCGAAGAAAACTATTTCAGGTAAATGAGGCAAAGCTACGTACATCTCTCTACTCAATTTCTCAGTAAAGCTTTCACTTTTTGTGTGAAAAATTAAAAGCTGTTGGTTTTAGATTCACATGTGTTCTCCGTTATGTAGTCCTTCTCATTTGTTTATAAGCAAATTATTTGGTAAAAACAATTGCTTTTTTTGCATCTTAGAGACTCACATCACAGCTTAATAATGAACTTGATTTCTTTTCGCTATTGCTAATTGTTACTGTCATATTTCTACATTAAGTAAACTCCCACTCACATTTTGAAAAGTATGCCGTGAAAAATGTAGTCACTGGCCAGTTTTTGTTTCGGGCGCTTTAGAACATATTTTATCGCATACGAAATCTAGCCGACATATCGAAATTGTTTTAAATGTTGGAAAGTGAGCCGTTTCTCTTTCCAGTCTCAAGTAAATATGTGATATACGAGGTGCGGCTAGAAAAAAACCGGACTGATGCTGGAAAAAACATTTATTTACAATTATTTACAATTTCATGTTATCTCCTTCAATGTACTCTCCTCCTCGGTCTCTACACCGCTCCATACGAATTTTCCACTGTTCATAGCAATGCTGCAGATCATTTTCGGTAAGTCCATACATTACTTCCGTCGCTTTTTCTTTTACTGCTTCAACAGTCTCAAATCTAGTTCCTTTCAAAGCTGACTTGACTTTAGGGAAAAGAAAAAAGTCACAGGGGGCCAAATCAGGTGAGTAGGGTGGATGATCTAAGATGGGCTCTGGCTCTGAGCACTATGGGACTTAACAGCTGAGGTCATCAGTCCCCTAGAACTTAGAACTACTTAAACCTAACTAACCTAAGGACATCACACACATCCATGCCCTAGGCAGGATTCGAACCTGCGACCGTAGCGGTCGCTCGGTTCCAGACTGTAGCGCCTAGAACCGCACGGCCACTCCGGCCGGCAGATCTAAGATGGGAATGTTGTGTTTTGCCAAAAACGTCTTCACTGACAACGCACTGTGAGCTGGGGCATTGTCTTGGTGAAGGATCCATGACTTTTTTCTCCACAAATCGTTCCGTTTTCTCCGTACTCGCTCTCGTAGGGTAGCCAGGACGCTAATGTAGTAATGCTGATTCACTGTTTGTCCCTCTGGTACCCAATCAATGTGCACAATCCCTTTGATGTCAAAAAAAAAAACAATCATCATTGCCTTGAATTTCGATTTTGACATTCGTGCTTTTTTGTCGTGGAGAACCAGGAGTTTTCCAATGCATCGATTGGCGTTTAGTTTCGGGATCGTAAGTAAAAAACCACGATTCATCGCAAGTAATAACATTTTGTAAGAAGGTGGGATCACTTTCAATGTTTTCCAGGATGTCAGAACAAATCATTCCTCGGCGTTCCTTCTGTTCAATTGTGAGACACTTTGGAACCATTTTTGAACACACTTTGTTCATGTTGAAACTTTCATGAAGAATCTGCCTAACACTTTCCTTGTCAACTCCTGGTAACTCAGACACTACTCTGATTGTTAAACGGCGATCTTGTCGAACAAGTTTACCGATTTTTTCAATGTTTGCATCAGTTTTTGCTGACAATGGTCTGCCAGTGCGAGTGTCATCACTGGTGTCTTCGCGGCCATCTTTAAATCGTTTAAACCACTCAAACACTTGTGTTCGCGATAAACAATCATCGCCGTACACTTGTTGTAACATTACAAACGTTTCACTTGCAGATGTTCCTAGTTTGAAACAAAATTTGATGTTAACACGCTGTTCTTTCTGTACACTCAACATTTTCCGACGCACAGACAAAACGTCAACTACTTAAAACAGACGCCACGGGCAGACTGAGTGCAGGAGGCAGATGAAACTCGAGCAGTAGGCGGAGCGAGAGTCACGTGACAGGCCACGCGACTTTCAGCCTTATTGCATTCGTTTTATTGTTTCACCAGTACTAGTCCGGTTTTTTTCTAGCCACACCTCGTATATTGAAGGTTGTCTGTATGGTGATTGGCAGTGGCGTGTTCCACACTTATCTTTCGCCGCCTGCTATGCGAAGATAACTACTGTTTCTTTTTTTCGTACGTTGCCTATACTGTCTGAAGCATTCACTCGAATGTGTCCCTTCATGCCAGAAAGACATTTGCACATATGGATTTCACAGTTTCTGCACTGTTTGTAGTCAACATGTCGTTCATGCAGGGAGATTGTTCGAGAATGAAACTTTTTGGTCAGCTTGTTGTATGTCGCCTTTGTCTATGGACCTACAAAATGAAATCGTGCTCAGGGGCAGATATGGTCACCTTGACATGGAGGAACATAGCAACGGAGACAAAGAAAATAGGTAAGAATTTGTGGAATCTGTCCCTTCTTTTTTTTATATACTTATCTCCGTTTTTGCCACTTCTAATTCAACAAACCAACTGTTTTGTGTTCTACTTTGTCAGAGTAGCTGATACTAGCTGCTCCAAAAAGTAGAAACTTAACCCATCAGAAAGAATTCGTGGGATTTGTGTTCGTGTTGAAGGCTCCCACGAGAAACCACAGCCGAACTACGTTTGATATTTATAGCATTGTATGGCTGCATCCACAACTTTTTTTTCTTTCTCAGTTTTCTCAGCTTCAAATAATGGTAACCTACAATAATCTCCTTTTCAGAAGAGCTCACGATTGCAACTGTGGCAGAAACGTGATTTTTACTGTCTTGTTGCTGGTCGAATCGCGGCATCTTGCAGTAAACTAAGAAAGAAATGATCATAGAGAGCCAGAAGTGCTTCTTTCTCCACTTAGTTGTTCGAGTTTAAGCATTAACATACTGGAGTCATTTCCGTTGACATATCCAACCAGTAGAAAGTAAATGTTAATACAGAAAATAGTGTTCAGCTTCATTGCACATTGGTATTTTGTAACCTTAGCGTTGAAGCACAAACTGCTACGTCGTGTGCTGCAATGTCTTGCTGCTGCACTGTCAATGTAATATCACTTATTGATTGTTTTGCCCTTAGAGCGGCTGCAGGAATCAAAAATTCTAGTGGAACTGCAGAAGCAAATGGGAAGACACCGTCAAACAGGATTTTTTCCCTCCGTCTTGCTCGAACCTTTCGTCCATAACTGTGGGGGACTGCCGCTTCTGATTGTAGAAGACACTGAGTTATTGATTCAGAAATCAGCTCTAAAGGTGAGTTTAACAAAAAACATTCTTTCCGTTTCTATTATATGTGATACAATATTGACTCATAGAACACAAACACTAGATAAAGGTTGTAATTAATGCTTGAGGATTTTAAAGTGGAGTGTTTAAGAACCTGAAGGTATCCATCCCGAGTAAATTTGTAATCTACGTGCTTTGTTAGTGCACTGAGCGCAATGACCTACTTAATGTCTCTTAACAGTTGCGATTGTGCTAATATAGACGTGTTGCTGCGATAATCCACTAAACGTCTGCATGGAAACTGATTTTATGAGCTGTATGTACGATGATGTGTTCCTGGCAGTGGACAGAACTTTTACTGAATTAACATCTATACAGAAACTGCTCTCGAGTACAAGCTCCAGTAATATTTTTTTATTGTCTAGAAGTATAGCACAGTGCAGGGGGTAGGCAAAATTATGTGAACAGTGGTAGGAATGGGACGTTTGTGTTTGACGGTCAACGACGCAGGTAGGGCACGTGTCGCGCTGGACTGTACTGGACTATGCTGCAGGTTGTTTACGAGTAGTGCACACTACGTATTTGCATTCAGGGGCCGACGTCGACGTGCAATGAAATACCTAACAGAGTTCCATAGAGGGCAGATTGTGGGGGACGATAGGCTGGAGCATCAGTAACCAACACAGCCAACTTAACTGAATGTTTCAAGAGGAACTGTTTCAACAATCATGACAGCCAACACAAAACATGGAAAGAGATCATCAAAACTAAATGACAGAGATTGTCATATGCTAACACGAATTGTGTCAAAACAACACAAAACTACGGAGGCTAAAGTGACTGCGGAACTCATTAGCCATTTCTAGACCCCTTATCTATCGCCACTGTCGCCCGAGAACTCCATAAAGCGAATATTCGTGGACGAGCTGCTATGCCGAAACCATTAGTGACGAGGACCATTGCAAAGAAGCGTAAGACTTGGCGTCAGGAGTATAAATCCCGGACAGCTGATCAGTGGAAACACGTCATATGGTCAGACGAGTCAACTTTTTCATTATTTCCAACACAAGCCTGGGTTTACGAATGGAGAGCGCCAAAAGAAGCCTACAATCCTGATTGCTTGATTCAAACGGTTAAGCATGGAGGTGGAAGTGTGATGGTGTGGGCAGCCATATCACGGTATTCTGCTGATCCCATCATTACTCTCAAAGGCTGTGTTACAGCCAACGATTATGTGAACATTTTAGGTGATCAGGTGCACCCAATGATTGAAATGTTGTTCCCCAACAATGATGCCATATTTCAGTACGATAATGCACTCATTCACACAGTCAGGACAGTACAAATGTGGTATGAGGAGCATGCAAGTGAACTGCAGCGTCTTCCCTGGCCAGCACAGCCCCCGGACTTTTAATACTGACGAACCCTTGTGGGTAGAATTGGAGCACAGACTCCGGAGCGGATTTACCCTTCCCTTGTCACTACAGGAGAGGTTCTGATCGAAGAGCGGCATAACATTCCACAGAAGAGTGTGCCAGTATTCCTAGCGGAATCGCAGCTGTTTTACGGGCAAATGGAGGTCCAATCCCTTTTAATAAACCATTTCCAAGTAAGTACAGGTGTTCACATTATTTTGCCTATCCCCTGTATATTAGTATATTTCCTTGCTTGAATGCACCATGTATACGTATAGGAGAAATATTTACATGAATATGCCAATGTTCCTTGTCCTTAGTTGATGTGTGTAATTCTCATGTACTTGAGAATTTGTAAATGGTACATTCTAGCTGTGAAAAATTGTCCATTCTCTTCTATCAGTGTACATGATCTATAACTAATTATAATTCTAATTCTGTCCTTATTGTTTAATTTGCTCCCCAGTCTTGTGTAAGCCGAAGTTCTTCTTTGACTATTTCACTTTCGCTGCAGGCGTTCTTCACTCTGGTTCCATTAGAACAGACACATCAGCTACATAGAGTAAAGTAAAAGAAACGCTAATTCTGTGACACACAGCTCGTGATTGGACTAATCGCCTGACTGCAGCATTTCTTTACCATGGCACTAGAAGGGGTGAAGGTGGTGCACCATCACCTTTCACTCCCAGGTAAGACCCCCAGTACTCATTTGATAGCAAGCTGAGTGCACCTGGGGCCATCCAGGAGGGACTGGAACCAGTAAAATGCCCACCTGTATCTGAGATCGAACCCGGTACCTCCAGAGCCAGAGTCTGTACCACCACAGCCACTCAGAAGAGTAGGAATAGCAAATATTTTACGATTTACTTTCTGGATTTATTTCTAAGCCATATTATTAATGTGATCAGATATTAATTTTATTTCCAATATTCATTTATTCTCGGACTGACAAAGTGTACTGGCATCATAAAAACTTGAACTACTTAATGCTTTCTTTTACTATATTTTTAATTACTAATTTTTCCTAGTAGGTTTCTGTTCCCTCACTGACATTTTAGTCTTGTTGGTACTAATATTTCGGTGTGATCCAGGGCTATCAAGTCAATCTCTTGTGCTATTTAGCCATCAGCAAATTAGTCATAATATATTTTTGTATTCCATGACGTGTGTGTGTGTGTGTGTGTGTGTGTGTGTGTGTGTTTGTGCGTGTAATTCCTAATCATCCGTTACAAATGCTGAAAAAATGCTACATAAATTAAAAATTAGGAGATGATGCTCCACTCTCTCTTAAAATTTTAGCTTAGAGTCGCCTCTGAATCTCAGTTTGCATTTTTATTACGTTTATTAGAGATGTAATGGTAACCACATTTTCTCCAGAATGATTCAACGCGTTTCACCGTTAACTACAGGAAGGTTTGTGAATGTTGCCAGACCTGTATGCACATGAACAAAGTGACTAATGACGATTAACGTTAGCACTGAAACTTGAATTGATTGTGATGAAGCAATTTTTCATAAATCTTTAATAGTGTAATCAAGATTTTCCAACTGATATCTGAGTGGAATTTCAAATGGTAGCGTGTAGCTGTGTGGCTGAATCCAACAGTCGGTAGTAGACAGTACATTTCGCCGCCCAGCAAACAGTGTTTATGAGTTTGTACAGTCCAAGGTGTCGGTAGTTTGTAGACGCAAGAAGCCGGTGCAATGGCATGCATGTCAGTACTCCAGCCAACACCCGACGACGTCGACGTATCGACTCTAACAATGTTGTATGACATGTTATGGCGAATCTGTACAACAACGTGCTCACGCTTCAATAGCCATAAATCGCGGCATATGACTTGGTTCTAACCAACTGCTTCCAAAAATGTTAAGTTGGGTTGGAGGGGTATGGGGGAGGGGGGAGGGGGAGGTGAAGTAGTTCTTCCAGCCCGCGGCTGCCAATAGTTTGCGTTATTGGCTGTTTGAAACATATTACCTTAAGGCCCCATTTACAATCAAACAACTTGTCAAACTTTACTACACTCATGCACATAAATTAAGGATAATGCCGATACATGGTAAAACAACGCTCTGGTGGGCGGTTTGCGGGTTTAAATCACCTCGGGGTATGACCATGCGGTGCGTTTGACATGCGGTCGTCGCACGGTGGCGCTGGCAGCAGTCCACATATGCAGAGGTGTGTTGGTGCATGCCAGAGAACGGTGCAGCGAGTAAGTGTGCAGACGTTTTCAGACGTGCTAATGGTGACTGTGTGTTGAAAACCTACTCAAAGAACACATATTTATGACGTTATGAGGGACAGAATACTAGTGCGACTGGAGGCTGGCCAAACTTAGCAGGTCGTAGCATGGGCCCTCCGTGTGCTACAAAGTGTGATCTCACGATCATGGCAACGATTCCAGCAGACAGGAAACGTGTCCAGGCGCTACAATACGGGACGTTCACAGTGTACAACACCGATATCTCACCATCAGTGCCCGGGACTTTACCGCAGCCACTGAAAAAGTTGTCTCCAGACACACAGTCTACAGACGACTGAACAGACATGGTTTATTCGCCTGGAGACGTGCAAGGTCCATTCCACTGACCCCTGGTCACAGGAGAGCCCGTAAAGCCTGGTGTCAAGAACACAGTACATGGTCATTGGAATAGTGGCCCCAAGTTATGTTCACAGACGAGTCCAGGTATAGTCTGATTAGTGATTCTCGCCGGGTGTACATCTGACGTGAACCAGGAACCAAATACCAACCCCTTAATGTCCTTGAAAGGGACCCGTATGGAGGTCGTGGTTTGATGGTGTGGGGTGGGATTATGATAGGTGCACGTACACCCCTGCATGTCTTTGACAGAGGAACTGTAACAGGTCAGGTGTATCGGGAGATCATTTTGCACCAGTATGTCTGCCTTTTCAGGGGTGCAGTAGGTCCCATCTTCCTGCTAATGGATGACAATGCACGGCCCCACCGAGCTGCCATCGAGGAGGAGTACCTTGAAACAGAAGATATCAGGCGAATGGAGTGGCCTGCCTGTTCTCCAGACCTAAACCCCATCGAGCACGTGTGGGATGCTCTCGGTCGGCGTATCGCTGCACGTCGTCAAACTCCTACGACACTTCATGAGCTCCGACAGGCACTGGTGCAATAATGGGAGGCTATACCCCAGCAGCGGCTCGACCACCTCATCCAGAGTATGCCAACCCGTTGTGCGGCCTGTGTACGTGTGCATGGTGATCATATCCTATACTGATGTCGGGGTACATGTGCAGGAAACAGTGGTGTTTTGTAGCACATGTGTTTCGGGACTGTTTTCTCAACTTACCACCAATACCGCGGACTTATAGATTTGTGTCGTATGTGTTCCCTATGTCCCTATGCCATTAGGGTCAGTTTTGTGTGGTGCCACGTTGTGTGGCACGACATTCTGCAATTATCCTTAATTTATGAGCATGAGTATAAGTTGTTGAATTAATTGTCAGTGTGCTACGTTGTCTGACATGTTTGCCAAACGTAGATAGTGTTTGACGTGTTTGCAGTAGATTTGACAACATGGTGGACGTTGTTTGCGTCAATTTTCGTCGCGCATGTTTAGCGAAAAAGAGTTTTTTTATAATTTATCTCATTGTATTGTGAGTTTCCACAATTGAGGAAACTACAGTCAAGGATAAGATCACAAGAGCGCTGATAATTACCGAAATGTGGTAGAGGTGTTGCGTCTTTCCCAGCCAAATACGCACTTGTTCAGAAGAAGCAGAACACCTTGAACGAATAGAGACAGGACGTTCATATTCACAGCATATGTCCATTAGTATTGAAACGGTACAGTAGTTACCGCTCCATAAGCAGCAGGTTTCATTGCTCGCTCACACCGGGAATACAAACTGAGGCGACTCCGCCGCCAATTTACTGCACGGCGCGGCCGGCCGCGGGTGCAGCGGAACCCCATGTGGACGGATGGAGAGTGTGTTAGAAAATGGTTCAAATGGCTCTGAGCGCTGTGGGACTTAACATCTAAGGTCGCCAGTCCCCTATAACTTAGAACTACTTAAACCTAACTAACCTACGGACACACACACATCCATGGCCGAGGCAGGATTCGAACCTGCGACCGTAGCGGTCGCACGGTTCCAGACTGAAGCGCCTAGAACCGCTCGGCCACACCGGCCGGCTGTGTGTTAGACTTCATTATACATTTCTATATATATCGGCTGTCATGTTTTACTGGTACTTTGAATGCAAATCACGCACGTGAACATTCCTAATCCTCCTCCCACCTTTCCATAAAGCGTGGCCAAATACTAGTAGGGAAACAGCCGGTATAGTAGTATAGTAGTGCCAACCTTACTCCTGGGTAGGGGATCAGAGATACAGCACAGGTAGGTCGAAGTCAAAGACGTTCCAGTATCATAAGATTTGGGGTGGAGAGGTTGGTCACGGCCAAGTGGTTCGCCCATCCCCTCCAATGGGGCCCAGGAAGACGTCCGGGTGCCCGCCATGTTCTAGGAGTTCTACAGAAGACGGGTAAGTGAGCAGACGCGCCCTCTGTGTGTCTGTCTCGGTGTTCTTAGGAAGAAAGGTATTTGAATATTTGAACTGATCCTTTTTTATTTCCAACTTCAGATTATGTAGTGAAACGAAAGTACGCAATGATTGCTTTCTCGTTTATTCCCGAAATTTTGTATGGAAACAGAGTAGGCTCCCACGCTTTGTACAAAGTCACGTGGGGTCGTAAGCGACAAAGTCTCATCGATAGTTCCAATACATAAAATCTATCGCGCAAATCGAGTGCAACGAAGTATATTCAAACGCGTGTGATTTATTTTGGTCGAAAAATTGAACTGCAAAAATGTTTCTTTGTGCGAAGGGGGTCTTAGAACACGTGTTCTGCCCCATCCTAGTAATAGTGAACGTGGTTGATCACTGGGTAGCCAAACTATAACATCGAACGGTCACATCGTAATTCGCCACTTCACGGTATAGTTAAATTAATTGTCGTTTCTAATGCCTTTGTAGTTAGATGTCCTGTAGTTCCACGTGGTCGAACGTTCGTTGCCGGTGGGCACGAGTTTCAAATAGCGACAAAAGAGATATCGCTCCGCTAAACACCTTCGACCCCTGTGTCAATGTGTCTGGTCTCCAGTTTGTCCGTTATCCTCCTCTCACACAGTGGATGTTCTATGTAAATTAATGGTAGAATTGGGTGGTACACATTTGGCCAAACGCACTTCCGTCTTGCCCGTAAAACAATAATGTGCGTGCAGATTAGCATACAAGATAGCCAAGCTATAAGTTGTAGCCTGCCGGGGTGGCCGAACGGTTCTAGGCGCTTCAGTCTGGGACCGCTACCGTCGCGGGTTCGAATCCTGCCTCGGACATGGATGTGTGTGATGTCCTTAGGTTAGTTAGGTTTAAGTAGTTCTAAGTTCTCGGGGACTGATTACCTCTGAAGTTAAGTCCCATAGTGCTCAGAGCCATTTGAACCATTTATGAATTGTAAAAAAAAATGTTATCTCTGTTAAGTGGAATAATTACGTTTAAAATAAATAGGCTATGAATGATCATCAATTTTTAACATACCCTGAAATCACAATGAAGTCAATTTAAGAGAATTCATTTATAGAAGGAAAAAAGCCCTTGAGTTCCGTGCTTAGTAACGTGCAAATTAGGACACGCCATGTTCTCTAGGTAACGCTCTCATGTACCCCTCCCTCAATTATCCGTTGCGCCATTTCCATTCAGGGCTAGTTGCAATGACTACCTCTTTCATTAATGCCGATGACAAGTGTCGGTTTCCGCCTGGTTGTGGACCAGTATAGAAACAAGAAAATTCACAAAAATCACGCGGTCTGCGTAAAGCAGAAATGCGAGCGTTGCCGGGAGTTTTTAGGCAAGTACAGGCAAAAGCATAGTTTTCTCTCCTACACAATAACACAGTTAACTTTCATCTGGCGTCCTCTGCTAGGTTTATTGTAAGAAAGTTTGTTGGATATCCACAGAACGGTAATCTTTCATCTGGCGGCCCTTTGCCACGATTCCCACGAAGCAGACGGTAACCTTTCAGTACGTTCTGCAGAAATTAGTAGCATTTGAACAATGGCGGCCCGCGGGTTCAAGGTCACATCGATAAAGCGGCGCAACACCACCTACAGGTAAAATGTAACTGCGGTTGTTATTGCCACTATAAACCGAAGGTAATGGATCAGTATGACTAGAGCAGGCGTGCTGGTTGCCTCGCAGACGTATGCGCGAACCGTGCCGTCAAGTCAATGAGTTTGAAAGACAGCGTATTATTGGCATCAGAGAATGTGATGCATCCATCCCAGAAACTGGTGCTTGTGTTGGACGAAGTGTTTCGTTGGTGCAATGGATGTGTGTAGAATGGTTCACGAAAGCCCGTAGAACACGGCCAGAAGATCGACACCTCATCCGAATGGCATTGCAGGACAAATCTGCTTCCTCCTCGGCTCTGGGGCAACTGTGAAATAGTGTAACGCCTTATACAGTATCAGGGCGGACAATCCGTCCCCATTTATTATGGTATGGCTTCGTACGCGTCGTCCACTTCGCCGCTTATCTTTGACTGATGAACAGAAACTTGCTAGACGGCAATGGTGTATGGAACGACCTCGCTCGGCACAGGAATAGCATCAGATAGTGTTTTCTGACGAATCCACGTTCTGTTTGAAAATGGTGGCCGCATTTTGGCTCGACGCAGACAGGGGGAACGGCATGATTGTCATTAGCTTCATTCACACAAGACATACAGCGCCAACTCAAGGCCTTATTTTTGTGGGGTAATACTGGATAAAATCACAAATCACAGTTGGTGCGTGTCAAGGGCATGGTGACCATTGTGACCTACGTGAATGACATCCTGCGACATTAGCCATACCATTTCTTCACAACACCCAAGACGCTATTTTTCTATAAGACAACGCACTACCACATGTGTCTTCTTGGTGTAACAGGATGTCAGCCTTTTGCCCTGGCCCGCTAGATCACCAGACTTTACGCCAATCGAAAATGCGTGGGATATGGTGAAACAATGGGTGCTGTTCTGTGACCCAGTCCCAGCCGCCACAAATGAACTCTGGAAACAGGGGACTGCAGTAAGGATGGATATGCCACAGGACGCCATTCGTGCCTTATACACGTCGATGCCACGCACACGGACAAGTTATCAGGGCCCATGGCGGTCCCTGTGTGTACCATGCAACAGGGCACATGCTGAACTGAGGTGACTGAACTCCTAATGATTTCTGCAGAGTATACTAATGTATATGTCCTGTGAATATGAACGTCCTATGTCTAGTCGTACAAGGAGTTCTGTTTCTTTCTGAACATCAGTGCACTACGCAGGAAGACTGTTAAGAAAAAAATCACTATTCTACCGATAACATACAAGTGGGAACGCAATAAAGTGCAAAAATCGAAGCTCTCCTCTTCTCACACGAATGATGTATATGTTCTCACGTTGTGGTTCAAAATGGTTCAAATGGCTCTGAGCACTATGGGACTTTACATCTGAGGTCATCAGTCCCTTAGAACTTAGAACTACTTAAACCTAACTAACCTAAGGACATCACACACATCCATCCCCGAGGCAAGATTCGAACCTGCGACCGTAGCGGTCGCGCGGTTCCAAACTGAAGCGCCTAGAACCGCTCTGCCACAACGGCTGGCCGTTGTGGTACAACAATGAACTTTCATTATAGGACCAAGTAGAAGAAAAGAAATTTTCAATCCGATGGAAACGATGACCTCACTGTTTGGTCCCCTCCCCCAAATGACCAAACCAACCAGGAATTTTCGCATATTTGTGTCTTCTTTTTCAATGTGAATGTGAGGTTACATGTTACTAAATTTGTGACTTGTAATGTAACACATTATTATTATTATTTCTTTCATTTCTATTCTTCCTCGTTCTTTTCTATATAATAATTTTGTCCCATAGATAACATTGGCATACAAAAGCGGTAGAAAGTGAATCTTGAGTTTCTCCCGGCGTATTTTATAATCAATTTGATTATCAAAAGAGGTAGAAAGATGGTCTTCAATTTTTTAATTGCTTTACATTCATCTGTCTGTCTGTCTCTGTAAGTGGTAGCTCGTAGACGTGTGACGAGTTCCGCCGCATTGGTATTGTGCAGAAGTGTGTATTCCAATTATGAATTAGAAGTTAATAAAGGAAGTTATCGACATAGCAAAGTTTATTCGTACATTCACGACAACGATACCCATCTGTTCATCTCCCCGCGACGCGCCGCGAATCCTGCATCGAGAGTATCGGAGCAGACAACAATAATTAGCGTGAAAAGAAGAGGGGCAATCTGGAACCAGTACTGTCATACCAGGCTCTATACACAATGGCGGTAACAAGAAAAAAATTATGTAAATTTAAATGATGAATAAATGTATTGAATATCGAAGGTCTCTTTTTATTAGTGCCAAATAGCTCTGAGCACTATGGGACTTAACATCTGTGGTCACCAGTCCCCTAGAACTTAGAACTACTTAAGCCTAACTAACATCACACACGTCCATGCCCGAGGCAGGATTCGAACCTGCGACCGTAGCGGTCACGTGGTTCCAGACTGAAGCGCCTAGAACCGCTCGGCCACACCGGCCGGCTATTAGTGCCAGTTAAAGTTCACTCAGGATTTGTGTACCTTCCAATTTGTTTCAATCATTCTTTCAAAATTTTCCTTTTAATTATTTAAGCAGCAAATTTTAATCAGTTTTCCAATATATATATAAAACATTTTATATCCTCCTGCCACTATTCAGACTATCCATTCAGAAAAAGGTTGATTTTACCATCAAGTTCTGCGTGTGACATTTCCTCAATTTAAGCCATTCCCTGTTTTATTTTTCTTGTATATACAAATTGCTAACACTTTGATTTCATTGGTACCATTGTCACTAGTGTCAAAATATTTCACCACACGATAAGCACAGCGTGACAGCTGCTCAAAAACTAGAGTTAAATTTAGCGAACTTGGTGCATACATCTGCTCCCTTGTTTCACAAAGCCATGGATAGGAAACGGCTAACTTGACAAAAAAGTTCGATCGTTACTAGTGCGTTTGTCGTGGACTACATTGTCAGGCTTGTTACGTTTCATTGTTCGCAATTTATGTTCTCCCAGTCCAAATTTTTCCTATATACAGCACCAGCAGGAAAGAGAAAAATTCTAGAGAAATGAACGTACACGTACCACATTTACATTGCTAAGTAGAAATGGACAGAAAATACTACTAATGTGTTGTTAACGGTGAACGTGTACTTTGGCGAGGAAACGGATATCAGTAGTTGCATACATAGCACCAGCGTTAATATATAGGATGGTTATAGTTAAACTTTCCATATTTAACATGTTATAACACGAAAATTTTTTAACTTACAAGGACCAAACTTGATAGCATTAATGTCAAGGACATGGGGAAGAGAAGTAATTCAGTATCACTTCAATTGAACAACTTTTAATGTGCTGCTACGACACATCATACCATTACATACCGGTACCATTACTGCTAGAAAAGGGCCTCAACATGACGCCCATCAGTGTCCAGAAGAGTCTGAAAGCACAAGATAGCGTTCTGCAGATCAGCATTTGTGTGAATGTTCCACTGATAACCCTACCCTTCAGGTAACCCCACAAACAGAACAGGGAGTGAGGTCAGGTATTGTGCTTGACAAGCATCTGGAAACGATTGGCTGTTTCCGAGAAGCAGGTGAACTTCACTAGCAATGTGCGGTGGGGTCACATCTTGCATGAAAACTGTTGAGTTCAATGCGTCTCTCTCCTGTAAGGCGGGTATGATGTAATGACGAAGCATATCACAGTAACGCTGGCCAGTCACACTGCACGTCTTTGGTCCTTGAGCTCCAACCTGTTCAAAAATGAATGGGCCAATCATGACCGTAGCAGTGGAGCCAAACCATACGGTGATACGTTCAACATACAAACGAACTTAATGTAGAGTGCCTAGAGGTAAAGAGCCCCACACTCGGCAATTCTGTGTGTTTACCTCACCCGTCAGAGAAAAATGAGCTTCGTCTGTCCATAGGATGGTTCAGGGCCAGCACTCATCAACTTCAATCCTAGCGAGAACACGTCGTTGTGCGTCCTGTGGTACAAGCTGCTGTACGATATGGATCTTGTACGGACACCATTTGAGAATGGTTCGAAACACCTTCCGTACAGTCGACCACAGGATGTTCGACTGTCGTGACACAGCACGCACACTGCCTGACGATGGGGAATTGCGCGGAGTGTTGTCTGCCATAGCAACAGCGATTTCATCATCCACCTGCCGTGCAACCGGTCATCGGCTTCTTCCCGGAGCGAGCCCAGTTCTCCAGTTGATGCGATCTTCTTCATCACGCTCCGCACAGCAGGTGGAGAAAGAGGACCCTTCCCTAATCCTTTCAGCCTGCAATATCCTCGAAGAGTAGCTGCAGGATTACTGTTGTTTTCGTAATAGAGCTTCACCAATAATGCCATGCTCCTGTTGTCCAAGCTCATGTCGACATGTCAACAAGTGCGCTGCGACTGGTCAGGTGTGAGACTATGAATCACGGCACCTGGTGGCCATAGCTGGAACTAGAAGGTAGCGCTGTGACGCATGGAAATCGTGGACCCCATATTCTGGACGTTAATGCTACCAAGCTTGGTATTCGTACGGTAGTTAGTTTCAATGTTATAATGTGCTAAATAGGGAAAGTTTAATTATAACCACCCAGTTTTCTGATACAGCAGCTACCGATACATCAGCTACTGATGCCACATACACCCACATAAAGAATTTGTCCAATATATTTTCGGAAGCATCACTGCAATGAGGAGGTGAAATGATTTATCCCTGGATTACTAAACCCTTGTAAAATTTACGATTGCAGTAGGGTATAAAACGGCTCATTTTGTACTTAATTTGGTATGTGGCTGAAGGTCTAATAACTGAAGATCTAATAACTGTTCAAAAATGGCTCTGAGCACTATTTTATTTATTTATTTATTTATTTATTTAACCTGATCAGATTAGAGCCATCAGGCCCTCTCTTACATCGGACCAGTGTTCCACACATGCAGCATTTCACACATCAGAGTTACATCATGAACATAGTTTAAATGAGAAAATTAGCTTACTCTAGTGACAATATGAATAAAGAGTAGTGACTAAGACCTAATAAAGTAAATGCGGAAGTATTTTTACAACAGTTGCTATACATACAGATTACGATAAAAGCAATAATAATAACAGTAAAACAAAAAAATCAAATAATAATGATAAACATGACTAAGACCTAATAAAGTAAATGCTGGCAGTATTTTTACATCAGGTGCTATACATACAGATTATGGTGAAAGCAATAATAATAACAGTAAAAAAAATCAAATAATAATGACAAACATGAGAAAGATTGGCAATAGTAATGAAGGTTTGTGCAGATGTACATTAATATCTTGGTGTGTAAAGTAGATGTTTACTAGTATAGCGAGTTTTGGGTAAGGGAGGTTTAAGGAGGGGGAATGAGGGAACTAATGAGGTGAAGTGCACTCATGTACAGAGGAAGGCATTACTGTTGCTTAAGTAGATACGTCATTAACTGTTTTTTGAAGCCGGTCATGTTTTTAAGTTCTCTAACTATGGGACATAACTTCTGAGGTCATCAGTCTTCTAGAACTTAGAACTACTTAAACCTAACTAACCTAAGGACACCACACACATCCATCCCCGAGGCAGGATTCGAACCTGCGACCGTAGCGGTCGCGCGGTTCCACACTGTAGCGCCTAGAACCGCTCGGCCACTCCGGCCGGCTCTAATAACTGTAATTAACTAATGCGTAACCTATTTCCTTTGAATAAAATGTGTAGCAAACTTTACGATGGTTTAGTACCAATGTAATATTTTCCCGTCTTTGGTCTTCTAGGCTGATATATTTACGTCGCTCTAAGCTCTTCAGATCAGTTAGAATTGGAGCACGGACCCGTTTAGTGAAGCTGGGTAGGCGGCAGCAGCTACGGTAGTTCCCTGTGGATCGGCTTCACTCGCTCTCCCCCTAGGCGAGCTCTCGCCGATTGCGACTCAACAGGTGCGTGGACCCTTCCGCACGACTATGCAAACGTCACAGCGCAGTGTGAGGCTTTCAAGGTCACAGCGCCTACTGGTCATCACCGATTTCGTCCAGATCTGTGTCATATTCAGAACTTGGCCAGAAATGAAAGTGACAGAAGTGGGAGATGCAGATGACCAGGCATTTAGAAAAGGAATTTTTTGCGCCGGTCGGGCTGGCCATGATCCACTTGGGGTAGCGTAGTGTCCAGGGAGAGATTGGCGCAGCCGAAAGAGTACGGAACGGTAACGCAACGATCGTGCCACAGAGTCCCTCCGCAGAAACTTTCTTTCATCTCCCATTTTGACGTTACTTACACTGAAGATTATCAAGCCACTTTACAGAACCTTAGACGAGCCATCAAGTCGAAACGGCGAGACGTGTTGTCTAATGACGTTATCCGGCTGCATGATAATACCCACCCACACACGGCCAGTGCGATGAAGACGACATTGCAGCATCCGTCGTACAGTCCCGACCTTTCGCCGCGTGACTTCCATTTGTTTGGGCCTCTAAAACAAAGCTATTCGCGGACACCGATTCGTAACGGACACGAAGTGTGTAACTGGGTCCAGGCCTGGATACGACAGCAGCTTCTTCCAGTATGGAATCGACCGGCTAGAGCCGCAATGGGATGAATCTACCAACACTTTTGGTGACTATTTTTGAGTGTGCGTACTGTGTATAACTACATTTTTGAGTTAATAAATTCTTTACCGTTACTTTACACTAGTGACCGGGTTTCATTGGAATGCCCCTTATACTAGCTTCTTACCTATGGCTTCGTCCGTGTGTGTGTATGCCACGTGTATAGCACACATGTGTGTGTGTGAATCTCTGTTCTTTTTTACACCATATCACTCGAGGGAGAAATTTTAAATTTATCTGTCCCTCTTCCGTTCCTGACACCCCATCCCACTTACACCTACCTCATAACACCCTCTCCGTCTTCCACCTCACATCTTCTCCCTTGTCCGCCTGCCTCCTCATACCCTCTTCTTTTTCCGTCTGCCACAATCCCTCTCCATTTTCCACTCCACCTTCCTCCTACAAATCTCCCTCCTATCATCTCCCTCTGTTAACTTCTTCCTCCTTCTCCCTCTGTCCATCCCCTCCACCTCCCTTTCGCCGTCAAACTCTTCCTCCCCCTCTCTCTTTCCACCTCCTCCTCCTCTCTTTACATTTCCTCCTCCCATCTCTCTTTCCTTCTCCCACCTCTCTGTCCAACTCCTGCCTCCTCTCTCTGTCAGTCACCTCCTCCCATCTCTCTCAGCCCATCTCCACTGCACCCTGTCTCTCTCCACCTCCTCCTTCCCTCTCTCTTTCCGTCTCCTCCTTCCCCCTCTTTCTCTTCATCTTCTGAGTCACCACGTTTTCACTCTCCCCACCCCCAGCCCCAACCGCAGGTGATTCTTACTCTCACAGGACTTCTTTTTCAGACGGTAGATAGTGTGTGTAAGAAGTATGGTTGAAATCGATACAGTGGTTTAGGAGATTTGGAACCTAGAGGGATGTCCTTTTATAAAACCCAAACACACAGACATATACAGGGTGGTCCATTGATCGTGACATGGCCAAATATCTCACGAAATAAGCGTCAAGCGAAAAAACTACAAAGACGAAACTTGTCTAGCTTGAAGGGGGAAACCAGATGGCGCTATGGTTGGCCTGCTAGATGGCGCTGCCATAGGTCAAACGGATATCAACTACGTTTTTTAAAATAGGAACCCCCATTTTTTAAAACATATTCGTGTAGCACGTAAGAAATATGAATGTTTTGTTGGACCATTTTTTTCGCTTTGTGATAGATGCCGCTGTAATAGTCGCAAACATAGGGCTCACAATTTTAGACGAACAGTTGGTAACAGGTAAGTTTTTTAAATTAAAATACAGAACCTAGGTACGTTTGAACGTTTTATTTCGGTTGTTCCAATGTGATACATGTACCTTTGTGAACTTATTATTTCTGAGAACGCATGCTGTTACAGCGTGATTATCTGTAAATACCACATTAATGCAATAAATGCTCAAAATGATGTACGTCAACCTCAATGCATTTGGCAATACGTTTAACGACATTCCTCTCAACAGCGAGTAGTTCGCCTTCCATAATGTTCGCACACGTGTTGACAATGCGCTGACGCATGTTGTCAGGTGCTGTCAGTAGATCACGGTTACAAATATTCTTCAACTTTCCCCACAGAAACAAATCCGGGGACGTCAGATCCGGTGAACGTGCGGGCCATGGTATGGTACTTCGATGACCAATCCACCCGCTATTCAACACCGCTTCAACCGCACGCGAGCTATTTGCCGGACATCCATCATGTTGGAAGTACATCGCCATTCTGTCATGCAGTGAAACATCTTGTAGTAACATCGGCAGAACATTATGTAGGAAATCAGCATACATTTCACCATTTAGATTGCCATCGATAAAATGAGGGCCAATTATCCTTCCTCCCATAATGCCGCGCCATACATTAACCAGCCAAGGTCGCTGATGTTCCACTTGTCGCAGCCATCGTGGATTTTCCGTAGCCCAATAGTGCATATCATGCCGGTTGACGTTACCACTGTTGGTGAATGACGCTTCGTCGCTAAACAGAACGCGTGCAAAAAATCTGTCATCGTCCCGTAATTTCTCTTGTGCCCAATGGCTGAAATGTACACGACGTTCAAAGTCGTCGCCATGCAATTCCTGGTGCATTGAAATATGGTACGGGTGCAATCGATGTTGATGTAGCATTCTCAACACCGACGTTTTCGAGATTCCCGATTCTCGCGCAATTTGTCTGCTACTGATGTGCGGATTAGCCGCGACAGCAGATAAAACACCTACTTGGGCATCGTCATTTGCTGCAGGTCGTGGTTGACGTTTCACATGTGGCTGAACACTTCCTGTTTCCTTAAATAACGTAACTATCCGGCGAACGGTCCGGACACTTGGATGATGTCATCCACGATACCGAGCAGCATACATAGTGAAACGTCCCCTTAGAACAATTTATACAAGACTGTGCTTAAACTGACACACAATGTTTTTTAGCGCAACGCAATCTGACTTTCAAAAATCCCTACAAAAGGATGGCCCTGACTAACATTAAACTATACCTTTCAGAAATCACTTACCTCACAAAAATCTTCATTACTCAAACTACTGCAATACAGCGAGCACCACTACTGCCGGCTAAATAAAAGATTCAAACTACGGAAGGCACTAACTACTGATAGGGATAGTTAGCAAATGAAAGATATTAATAGAGAACAAACAATGTATTTACCTTAATAGTCATAATATATATAGCAGTTCATGACAAATTACAAAACTCCGCCATCTCTCTCCCCACATCCACCACTGTTGGCGGCTCACCTCCAACTGCGCAACGCTACGCGCTGTTCACATCCAGCTGCCGCTGCCCAACACTACAATGGCAGACAACAATGCAAACTAGACACAGACTGCACACAGCACAGCCAGTGATTTTTATACAGAGGTGGCGTTACCAATAAAAAAAACCTAAACAGCCTACTTACATAGCCCCCATGCTCCCCACAAAAAATTTTACAAATTGGTTTGGGCAGTGGCCAATACAGATTTGAAAAAATTTTTCATAATTACAATAACAAAGAAATCAAATGCACACACTTATTGATACAATGTTGGTCAAAAGCTCAAATTTTCTCACAGTCCATAAAGACAGTCCTGATCGTTCATCACGGTAAAATAGTAGTGTTTTTCTCAAAGTCTGAGCAGTAGAAGAAAATGCACACGGAAGTAGTGGATTTCCATGCAGTCTTGAAGAAGTAGTGTTGTCCTTCCAACGGAAAGACAGTGCTGACTCTCGACATGCAGACAAGTAATGGGTCACAACAGAGCAAACCCACAGCAGAGTCATTCGAAGTTTTGAAGAATATTGGTAGGTAGGTCATCACAGAGCAGGCCCACTGTAGTCCTGGTAGAGATTACGGTATTGGTGGGCCACCAGAGGTGCAGACCCACTGCAGTCCTTGTAGAAATAATGGTATTGACGGATCATCAAAGATGTAGACCCACTGTAGTCCTTGTAGAGATAATGGTACTGGTGGGTCATCAAAGATGCAGACCCACTGTAGTCCTTGTAGAGATGGCCAGCAGCCATCTGTTGTGACTGTGCAGGTGCACAATCGCCATTGTAGAGTCTTTCGGATGATATAGCAAGTCCATAACCACCACTTGTGCACTCACAAAGTTTTTGGAATTGTCCTTAGAACGAGCAATGCTGTTATCCAGTCCCTTGCTGAATTATCAACACACGTGCAAACACTAACAGTCCCTACTTCTTACATATTGTCCATATACTATGACCAACAGAAACGTGTGCTGTGAAATGGAACTTACAAGTTACTTAATTTGATTAACTGGTGTCAATTACAATATTATAACACGAAAATATAATTACAAAGGTATAAAATACATCATTAAAAACATAACAATACAGATAACATTTGTAGTACAGGCTTTGCAAAAGAATAGAAATAAACATATACATCAGTGTTACAGGAATTATGAGATGAGTACAAAAATAAAAGATCAGAATCACTTTCGAAACATCAACTTCACACATGAGCATTAAAACAAAACAGAATAAATAATGTGTAAGCATATTTATAAGGTAAATAACATATTATTAATGCCAATTATATTTGAGGATAACAGTATTCCTCATCATAGTGAATGTAGCTTAGTATTAGAAGAAGAAAAAATCCTATGAAACTACACAGAGACAGGAAGAAAACAAATACACAAGGGTACACAAACATATAGTGGGATAATACAAAAGGAAAGGACAGGGTTTGTTGTACTGCAGTATTTTGCAAACAAAACTTTCTTTACTTCTTGGAGATCTCCCTTCATTCCTCATTATTCCCAAAAAGTCCTATCTATACCTGCTTTCTGTATTCTATTCATATTTCTTTCAATATAATTATTTCTCAGTGTACAATACTCATTTTGGCCCAAATCTTTTTCATATAACCTCGCAACGCATTCTTTACCTACTCTCCATAGTCAGTTTCTTATATAGTCTACCCCTCTTAAGCTAACTTAAATCTACTGAGCTCAGATGCTAAACTAAGGGACGAGGCAATGCAGCATCTCATAAAACAATTAATATAAACAGCAATAAAAAAAACGCAGATTTGCGAAGCAAGCAGCATTAAGAAATTAGCAATGCAATTGTAATATTACAACTAATCTAAGGCAATGTGCAGCAAACAATAAAAATAAATCATTAGTAAAACTGGCTTAACAGAATAATGTAAAGTCAAATTCAATAACACTATGCCTGGCAAACAGCAGTAACTTATACCTAAACATGACATAGCTCAAGCAGAAAAAATATTACAGTAAAAACAACAATGCAGATAAGGGAAATGTATTTTCACATCTTAATGTCTATGTAATTAAAGTGGTGCACCACAACAACTTATTGTAAAAAAAATATTACCATGTACTTGAAAAGAAAATTATGTGTCCAGTTACTGTTACTAGTCTCTTCTTATTGTTCTTTCCTTTCCAAGTGTTCCTTTTTTTTTTAAGAATGTGGATTACAAAATTATCATTTAATAGATCTGTTGACAGAAAGTGTTCACATTAGCAAATGCATCTAAGTTTATTTTATAAAACTAATGCTGTAACACAGCTGGAAAACAGGTATCAAATGAAATAAGCAATTACGCAAACCAAAGCATAAAAATATCATTCAATAGTCATGTGACATTTCATAAGTTAGTAGAAATTCTCTCAACTCTCGTAGAAAGACGCTTGTTGTAATCAGGTGTGCAGATGTAAAAATATTTCTCGTCATTTCAATTGGGCATTTCAGTAAATATCATAAATTACGTGCTCCACAGTATGCTTTCAACAAGGAAATGTCAATAGCGAGGATAATGGCCTCCCCTTTTTTTTTTCTACCTGTGCTTCCGGAAAGGCACACCCTAATGGCTTGTTCTCCAGGTGTCTGACACAGCGGTGTGCCGACGACGCACGTGCAGGTGGTCACTTAACTTTCTTACAGAAATATTTACGACAGCAGTTTCCGCTACAGTGACAGTCTCATATAAAAATTTCACAGGTCGAGAATTTACGTTGCAAATGTGTAGAAACAAAATCCTATGAATATAACAGTGTCCAAAAAAATTTTCGCCGGCATTGTGATATATTCACGCATTTACACACATTTCATAACTCTTAAAGTACGATTTTTGGTTTCTAACATCCTGTTTCACAAGTCAAGAGTCCCTAACTTCTATTCATTATTCATATACATATAAACACGTAATCACATTCCTCATATATGGTAGCATCATCTTATTGACATAAACATACCTCAACAGCATAATACACATCGTCGTCGTAAAGATAACATCATAACACCTCAGTCAAATCTCAAAAAGGTCGTAGCTTTCTGCAATAATTTCAAAACCTAAAAAAATTCTCTGCTCATATGAAAAGCGTCATCTGCCTCAAACGCACTTTAAAAATCATGATCCCATACCAAAGCTCTCATAGTATCACAATGGTTCCGAAAAAATATGAAGAGTTCACACAGTACAGACAAAATACAATTTCGTATGTGTGAAGTTATCCAACGGTGTAATTACGTAAACATGTGTCACTGACGTAGTAAAAAACATGTTTATCTCTCAGTTAAATGATCAGATAGCTGTGTAATTTATGTTTTAGAGAAATATGGTACCGATGTGTAAAGTTGTATAAGCAAATACCATATTAGCTAGGGTTCCTTGTGCTTGCCAAACACATGGTACACAAAGTAAGCATATACCCCCCTGAGGATTAATGTAATTATACCCTCAGGTGTTACAGATTACAGCAATGGAATGAAATGTATCACTGAAAACTTTCTTTGTAATTCAAAAATCTTTAAAAATAAAACTGGTACAAAATTAATCACTGAAATGCGTGTCCTGTAGCGCTAAATGTGCATCTTGTTGTAAGATAATCTCTGTGGAAGTGTCATAGTTATTTTCCTCCGAAAGCTAAGTTCTGCAGAAGCCAATGTACTTACCTCATGATAAACAAAAGTGAAATGCTTTGCATAGAGATATCTTAGTTATTACGCTTATTGTTGTGATGATGAAAGTACTGTGCTGTAAGTATTGTTGTGCTATGGAAAAGGCTGTCTCCTTGTAGCTATACCACAAAAGTTACTAATAAAACATGTTTTGCTTTCCAGAAGAATTCAGAAAAACTGTGCAGATATAAAACAGATACACCGCAAAAGCAACATTGTAAATTGTCACTCATTAGTAGCGTTGTGATAAAAATCGTGTAGCTGTCACATAAACTAACCACTGTGTCATCTGGTATCTTGCAGAAAGTACTTTAAATCCAGAATGTATTTTCAAGTAAACCAAAATGTTGCATTAAAATCTCATTAGCAGTACCAGTATATGTTTTAAGTATGTGAGCCTTATGGTCGTTACGTAATCGTGCCACTAACAAGCAAGAATGTACACACACAATAACGCTGTGTCGTCAGTTCACTATAACAATGCATTTGTAATTTCTGTTTAAATAAGTTCTCTTGGTTCTTGACTGGATATTTAACTTCAAACATTGTTGCATATTAACAGATTCTAAGTCTGACAATGCATACTAGAAATGTGAAGTTAAGAGTTTTATGGCAAAGACAAAGTTAAAAAGCAGATTATCTCTCAATAAGCGGTTTTACATGTGAAGTGTGGTGCAATCCTTTATTCTTCATAGTACTCAGAGTTTGAACTTGAATGTAATTGTCAGGCGGTATAGTCGGTAAAGAAGGTTTTCTCAAGGTTAGCGTGTATGTTATTTTTCTCTGAGCCGCCTGGCGCACGCGGCTACCTGCTGTGCGAGTCATTTTCTGTCTCTTTGTTGGCGCGCGTTGTTATTGGAATTAGGAGACCTAACTTCTACAAATTCGCCATGCCGAGAGGGCCCAGCCGTGTTAGAATCCCGCCAGTTCTGATGAAATTGACGTCTGTCGTTATGATCATATCGTCTGTCGTCTTGTCGGTAGATTCCATATTTCTTTCTTGTCGGTCACGTGGTGGAGAATTTCTCCCTGAGTCGTAACTGCGCGCTGGACCGTTGCGTCTAAAGTTATTCTGTCTCCCTTGATAATAATTGTTTTGGTTCCCATATTGTCTGTTTCTCTGATTGTCTCTGTGATAGTCATTACCGCGGAGAGGTGATCTTTCCCTGTAATTATTACTACTCTGCCAACGGTTGTCATACGGGTGGTGTCTGTTTTGGTCACGATTTGTGTTGTGAGAATAGCCTTGTCGCGTCCAGTTATTATCGAGGAATTGTGACGGATGTGACCTGTAATTGTTGTGTTCCTGTTTCCGCATTCCGCGATTGTCAGTGTCAATTTCCAATTCTTGTAACAGTCCCTGAAAAGCTTCAATGTCGTCTTTGCAACGTCCTGCCAAAATAATGTGTCGTAAATGTTCAGGCAATTTGGTTAAGCAAATGCGGATAAGTTCTGAGGGGCTGTATGGGTTTGACAGGTACTGATTCTTGTGCAACATGTCCTCAAAATATTTCATAAGACTGGAAAATTCAGATTGTTCGAAACGTTTCATCATTATGATGCTATGTTTTACTCGGTCTTGTGTGGCTTGAGACCAATATGCTGAGAGGAAGGCATGGTAAAACTCTCCTTCACTGTGGCAATCGTGAATGACCGATCGCATTCTTACAGCTGGTTCATTCTCCAAGTTGCCACACATAAATTCTAATCTGTGTTCTAATGACCAGTTGGGAGGAAAACAATGAGAGAATTGATGGAGCCACGCTTGTGGGCTGAATGTTGTTGGCAGAATTCTTAAATGTTTTGAATTTACGTGTAGTAATGAACAGCTTATAGTCAAAGTCATCGTGTTGGCGAGTAGCATATCGGTCATTGTTATGTCGTGTCGGCGGTTCCATCTCAAAATTCGGTCCACCTTGCCAATTCCTTTCATAATTACCGAAATGCCCTGTGTTATTATTTTGTGGCTTTTCCGTATTTCTAAGTTCCTCTTCCCGTGTTGGAGCGCGAGTGTCCTCTGAAATATGTAATTCTTGTATCACCTGCGTCAACTGATCTTGTACTTCCCGGATTTCTCTTTTGTACTGTGTATTGATTTGATTTTGATTTTATTTGAATTTTCTTATTTGTTCATACTCTTCTGTGTCAGTGAAGGCTACGGGTCTTGTGTCATTCAGATCATCATCTACCTTTGTAGATAAGTTAGTGACCTGATCCGAAAGTTCAGCTACTTTCTCCGATAGTGAACACATTTCCTCAGTGTGTTTTTCTGAACCAAGTTTCAGAGTGTCCATTTGTGTTGAAATCGAATCTACTGTGTCCTTTAAGTTTTCCTGAGTTTTTGCAAGTTGCATAACCGAATCGGTAGATGCAACTGAGTCAATTTTAGCCCACAAGGTCTCATGATTTTCATGAACAATGGTTTGCAGTTCTTTTATGGCTGCTTCGTGATTCTGTAATGCATTTTCATGCCGCGAAAAAATAGGTTGAAAATGCTCACAAATTTGTGTTTTTACGTCATTACAGACTTTTTGACATTTCGATTCAATGTTATGTAACTCAGTAGTTAAATCTTCACGTGTTTGTTCAAGCGTGGTGTGAAGATTTTGTTCCATTGCATCTAACTGTTGCTGTGTTTGTCTCTGGTGTTGTTCCATTGTGTCTAACTTTTGAAGCTTTTGCTGTGTTTGTCTCTGATTTTGTTCCATTGTGTCTAACTTTAGAAGATTCTGTTCTATTGTGTCTAACTTTCGTAGCCTTTGTCCCATTTGTTGCATTAATTGTAATAACAGTGCACTGGTGTCTGAAACATGTTCCTCAGTGCTATTCGGCAACACATTTGAACCGGCAATATTCGCAGTTTGAATAGCAGAAAATGTGTCTTGACTTATTTGAGAAAAGGGTGAGGACACAAAACCTGAATCTACAGTATTTGCAAGATTGTGTCCTGTCATTTCGGATTCCTGAGAGGAGCTGTTGCCGACCGATCGATCGATAATGCTTCCCTGTTCACTAATTGTTTCACTGTCTACACCATTGTTTGCAGCCCGCTCCTTTTCCCTATGTACAATTACCAAATTACTACTTTGAACATTAGTTAATTCATTACTCGGTGGCGCTAACACACTGCTTTCTTCACTGTCATTTCTCAGTTTACTTTGGAGCCTAGTATTACGTTTTTCACACGCCATTATTGTCACAATATTTCACACGACAACACAGAAAAGCACAATTTTAAGAGCAAAAATAAGAGAACACATTAACATAGAACTGAAAATAATATCTAGTTAATTGCAGCTGCGAAATACTTGGTGCAAATCTACATGCATGCCACAACTGTTTTACTGTGCAACAATGAAAAACCACAACTACCAACTACCAAGGAGATTCTCTCTACAATTACGCAATAGCAATAAACAAAATCTACACTAATTACACAAACTACCAGAAAAAAATCAGAAGATTTCAGTGAGGTATCCTCGGCTAAGGGTCGACATATGAAACGTCCCCTTAGAACAATTTATACAAGACTGTGCTTAAACTGACACACAATGTTTTTTAGCGCAACGCAATCTGACTTTCAAAAATCCCTACAAAAGAATGGCCCTGACTAACATTAAACTATACCTTTCAGAAATCACTTACCTCACAAAAATCTTCATTACTCAAACTACTGCAATACAGCGAGCACCACTACTGCCAGCTAAATAAAAGATTCAAACTACGGAAGGCACTAACTACTGATAGGGATAGTTAGCAAATGAAAGATATTAATAGAGAACAAACAATGTATTTACCTTAATAGTCATAATATATATAGCAGTTCATGACAAATTACAAAACTCCGCCATCTCTCTCCCCACATCCACCACTGTTGGCGGCTCACCTCCAACTGCGCAACGCTACGCGCTGTTCACATCCAGCTGCCGCTGCCCAACACTACAATGGCAGACAACAATGCAAACTAGACACAGACTGCACACAGCACAGCCAGTGATTTTTATACAGAGGTGGCGTTACCAATAAAAAAACCTAAACAGCCTACTTACAATAGCACACGCCCGTTGGACATTTGATCACAATAGCCATACATCAAAACGATATCGACCTTTTCCGCAATTGGTAAACGGTCCATTTTAACACGAGTAATGTATGACGAAGCAAATACCGACCGCACTGGCGGAATGTTACGTGATACCACGTACTTATACGTTTGTGACTATTACAGCGCCATCAATCACAAAGCGAAAAAAGTGGTCCAACTAAAACATTCATATTTCTTTACATACTACACGAATATGTAATAAAAAATGGAAGTTCCTATCTTAAAAAACGCAGTTGATATGCGTTTGACCTATGGCAGCGCCATCTAGCGGGCCAACCATAGCGCCATCTGGTTTCCCCCTTCAAGCTAGATGAGTTTCGTTCTTTGTAGTTTTTTCGTTTGATGTTTATTTCGTGAGATATTTGGCCTGGTCACTATCAATGGACCACCTTGTATAGTGTCTCTGCTGAGAGTCGTCAGGCGCAGTTTCTCTGGTGTTTCGGTAGATATCTGCAATTTCGTTTTTCGCACTGAGTAGCCGGAGTCAGCGCAAACAGTTACTGATCGTCACTTCTTTCATGCGATACCCAGTGTCAACAGAAAGCATCGGTTTGTTGCCCATCACAAACAAAATGATTTTTAAATCGGAATCTTACGTACGCCTTCCGAAGAGCGCTCCCAAAGTAGTCCAGTTCGATATTCATTTTATCGATATGTGCTAACAGGGACATTAAAACAAGAAGAATAAATAGCAGTCCAGCAGCGACTAAATAGCGCTGCTGTGTAATGGTAGCAGTCAGCGCGGTCCAAAGCAGTGCTATCACTGCTGGAATACTGGCTATTCTTCGAGTTGAATTGTCCCTATTGATACTTACCGATAAAACTAGAATCGGATTAGTCTAATCTGCGGAGATTTCTATCGAATGGGCACGGAAAATTCCGCTTTAAAAATTACTTTGTAACGGGAATCAAACCGGCGGTTTACGTCGACACTGGGCATACAGTCCAAAACCGAGATTGCAGATGTCTGCTGAAAGACCAGAAAAAATGCTCCTGAGGACGCTTTGGAGAGACGCCCTATGTATAGCGACACATTTTAATCTGTCCTACCGTATTTCTACTATACATGGTGACACACGGGAGACGGACGGTTTTGAACTGCGTAGTACTAAGGGCGCGGTGGTGGGAGGTGGTCGTGGTGGGGATAGTTCTGATCCACACAAGACGCCATTTCATTTACTCAGTCACTATGGAGCAGTGGGACTTGCAACGTCGAGTGTTTGTGTATGACAGTTTCGTGAAAAGTGGTGAGTCTATTATTGCTACGCAGCGATTGTATCGTGAGCGGTTTAATGTCGGTCGACATGGAGCTGTTCCGAGCTGTAACACAATCCTCAGATAGGTGGAAAACTTCAGATCAACTGGAAACATCCTGGATAAGAAGCATCCTGGCCCGAGACGCAGAGTAACGACACCAGAAAATGTTGAAAGGGTCAGGCAAGCGGCAGTCAGAAGCTCAGGACGGTCAGCTAGACGTCATGCTAGTGAGTTACGAATTAATCGTGAATCGGTTAGATGAATTTTGCATAAAGAATTGAAATTCCATCCCCACAGAAAGCTCATTGTCCAACAACTTAAGGAAACTGATTTTGCTGTACGAGAAGACTTCGCTTACAAAATGCAAGTGATTTTGGGATCGAATGAAAATGAAATTTTATTGATGAGCGATGAAGCTCATTTTCATTTAAACGGGACCGTGAATAAGCAAAATCTACGTTACTGGGCTCCAGAGCATTCACACCTTATCCACCAGCGTCCTCTACACTCAGAAAAAGTAACAGTCTGGTGTGCTCGTTGAACCTTATTTATATTTTTTAAGAGAACGGGGCCACAGTTACTGATAATTCGGTTCGTTACATTCGTATGCTTGAAACATTTTTGAAACCAGAACTAAGAAGACGACGAATCCCTTTAAAACGCGTTTGTTTCCAGCAGGATGGGGCAACATCACACACCGTAAACACTTCAATGACAGTTCTTAGACGCGTGTTTCCTGGCCGGATTATCTTACTTTTTGGCAATGTTCCTTGGCCTCCCAGGTCTACCGACTTGTCAGTATGTGACTTTTTTCTGTGGGGGTACCTTAAGAACGGTGTCTATAACCGCAAACAACGAAATTTGGACGAGTTGAAGATTGCAATCATTCAAGAAATTGCTGCCGTCCCTGCAGAGATTTTAGTCCTTGTCCTGGAGGATTTTCAGAAGAGACTTGAGTCGTGCATTCGAAGTGATGGACATCACCTTGACGACATTATTTTTCACCAATAACTTTGTTAACTAAAATGGCAAATAATGAGCTTTGATTTTGTGTAAATAAACATGCATTAATTTTAAAGTTGGCTGAGTATTATTTTATTAAAAACCGTGCGTCTCCCGTGTGTCACCCCGTATTTCCTGGAGCTTTTGGGTTTCTTATTTTGTTCAGTAATTGCTCATGTTTCCTCAGCTCTATCAAATCTACTCAACTTTGGTGTGGTAAAACATTATACTTTGTTTAAACGCGGAGACGTCACACTGGACAGTCTCGCTGACAGCAGCGGTCTGTTTTCAGGAGGTGCTGGAGACGCGGCAGTCGGAGTTCATGTGGCTGCTGCTCCTCAGGGAGAACGACACGGAGGCCGTGCTGCACGACGTCCACATTCAGTTCGACAGCCTCTTCCTCGTCGCGGTGCCGACGCCAGAAAGCGCCATACGTATCCTAGAGGCGTACAGAGTAGCCAAAGGGTACCCTCTGGTGACGCAGGGCTTTTGTACTTGGAATCCAACGTCTCAGCTCTCCTGTCGAACAGAGAGCATCAGAGTGCGACGGAATGACCTCATGGGCTACACGATTAAAACAGGAGCTGTTCCGGTAAGTGTATTCCCTGTGACAATATGAAGGAAAAATATTCAGTTGTTACGTGGTATTGTTCTCACCTCTCGTTGTGTATGCATATTATATCATAGTCTTTTATATTCTGTGCGTCCGGAGTTGTAGAAAGGCTTGATATTAAGAATAATTCCGCTGACAGCTGGTACAATTGTTGTTTCATTGATACACAGTCGGTTTCGCGTCTTAGAGCTGCTTCATCATGTGCAACTTACATGAGAGAGTGTAATAAGCAGTGATTCAACTTTGCGGATATTAAAATTAACAAGGATAATATCTAAAATAAACTCAATCTTAAAAGGTCATATGTGTACCCATCGTTCCTAGTCAAGATATATCATCCAGTGAATATTATCTGCCGGCCGCGGTGGCCGTGCGGTTCTAGGCGCTGCAGTCTGGAACCGCGGGACTGCTACGTTCGCAGGTTCGAATCCTGCCTCGGGCATGATGTGTGTGATGTCCTTAGGTTAGTTAGGTTTAAGTAGTTCTAAGTTCTAGGGGACTGATGACCTAAGATGTTAGGTCCTATAGTGCTCAGAGCTATTTGAACCATTTTTGAATATTATCTACATTACACTACAAACGAAAGTTTACAAAGACGTGATTCATTAATTTCGTAAAAATTTGCTTGTGAGCGGATCATATAGTTATAGAGCCTTGTTTTAACATTTGCCTGCATCTAAAAGAAGAAAAAATATTTTACAGTCGGGGACGCTAAAAAGCCGGATTGGCAATAAAAAATAGTCACTGTTAACGTGATTACTCGGGGCACAATGGAAGTTACTGTATGGAATGGTATGACGTGGCACTTACTTACCGGTCTGACGGCAGGGCAACCTCACGTTGGGAAGAGTAGAAGGACTCACACAGGCGTCTAAGACCAACTAACAGGCTAGAGGAACGGTAACTATCTTTTGGACGGTGTGACGTCATGTACTCATGACTAGGAGCGCCAGAATGCTATGGTGCTTTAATTCTAACTAATTATTCAACATGAACTGCGCGATTTCTTTTTTACATCTAAAAATTTCTCTGATGCTGGATTCTGCGCCCGGTTCCTTGCAAGTGCAAGGACTGGAAAAACGTGAGATTGAACGTCACCCACAGAGCTGACAATAACTAAATTGTTAAAGCCAGTTCATTTTAAAGGAAGCGTTTGGTTTACGGCAAACTAGTTTCCGAGGGTTAACAACGTTAAATACACTACTGGCCATTAAAACTGCCACACCAAGGTGAAATGCAGATGATAAACGGGTATTCATTGGACAATTATATTATACTAGAACTGACATGTGATTACATTTTCACGCAATTTGGGTCCATAGATCCTGAGAAATCAGTACCCAGAACAACCACCTCTGGCCGTAATAACGGCCTTGATACACCTGGGCATTGAGTCAAACAGAGCTTGGATGGCATGTACAAGTACAGCTGCTCATGCAGCTTCAGCACGATATCACAGTTCATCAAGAGTAGTGACTGGCGTATTGTGACGAGCCAGTTGCTCGGCCACCATTGACCAAACGTTTTCAGTTGGTGAGAGAACTGGAGAATGTGCTGGCCAAGGCAACATTCGAACTTTTTCTGTATCCAGAAAGGCCCTTACAGGACCTGCAACATGCGGTTGTTCATTATCCTGCTGAAATGTAGGGTTTTGCAGGGATCGAATGAGGGGTAGAGCCATGGGTCGTAACACATCTGAAATGTAACGTCCACTGTTCAAAATGCCGTCAATGCGAACAAGAGGTGACCGAGACGCGTAACCAATGGCACCCCATAGCATCACGCCGGGTGATACACCAGTATGGCGATGACGAATACACGCTTCCAATGTGCGTTCACCGCGATGTCGCCAAACACGGATGCGACCATCACGATGCTGTAAACAGAACCTGGATTCATCCGAAGAAATGACGTTTTGCCATTCGTGCACCCAGGTTCGTCATTGAGTACACCATCGCAGGCGCTCCTGTCTGTGATGCAGCGTCAAGGGTAACCGCAGCCGCGGTCTCCGAGCTGATAGTCCATGCTGCTGCAAACGTTGTCGCACTGTTCGTGCAGATGGTTGTTGTCTTGGAAACGACTCAGGGATCGAGACGTAGCTGCACGATCCGTTACAGCCATGCGGATAAGATGCCTGTCATCTCGACTGCTAGTGATACGAGGCCGTTGGGATCCAGCACGGCGTTCCGTATTATCCTCCTGAATCCACCGATTCCATATTCTGCTAACAGTCATTGGATCTCGACCAACGCGAACAGCAAAGTCGCGATACGATAAACCGCAATCGCAATAGATTACAATCCGACCTTTATCAAAGTCGGAAACGTGATGGTACGCATTTATCCTCCTTACACGAGCCAACACAACAACGTTTCACCAGACAACGCCGGTCAACTGCTGTTTCTGTATGAGAAATCGGTTGGAAACTTTCCTCGTGTCAGCAACCACAGCATCTTCTGCCTGTCGGTTAAATTTCTCTTCTGTAGTACGTAATCTTCTTGGTGTAGCAATTTTAATGGCCAGTAGTGTAATATCAAGACATGAGCTTCAATAAGTTGACTAGAGAGTCCAGAAAACACTTATTAAGACCGAAAATTAATGACATGAGGATAAGTTTTACAAAGCCTTTTTGAAATAGAACATAAAATAATTGATCCAGCGCGCCCGCCGCCGCTCGACCGAATCGGGATAGTTAACTGATCCAACGACTCAGAATCCTGCCTCTGGCTTGTTTAGAAAACACGAAGCAGACACATGTGACTGTGCAGGTACACAATACAGAGTCCACCACAAAAATGTATACACACTTTAAAGAACAAAAGTATTACTTATGTGTTTATGTTACATTTAATAATTGATCACACATGTTGTTCAACCTTCAGTTTAACACATGGTTACTTTAAATGTACAAAATGTTAACCGTTGGCTGCTATACACATAACAGACCTATGAGCGGTCGCCGCAACTACGTCACTCAGTGTTACGAGTACGGTGGAAATCGCTGCACATGTCGCTGTAATCTCCTGGCGATGCTCCTCCGCCGTGCTTGGCTTACGTCGATCGACGTTAACTTTCATAGTTCCCCCACAAGTAAAAGTCCGTAGATGTTTGAACCGGCGACCGTGGAGGGAACTCAATGGGACCTCTTCGTCCAATCAAACGCCCCGGAAAATTGCCATCCAGGAAAGATCGTACGGCTACGTGGTAGTGTGGTGGAACCCAATCCTGGTGGTAGAAGACCTCTTCATCAGCTCCATAAAGCGCACGTATACCTGGCAAAATTTATGTGCGTAACATTTCAGACTACACTTCTCCAGTGACAGTAGCATCAAAGGAAAAGGGTCCTACTAAGCCCCTGGATGATAGTTCACATCACATGTGTACCCCTGGTAGATTGACCGCTTTATACAATAAACATGCAGATTTTCCGATGCCCAGTACACACTGTTACGCCGATTCACGGTTCCAGTAAGTTTAAATTGTGCCTCATCATCCACACTACCTTCGTCGTAAATTGTTCGTCATCAGTTGTCATTTGATGATACCATTCGCAAAACTACATTCGGTGATCAAGATCGTCATCATTAATCGCGTGCAGTAATCGTGGAATGTAAACGTCCTCCTTTGCAGCTTTCAGAATTCATCGTATACTTGTACTGCTAACCCCCACTTCACGTTCACATTGCGTAGCAGACTTCTGTGGAGAATTAACAAACGTTTCTAACACGAGAGCAGGACTTGTAGCTGTACGCTGTCTTCTTGATCTTCTTTTGTGAATATCGCAAATCGTTCCATGCAATTCAAACTTATTAATGATGCATTTAATTGTTGGGTGAGTTGGCGGTTCTGCCTCCACTGACGTTGCACTTCAACAGCATTATCAAACTTGTAAAACCACCTCACTATACCTTTTCGTTGCTCGAATGTCAAGCGAACTCCAGCCATCTTGTTTCCTCAGTACCGAGATGAAAGCGCTAACATCTGTTGAGTCAAAGACCATACTACAACACACTCGTAGCTCAAATCGTACTACAATATCGATATCTCGATAGAACCTGACAAAGAGTGTACACTTTTTTCTGGCGGCCTATGTATAATTAACAGTTGTATGAGCACAGGAGGCTTCGTCAGGCACCACCAAAATGTCCAAGGCAATTATACTGGGAGACTGACATGATAATTCCAAAATTTTCATACCAATAAATCTATCATGGCAAGACACTACTCATAGGCTGTACAATCGGTGTGCCGGCCGCGGTGGTCTCGCGGTTCTAGGCGCGCAGTCCGGAACCGCGCGGCTGCTACGGTCGCAGGTTCGAATCCTGCCTCGGGCATGGATGTGTGTGATGTCCTTAGGTTAGTTAGGTTTAAGTAGTTCTAAGTTCTAGGGGACTGATGACCGCAGCTGTTAAGTCCCATAGTGCTCAGAGCCATTTGAACCATTTGAACAATCGGTGTACACCACAAATAATAATAACAATGATAAACGACAGCATTCTGATTAATTTCTAATAGGTAAACGTCTGAAATCGAGGCAACAATTTTAGTCGGTTGGTGGAACTCACCCATTTGGTCCCTGTAGGCAGGAATAAGTTCAAACGCCAACTGTTAACGAAATTCAAAAAAAGCGCCCTTGGTGCAGAACTGAAACGAATCCACATGTCGGTAGGCGGGATGGACTCAACTCGCATGCGTAAATACAAAGGTTGGCAAGAGAACTTTCTCTAGACTGTGCCAGAAAGCATTTATTAGCACGTGACAGTAGTTAATGGTTCATCAAATTTACTGCAGAAGCCAGCGAGACTTAATCTTCAAGACACATGTCATTCCTGCCTGGTAATGAGAACGAGAATCCAGTAGTAGTACATAAATCGTAAGTAAACAGGAAAGGAAGAAAAATTTAATAATTTTCTACACAAAATTTGTTAGAATTCGAGGCAAATGCGACACCAGTGTGGCCAACCGTAAGGCAGTTATAAGCGTCGTGCATCATAACGCAGGCGTTACACTTAAATTTGGAGAGAGTGCAGGGCCGACAAACTGCGAAATTCTGTTCAGGAAGCTGAGCTGCAGCACGAGCCGCGCGGCAGCACACTTCGTTAAGTCAAGTCGCAGAGTAATGACGCAAACAAAGGCTCCCAGTGTAACAGGAGAGACGCTAGAAGCACCACACACTGAGACGAGGTCACTATTCTGAAATGACCCTTGCTTGGTTAAGTTAGCCCCGAGAAATACGAGTTTTTCAAACGTGCTCACTGGCAAGATCTTCTGAGGTGTCAGGTGAAGGATAAGTCCTGGTGTTGTCTGAAGCTCTCCTCAGAGTGTGCCCCCATCCATCTGCCAACTTGTCTTACCCTCGTCCTCCTCGGCAACATGCTCCATGCTTTTAGAAGAGAAATCGGCAACAACCATAGGATCCACAAGAAGGGGCACACACGCCGCACTGCCATCTCCCTTCAGTAGTGGGACTACCTGTGTATCAGGCCAATCTGTATTGTTGCCAAATTCATTCAAGATGGCGGCGATGACATCATCCTAGATGATGGCGTGTAGACTTCGCAACAGCGCATGACGTCATCCAAGATGGCGGATTTTTGCGGGGAAAATAGGCCAATTGGGCTACGTCCACTAAACTAACCCTCCAGAAAAATGGCGGGAAATTTGAATTTTGGTGGGAAAATAAGTTAAGTGGGCTATGCACATTAACCTAACCCTCCAGAAAAAATTGGTGCCAAATTCAAATTCCAACACGATAATGGCTGCAAAAACGGTACTTGTCTTTATTATTATTCATTATCATTTATTATCATTCACTATCATTTATTATAATTTATTATTATTTATTATTATTATTTCATATTATTGGCCTACCTCCACTAGAAAACTGCGCCAAATTCAAATTCCAACACGATAATGTCTCGAAAACTGTACTTCTATTTATTATTATTATCATTTATTATTTATTCAAGATGTACGATTTCTGCAGGAAGAAAGCCATTTGCATTACATCCATAACAAAAATCTGTCACAAGTTCAAATTCCAACACCATAATCGATCACACGTACGAAATAGTCCACATCCTACGAACTTTGACTGTCACTTATCTCTTTTCACTGCTAACCTATCAAAATCGCATTAAATAATAAACTGCACTTGTACTAATGTAATTCACATCCTCTGATTTTGCAAGGAAACAGGACTGAAGTCTTTATTTCAAGCAGTACAGTCATCACATGTTATCCAACAGACTTAGTAAACATCCTCGAGATCGCAGCAACACCCAGTGCGCTCGCCACTAGGTTGTCGCCAGCAGAGGAGGCTCCCCCTGGCACCACCGGTCAGCGGTAGCTCGCGACTGGTCCAGTGGCCGCTCGGATTGCACTAGCTGCTGGGCGGTGTGAACATGTTTTCGCTGGTCATGCTGGAACCCGCCAATGCCGACGTCACACAAGCGTCCGTCCGTTTGGGATCACCACCTGGCCGACATAGAAGGCACTGCCACAATTTTGGCGCCAAATTTGTTTTTCTGGATAGGTTGGTGCCTGTCCATGCCTACCTCAAGACGGACGGCCGGCCGCTCGGACAACTAAACATATTTTGTTCGTTCGAACCTGCCGATTCTGACATCACAATGGTCGGTTAGCGATCCACCACGTGGTTTCGTGGCGAACAAAGAACACACCTGACGCCAAAGTTGTTTTCTGGAGATCGGAATCTGCCTTGGCGTCACACAACCGCCGGTCCACCACGTGGCGTGCTCGACAAAGAATGCTCTCGCTAAGTTAACTGACCCAAGATCGTCTGCTCTCTCGCGTGCACGTTATAACCGGACACGCGCCGCCGCCCCGCTTATGTCACACGCCCTCAATCGCCGCCTCCATACATAAGCCGCACATAGTCTTCCGTAAATATGCTAACAACCACATCCCACATCTAAGCTAACAATTGCCAATCTGACTGCTTACGTCACACACCCTCAATCGCCGCCTCCATACACACGCCGGACATAGTCTTCTGTAAATATGGTAACACCCACATCACACATCTAAGCTATGAATTGCCTAAGTACTTAATTGCATTTCAATTTTAATCATATTAAATAATTCAATTTACAATTTCATATAAGTAGGAAAAGCGGTTCGATTATCTAATTTCAACTACTTTCAATGTCGAGACCGCCACCTTTCCCTAGGTACCAGTGCCGAGTTTGAATTCTGGCAGTAAAGAAAGGTCACTTGTGCTTCCACCACCAACCTAAGAAAATTGTTGCAAACGAAGCTCATCACCACTAACCTAAACCTCCAGAACGCAACCTCTTCCTATGAGTTTCTGGTAAAATGACCCAAACCTGCACTAGGCGCATGGATGGAGGAACGAATGTACTTTATTTAGGGATGGAGTATATGTATCACAGAACACACACACTGACATGTCCCACACCATACCGACCTGCAAACCACTCCTACATAACTCAAGGAACTTAACTAAGAAAGCACACAGATGAAACTATACAATTCGCTCCTGGTTGTTATTGTTGTGGTCTTCAGTCCTGAGACTGGTTTGATGCAGCTCTCCATGCTACTCTATCCTGTGCAAGCTTCTTCATCTCCCAGTACCTACTGCTACCTACATCTATCTGAATCTGCTTAGTGTATTCATTTTTACCCACCACGCTGCCCTCCAATACTAAATTGGTGATCCCTTGATGCCTCAGAATATGACCTACCAACCGATCCCTTCTTCTAGGCAAGTTATGCCACAAATTCCTCTTCTCTCCAATTCTATTCAATACCTCCTCATTAGTTATGTGACCTACCCATCTAACCTTCAGCATTCTTCTGTGGCACCACATTTTGAAAACTTCTATTTTCTTCTTGTCCAAACTATTTATTGTCCATGTTTCACTTTCATACATGGCTACACTCCATACAATACTTTCAGAAACAACTTCCTGACACTTAAATCTATACTCGATGTTAACAAATTTCTCTTCTTCAGAAACTCTTTCCTAGCCATTGCCAGTCTACATTTTATATCCTCCCTACTTCGACCATCATCAGTTATTTTGCTCCCCAAATAGCAAAACTCCTTTGCTACTTTAAGTGTCTCATTTCCTAATCTAATTCTCTCTGCATCACCCGACTTAATTCGACTACATTCCATTATCCTAGTTTTGCTTTTGTTGATGTTCATCTTATATCCTCCTTTCAAGACACTGTCCATTCCGTTCAACTGCCCTTCGAAGTCCTTTGCTGTCTCTGACAGAATTACAATGTCATCGGCGAACCTCAAAGTTTTTATTTCTTCTCATGGATTTTGATACCTACTCCGAATTTTTCTTTTGTTTCCTTTACTGCTTTCTCAATATACAGATTGAATAACATTGGGGAGAGGCTGCAGCCCTGTCTCACTTCCTTCCCAACCACTGCTTCCCTTTCATATCCCTTCACTCTTATAACTGCCATCTGGTTTCTGTACAGCCTTTCGCTCCTGCCGCCTTCAGAATTTGAAAGAGGGTATTCCAGTCAACATTTTCAAAAGCTTTCTCTAAGTCTACAAATGCTAGAAACGTAGGTTTGCCTTTCCTTAATCTGTTTTCTATTTTTTTAATCTATTTTCTAAGGTAAGTTGTAGGGTCAGTATTGCCTCACATGTTCCAACATTTCTACGGAATCCAAACTGATCTTCCCCGAGGTTGGCTTCTACCAGTTTCTCCATTCGTCTGTAAAGAATTTGCGTTAGTATTTTGCAGCCGTGACGTAGTAAACTGATAGTTCGGTAATTTTCACATCTGTCAACATCTACTTACTTTGGGATTGGAATTATTATATTCTTCTTGAAGTCTGAGGGCATTTCGCCTGTCTCATACATCTTGCTCACCTGATGGTAGAGTTTTGTCAGGACTGGCTCTCCCAAGGCTGTCAGTAATTCTAATGGAATGTTGTCTACTCCCGGGGCCTTGTTTGGACTTGGGTTTTTCAGTGCTCCGTCAAACTCTTCACGCAGTATCATATCTCCCATTTCATATTCATCAACATCCTCTTTCATTTCCATAATATTGTCCTGAAGTACATCGCCCTTGTATAGACCCACTATATGATAATATGTAATGATAATAAATGATAATGAATAATAATGAATAATAGTAAAGACAAGTACCATTTTTGTAGCCATTATCATGTTGGAATTTGAAATTGGTGCAAATTTTTGTGAAGGGTTAGGTTAGTGGACATAGCACAATTGACCTATTGTCCCGCCAGAATTAAAATTTCCCCCCATTTTTCTGGAGGGTTAGGTTAGTGGACATAGCCCAGTTGGCCTATTTTCCCCACCAAAATCCGCCATCTTCGATGACGTCATATGCTGTTGCCAAGTCTACACGCCGCCATCTTGGATGACGTCATCGTCGCAATCTTGAATAAATTTGGTAACAATGCAGAGTGGCCTGATACACAGGTAGTCCCACTACTCCCTTCACCACTGCTCACGTGGGCCATCCTATATCAAATCCCGGCCTAGTGGCTTCGCAAGCTGTGCGTCCCACACTTCAGAGATAAGCCATACTGGGGTGTGGCGACACCTATTGATTCACGCAACTTCTCAATTTCTGATTCTTCTAATATTTGGCTCTTTTTTTTCATTTTTATTAAGTATTTTTAAATTTTTTGAAGAGCTTGTTATGCTGTGGCCCAATTTGCGTCAGTGCGTTGTTGTTATAGATCGGGGATTATTTAAGTGAAGGTATTCTTGAGATCTTTCTCGAGGTGATCTACCTGTTTGATCTATATGATTGGAAAGGGACACTTCATTAGTAGTGTGTGGTCGCGAGGACTGGGGGGTTTGACGCGCAATGTCACGGATTGTTCGGCCCTTCCCGCCGGAGGTTCGGGTCCTCCCTTGGACGTGAGTGTGTGTGTGTGTGTTTTGTTCTTAACATAAGTTAGTTTAAGTAGTGTGTAACTCTAGGGGCCGATGACCTCAGCAGTTTGGTCGTTTATGAATTCAAACACACGCAATTAGTGTGTGGATAAGTTGAGAATTTGGGTCTGAGCAGAGGCGTGCTAACGTAGTCCCTACGGTTGCAATCAGCACTGAGTCTGGATAGCTCCGTGGTCACAGCATCTGCCTAGTAAACAGGGGAATCGGGTTCCAATCCCGCTCCAATATGGATTTTCAACTTTCCCCGTCAATTTCAATCAATACCCATGCGCAGCTAATGTCTAATTTTTGCGTGTCTTAATTTATAATGGTTGCTGGATCAAAATGGTGTCTAAAAGAACAGACACCACACATATATATTTATATACCACAGCTTTTTCCTTATGCTTGGGTTTGATACCTAGATCCAAAGAGGTAAAATACGCTGGAAGTATGTTTTTTCGAATACTGCACTCATATATAGTGCTCCACTAAAAGTAGTGTTCCTTGGCCTGGTCGGCTGGTTTAAGCGTTATAAGATCTGTCTCTGATTCGATATAGGAAAGAATATTTTTTTGAATATACTTCTATTAACTGCGTTAACAAGCTCTAGATCATAATCGTTTTGATACGCCATATACTGTATAACATATTCAGCCATTTGAGGTTCGCTAGTAAGGGCACTTCATATATACGGTTATACGGTTTAACGTGCCTCCGAATGCCACGGATTTATATTTCATTGGGTGACATGACTGCCTGTTTATAACAAGATCTGTATTCGCTGGCTTTCGGTAAATATCGAAGCGAATGTCTAAAGAGGTGGACGAAATTATGGCTTCATTAAAAATTACTTCACTTTTATTTCAAATTCGGGAACGATCTTTACTGACAACAAGAAGGTTTACCTGTGGACAATTAACTGGACAGTGCGCAGAGAATAATGATTCAAATGGCTCTAAGCAGTATGGGACTTTACATCTGAGGTCATCAGTCCCCTAGACTTAGAACTACATAAACCTAACTAACCTAAGGACATCACACACATCCATGCCCGAGGCAGGATTCGAACCTGCGACCGTAGCAGCTGCGTGGTTCCGGACTGAAGCGCCTTGAACCGCTCGGTCACAGCCGGCCGCAGAGAATAATACTTTACCTTTTTCGGACCTCCAATTGGCCGTAAAAAATGCAAATATTAGCTTCGGTATTTACCAAAAGCCAACCACGACAGTTCTTGTTATCCATAGGCGGTCATATCACCGAATGAAATATAAATACTCTGTATTCCGAGCCATGTTAAACCGTGTGTATGAAGTGCCCCTTACCAATGAAGCTCAAATTGATGAATATGAGCTTATACAGTGTATAGCATATCAAGACGGTTTCGATCTAGAATTTGTTAACGCAATTAATGGAAGTATATGAAGAAAGAAAAACGTTCTTTCCCCTAGCAGTTTAGAGAAGGATCTTGTAATGCTGTATTTTTAGTAGAATACCATTTTGGCTGCAGTATTCGAAAAAAAATAGGCAGATGTATGAGACCTAAAAACATAATTCCAGGGTATTTTATTTCTTCGGATCCAGATAGTAAACTCAGGTATAAGGAAAAAGTTGATGTAAATAAATGTAACGAAGCGGGTTTAGACTGCATTACATGCAATTATTGCCATAAGAAATATATAGGGCAAACCGGTAAGTCATTTCGAAAAAGATTTCAAGAACACCTTAATTTAAGTAATCCACGATCTATATCAACAATGCAATTACGCTAAGCGGGCCATATAATCATGAGCCTTTCAGAGCATTTAAAAATACTTCATAAAAAAGAAAAACTTTCATATTTTGAATATATTAGAGGAGTAGAAATTTTTAGATATAAAAAAAGAAAATACACAGTTCACTTTGGAAAATCAATTAGAATTAAAGCATCGTAGCGTTCTGGTTAATTTTGATTGTTTATACGATTAAGTATTGGTACGTACTAAAATTCAGTGTTATTTTGGTTTGTAAAAGGGAGCGACCCAGAGATCCTGGTCATAAGTACACGACGTCACACACTCCACTAGATAGTTGCCGTTCCGCCACCCTGTTAGTACACGTTACTCCCTTGTGCTGGCTGTGTCTGCTGGGTTGCCCTGCCATCACACCGGCAAGAAAGTGCCACCTTGTATCATTCCACACAGTAATTTTAATTGTGCCTGCACAGCTGTTTAGCCGGCCGGTGCGGCCGAGCGGTTCTACCCGCTTCAGTCTGGAACCGCGCGACTGCTACGGCCGCAGGTTCAAATCCTGCCTCGGACATGGATGTGTGTGATGTCCTTAGGTTAGTTAGGTTTAAGTAGTTCTAAGTTCTAGGGGACTGATGACCTCCAATGTTAAGTCCCATAGTGCTCAGAGCCGTTTGAGCCATTTTTGAGAAGCTGTTTATGATTTATTTTGTTTCATGGCTGAAGTATATTGCTGAATGACGACCAGATTTCTTGGTTTGGTAGAAATCGTTGCATATCCGCAGGTAAAGAGCCCGCACTTTTAAACCAAATGTATATGTCGTTAGGGATGACAATTACCTGGTTAAAGATTTGCAGATTAAGATTTACAGCACTGCTGAAAGTAACTAAAATACCGAAGCTTGCACATCCTGAAACGTGTGCACGTTCCTGTGCTTCATTTACCACTGTTCACATTACACTGCTCAGCGCTACATACGACTCTTCCAGACAGACGCCGGGCTGGTGTTCATGAACGAGACACACTGCAAAGGATTCCCGTGCGACGTGTGGGAGATTCTGTCTCGCAGACTTAATTTCACGTGAGTACTGCATTCACAGTGACTGTGCACCTTTATCTGCAGTTATCTTTACGTTTCTGGTGTGCTATTAGAACGAAAACTTATTGGTTAATTAGCAATGTGTGGATACTAATGAAGTTAATGTAGTAGTACCAATATCTACTTCGTTAAATGATGTAAGAATTTCAAGTTGCTCTATACAAAGTTGCAACCGAACTTAAGTCTTCAGTAAGATAATTTATTTGGTTCAACATAAAATCCAAATTTCGAATCTTCGTGTTTGCACAGTCATATTCACTTCATAGCAACTATCGTCTATGTCATAAAATACAGGGTGTTTGAAAAAAAAGCTCTCTTGTTTTAAGTATAAATTTATTGGGAAATTAATGAAAAATTACATCAGTGAGTACATATCATGAAAGAGCATTCCTTCAAGTTTTGTTTAATGTTAGTAGACTCAACGTGGGATCCATTTGTTGCCCTGCACACATCAAAACGATATTCCACTTCTGCAGTTATGACGATTAACTGTTCCTCATCAGAAAAGTGAATCTTTCTTTAAAAAAATTGACAATCATCATTAATTCTGATTAGAAAGTCAGTAGCAAACTCGTACCTTTCGATGTTATCAGTAGGTTTTATTTCATGTAACAGTTGCAATTTGTAGACGCACAACTTAAGTCTTTTGTGCACAACAGCATACACGGTACATTTAGGCACTCCTTATTGTAGACTACCTCTGGCCAATGACTTCTTCGGGCTCCGAACACACGAAACACGGATCTGTTCAATACCTTCGGAAGTTCTCGGTCTACCTGGTGATTTTACTTTTCAAACACTACCGGTTTTCTTGAAAGACTTTAGCCAATGACAGTGGTAGACCACTTGCCTGCGAAAGGCAAAAGGTCCCGAGTTCGAGTCTCGGTCGGGCACACAGTTTTAATCTGCCAGGAAGTTTCATATCAGCGCACACTCCGCTGCAGAGTGAAAATCTCATTCTCAATGACAGATAGTTTTTGCTGTAGGTGGTTCTCCACCATACTGATGACATCTAAAATTCATTTGCACTGTTATAACTGACTCAATTTTCACAAGCCAAATAAAACACTGCACTTTCTGTTGCGGAGTACACATTGTTGCTGAGTTGCTCTGTACTGCACTGAACGCACGCCTGGACTGAACTATGGGAACAGAGGGAAAAAAACAGCACTGGTGCCGTCTCAAGGTCAAGCAGACCTGCCAACTGCAGGGGAGCCAAACTTGGAGAGTAGATGAATCAAAGACCACGCACTAGAAGAGTGTATGTCACTTTTTACAGATTCTAGGACACATTAAAACTAGGGAGTTCTTTCTCAAGCCCCCTGTATCTCTTCACAAAGACTGACTACCAGTGTACCAAGTACAAGTCGAGAACCTATAGCTCCGGACAGTTGTAGAAATGGTGGACGTCAGAGCACCTGACTTGTTGCCAATGAAGAGCGCGCATCTTTAGGCTTGCGTGCATTTAAGTAGCCAACATGACAAACGTAGCTAGTTTAAAATCGCAATACCTTGTCGGCCCCGGCCGGGGTGGCCGAGCGGTTCTAGGCGCTAAAGTCTGGAACCGCGCGACCGCTACAAACGCAGGTTCGAATCCTGCCTCGGGCATGGATGTGTGTGGTGTCCTTAGGTTAGTTAGGTTTAAGTAGTTCTAAGTTCTAGGGGACTGATGACTTCAGAAGTTAAGTCCCATAGTGCTCAGAGCCATTTGAACCAATCCCGTCGGCAGTCTCTAATGTCAGATCATACATTTTCAGTCGCTTACTTTGAGAACACTCCAATTTGTTGCTTCTTAACATACGTCTATTTAGTCCTGAAATGCTCTGTAGAAAGTGTGTATTATGCTCCATCACTTACCGATTGATATAAAATGCTACTGTAGCTTGCTCGTTTCTTTTGGCTTTGGGAGGATCGAAATGAAAGAAATAAATGGGTTCTAGACGTCACTGTCTTCCCTACTATATGATTACAAGGATCTACTGGTCTCCAGGCCGCAATGTAGCTACTGCATTCATTTCGATTGCTGACTGAAATTAACTGCTTGATGAAGAGTACAGGGGGAGGCCACAGACTGGTAACAGACAAGCAGATATCTTCTCGTAAAGACATTGAAACGAGAGCCAGCTTCGACACACACAGATGGTACCTAGCCAGTCCACAATTTCGGACTACACGGCGATCCGCAGGTTTGTTGTGGGCCAAGCCAAAAGTACATGGAGAGACATAAAATACGAATAAAGATGACGATAACTGTTCCAGTCCATAGAGAGTTTTGATGCAGCTTAAAAAAAGACAAACTATTGAATTCGCATTACAAATTAAGGTAAAGGGCCATGAGAAGAAACACGTTGCGAACACACCGACAGTGCCAGCACGACAGCGACTACCCAGTTATCAGTGATAAAACAGTGAGGCTGATCTGTCGCGGTGCAAACCGAATATTCGCATCTTAAACACGGTGAGTTTACTATCAGCGTTCAGTAGCCAATCACTTGATAAAAACAGAGAGTAACTATGCGTTGTTGCTTCCGTGTCTGTGGAAACGAACACAAGAATCACAAAATGGCGGATACTACAGTGCCATTGCTGGTCATGAAGTAAAGCTTACCAAGTACTACCACGAACTGAGACAATGCAATGAACTGGGTCTACCGAGCACTGCAACCAACTGAGACGAGAGGGTGACCCTCAGCAGTGTTGTAAACTCGGGTCTTCGCACACTGTAAAAGGTTTCTGCTGCCAACATTGGCGGGGACGGGAAAGACAACGGTCGCTTGGACAGTCAGCCGAGGGGCAGTTCGGCCAGCACACTCACAGGTCGGCGTTACTGCCGACAGCTATTTTGAGGAATTTATGAATTAGCTGATAATTCAACCCAGAAATTTCTCCGTCCTCACCATTTGATAGTCCTGTATTCAGGGAAGCTATCTGTGGTTCTAATTGCCTTGAGAAAATTACTTTTAATGCATAACCAAGCAAATTAAATTCATCGTCTTTTGAATACAGTATTGTGCTGCCCTGTGCCTACTATCATTGATCTCGTAATCGTATCAGCAACCCGAATCCGTGATTGGAACTCGAGTTTTAACTTTATTTTACTCCCTCTCTACAAAGAGGGGCTGGGCAGGACTGCTGTAGAAACTTCATCGTTTGTTCTAAACGTCTCTGGATTGCCTCTGTGTTACACTTCATTTTGAAAAGTTAACTTCTCAGAAAAGTTGAAATAGTATAAAACCTGTTAAATATGTATCGCCAAAGCACAAAACGAAGAAATTGTATTGTATTGTATGTTGACCGGGGACCTAGAAACGATGGAGAGGCTCCGTCCCCGCCGCAGCCACAGTGGTCCACAACCCCACGACGACTACCGCAGTCCACTTCACCCCACCGCCGCCCCACACCGAACCCAGGGTTATTGTGCGGTTCGGCCCCCGGTGGACCCCCCCCCCCCCTCCCCAGGGAACGTCTCACACCAAACGAGTGTAGCCCCTATGTTTGCTTGGTAGAGTTATGGTGGTGTACGCGTACATGGAGAACTTGTTTGCTTAGCAATCGCCGACATAGTGTAACTGAGGCGGAATAAGGGGAACCAGCCCGCATTCGCCGAGGCAGATGGAAAACCGCCTAAAAACCATCCACCGACTGGCCGGCTCACCGGACCTCGACACAAATCCGCCGGGCGGGTTAGTGCCGGGGACCAGGCGCTCCTTCCCGCCCGGAAAGCCGTGCGTTAGACCGCACGGCCAATCGGGCGGGCAAATGAAGAAATAGAAGTAGAGGCCTTGATTCTACGAAAGAGAACTACACTCGAAGCAACTGTTGCAAGTCAGACGACACAAACGCTCTTTTCATTTCTTTCATTTGACAGTATGATGCATCGTCGTACACTTATTTTCTTATTTATGTAAGTTAAAAATGGTTCTTACTTATAATTTTAAGGAATAATATACTAATTACTCTTAGACAATCAGAGTGATGCATTTAACAAGAATATTTGAAATAATTATTAAAAATGGGGAACATTGCAGAGCATTATTTTAAGTTCAAAATATATTCCATAAGACTGGAAATTACATTAAATACCACCTTTCAAAAATCACTTCACTAAATCGCTGTCCATTTTGCCGTACATGTGCAATGCAGCCTGAGATGTTGACGACTTTCTGTCCAATCTGACTTGAACCGTGCGTGGGATCTTGGTCTAGTCTCGCATATAACGCTCTACAGGTGTCCCTATAGAAAGCAGACAGAGACTGGAAGGTCCGGAGACCAAGCCGATATATCATTTTAGCATTCCATGAAATTTTGCGAGCCGCAAGCAGACGTTTCACGATTGCCATAGACTCTTACCAGTGTGATAAAACTGCCATGAAACGAAGTGTGCTGAGTGTTGGGTCCAAAATAAAAACGTCCCTAGGTTCAGGTGGGTCAAGTACCTCGTTCATCCTCATAAAAATAAGAGCCGAGTGAGTTTTTCCTACGCACAGTAGCGGAAGTTCAGCTTATGCAATCGGATTTCATTCAACATCCAAAGGTTTTAAATGGCGCCTGTCCTTCATTGACTTTAGCCAACAATTCTCTATAAATTTGCACCGCGCTACACAATCACTAACAATTTTTGGAAAATCACGTGTTTGTACGACTGAAATCAAAGTTGAATGAGTATTCTTTAAACGCTCCAACGATCTACCCGCAATGACGACGCGATTTTTAGCATCAAAGTACGAGGACTCTTTACTATGGCGTCTTGCATGGCAACAATGTTTTCAAACTCTGCTCTGCCCTCAAAGACTTTTCTTCAAGGCTCACAGTTCTTAGAAAATCCAGTCCCATGTTCCCTACGCGTGTCACGAATAAACTTCACCACAGTATCTGTTCTGATAGTGCGCCGAAATTCTCTTTGTGCAATTGTCACTCTGCCACCACGTCAGAAAACCGAATGCTCTAAATCAGACCACTGCTTCATGGAAACTAAATGTCTGTTAACGTGTACACAATTTGTCGCCATTTCTGCAGTGCACGCATTTGGTAACTTTGTTGCTATGTAACTTACTAGCCTTCCTGCACTCCTGTTGCTCTGCACCATCCCGTACCGTTTATCTTAATCTTCACCACATCTGCCGGCCGATGTGACCGAACGGTTCTAGGTGCTTCGGTCTGGAACCGCGCGACCGCTACGGTCGCAGGTTCGAATCCTGCCTCGGGCATGGATGTGTGTGATGTCCTTAGGTTAATTAGGTTTAAGTAGTTCTAAGTTCTAGGGGACTGATGACCTCAGAAGTTAAGTCCCATAGTGCTCAGAGCCATTTGAACAACTTTCACTACATCTCTGTAAATCTTTGATGAATATCATATCAGCTGACTCATTCATAGCCTCTGAATATGTCCTACAAATGATTCCTGTCATACGTAATGCGGCATGATGGGGTGAATGAGTTAAATCACCTTTTCAGCTTTTTTGAGGTTTCTGAACTATTCCAACTGCTAGGAATGATTTCATTGATGTGTCTGCTACTGTTTCATCATCAGATATGATTAGTGCTCTTCATTACATACAGCCTCTTGTTCATTACTGTTCTTCTGTCGCTCTGTGGCTATATATCAAAGGTCAAACCACTAAGTCGTAGTCATCATTTTACGGTTCATTCAGTTACTATCTCAGATCCATAACTTCTGCTGATGTTTGTGGTCACTTTCGCTGTGTTATAGCGCAGATTAAAAAGTAAAAGAAAATGTAAGAATATTTCGATTATGCGCCTGTAGATTATTTATAATTGGACAGGAAAATTGTTGTAGCACCAGTTGACTTCAAGTATTCGTGGTTGTATCTGGACTAGGGCCCCACAGTTCCGCAATTGATCCCCTGTGAACAGCTGACAACTTGAAAGGCACGTCGGCGGCCATTGTGGTGGTAAACTTACCTGCTTTTCGTTATAACGCATCTTCTTATGAATTATGCCACAAGAAAATGCTAATTTAAGACTGTAACTATAAGACAGCAATTCAGTTTATGAACCAACGGCAACTATTCACTGTTTGCTGATTCTTTTATAGATATTATAAGAAACTTGCCGTAACTTTGTGTGCACGACTAAATGCATCTTATTACGAGGGTCGTTCAATAAGTAATGCCCCAATTTTTTTTCTCAAAACATATTTATTGTTAAGATTCAGAATTTGGTGACAATGTACATAAACATGTCTTGTCCGCGTCCTATTTTCTACACAGTCTCCATCACGTTCTATGGCTGTAAGCCAACGTTGTGGAAGAGCATGTTTTCCCTGCTGGTTTTTTATTTATTTTATTTATTTATTGTTCCGTGGGACCAAATTAAAGAGAAGTCTCCATGGTCATGGCACGAGTCAATACTTGAAATTATAACACGATAGCAGAAACAGATAAAATGAAATACAAGAAACGTATTCAGGCGACAATTCGTAAGTTTAAATAAGGAAAATCAACAATGTAACACTGGAATTTGCTTAATTTTCCAGCTCTTTCAGGAGCTCCTCGACAGAATAGAAGGAGTGAGCCATGAGGAAAGTCTTCAGTTTAGACTTAAAAGCGTTTGGGCTACTGCTAAGATTTTCGAGTTCTTGTGGTAGCTTATTGAAAATGGATGCAGCAGAATAGTGCACTCCTTTCCGCACAAGAGTCAAGGAAGTGCATTCCACATGCAGATATGATTGCTGCCTAGTATTAAGTGAGTGAAAGCTGCTAACTCTTGGGAATAAGCTAATATTGCTAACAACAAACGACATTAAAGAAAATATATACTGTGAGGGCAATGACAGAATTGCCAGACTATGGAATAGGGGTCGACAAGAGGTTCTCGAACTTACACCATATATAGCTCGAACAGCCCGTTTTTGAGCCAAAAATACCCTTGTTGAATAAGAAGAATTACCCCAAAAAATAATACCATATGACGTAAGTGTATGAAAATATGCGAAGTAGACTACTTTTCGTATTGAACTGTCACTTATTTCAGATACTATTCTAATGGTAAATAAAGCAGCATTTAGTTTCTGAACAAGATCCTGGACATGGGCTTTCCACAACAGCTTACTATCTATCCGAACGCATAGGAACTTGAACTGTTCCGTCTCGCTTATAATATGATCATTCTGTCTGATCAAAATATCAGTCCTTGTTGAATTGTGAGTTAGAAACTGTAAAAACGGAGCCTTACTGTGATTTAGCATCAAATTATTTTCCACAAGCCACGAACGTATTTCATGAGCTACGTTATTTGATAATGTTTCAATATTACACACAAGATCCTTCACTACCAAGCTGGTGTCATCAGCAAACAGAAATACTTTTGAATCACCTGTAATACTATTTATATAAATAAGAAACAGCAGCGACCCCAACACCGACCCTTGGGGAACGCCCCACTTAACAGTGCCCCATTGGGACTGAACATCACTACCACTCTCAATATTGCGGAGAATTACCTTCTGCTTTCTGTTCTTAAAGTAAGAGGCGAACCAATTGTAAGCTACTCCCCTTACTCCATAATGGTCCAACCCCTGGAGTAATATTTTGTGGTCAACACAGTCAAAAGCCTTCGTTAAATCAAAGAAAACACCTAGCGTTCGCAACCTTTTATTTAATCCGTCCAAAACCTCACAGAGAAAAGAGAATATAGCAGTTTCAGTTGTTAAACCATTTCTAAAACCAAACTGTACATTTGACAGTGAATTTAAATGCTCCAGTAACCTTGTATATACAACCTTCTCGATAACTTTAGCAAACACCGATGGCATAGAAATAGATCTATAATTGTCAACATTATCCCTGTCTCCCTTTTTATAAAGTGGCTTCACTACCGAGTACTTAAATCGGTCAGGAAACCGATCACTCCTAAAGGAAAAGTTACAGATATGGCTAAGTACTGGGCCAGCATACATAGAACAATACTTCAATATTTTGCTAGATACCCCATCATATCCATGAGAGGTCTTGGTCTTTAGTGATTTAATTATTAACTCAATCTCCCTCTTGTCAGTATCATGGAGGAGCATTTCAGGTAACAGTCCCGGAACACTTTTTTCTACGAGCGCTATATCATTCCCTGTTGGGACTAGGTTTCTATTTAGTTCACCTGCTATATTCAGAAAGTGATTATTAAATACTGTACATATATGCGACTTATCAGTAACACGGACATTCCCACTATGCACTGATTCTATATCCTCGACCTGTCTCTGCAGACCAGCCACTTCCTTTACGACTGACCATATGGTTTTAATTTTATCCTGAGACTTAGCTATTCTATCTGCATACCACATACCCTTGTCCTGTAGCCGTAACGATGTTTCCATAGCTTGACTGACACTTTCGCCATGTTCAAAGTGTGTTCCCCGTAGAGAATCTTTAAGTGGCTCAAAGAGATGGAAGTCAGAGGTTGCCAGGTCTGGACTGTAGGGTGGATGAGGCGATGATGTCCAACCCAATTTGGCGATGTGTTCCGGGTTCTCAGACTTGTGTGTGGGCGTTCATTATCGTGATGGAGCAAGATTTCCGCTGGTTCAGTCGAACACGGTTCTTGAGTTTATTCAGTGGCTTCACGTATGCCTCTGAATTGACGGTTGACCCTCTTGGCATCACACCCACGAGAATGACGCCATCAAAATCCCGGGAGACTGTCACCATGACTTTTCCGGCAGAGGGGGTTGTCTTGAATTTCTTCTTTTGTGGTGAATGTGATTTATGTCACTCTATTGACTGCCTTTTTGTTTCCATAGCAAAATAGTGCACCCAGCTTTCGGTCCCCGTAACGATCCATGACAGAAACGCATCTCCGTCAGTCTCAAAATGGTCCAAGAATTCAGATGAAATGGCCTTTCTTTGAATCTTGTAGTCTGCTGTGAGCATTCGTGGAACCCATCGTGAGCACCTCTTTGAATATCCGAGAGTCTCGATCATTGCAGACGCACTTCCAATGCTGACCGACAACTGCAGAGCCAACTGTCGAGTTTTGATTCGCCGGTCGGCACGAATAACGGCATCCACACCATTCAGCATGTCTCGAGCAGTGGCTGTGACAGGCCGGTCCCGAGTGTGGCTGATCATGGAGTTCTGTTTCTGCGTTTCCTGATACTGCAACTACCTTTGCCCATCGCCCATCTGTACCCCTATCAATTGCAGCATCGCCATACACTGCACTGCGCTGCTGTTCCCCTAGGTGCGCCGCTTATTGTTGCCTCAGCAGCTGTTCGTGAGCGAGGTGCCCTTTGGTGATCCCGTCAAGTGCGAGATTCGCTCACCACGGTTTCTTTTTCTGCACACAATAATTCAATAACAGGGCGCTGCTTGTAATGTGAGTCGTATATAGACGCCATTTTAACTCTGTACTACGGCTCTGCCATCTGCCAGAACGGTTCGAAACTTCACTGGCGCACAGAAAAAGCATCAACTGTGAAGCACCAACAAGGACGTTTGTCTATGTATATTAACGACATTTTTCAAAAAATGTGGAGCATTACTTATTGAACAACCCTCGTACATTAGCACGAGCGCAAATTGCAGTATTTCGTTGTTCAGTGCTCCAAATATATGAAGTGAAATGTATTTAGAATCACAAGATTTTTCTGGTAAGAGGTAGACTACATAATTACCTTTTCGCACCTACGAAGCATGCAAGCGAATCCAGAAATCCGATGTTTGGTGTTCTCACCAACATCTGAGTTATTTTACAGCACCACAAAATGAAACGCTTTAAGCCTCACGTCCACCAGCAGGTAACTGTCAAAAACAGCAGCCGCCATTAGAAAAAAAGAATGTCAAGTCAGTGATGTATTCCCTCTAAAAATGTTTAGTGCTACGACTGAAAGTCCCCAATATAACAAATCTAAACATCCACGTACCTGAGAAAGGTAACAGGGGTAGCTTTCCTGTATTTTTTCGTGCAAATAAATGGTGCACAATTTCCCTTCACTTACACGGGGTTGTGTAGAAAATGGTATAGTTAAATCAAATGGCTCTGCGCACTATGGGACTTAACATCTGAGGTCATCAGTCCCCTAGAAGTTAGAACTACTTAAACTTTACTAACCTAAGGACGCCACACACGTCCATGCCCGAGGCAGGATTCGAACCTGCGAGCGTAGCGGTCGCGCGGTTCCGGACTGAAGCGCCTAGAACCGCTCGGCCACAGCGGCCGGCTGACGGTATAGTTACTGCTTAAAAATACTGTATGTATTCCCTAATGAATATAAGAGAGAGCCACTTAAACACTTCACCGCAAATATGTCTGGAACAACAACAAATATTGAAAAACGACTTTCACGGGTATGTATGTAAGGTAGGGGTTCATGAAATACTACACTGAAGAGCCAAAGGTATTGGTACATCTGCCTAATATCGTGTAGGGCCCCCGCGAGGACGAAGAAGTGCAGCAACTTGACATGGAATGGGTTTGACTAATGTCTGAAGTAGTGATGGAGGGAATTGATACCATGAATTCTGCAGGGCTGCTGGGACACCTGAGAGTTCTTACTGTACGAGAGCTTTGACCGAAAAATTCTGGTATCACAAGTGTTGCACTCGATGGGTACCACATATGCTGACAGCAGAACATAAGGAGAAACGCCTTCATTGTGCTCGCCAATTTCTTCAGAAGTGTCGAGAAGATAAAGGAGGATTGTTGGACTCCATTGTTACGAGAGATGAAACGAAAGAAAAATCCAAGCAATGGCGTCATTCAGTGTCACCAGTTGCAAAGAAGTTCAAACACACTCCTTCTGCTGGCAAAATCATGGCCACTGTGCTTTGGGATCGTAAGGGGATACTGGCGATTGATTTCATGGAACCTGGGACAACAATCAACTCAGACAGTTATTGTTAAACACTACGAAAACTCAGACGGGCTATCCAGAAACGCCAGAGAGGACGACTGACAGAAGGTGTAACGCTGCTTCAGGATGACGCCCGACCTAACGTCTGCCGCCAAACCCAGGAACTTTTGGCAAACTTTGGTTGGACTGCCATGCCCCACGCTCCTTACAGTCCGGACCTCACGGCTAGTGATCACTTGTTCCCCAAGTTAAAGGAAACACTTGGGTGGCCAACGCTTCTAGAGCGACAATGAAGGCAAAGACGAGGTGAAACGCTTCCTCAACGGGTTGGCGGCGGAGTCCTACGACATGGGGATACAGAAATTGGAGCACCGTCTACAAAAATGTATAGAAAAAGATTATGTAGAAAAATAGAGCTAAGTCTCTTTTTTCCAATGATGTAAATGTCTATTAGAATAAACTATGCTGTCTATTTGAAAAAATGATGGGAGCTTTACTTTTGGATCAAACCTCGTATTTAAGCTGTTATTAAATGGACTGGAAACAGTACAGACGTTGAGTCACAAACTACATAGAAATATCATTTACCCTTCTGTTAGATCCTTGGTTAGCTATTAATTATGTTTACCGTGGCCGGCGATATTCGGTTATTCGTTGCCGTTATGTCCATTCAAGTACTGATGTAAAGATCAACAAAGGACGAACGAGTAAACCCTTTCCTTATTTTTCAGTGCATGTAACTGGAGATTCTATTATTCCGAGTCCACTTAATAACAGTGTAAATATTCAAAGTTAGTTGCATCGTCGGAATGTGCATTAATTAGCAGCGGGTTTCGTTTATTTCAAGCGTCTACATCGCTTTATAATTACTCGGAATGTAGCTGACGTATTACAACTCAACCAACGCCATTCTTTTCGTGATTTTTCGTGTTATTGCTTAGGTAAGAAATAATATGGGGTGTCCATTTAAAAAAACATATGTTTGTGTTGAAAATTATATTTGCTTACGTTTTAAAGTTTCTTATATTCATTCCCGTGAAAGTCGTTTTTGAATATCTATTGTTTTCCAGAGATATTTGACCTGAAACATTTAAGTGGACTATCCTGTATAATTTGGTATGTGTCATTACAAACGACAACACGCTTCAATTTACCAGACTCTTAAAACCGCAATGGCGTCCAGTTGAAGGTTCAAAATAGTTTGCAGTTAGCATGGGGACTCTAGTTTTCTTTTTCCAGGGTCTTTAATTTGTACACATAGTCCTTTGACGACGATGGAGAAACCAGTCGGTTGCAAATACCGTCCATCCAAAAAGTTCTGAGACTGATTTTATGCCTGTCACGTGTGGGACGTCAGTGCTGTAACCACGGTGGCAACTTTAACTAACAACTGTAAACAATAGTCGACAGTCGACAAGTCAGTTGCTAACAGGGAATGTTAAGTACTGGGCGTGTGGCTTTAGTGTGTCAACTTCGTCGTGTCACAAATGGAACTGGAGCAACATCTCTTAATCAAGTATTCAAGACATTCTCTAGAATGTTTTTTTTTCTGTTTCTATAGATTCAGTTTCTAACTTATTGGACTAACGGGCTGGTAAACATAAATGGACAGACTGTCAGTTCGTCGATAGCTGAACCTTGTACCAAAACTTCCTTCCTTCCTAATCCAATTCTTGAGGAAGTGTGTTGTAAGTTAACAGCCACTAATATTTATTCAGACGTATGAAACAATCATGGCACACCCCAGGGAACACGTCAGTATTTATCTACAGCTAAACAATTAATCATTGACATTCTAATGAAGTACGCTCTAACAAAGAAAAAGAAAAGAACGACGAACCACGGAAATTGGTAGACGTGCCGTAAAAGAACAGACAAAAAAATTATTGTAATTTCAGAGAAGTTGGATGATTTAGTCAAGAGAAACAGCTTCACAAACTGAGCAAGTCAATAACACGTTGGTCCACCTCTGGTCCTTATGCAAGCAATTATTCGGCTTGCCATTAATTGATAGTTGTTGTCCAATTGGGACATAAGATCGTCAAAATCCTCAGATGGTTGGACGGCCCTCCCCATAACGCTCCAAACTTTCCCAGTTGGCGAGAGATCTGGCTACCTTGTTGCCCAAGGTAAGGTCTGGCAAGAACGAACACAAGCAGTAGAAATTCTCGCAGTGTGAAGAAGGGTGTTATCTTGCTTAAATGTAAGCCCAGAATGGGTTGCCACGAAGGGCAACAAAATGGGGCCTTGACTACCGTCGATTTTTCGGTGCGCTGTAAAGGTGCCGCAGTTGAAAACCAAAGAGGTCCTAGCATGAAAACGAAATGGCACCTCAGACCATCACTCAAGGTTCTCGGGACGTATGGCAGCTGAGTCAGTCTGGTATCCCACCGGGTCCTGGGGTGTCTCCAGAGACTTCTTCACTGGTTACATTAATCAAATATCTTTTTTTGTAAGAGCTGGGCGGAAAGGTCATTATGTCCCCTTCATACGTGTGGGAAACATTGACAGTAAGCCTCAGTGTTTACAATTGCCCCCAGCAAGGATTTCAAGAGGAGAGACGTCTGTCTTTCTTCAAAACAAACTTCTCCCCGTTACCAAGAACCAAGTAACGACAACAAACTTAGATATACGTTATAAAACTGTACACGCAAAAACCCAATGTTAATTACAATGAGAAAAATGAAACTCTGTTTTCTTTGAGACTACCGTAGTAACAATACTGAAAGTTCTAAACAAGTTTCTATGATGAAAAAATATTTTCCATCAGGTGGACAGGTTCCGCAGACAGTGTCACTCAAATTCAACAATATGCAGGGTGGTCCATTAATCGTGACCGGGCCAAATATCTCACGAAATAAGCGTTAAACGAAAAAACTACAAAGAACGAAACTTGTCTAGCTTGAAGGGGTAAACCAGATGGCGCTATGGTTGGCCCACTAGATGGCGCTGCCATAGGTCAAACGGATATCAACTGCGTTTTTATAAATAGGAACCCGAATTTTTTATTACATATTCGTGTAGTACGTAAAGAAATATGAATATTTTAGTTGGACCACTTTTTTCGCTTTGTGACAGATAGCACTGTAATAGTCACAAACATATGGTTCCCAATTTTAGACGAACAGTTGGTAACAGGTAGGTTTTTAATATTAAAATACAGAACGTAGGTACGTTTGAACATTTTACTTCGGTTGTTCCAATGTGATACATGTACCTTCGTGAACTTATCATTTCTGAGAACGCGTGCTGTTACAGCGTGATTACCTGTAAATACCATATTAATGGCAATAAATGCTCAAAATGATGTCCGTCAACCTCACTGCATTTGGCAATACGTGTAACGACATTCCTCTCAACAGCGAGTAGTTCGACTTCCGTAATGTTCGCACATGCATTTACAATGCGCTGACGCATGTTGTCAGGCGTTGTCGGTGGATCACGATAGCAAATATCCTTCAACTTTGCCCACAGAAACAAATCCGGGGACGTCAGATCCGGTGGACGTGCGGGTTATGGTATGGTACTTCGACGACCAATCTAACTGTCATGAAATATGCTATTCAATACCGCTTCAACCGCACGCTAGCTATGTGCCGGACATCCATCATGTTGGAAGTACATCAACATTCTGTCATGCAGTGAAACATCTTGTAGTAACATCGGTAGAACATTACGTAGGAAATCAGCTTACATTGCACCATTTAGATTGCCATCGATAAAATGGGGGCCAATTATCCTTCCTTCCATAATGCCGCGCCATACATTAACCCTCCAAGGTCGCTGATGTTCCACTTGTCGCAGCCATCGTGGATTTTCCGTTGCCCAATAGTGCATATTATGCCGGTTTACGTTACCGCTGTTGTTGAATGACGCTTCTTCGCTAAATAGAAGGCGTGCAAAAAATCTGTCATCGCCCCATAATTTCTCTTGTGCCCAGTGGCAGAACTGCACACGACGTTCAAAGTCGTCACCATGCAATTCCTGGTGCATAGAAATAGCGTACGGGTTCAGTCGATGTTGATGTAGCATTCTCAACAACGACGTTTTTGATATTCCCGATTCTCGCGCAATTTGTCTGCTACTGATGTGCGGATTAGCCGCGACAGCAGCTAAAACACCTACTTGGGCATCATCATTTGTTGCAGGTCATGGTTGACGTTTCACATGTCGTTTGACCTATGGCAACGCCATCTAGCGGGCCAACCATATCGCCATCTGGTTTCCCCCTGCAACCTAGACAAGTTTCCTTCTTTGTTCTTCGTTGTTTTATCGTTTGACGTCTATTTCGTGAGATATTTGGCCCGGTCACTATCAATGGACCACCCTGTATACTGGAATAAAAGAAACAACTTTGGATGCATGCCTGCTCTGTCAAGAATAGTCTCTCCTAGAGATATCCTTCCAAATCAACAAACAAGCAAGACAAAATAAATTAAACATATTTTTCTGACTTTATCTGCAATTACAGTTGTCATTACTTTGCTCATTCTCACTTTTCTTAGGTCTTTGGGGATGATTGTACCCACATCATGTTGGTGGAATTGACGAACTGTCAATGAGAAGTGGGAGGGAGGAGGAGGAGATGGAAGGAATGGTCACACAGTACTTTCCATTCGTACCTGGTTTCATTCACTAGTGCAGTGGTGCAGTTGTGTTTGCTGGTTGCAAATGGGCGACTTTTTTCCCTGAGGAGGAGTCGTTGGCCAGGCAGCCTGACCAAGTGGCTGGCCAGCTCCACAAGGGAGAAATTAATTACAAGCAACGTCCAGCAGGAGGCGCTGCCTGAGTGCCAGCTGTCAGCCTGTGGCTGTTGTCTCAATCCGAGGTGGTTGGCTGCAGGTGTGCAGGTGAAACAAGACCTCATATCTCAGTGAACAGTTTTTTATCTCCGAGCTCCCTGAGAGAAATCTGTCTTGTGCGCAGCTGTTGCTGCACCGATCAAATCCTTTGGCAGTCGGCCTTTTTGGCTCATGAAGCTCTTCCTTCCCCGTGTGGGCACTCTTTGCTTGATTTGCCGATTAGATGCCAGGAATGATGAATAAGCTGTGCGCATACTGTCTCAGTTTCCAGATTTGGTTTCTGCAAAGCAAATACTCCTCTTAATAACAATACAAAAATAATAAAGAATGTTGTTATCAATACTATTCTGCGATCACCTTTCTACAAGTGTGGCTCCGATCACTAATTCCAGGGCGTCTTGAGCTTCTAATTTACCATATTTTTCTTAATTCCACAAGGGGTGCTCAATAAGTAATATAGCACATTTTTTTCTGAAAGCAGGCTGGTTTTATTCAGGATTCTAATATACTGTATCATTCCCCACCCTTTTGGCTACAAAATCCTCTTTTTAAATCTCCATTCAAAGCGATGACCTTATGCCACCATACTGGCAAGGCTCGTATGCCTGCATGGTATCACTTTACTGGTCGACGTCAGAGCCAACGTCTTGCTGCATCAATAACCTCCCTATCTTCCACGCACTGCTCCCCGCCGAGTGCATTCTTCATTGGACATAACAGTTGGAAGCCGGAATGTGCGAGATCTGGGCTGTAGGACAGATGAGGAACAACAGTCCAACGAAGTTTTGTGAGCTCCTCTCGGGCGACAGACTTATGTGAGGCCTTTCGTTGACATGGAAGAGAAGAAGTTCGTTTGCATTTTTCTGAAGTCGTTTCTTCAATTTCCAGAGGCCGGCCGGCACACGGGAAATGGTACACGTTTACATAATCTTGTTTTGATGGTAACAGAACCCTTGCACAACCACTCACCGGCTTTTGTTCGGTGCCAGGTCTCCGTATACATTCTTCAAGCGCCTATGATTATCTACAATACCTTGATTTTCCTCCAAAAGAAACTTAACGACAGCTCTCTGCTTGGAACGCACCTCCGTTACAGACGCCATTTTGAAGGCTATTTTAGCGCTGCCATCTGTTGGAACTTCCTGAAACTATAGGGTCTCAATTGGGAATATTCCAAGATATGTAACAACAAATTCCATGTTTTTTCAACCGAAACTGGTCGAGAAAATAATGTATTGTGTTACTTATTGAATGTCCCTTGTAGTATCTAGCATTTAGATTACTCTGCTCCACATTGTTTTGGTGGAGTAGAGGGACACTGGTCTCATTTTGCCTCATTAAATTCATTCAAGTCCATCCACTTTTAAAGCTGTGACCGGTATTAGATAAGATGCCTTGTGAGACAAGGTTAATACAGAATATGTTTATAGGTTATCTTTCCCTCAAAGTGCCACTGACCAAACTGGCTGCGAGAACCAACACAATCCTCATTACTGCCAAGCACTAGTTTGTTGTTGTAGTCTTCAGTCCAGAGACTGGTTTGATGCAGCTTTCCATGCTACTCTATCCTGTGCAAAAAATGGTTCAAATGCCTCTGAGCACTATGGGACTTAACATCTATGGTCATCAGTCCCCTAGAACTTAGAACTACTTAAACCTAACTAACCTAAGGACATCACACACATCCATGCCCGAGGCAGGATTCGAACCTGCGACCGTAGCAGTCGCGCGGCTCCGGACTGAGCGCCTAGAACCGCTAGACCACCACGGCCGTCTACCCTGTGCAAACTTCTTCATCTCCCAGTACCTACTGCAACCTACATCCTTCTGAATCTGTTTAGTGTATTCATCTCTTGGTCTGCCTCTACGATTTTTACCCTCCGCTCTGCCCTCCAATGCTAAATTTGTGATCCCTTGATGCCTCAGAACATGTCCTACCAACCGGTCCCTTCTTCTTGTCAAGTTGTGCCACAAACTCCTCTTCTCCCAATTCTATTCAATACCTCCTCATTAGTTATGTGATCTACCCATCTAATCTTCAGCATTCTTCTGTAGCACCACATTTCGAAAGCTTCTATTCTCTTTTTGTCTAAACTATTTATCGTCCACGTATCACTTCCATACATGGCTACACTCCGTACAAATACTTTCAGAAAAGACTTCCTGACACTTAAATCTATACTCGATGTTAACAAATTTTTCTTCTTCAGAAAAGCTTTTCTTACCATTGCTAGTCTGCATTTCATATCCTCACTACTTCGATCATCATCAGTTATTCTCCTCCCTAAACAGCAAAACTCATTTACTATTTTAAGCGTCTCATTTCCTAATCAAATACTCTCAGCATCACCCGATTTAATTCGACTACATTCCATTATCCTCGTTTTGCTTTTGTTGATGTTCATCTTATATCCTCGCTTTCAAGACACTGTCCTTTCCGTTCAGCTGCTCTTCCAGGTCCTTTGCTGTCTTTATCGCATGGATTTCTCTCCTCGAGTACCGTCTCTACTGTTCGCTTTTCTGCTTTACTTTTAATGCCGAGTTCGGCTATACAACGTGGTATACCGTCATTTCGATTTCACCTTGCTTATCGACGAAGACCTTAGTCTCATGCTTTCGTTTCGCGCTATGCTAATATCGCGATCTCAGTCACCTTTTATTCTTCTCCCATCTTAATATTGTCTTTTTATCGGATCTCTTTTTCTTTTTTTAACAGATATTTCACAATATTAGATGGTAATCTGGACTCCTTCTTCCTCAGCACGTTTGCAGCTGGGAACATGCATAGAAGGACTATTCCTTCCAAAGTCATTGGCCTCTATGTTTGTCAATAATTGTTTGCGCTCACGCTTAATGTCGACAGATTATTTGGTGAATTTTCGGCCGCGTGCTTTGTGGGAGGACCTCAGTGCTGCGGATCGATCCTTTGGTCTAGTCTGCCTCTGGATGGTATTCTGTGGGAGATGTGCACCAATCCAAACCCACTACGCACTAGCAGTAACTGAACAGAGCATCCTGCTGCAAGGGGAACAGTTACTTTACCGTTTCCGCTGCTGTCAAATCAATCCCACCTGAAGATATGGATCCGTATCTCCATCTTCATCTCTATGATGAACTAAGGGCCTCTCCTGGCTATTTCAGAGACTGTCCATTGACAGAGGAATTTTCTTTCCCTTTCCACTGAGTTCCCACAACGGAAGTTCCCACACTTAAACAGTTTGTTACGACATATAAGTACTTACTTGCACAGAAAGCAGTACTTCCACGAAACAAAACTTATGTGCTACACACTGAGACATACCGAAACATAAAAGACATTTCTCATTGCCTTAAAGATTACTCCTTAAATTCTAGTTTGTCACAGGAACGAGACAGAGGGTTGGGCTGAGGGGCCACGAAGGGCGGGAGGAGGGGGAGGAATGTTCTCCAACTAATAATCACCTTTGCCTTTGATTGCGGTATTTTGTATTCACCTGTGACAGGGTATGCTATGTAAGAGTGCTCATCTAGGACCTTCTAACTTTGTACGAGCTATCAAACAAAAAAATAAAACGTAGAGCTTCTTCTCCACTACATCCGACCGTAGGTGGACCAGCGCTAGATCACCCACCTTAATCAAGGACTTTGTTCAGTCACGTTATTCCTTTCGCTAAACTTCCTTTCTTCATAAGCAATCTCTACTTTCTTTTCAGGTTCATATCTGGGAGAGGCGGTGACCTAGCCACTTCTCTAATGGGCATGATTGTTGTCCTATTTAGAATCAGTTCGACAGGCAGATAACCTAAGGCGCCATGAACTGAGCTATTAATGAGAGATTTTATTCAAGGATGCGCTTTAATCACTTTGTATGTTTCTACGGACGGTGTACGTGGGCCAATTTACTGATATCTTAGAAACATCTTTCTATCAGGTTTGCCATGGCATTATACTGTTGATTTCTTGGCGTTGTACCTCATTGGTCCACGTTCGTAAGATGACTGCAGAGCGTTTTCAACTATATTCCTTTAGGGATACCTATGCTAGTATAACTTGAACTCAAGCAGCTGTCTTCACGAATTTTGTTTTCTGATTCTCATTCTGGCGAATGTGAGGGCAGTTGCTTCTGTCTCTTGGTTTTACCATTCTCGCCCACAACCGGGGACAAAGGGCACGTATATATGCCACTTCTTTCCCTGTCTCCAGATAAATGAATGAATGATAACTTACCTGAGGATCTTCCTGTCTCCTTTACTGTGGCAACACCAGAGATCGAGTCTAGAACAGTTTTTCCAGCCAGGTGTAGAACAAAATACACAGTGAAGGTCACAAACATGTAACAGAAAGGGAGAAAGTCAGTTATAGCCACACAAGAGAACGGAAGAGAGGAGAGTATTTACAGAATGGGACAGCACAAGTCAACAATGTTGGATTTCCGTAGTATTACCTCCCCTTCTTGGGAATAAGAATTTATGAAATACTAGCAGGTACCTGTGACTCCACTCACATATCAGTAATTTTGTTGTGATAAGTGACGGTGAGTAAGTAAGCTACTGTGCGTCCTACAACGTGAGCTGCCCTCACATGTCGGTATATTTGGGTAAGCATAGCTGATGATTCGTGCCACCCCCAACCCACAATTGGAAAATTTTGGAAATTTGTGGTAAGTTCTGCGGGACCAAACTGATGAGGTCATCGGTCCCTAGGCTTACACACTACTTGCTCTAACTTAAATTAACTTGCGCTAAGGACAACACACACGCCCATGCCCAAGGGAGGACTCGAATCTCCGACGGGGGGAGCTGCGCGAACCGTGACAAAGGGCCTAGACCGCACGGCTACCACGCGCGGCCCAATTGGTACAGAGCACAAATGACGCAACATGCGTTGTCATAAATCCATAATTTTTAGGTCTAAGTTGAGAATCTTCCTTTATGTATAGGAATCCCATGCATTTCATTAGAGAATTACGCTATGAATTATTATTTATTGCACATATTATTGTAACTCATTTCTGTGATTTTTGTCTTCTACTCCGGTTTTTAAAATATCCTTGTTGACAAAAATATGGAAACACTGCGAGAAATGCATGTTTGAACGTACGAGTAAATGCAAATGCTGCCCAGTACGGTGGTTGCACTGTTGTATTTGACCACGAATGGCACCAGTGCAATATCATCAACATGTTGCAAGTGTCAATCGGGTCAAAACAGCGTTCTGTGTAGTTATGAGTGCCGTATATCGTATGTCGTATGTCGGAACTCAGTTAATTCACCCAGAGTGGGTAAATTGTTAGTGCTCGAATGGTGGGCACTTCCGTAACCAAGACGGCCGATGTGTTTGGTGTCTCAAGAGGTAACCTATCATACTAAGTCACAACGTGAGCGAAAGTGTGTTTTGAGTGACTGTGACAACGCTCAGTGAAGAGCACTGTGGCGATAAATAAAAGGGCGATAGCTGCTAAAGCCACTGCAAAACTAAATATCGCACTCGCGGACATTGTCAGCAGAAAACAACACGAGGGAGCCCCATAAGTTTTTCATTGCAGGTTGAGCTGGGATACAAAATTCACTCGTCAGTGATTCAAATTCCCGTAACAGAAAAACAAGGTGCTGAAGCCATAATGCCTGGACTATGAAGCAGTCGAAGAAAGTCATTTGATCGGGTGACTGTACTTCTAACTTCTGGCCGAGTGTGAAACACGGCAGGGATGATTTGGACAGCCATATTCCATCGTCCGCACGGTTACCAGCTGTGCATGTATGAAACCGGAATTTGCCTATAGATGGTGCTAGCCGTCAGTGTAGGGCCCGTGAGACCGTGTCTGCAGCACCATTAGCCGGCCGCTGTGGCCGAGCGGTTCGAATCCTGCCTCGGGCATGGATGTGTGTGATGTCCTTAGGTTAGTTAGGTTTAAGTAGTTCTAAGTCTAGGGGACTGATGACCTCAGATGTTAAGTCCCATAGTTCTCAGAGCCATTTGATTTTGCAGCACCATCTGCTTTATGTAACGGCTGACGACGAATGTCAACACACAGTAACTCAAGTTCCATACATTGGTATCTGTTTCAAACACGTAAACATCTCGAGTTTTGTGCCTACGAACTATGATTTGCGCACAGCATTAGTGTTCTGTTATCATTTGAACAAAATGCTGCAGAATCGCATCGAATACGAGTCAAAGCTTCGGCGAACATGCTCTTGGTTCAAAAATGGCTCTGAGCACTATGGGACTTCACATCTGAGGTCATCAGTCCCCTAGAAATTAGTGCTACTTAAACCTAACTAACCTAAGGACATCACACACATCCATGCCCGAGGCAGGATTCGAACCTGCGACATTAGCGGTCGCGCGGTTCCAGACTGAAGCGCCTAGAACCGCTCGGCCACTCCGGCCGGCATGCTCTTGGGAAAACAGTGTTTCGGGTAGTTCAAAAAATTCAAACGTGGTGATTTTGACATGAGAAACGACGAGCTCAGTAAACCACTGATGAAGTTCGAAGACAACGAATTGCAGTCCTTATTGAATGAAGATGATGCTCAAACTCAATAGGAACTCGCGGAACAATTGAATGTGACGCAGAATACCATTTCTCTTCGGTTGAAAGGTATGCGAATGGTGCAGACAGTGGTAAAATGGATTCCGCATGAACCGAATGAAAGATAGCAAACAGTTCTAAAGAGCACTTGTGAAATGCTACTCGCCAGATACAAAAGAAAGTCGTTTCTCCATCGAATAGCGACAGGTGATGAAAAACGGCTATATTTTGAGAATCCTGAGCATCATAAATCATAGGTGAATCCAGGCAAACGCCACCATCCACTGCAAGACCAAATCGCTTTGGAAAGAAGACACTGTTCTGTGTTTGGTGCGATCAGAGGGGTGTCATCAATTTTGAGCTGCTAAAACCTGGTGAAGCCGTTAACACTGATTGCTACCAACAGAAAATGATCTATCTGAATCGACCATTATGTGAAAAACAACTGGAATATGGGAAAAGGCAACACAAAGTCATATTCCTCCATGATAACGCCCTATCACACACAACAAAACGGGTCAGGGAAACGATCGAAGCATTCAGTTGGGAAATACTAGGGCATGCGGCTTATTCTCCTGACTTGGCTCCTTCCATTTATCATCTATTCGCATCACTGGGACACGCTCTCACTGAACAACGCTTCAATTAGTATAAAAATGAACTAAAACGGTTCGCCGACTGGTTCACTTCAAAAGAAGTACTGTTTTTTTAGCGTGGCATTCACAGCCTGCCGGAGAGATGAGAGAAATGTGCAAATAGCAGTGGAGTTTATTTTCAACAACCGCTCGCTCAGATCTGCACCTACAGATTGGAAAATTGCGCAGGTCGCACCAGTGTTTAAGAAGGGTAGTAGGAGTAATCCATCGAACTACAGACCTATATCATTGACGCCGGTTTGCAGTAGGGTTTCGGAGTATATACTGTATTCAAACATTATGAATCACCTCGAAGGGAACGATCTATTGATACGTAATCAGCATGGTTTCAGAAAACATCGTTCTTGTGCAACGCAGCTAGCTCTTTATTCGCGCCGGCCGCGGTAGTCTCGCGGTTAAGGCGCTCAGTCCGGAACCGCGCGACTGCTACGGTCGCAGGTTCGAATCCTGCCTCGGGCATGGATGTGTGTGATGTCATTAGGTTAGTTAGGTTTAAGTAGTTCTAAGTTCTAGGGGACTGATGACCACAGATGTTAAGTCCCATAGTGCTCAGAGCCATTTGAACCATTTGAACCATCTTTATTCGCACGAAATAATGGCCGCTATCGACAGGGGATCTCAAGTTGATTCCGTATTTCTAGATTTCCGGAAAACTTTCTACACCATTCCTCACAAGCGACTCCTAATCAAGCTGCGGGCCTATGGGGTATCGTCTCAGTTGTGCGACTGGATTCTTGATTTCCTGTCAGGAAGGTCGCAGTTGGTAGTAATAGACGGCAAATCATCGACTAAACTGAAGTGATATCAGGTGTTCCCCAGGGAAGCGTCCTGGGACCTCTGCTGTTCCTGATCTATATAAATGACCTGGGTGACAGTTGCGTTTCATTGGCAGGACACTTAGAAGATGCAACAAGTCCACTAAAGAGACAGCTTACACTACACTCGTTTGTCCTCTGTTAGAATATTGCTGCGCGGTGTGGGATCCTTACCAGGCGGGATTGACGGAGGACATCGAAAGGGTGCAAAAAAGGGCAGCTCGTTTTGTACTATCACGTAATAGGGGAGAGAGTGTGGCAGATATGATACGGGAGTTGGGATGGAAGTAATTAAAGCAAAGACGTTTTTCGTCAAGGCGAGATCTATTAACGAAATTTCACTCACCAACATTCTCTTCCGAATGCGAAAATATTTTTGTTGAGCCCAACCTACATAGGTAGGAATGATCATCAAAATAAAGTAAGAGAAATCAGAGCTCAAACAGAAAGGTTTAGGTGTTCGTATTTCCCGCGCGCTGTTCGGGAGTGGAATGGTAGAGAGATAGTATGATTGTGGTTCGATGAACCATCTGCCAAGCACTTAAATGTGAATTGCAGAGTAATCATGTAGAAGCAGATGTACTGTTTATCAGTTTCAAACAACAGACCTGTAATTATTGCAATCGAATTCCAGTTTCATACTTCTACAGCTGGTAATCTGCGAGGTCGCCTTACTGTCCAGTGTTAAGTGACAATTTTGGCGGATCACATCCATCCCATGGTACACTTCGTGTTCTACAGTGGTGATGCAGTGTTACAAGACCACAGGACCCTGTTCGCACAGCTCGCATTATCTAGGACTAGTTTAGTTAATTCGAGGATCTCCCCTGTCATCCTGAGTCACCAATGTAAACATTACTGAGCCTTTATGGCCGACTTTCCAGAGGAGAATGCCTGGTTGCTATGCACCTAATGAACCTACCACTATAGGGCAGAAAATGTGATATACACTACTGGCCATTAAAATTGCTACACCAAGAAGAAATGCAGATGATAAACGGATATTCATTGGACAAATATATTATACTAGAACTGACATGTGATTACATTTTCACGCAATTTGGGTGCATAGATCCTGAGAAATCAGTACACAGAACAACCACCTCTGGCCGTAATAACGGCTTTGATACGCCTGGGCATTGAGTCAAACAGAGCTTGGATGCCGTGTACAGGTACAGCTGCCCGTGCAGCTTCAACACGATACCACAGTTCATCAAGAGTAGTGACTGGCGTATTGTGACAAGCCAGTTGCACGGCCACCATTGACCAGATGTTTCCAATTGGTGAGAGATCTGGAGAATGTGCTGGCCAAGGCAGCAGTCGAACATTTTCTGTATCCAGAAAGGCCCGTACAGGACCTGCAACATGCGGTCGTGCATTACCCTGCTGAAATGTAGGGTTTCGCAGGGATCGAATGAAGGGTAGAGCCACGGGTCGTAACATATCTGAAATGCATCGACCACTATTCATAGAGCCGTCAATGCGAACAAGAGGTGACCGAGACTTGTAACCAATGGCACCCCATACCATCACGCCGGGTGATACGCCAGTATGGCGATGACGAATACACGCTTCCAATGTGCGTTCATCGCGATGTCGCCAAACACGGGTGCGACCATCATGATGCTGTAAACAGAACTTGGATTCATCCGAAAAATGACGTTTTGCCATTCGTGCACCCAGGTTCGTCGTTGAGTACACCATCGCAGGCACTCCTGTCTGTAATGCAGCGTCAAGGGTAACCGCAGTCACGGTCTCCGATAGTCCATGCTGCTGCAAACGTCGTCGAACTGTTCGTGCAGATGATTGTTGTCTTGCAAACGTCCCCATCTGTTGACTCAGGGATCGAGACGTGGCTGCACGATCTGTTACAGCCATGCGGATAAGATGCCTGTCATCTCGACTGCTAGTGATAAGAGGCCGTTGGGATCCAGCACGGCGTTCCGTATTACCCTCCTGAACCCACCGATTCCATATTCTGCTAACAGTCATTGGATCTCGACCACCGCGAGCAGCATTGTCACGATACGATAAACCATAGTCGCGATAGGCTGCAATCCGACCTTTATCGAAGTCGGAAACGTGATGGTACGCATTTCTCCTCCTTACACGAGGCATCACACCAACGTTTCACCAGGCAACGCCAGTCAACTGCTGTTCGTGTATGAGAAATCGGTTGGAAACTTTCTTCATGTCAGCACGTTGTAGGTGCCGGTGGCGGCACCAACCTTGTGTGAATGCTCTGAAAAACTAATCATTTGCATATCACAGCATCTTCTTCCTGTCGGTTAAATTTCGCGTCTGTAGCGCGTCATCTTCAAGTTCTTCAAATGGCTCTGAGCACTATGCGACTTAACTTCTGAGGTCATCAGTCGCCTAGAACTTAGAACTATTTAAACCTAACTAACCTAAGGACATCACACACATCCATGCCCGAGGCAGCATTCGAACCTGCGACCTTAACGGGTGTCATCTTCGTGGTATAGCAATTGTAATGGCCAGTAGTGTAAGATACTCTTGAAAACCATACAGGACCTGTGTTTTTCCGTTCCGAAACGACTGCAATCTTTTTGAAAGAGAGGGGTTTCCGAGCGCCGTATCAGGCATGGTAATGTGTTGTATTTTCGGTGTTTCCGTATTTTTGCCCGCCCTCTGTAATGAATCGTTCCATGAACCAGAGCTTTCACCTCACATGGTCCCCTCATGCTGCGACCTGTAGTGTAGTGTTTGTGTGTGGCAGGTACCGGTTCGAGCAGAGCGCGGGCTGGGGTTTCCGCAGCCGCGGCGGCAGCTGGAACGGCCTGGTGGGGCGGCCGCTGTCGGGGCGCGTCGAGGTGGCCGTCGCCTTCGTCATGATGACGCCCGAGCGCCACCGCGCCGTCGACTTCTCCCTGCCCCTCGTCTTCTCAGGGTCAGTGGCCGTCCTTCCTCCAGGGACGACAAGTTCTCCTTGGCTTAAACAGCCGGTTCACTGCCAACTTCTTATCATCCGTAACACCACTTCGCATAAACTGTCCATATAATGAAAGCGAAAAAATTTATTTAGTTGGCCCTGGGTTCCCTCGAGAGTAAAACCAAATTTGTGTGTAGAGTATTTATACAAGGTGGTGCATTGATAGTGACCGGGCCAAATATCTCACGAAATAAGCGTCAAACGAAAAACTACAAAGAACGAAACTCGTCTAGCTTGAAGGGGGAAACCAGATGGCGCTATGGTTGGCCCGCTAGATGGCGCTGCAATAGCTCAAACGGATATTAACTGCGTTTGTTTAAAAATAGGAACCCCCATTTTTATTACATATTTGTGTAGTACGTAAAGAAATATGAATGTTTTAGTTGGACCACTTTTTTCGCTTTGTGACAGATGGCGCTGTAATAGTCACAAACGTATAAGTACGTGGTATCACGTAACATTCCGCCAGTGCGGACGGTATTTGCTTCGTGATACATTACCCGTGTTAAAATGGACCGTTTACCAATTGCGGAAAAGGTCGATATCGTGTTGATGTATGGCTATTGTGATCAAAATGCCCTACGGGCGTGTGCTATGGATGCTGATCGGTATCCTGGACTACATCATCCAAGTGTCTGGACCGTTCGCCGAATAGTTACTTTATTTAAGGAAACAGGAAGTGTTCAGCCACATGTGAAACGTCAACCATGACCTGCAACAAATGATGATGCCCAAGTAGGTGTTTTAGCTGCTGTCGCGGCTAATCCGCACATTAGTAGCACACAAATTGCGAGAGAATCGGGAATCTCAAAAACGTCGGTGTTGAGAATGCTACATCAACATCGTTTGCACCCATATCATATTTCTATGCGCCAGGAATTGCATGGCGACGACTTTGAACGCCGTGTACAGTTCTGCCACTGGGCGCAAGGGAAATTACGGGACGATGACAGATTTCTTGCACGCGTTCTATTTAGCGACGAAGCGTCATTCATCTGCGTCTACATCTACATCCATACTCCGCAAGCCACCTGACGGTGTGTGGCGGAGGGTACCTGAGTACCTCTATCGGTTCTCCCTTCTATTCCAGTCTCGTATCGTTCGTGGAAAGAAGGATTGTCGGTATCCTTCTGTGAGGGCTCTAATCTCTCTGATTTTATCCTAATGGTCTCTCGCGAGATATAGGTAGGAGGGAGTAATATACTGCTTGACTCCTCGGTGAAACTTCAACAAAAGCCCGTACCAAGCTACTGAGCATCTCTCCTGCAGAGTCTTCCACTGGAGTTTATCTATCATCTCCGTAACGCTTTCGCGATTACTAAATGATCCTGTAACGAAGCGCGCTGCTCTCCGTTGGATCTTCTCTATCTCTTCAATCAACACTATCTGGTACGGATCCCACACTGCTGAGCAGTATTCAAGCAGTGTGCAAACAAGCGTACTGTAACATACTTCCTTTGTTTTCGGATAGCATTTCCTTAGGATTCTTCCAATGAATCTGTCTGGCATCTGCTTTACCGACGATCAACTTTATATGATCATTCCATTTTAAATCACTCCTAATGCGTACTTCCAGATAATTTATGGAATTAACTGCTTCCAGTTGCTGACCTGCTATATTGTAGCTAAATGAAATGGGATCTTTCTATGTATTCGCAGCACATTACACTTGTCTACATTGAGATTCAATTGCCATTCCCTGCACCATGCGTCAATTCGCTGCAGATCCTCCTGCATTTCAGTACAATTTTCCATTGATACGACCTCTCGATATACCACAGCATCATCCGCAAAAAGCCTCAGTGAACTTCCGATGTCACCCACAAGGCCATTTATGTATATTGTGAATAGCAACGATCCTACGACTATCCCCTGCGGCACACCTGAAATCACTCTTACTTCGGAAGACCTCTGCATTGAGAATGACATGCTGCGTTCTGTTATCTAGGAACTCTTCAATCCAATTCACCAATAGCGGTAACGTAAACCGGCATAATATGCACTATTGGGAAACGGAAAATCCACGATGGCTGCGACAATTGGAACATCAGCGACCTCGGCGGGTTAATGTATGGTGCGGCATTATGGGAGGAAGGATAATTGGCGCCCATTTATCGATGGCAATCTAAATGGTCCAATGTAAGCTGATTTCCTACGTAATGTTTTAACGATGTTACTACAAGATGTTTCACTGCATGACAGAATGTGCGATGTACTTCCAACATGATGGATGTCTGTCACATAGCTTGCGTGCAGTTGAAGCGGTATTGAATAGCATATTTCATGATAGGTGGATTGGTTGTCGAAGAACCATACCGTGGCCCGCACGTTCACCGGATCTGACGTCCCCGGGTTTCATTCCGTGGGGAAAGTTGAAGGACATTTCCTATCGTGAACTACCGACAACGCCTGACAACATGCGTCAGCGCATTGTCAATGCATGTGCGAACATTACGGAAGGCGAACTACTCGCTGTTGAGAGGATTGTCGTTACACGTATTGCCAAATGCATTGAGGTTGACGAACATCATTTTGAGCATTTATTGCATTATTGTGGAATTTACATGTAATCACGCTGTAACAGCATGCGTTCTCAGAAATGATAAGTCCACAAAGGTACACGTATCACATTGGAACAACCGAAATAAAATGTTCAAACGTAACTACGTTCTGTATTTTAATTTGAGAAACCTAACCTGTTACCAAATGTTCGACCATATTTTTCTGACTATTACAGCGTCATCTATCACAAAGCGAAAAAAGTGGTCTAACTAAAACATTCATATTTCTTTACGTACTACACGACTATGTAATAAAAAATGGGGGTTCCTATTTTTAAAAAAACGCGGTTGATACCCGTTTGACCTATGGCAGCGCTATCTAGCAGGCCAACCATAAGACCATCTGGTTTCCCTGTTCAAGCCAGACGAGTTTCGTTCTTTGTAGTTTTTTCGTTTAACGCTTATTTCGTGAGTTATTTGGCCCGGTCACGATCAATGGACGGACCACCCTGTATGCAGTGACTATCCAGAAAGTAACCATCATCCGGCTATAATACACTCCGACACAAAAAAAAAAACTGACACACCACAAAAGAATTATCCGAATGGGTCGGAAATCAGTAGATGTGGCGTACATGTACAGACAAACAAAGGATAACAATTTATTAAAAAACTGGATGATTTATTCGAGAAAAAGAGCTTCACAAAATGAGCAACTCAAGAACCCGTTGATCCATCTCTGACCCCTACACACGAAGTTATTCGGATTGGGATTTACTGATATTTGTTGAATGTCAACGAGAGGGTATCATGTCAAATTGTGTGCAATTGACGCGTTAGATCGTCAAAAACCCGATATTGCTCTTAACATTCTCTATTGGAGAGAGACTCCTGGAGGAGCTTCAGTATGCGGGTGCAGCGTGTGGGAGGAAACACCACCCGGCATTGAAATTCGTCTCTACCTAACAAAATCACACCCACAGAGACTTTAAGTCTGTGCCGTAAGAAAAAAAATGCGCCATTCCGCGTTAGTGTTCTTAGGCAAATGCTCTGGCCAACCTCGGCACATAGCAGCCAACACACTGTGGAGTAGCGGATTACAATCTATTTCTGCTGCTACTTCGCCCGCCGTAATCGAAAATTTGTTAAGATGTATCATTGATTTGCACGTAAGGCAAAATACAGAACTCCGTGCCTATCAATCTCTGTATCTGGGCTACACAGCAAGTGGGAAAATGTGTCGGGGTTGGAGCGTTGGATCTCATAGGTTTAGTTCCTTACGAACAACACCCACCACTGCAACTGCTGCGCCATCCTACTTGGAAGTTTCGAATGGAGATGGAAAAGTGAAATGAGGGATTTGTGATTGGTGAAACTCAGTACCACAGAGATACACATGAAACTTCCTGACGCCGTATTTGATAGCCAGAGCTTCTTTCTCAATCTGCGAAT